>NC_140968.1:7993268-8148268 GCF_056783735.1 Eptatretus burgeri | reverse complement strand
GAATTTTCTCTTTACTTTGAATTTCATTCCTTGTTTGAATTTCCTCTCTCGTAAGAATTCCTTCTTTAATCAGAATTTCATCTTTAATCTGAATTTCCTCTTTAGTTCGAATTTTCTTTATAATTAGAATTTCATCTTCAGTTAGAATTTCCTCTTTACTTTGAATTCTCTCTTTAATCTGAATTTCCTCTTTAGTGAGAATTTCCTCTTTTGGAAAGAATGAATTAAGATTTGGAAAAGAGTCCGTGGAGCTTAGATTTGATGCGAGGTAGGCTAGTGGTGTTCCCATAAACTTGTAAGAATCTAAAAACCTAATACGAGTTATAGGTTTTGTGAATATCATTTTTGAAAATGAAATATACTTTTGACTTGTGTTTGTTATGGCAGAAATATTCCCTGGTGTTTTTGAAAGTTCATTTATAAATAGATGTGTATCATAGTTGGCGCTGTTGTGAAGAAAGACTGGAATAAAAGAAGGTAATTTATAATTAAGATTACAACAGGAATGAGCGGGACCTCTATATTTACCAGTAAGATGACAATGGTCTCTAACTTTAGACTCCTTAATTTCCCCCTCACAAATATGACAGATATTGTTCATTCTAAATTCTAATTTTTCTTCTTTGGTTAATTTCATCGGTTCATTTGTTTCTTTCATTAATTTAGTGAGTCTTATACAATCCTTTTCTAATCGTTTTACAAACTCTTGTGAAGCATTTTTTCCACGATAATGTTCAAGTTTGTTATACTTTTCTCCAACAGATGATTTGATATAATAACAAAAACCACAAGGAATATGTTTTTGATATTTATTTGTATATGGTTCTTTTGGATTAGGAGAAGCAGTATTTATCTTTTTAAGGATACATTCAAAATCAGCGTATATCACAAATGGGTGCATGATAGATTTATTATAATCTTCAAAATAAATCTTTTCACCAGGTTTAGGCATTGTAATTACAGCTGATTTATGATTACTACAATATTTTGAATGTTGTTCTAATCGTTCTTTTGTATGAAATGAATTAAGACATCGCTTACAAGGATATATTTTGTTTGCTGTTCTGAATACCTGAGAAGAGATTAATCTTGATAAATTATTGATGTATGTGTAATGTGAATTCTTTTCAACACTAAAATATAAAAGGTCAATGTGTGTTTCTTCATTTTTATAGTTGTTTGAAATTTTTAATATTTGAATTTTGTTTGTATCCAGTTAATCCATATACATTAATAGAAAGATTATTCTTTTTCTCAAATTTAGGAATATCTGTTAATGGCATTGGGAATTTAAAATCTTTAATGTCCAAGGTATTCTCATATTTCATATATTGTTTTACTCTTTCTGAATTACATTTTGGTGGATGTAAGTGAGCAAGAACAGACCAGAGAAAACATTTATTATCATTGTTCTTAATATTAACAACTGCCTTCTTTAGTTTTATTTCTTTTGGTAATTCAATATAAGAAGAAGCTTTAAGAGGGTTTGATTTTAGAATGTGTATATCTAAAAAGATGATTTTTTAAATATTGAATCCACTTCCTACCACTGTATTATCAACATCCTCCTCTTGTCTTGATAGTTCTTCATAAACCCCACTATTCAAAAAATCTTGAAATGATGTTATAAAATGAAGATCTGTTCTCATATAAGGAGTTTGTTCTTCATCTTGTCTTTTCATATTCATTTTTACTCCCATATAAAACTTTAAAGTTTTCATTTCTTTTAATGTCTTTTTAATAACCTTTTCAACATCAGGTTTCACTCTTTCATTTTACTTTTGATGATGATGATGATTTTACTATTGATGATGGACCGGGTTCTCCAAATTGAAAAATCCTTATTTTTAAATGCCCCATCAGTGTTTTCAATATAATAGTCTCCCTTTACTTTAAACTCATTTTTCTTGTGTTTTTGTGATTGAAGATGTTGATTATAACTACTCTTCAAAACATCCTTTGAACAGATATCACAATGTTTTCTTTCCAACTCAAGAGGAGATATTTGATGAAATAGATTAAATGTGTGTTTGTTGGTTCGGAGGTGTTTTCTATAATGTTTATATTCGTGATTACAAACATCGCAGTACGTTGTATTCACCATATTTATAGAATAAAACTTTGCTTAAACTAAAATTTTCTTGATGAAAATTTCGTTTAATTTATAGGTGAATCTGTGCTTAAAAACATTTTATCCTCCAACTTTTTCACTTAATAAATACAATGTTTCAAGACACAACAGACAAGTTTCAATCAATCTCTTCATCTGTTAAAGATACTGAGAAATATGTCAAGGATGTAAAATTGAACAAAGATAAATATAACAACTATTGGATAAAAACTATTATGGTAAATAATATGAGTTCTTCAATTTCCTTCAGTGGAAGGGCTTTTAGTATACCTGGTAGAACATCAATTAAAGTATCTCTAACAAAAGTTTCTCCTCTCCTTCTAGTAATATATTCAAAACTAGAAAAAGCAATGAAACAAGAAAAAGTATCAAAGAACAAAAACCTTATGGATGAAGTTTTAGAAAGAAAAGATAAGACCATCTGTAATATGCAAGGAGAAATTTGTATTTTTTTCAACAACCTTAAAGATGTAAATCTTGATGAAATAAAGGATGTTAATATATCAGGTGAAATGACATTTCGTTCAATAGTAGTTAACGATAATTTTAAAATTACCTTTAATATAAAAAATGTTGTCGTTGAATCTGATAATGAAAAAAAAGTATATCGATATCGATGGTAATATACAACTGAAAGTATAGATGAATTTCAGTTTAAGTAAAGTTTTACTTTATAAATATGCTAGACTTTCCTGATTCTCCATATGACAAATTTGAGAATTGTCCTGCGTGTGAAAGACAGGGATTAAACACAGAGTCAAAAGCCTATAAACAATGTATATTCTGTGATTATCTTCTAATTAATGATAATAAAAATATAAAAAGGAAAATAATTCTTTTAGATTTACACCAAAAATGAATTACTTTACAAGATTGATTAGAGAAATGAATGTAAAGTATGAGGATGATAACACACCTTTCCTTACAAGGGAAGAAACTGAACGTATAAGAGAAATGTTCAAAGGATTGTTGTTGTATATTATTCATGGATGTAATTTTCAGGGAAATATCAACACAAGATATTGTATAAATAAAATAATGGATTATCTTGAAATTAAACCTGAACTTAGGATAAAATATAGAGTTTCTAAAAAAGCCAATAATAAATTAAATAACCTGTTTTTCAAAGATATAAATGAATGATTTTTTACCTATTTGGGAAAATAAGATAAAATTTAACAACCATAAAAATCTCCCAAATTCATTAAGATGTCTCATAGTTGGTTCAAGTGGATGTGGAAAAACCTGCTTACTTTTAAAAATGCTCCTCACTCCCAACTTTTTAGATTATGATAATTTAATAATTTTCACAAAGTCGAGTTTTCAACCAGAGTATCAACTACTCTCACAAGGTTTTAATGCTGGTCTTCAAAAAGAAGATATAATAGGTTTATTTAAACGTCAAAAAAACCTAAATGATTATAACATTGAAGATATAATTCAACTATTTTGTGATACACAGAGATGTAAAAAGAAATCAAATCTTATAACTTGTATTCTTAGTGATAATACGGATGATATACCGTCTCCCCAAGATTTGGATAAATCAAAAAAGAACCTCGTTATCTTTGATGATTGTGTTAATGAGAGAAACCAAACGGTAATGGACAGCTACTACACAAGAGGGAGACATTCTTCTTGTAATTGTATTTATCTTAGTCAATCGTACTTTCAACTTCCTCGTCGTTCCATCAGAAACAATGCTAATACTTTTATTTTATTCAAGTTAAATTCAATAGATATCAATAATTTTTGGAGAGATAATTGTTCTACATTATGTAGTAAAAAGAAATTTGAGGATTATATGAAGCACACGACTGAAAAATATAAATATATTGTTGTGAAACAAGATGAGATATTAAGGGATATATTTTTTGTTTTATAAACAACTACATATATAAATGACAACTATTATTATAAATCTTGTGGGTAAATCTGCTTCTGGAAAAAACTTTCATAAATCAAGGTTCTTGTGTAGTACAAATGAGAATATTGTAAATTTACTTAAAAAACACCCCGTGATACGCATTGTATCAACAACAACTAGAGCAATAAGACCTGGAGAAGTAAAAGGTGAAGATTATCACTATATTTCAGTGGAGGAACATATGCGATTGAGGAATGAAGGACAAATATTTGAGGAGGTTTCTCTTGGTACAACAAAATATTCACATTGTAAGAGTGAGTTAAAGAAACTAAAATCTGGTGGTGTTGGGATATTAGAAACTAATCCAGAAGGAACGAGACAAATTATTAAATATCTGAGCGGAGTGAAGATTTTATCATTCGGTTTTGATGTTGATGAAGAAACTCAACACAAACGTATGAAAAGCAGAGATGCAAGGATTAGTGAAGAAGAAATTACAACTCGCATTAATGTTAATAAAGAATTTGATGAAATATTTAAAGAAAAGGATTTATTTGAACACATCTACTTGAATGATGAAGAAAAGGAAAATTTCCCTGTTGATCTTTACAATTCATTAAATGATATTTTACAATAAATAAATGGATACAAAAGAAAGAGCAAGAAGATTTAAGGAACATCAAGAGTTGGTTTCAAAAGTTGTAAAACAACAGGAAGACATAAAGAAGAAACGCAGACAGAAACTAACGGGCGAAGAAGCATTTGAAAAAAAACAAGAGAAATTTTTTAAACCACTTTTAAAAACTTCCCAAGAAAAAATGAAAGATGTTTCCACAGTTCCCACAGTAGAATATACTCCTAGAAAGCTTCAAATGTTAAAAGATTTCAGTCAAATGACGGAGGAAGAATTAGAGCATTTAGGAGAATTAGAATATGATGATGAAGGTTTATTTCAACAACTGGAAGAGATTAATCAACCCCCTGATTATATTGTGAATGCTGTTCAAAACAATGAATATTCAGCGGATTCAAAACCAAAGCAGGACTCATTCCAACAGAACAACCAGCAATATTTCTTCTTGTTCAAGAAAAGGTATTGATATTTAATGATGAATTAAGGTTCTTAAGTTCTGCTCAACCCCCTGTTAAACTAACTCCGAGATTAATGTTTCTTCTCACAAAAGATGGAAGGCAAGGTTCAACTGTGAGGGATGAATCAAAGTATATTGATAAACCATTGGATATGGAAAATAATGATGATAGAGTATATATTGATTTGCTGAACACTCTAAATTATAAGGTTATTCTTTCTGGTAAAAGTAGGAAGAATGAGAAGGAGAAACACATTATTCAGGCTTTAAGTATCCTTGGTTCAGGTATTAGTTTTCTTCCAAATGACCCATCGCAATTAGTTAATAGACTGTTATTGTTGTTTGGCAGTAAGAAGGCTGGAAATAACAATTGTTTTAATGAAGCATCAGCCATTTTAGACCAGTTGATGAACATGAAAATAATTAAGAAATATCAATATAAAGACATTTTATCTCATATTAAATAAGATGAGAAGCACAATCCTGAGTTTTAATTTCACAACAAGCGACCACACATCTTCATTCCCATACCCACTACAACTTGACACAACAAAAGAATATGAGGCATCTTTATTGTCCATGGAGACTTATAATACCTTATTTAATATAACCGAGAAAAATGACAAGTTTAGTTATAATCCGGGAAGTGGATACAAAACGATAACAGTCTCACCCGGAGCATACGAGATTTCTCAAATATCTTCCGAAATTGCTCGTCTTATGAAAGAACAGGGTGATGAACCAAAAAATATTATTATAAACATTCAAAAACATACTTCAAAATCAACGATTAAAGTTAAAAATAACTACAAGGTTGATTTCACAATTGATAATTCATTTAGAGAGTTATTAGGTTTCTCCTCAAAAAAGATTGAAACTAATGGGACGTTTACAGTGATAATGTCATTCAAATATCCTCAGGAATAAATTCGGTGTTAATTCACTGTGATTTGATTGATGGTGCTTATAATGATGGATTAAAAACAAATACAATATTTTCATTCAGCGCATACTCAACCCCAATTGGTTATAAATTCAATATGGAGCCTAAAAATTTGGTTTATCTACCTGTGTCAGGAAAACCATACACAGAGTAAATTTTAGGATAACCGACCAAGATAATCGTGTGATCTCTTTTAATGGAGAAGTTATATCCATCAGAATTCACCTACGTGAAGTTTTTCAATAAATAAATACGATGGTTATTGTGAGGAAGCACGAGTTGGGAAAATATAAAATAATTACAGGGGATGGGATGTTCCTTTCCCGTACTACAAGGGTGAAGGTATGTATCTTGGTAGAGGATACTATAAACCTAAGAGACAAAGGGGTGTTGGACATCAATTTAGAGGAGATGGGATAATTGATACTCTCATGGGTATTGGTTCAACTATTCTTAAACATAAAGACCTAATTGGTTCAACTGCTTCTGCTGTGGGAAATGTAGCAGGTGCTGTAAAGAGTATAAAAGATGCTCAGAAAGAATCTCATAAATTACAAGCAATAAAAGAAATTAAGAAAGGTAAAACTCAGTTGTCCCCCCAAGAACGACAGAAAATAATTCAAATACTTGGATCAGGGTTTCAAAAGTTTTAACATCTTTTTTCCTAAATAAATACAAGTATGGAAGCAATTGATAGTATCTATGATTTGGATGATACTATTATTATCTCAAACTCCACTAAAAAAGAAGATTACTTCAAGGTAAATGCAATAACTGGAACAGACTGGAATACAAATGGTACAAAAAGTTTTGAAATAAATAATCAACAAACCTATTTGAATCTCTCCGAAAGTTTCTTGTTGTGTAAATTTAAATTCACTAAGGCTGGGAATAACACAAACGCTACACTTGTAAATGATTTCTTCTGGAAAATGTTTGATAGTGTGCGATTGTATATTGGAACACAAGAAGTTGAAGCGGTTGATTATGTCTCTGCTGTATCTGAAATGATGAAATTTACACTCTATACATTCAGTGATAGAATGGGAAAGGGGTCTGTCGAAGGTTTTATTCCTGATATGTCAACGGGAACAAACACAGACCCTGGATATATTCAAAGGAAAGGAATGTATAATGATGATACAAAAGCAGAAAATAGTTTTACTGTGGCAGTTCCTCTTAAAGGTATATTTGGATTTTGTGATTATGATAAAGTTCTGTATGGTCTTAAAATTAGATTTCAACTACAAAGGAATGATAATGAAAATAGATTGCTTTTGGTGATCAGAATAAATTTGTAATTGAGGAGATGAGTTGGTATATCAGTGAATATACTCCTAATCTTAAAACAGAAGAGATGTTGAATCGAAGACTTAACTCAAAGAAACCACTCAGTGTATCATACCTTAAAAGAAGATGTCAACACGTTAAACTCAATCAAACTACTTACACGTGGAATTTGGGTGTTCTGGAAGGAAAGCCACGATATCTGTGGATGATTTTTAAAAAGCCAGATGGTGATACTGCGACTGATAAGAATAATGCATTGAGTGATAATGCTAAGGTGAAACAACTTCGCGTTTCTCTAGATGGAACATTTTATCCACGAGATAGATTGGAAATTAATTGGGAAAAAAATGATTTTGCGTTGAAGCATACAAGTCTTACCAAAAGGTGTGTGAAAGTAATGGAAATAAAGAACCTATTTTGGATATGACAGCATTTAAAAGTTTGTATACAATCTATACGTTTGACCTGAGCGCTCAAAAAGAAACTATAAAGTCTAATCGAGTGGATACTTCCCTATACATTGAAAGAGGAGAGAGTGAAGAAGTTGATACATATTGTTTGCTTTTGGAAGAAACAGAATTGCAGATTAATACAGATAATGGTGTGATGATTAGTCTCACATAATTTTTTGTTAAATAAATGAGTGGCAAAGTACCAACTGGGGTGTCTGTTAATCAAATCAATCTTCATAAACTATCATCTTGTGTTCAAAATCAAAAGCCTTGTACGATTAACGTTAATACAATTCAGAGAAAAGGAGCAGTAAGAATTGATGTTTTGCTCACAAGAGAACAGGTTAAAATCTTGAATGACACTGGCTCACTTAAAATTAAAATGACAAAACCAATGTTGAAAAAAATATTCAATAAGAGAGACGAGTGGAGGATTTCTCCCATTTCTAATTCCTTTATTTGCTGGTTTAAGTGCGGTTGGAGCATTGACGGGTGGTATTTCAACAGCGGTCAAAACTGCCAACGAAAGGAAGGCTCAACTCCAGGCTCAAAAAGAATTGGAAAGACATAACAAAGAGTTGGAGAAACAAATTAGTGGAAGTGGTGTAATTGTAGATTTTGCTGAAAAACTTGAAGGTCTGCCTGATAAAGCGAGATTGTTAGTTGGAGATATGCTTTCTTCTATAGCACAAGCAGGTGTAAAATTAACGAAAAGAGGTAATGGATTATATCTTTCTAATAAATAAATGAGCATTGATGAGTGGTTGAAAGAATTTGGAAAGAATACAACATCAAATTTACAACTTACCAAATATTGTAAGAAATTAAAAATTCATAATGTGGTTATTTGTATGAGAGATGAATTAACAAATGTGTCGAAACATACAAAGAATATTATTATGAACTTAGAAGATAATGATGGGAACGGTTCTCATTGGGTTTGTATTTTTAATAGTCAAGACAAATATTATTTTGATAGTTTTGGTCTTCCACCACCTGTTGAAGTCATAAAATTCTTACAGAATGGTGTTTATCAAACATTTCAAGTCCAAGAATTAAATTCCAAGTGTTGTGGTCAATTATGTCTATATGTGTTATTTCAACTCAACAAAAATAAAAAATTTTATGATATTATTTTTAATCTAATATAAATGACTTATGTTGGTAAAGATGGTTCTATCTTTGGTGTATCTCAAGAACTGGATATTGATTTATCAAATTATTACACAAAGGCACAGGCTGAACGACATAAATATAATATAAACAAAAATATTAACATGAAAAATGCTTATAAATTAAAAATTATCCAAGCCCGACTGACGCAAATGACTTGGTGAGATTGCGATTTATCACAATATATATACTTAAATAAAACGGCTGTGTATTCTAAAGATACAGAAGTGTTGATATTATCTCCAGGTCATACAGAATTCACAGTTCGAATTAAAATAAATTTTTATAAAGAAGGGCGTATCGTTTGTATGAGAATAGAACAATGGGGGTATGATATGAATGATTTAGGGTATAATTGGTCATTTAAAATTAACCTCGAAGACCTGGAACAATTAAATCAGTCTCGTAAGGAAGAATATTATCCACTTGGTATCGAGAATGAGTTTTGTGGAGCCACGATTAGTAAACAACAAATAAAAGAATTTAATAAGGGTAAATATAATAATGGTTTTGCCCTTGTTTATCTCATGAAAACAGAAAAAACAGGATTATATATAATAAGTAAGGAAATACAAAATGATTTAACTATGGGAAGATGGGGAGGTGTTTCGTGCCATAATATTATTCTAACATATATTTCTAATACATAAATGACAGCAAGAAGGCTTCAAGAAAATTATCATTTCTGTGTTCAAGCATACCTTCAAGAAAAGGGTATTCGGTATTTTAATAAATATGTTCTACAACATAAGAATGAGGTATTTTCAATAAAAGATTGGCATTATGCTGATGTTGATAAACCAACAACTTTAGATTTAATTAGAATGTTAAATAATGAAAAAATTATAAGGTTAAGAAAAGGTAAGGCTCTTTTAGAAATTCAAAAGAAATTTTATTGGTATCCTGTTGTAAAAATTATTTTGGATACAGGAATAACAAGAAATCCTGATGAATATATGTATAATATTCTATGGGGTGTAAACGATTCAAGTATAGTAAGGGATGAGGAAGGAGTTGAAGAAGAGAGGGAAGAGGAGGAAAAGGAGAAGGAGGAGAGAGAGAAGGAGGAAAGAGAGAAGAGAGAGAGGAAAAAGAGAAGAGAGAGGGAGGAAAGAGAGAGAATAAATAAATATTATAGTATGGAAACCAGTGAGATTCAAAAAAGAATAGAGGTATTACAGAAAATAACTCAACCCACCAGGAAGGAATACAAAGAATTAACAAGTCTATTTGCAATACTTTCAACAAAACTATTAGCATCGTCAAGCTATTCATTTTAATTCAAGTTTTTTCTTAAATAAATGGAGGAGAGAGTGAAGGCATTTCTAAGGATTCTTTATGTTTTAAAAATTAAGATTCAAATGTGCATGTTGGAAACTAAAAAGGTTTTTGCACTCTGCAGAAATTTTTCTCATAAATAAATGAGTTATTGTCTCAAATGTAAAAAGAAAACTAATACTAAAAATATTTCATATATTAAAAGTAAAAATAACAGGGTTATACAAAAAGGTATATGTTCGGTGTGTGGTTCAAAAAAATCAATTTATCTCCAAACACAAACTCGGAGGAGATATACAAAAGTTTTTATCAGGAAGTAAATTTACAACTACTGGAATACCAGGGGAATTACATCTTCCAGGGTATTCTTTCTGTGGTCCAGGCACAAACTTGAATAAAAGATTAGATGAGGCAAACAATCCTAAATCCTGGAGTAAACCAATCAATAGAGTTGATGAAGTGTGCATGAGACACGATATTGATTATGGGAATACCACAACGTTGGAAGAAAAGCATGAAGCCGATAGAGAAATGTTGTATAATTTGTCTCTGATACAAAATCCAACCTTGAGAGAAAAAGTTGATAGGTTCATCGTGAAGAAGATGATTAGTGCTAAATTGAAACTTGGACTTGGAAATTCAAAAAACTTATAGGCTCTAATGATGCCATTAAGACTGAAGAGCAATTAGCTGATGAATTACATAAACCAATATTCACAAAGTTTCAGAGAAGGAAAGTTTATTCCAAGGAAGTTGATTATATCTGGTCTGCTGATTTGATTGAACTCAATAATGATAAGGGGTACAAGTATGCTTTAACCGTTATTGATTTGAGGAGTAGATATGCGTGGGTTGTCCCTTTAAAAACAAAACAGGTAATACTCTTATGTTAGCTTTTCAACAGATATTTAATAAAAGTAAGAGAAAACCTAAAAAATTGTGGACTGATGAGGGTAGAGAGTTTTATAACAAGACATTTATGAATTTTCTAAAAAATAACAGTATTACATTATACAGTACCTTTAATGAAGGGAAGGCAGTTGTTGTTGAACGTTTTAATCGTACCTTAAAAGAGAGACTATATAAAAAATTCACACAACTCGGTTCACAGCAATGGTCATCTTTTATTCAGGATATTGTGGATAAGTATAATGACACGATTCACACGTCAACGAATATGAAGCCATCAGAAACATTTACAAAATTAAAATATGAAAAAGAGATTAATGTCAGAAAACCGAAGTTTAAAGTTGGTGATATCGTAAGAATATATAGGTGGAAATCTCATTTTGAAAAGGGTTTTACTGAACGATGGACGAAAGAACTTTTTTAAATTGTTGATGTAATAGATACAGTTCCTTGGACTTATAAAATATATGATTTGGAAGGGGAAGAGATTTTAGGTTCATTTTATTCACAGGAATTACAAAAGACAAAACTAAGCAGATAATACACCTTTGTGGACACTCGAGGGCTAAGTATATAATGTGTGTCAAGGGGGACGTTCTTAGATCTGTGAACCCCAAACACAGAATCCTCAACTGAATAGTCAAGGCTTAACTTTTGTTTGTGTGTGTGTGTGTGTAATGGGAGCAATAGGTTGGCGCTTCACTCCCTCCTACTATACACCGTTGTGGACACTCGAGGGCCAAGTCCGAGGTGTATAACAGTATATAATGTGTGTCAAGGGGGACGTTCTTAGATCTGTGAACCCCAAACACAGAATCCTCAACTGAATAGTCAAGGCTTAACTTTTGTTTGTTGATGTGTATGTGTGTGTGTCCCAACCCTCACATTCAAAATCTCAACACCAACCCTCACATTCAAAATCTCAACCCCAACTCAATCCTCGCCCAACACAATGTCTTTTTCAAAATGAGATTTCCACCTATATATATATATATTTTTACGTTTTTTTTTTCTTCTTCCAATTCTGTCTTTTAAGGCTTTCAGGTTTGATGACGTAGAAAGGGGGAGTAAGCCTGCACTTTCTTCCCAGAACTTTCTTGATCTTGCTCCCATCAAGCACCATCCGACAAAGAACTACATCGATAGGTTTAGATCCCAAAGAGTGATAGCAACTCCAAAAGTCTCCAAAATATAAATAAATAAAATAATAATAATAATAAATAAATAAATAAATAAATAAAAGCCCCCAAAAAAGTTTCAAGTGTCCAACATAAACCCAACTTTCCAAGTCTTCAAGGTATAACCACATTCCCGTTGAGTTTCCAAGATATGTATCACATTGTGAGTTATCAATCCAGAACCCACATTTCAAGTATTCAAAGTAAAACCAACTTACAAAGTCTCTTAAGGATAACTCATTTACTGATTTTTTCAAAATTTGTGAGTCTCCAAGGTAGGCCCCATATTTAGAACCATCTTGGCAAAACCCTTTTCCTGAGTCTCCAAGGTAGTTATTTAAACCATCAAGGCAGAACTCATTTACTGATTTTTTTCAAAATTTGTGAGTCTCCAAGGTAGGCCCCATATTTAGAACCATCTTGGCAGAACCCTTTTCCTGAGTCTCCAAGGTAGTTATTTAAACCATCAAGGCAGAACTCATTTACTGATTTTTTCAAAATTTGTGAGTCTCCAAGGTAGGCCCCATATTTAGAACCATCTTGGCAGAACCCTTTTCCTGAGTCTCCAAGGTAGTTATTTAAACCATCAAGGCAGAACTCATTTACTGATTTTTTCAAAATTTGTGAGTCTCCAAGGTAAAACTTGTATTCTGGCTCATCAAGGTATAACTTGTTCAGTGGGTATTGTCTTGATAACTCACAATGAGTACTATTGCTGTAAAACTCTTTTTCAGGATTTTGCTGGTCTCCAAGGTATAACTCTTTGGTTGGGTCATCAAGGACGAACTCGTTCTGTGGGTCTTGGTCGCTCATAAGGTCTTCAACCAAGCCAACAATTTCGCCCCAAGTTGTAGCAAAAGCAGTATTTTCATTTCGTATTTCAGACACAATTTCCTGTGAGAGAAAATAATAATGTATTAATTAAGTTATTTAATTATTAAATGAGTATGCTTCAATCAAAGTTTGAAAATAGGAAAATAAAAATCTTACCTCAATAGATAAGAGGTTTGAATCCAGTTCATCAACTTGAAGGTTTAGTTCCATAGAAGACAGAGAGAGTTCCAAGGAACACCAAAGTCATCCCACTCAAGGTCTTCAACCAAGCCAACAATTTCCCCCCAAGTTGTAGCAAAAGCAGTATTTTCAGATACAATTTCCTGTGAGAGAAAATAATAATGTATTAATTAAGTTATTTAATTATTAAATGAGTATGCTTCAATCAAAGTTTGAAAATAGGAAAATAAAAAATCTTACCTCAATAGATAAGAGGTTTGAATCCAGTTCATCAACTTGAAGGTTTAGTTCCATAGAAGACAGAGAGTTTGAGACAAGCACACAGAACACCATTGCCAGCAAGAACAAATGTTTAAAATGGAGCCTGGGTTTGAAGCTTTTATAGAGAAAGACTGGTGGGTGTGGTTTCCTTTGGAAATTCCCTGGGCAAGCCTAGGCAAGCCTTCATTGGGAAATTTTTCAAAACCATAACATCCTGTAATTTTCTAGTGATTTCTTTGTGAGTCAGAGATGAACTGGAAATGATGTAAGAGTGGGCGGGGCTTAGCAAAAGTAGGCGGAGCTTAGGAAAAGTGGGCGTGGCTTAGAAAAAATACCTTATGAAAAGTGGGCGGAGCTTAGCAAAAGTGGGCGGAGCTTAGGAAAAGTGGGCGTGGCTTAGAAAAAATACCTCATGAAAAGTGGGCGGAGCTTAGCAAAAGTGGGCGTGGCTTAGGAAAAAACCTTATGAAAAGTGGGCGGAGCTTAGCAAAAGTGGGCGGGGTTTAGAAAAAGTGGGCGTGGCTTAGAAAAAATACCTCATGAAAAGTGGGCGGAGCTTAGCAAAAGTGGGCGGGGCTTAAAGAAAAGTGGGCGGGGCTTAACAAAAAATAACCTGTGGCTCAGGAGGTAGTCAAACAAGAGCATTAAGAGAAGTTTATCATTTCGTAATGGCACAAATGGGGTATCTTAAAAAATATAAAGATTCAAATGTTTTGTTTGTCAATATTTTAGATGGGGATTATTGTGCAAAGAAAATTAAACTATTGAAGGAATTTGAGAATGAACAAATCTTTATAGGTTCAATGAGTGAGCTGTTCAACCCCCAGGTGTTCAATTCAATGAGGTTCAACCTCCAAGTTAAAAGGGGAGACAAATAAATATACCTTGGGATAAAAAGGGGGTTTATTTTTAAGGAAAAAAAATATAAATCGCTGAAAATCCCCCATTCATTTACATGGGGAAAAGTGAGCCAGAATCAGTATTCTTACCCTACTAGTGCTTTCCAGATCTGTCAAAAGTTTGACGCCATGACGTCATTTGATGACGTCATGACGAAAAAACGGATTTTTTTCATGGTTACTCTGTAGAACGATTCTCATCGGAATCTCTCGTCGGCAGATATTCCTCAAGGAGTCGCTCCTGGTGGATAGCAGCTCTGTTCACCTCAGTGTGACCTTAAAGAAATCACACGTGGTCACTTTTTGGCAAGATACGGGTCACCCTGAGGGTGACATTTGTTTTTTATTCTTCTGTTTTTGTGATTGAAGGTGATTCTTATAACTACTCTTCAAAACATCCTTTGAGCAGATATCACAATGTTTTCTTTTCAACTCAAGAGGAGATATTTGATGAAATAGATTAAATGTGTGTTTGTTCGTTTGAAGGTGTTTTTTATAATATTTATATTCGTGATTACAAACATCGCAGTACGTTGTATTCACCAAATTTATGAAATAAAACTTTGCTTAAACTAAAATTTTCTTGATGAAAATTTCGTTTAATTTGCAGGTAAATCTGTGCTTAAAACCATTTTATCCTCCAACGTTTTTCACTTAATAAATACAACGAGCGATACCCGTGCACATGCACGGGATAGCTGTACAACATAGCTGGTAGCAGACGACAGACCGAACACGGGGAATGACAAAAATACGCAATGTGCAAAATGCAAGTGGTACTATGGAACGCCAAGACTTCCCAAACATTGTCGGCATGTCTGCTAAGTGCCACAGCAATTTCATCGGGATCGCGTGACTGGGAGCTGAGTTTTTGGTGTGCAAGCTTGGTATTATAATAGAGATTGTTGTGAAACAAGGTGAGATATTAAGGGATATATTTTTTGTTTTATAAACAATTACATACATAAATGATGACTATTATTATAAACCTTGTGGGTAAATCTTCTTCTGGAAAAAAAACTTTCATAAATCAAGGTTCTTGAATAGTATAAATGAGAATATTGTAAATTTATTTAAAAACACCCCGTGATATGCATTGTATCAACAACAACTTGAGCCATAAGACCTGGAGAAGTAAAAGGTGAATATTATCACTATATTTGAGTCGAGGAACACATGCGATTGAGGAAGGAAGGTCAAATATTTGAGGAGGTTTCTCTTGGTGCAACAAAATATTCACATTGTAAGAGTGAGTAAAAGAAACTAAAATCTGGTGGTCTTGGGATATTAGAAACTAATCCAGAAGGAACGAGACAAATTATTAAACATCTGAGCGGGGTGAAGATTTTATCATTCGGTTTTGATGTTGAAGAAACTCAACGCAAACATATGAAAAGCAGAGATGCAAGTATTAGTGAAGAAGAAATTACAACTCATATTAATGTTAATAAAGATAATAAAGAATCCTGGTGTTGGCGTCGTGGTTAGGGTAGCGGCTTGGGATCCAAAAGGTCCTGAGTTCAATCCCCGTTGTCCACTTGAATGAATACCCACCAAGAGGTTGACTCAGCCTGTCATCCTTATGAGGTCGGCGAAGTGAGTACCAGTATACTGGGCCTGGTGTATACCCCGGTTGGAATAGGTGTACCATATCCCTGTGTCGTAAGAGGCGACCAGGGTTTCGTCAGGAAGGGAATCTGGCGTAAAACCTGTGCCAAATCATAATGCGGATCATAACGGATGTTCTGCTGTGGCGACCCCTAACGGGAGCAGCCGAAAGAAGAAGAAGATTCATGTGAATAAACAATTTGATGAAATATTTAAAAGAAAGGATTTATTTGAACACATCTACTTGGATGATGAAGAAAAGGAAAATTTCCCTGTTGATCTTTACAATTCATGAAATCATATTTTACAATAAATAAATGGATGCGAAAGAAAGAGCAAGAAGATTTAAGGTTTATCAAGAGTTAGTTTCAAAAGTTGTAAAACAACAGGAAGACATATAGAAGAAATGCAGACAGAAACTAATGGGTGAAGAAGCATTTGAAAGAAAACAAGATAAATTTTTTTAAACCACTTTCATAAACTGCCCAAGAAAAAAATGTAGATGTTTCCACAGTTCCCACAGTAGAATATACTCCTAAAAAACTTCAAATGTTAAAAGATTTTGATCAAATGAGGAAGGAAGAATGAGAGCAGATTGGGGAATTAGAATATGATGATGAAGAATTATTTCAACAACCGGAAGAGATGAATCGCCCCCCTGATTATATTGTGAATGCTCTTCAAAACAATGAATATTCAGCGGAATCAAAAACCAAAGCAGGACTCATTCCAACAGAACAACCAGCAATATTTCATCTTGTTCAAGAAAAGGTATTGATATTTAATGATGAATTAAGGTTCTTGGGTTCTGCTAAACCCCCTGTTAAACGAACTCAGAGATTAATGTTTCTTTTCACAAAAGATGGAAGATTAGCTTCAACTGTGAGGGATGAATCAAAGTATTTTGATGAACCATTGGAGATGAAAAATAATGATGATAGAGTATATATTAAACTGCTGGACTCTTAATTATAGGGTTATTCTTTCTTGTAAAAATAGAATGAGAAGGAGAAACGCATTATTCAGGCTTTAAGTCGGCTTGGTTCAGGTGTTGGTTTTCTTCCTCTGACCCATCGCAATGAGTTAATGGACTGTTATTGTTGTTAGGTAGTAAGAAGTCTGGAAATAACAATTGTTTTAATGAAGCATCAGCCATTTTAGACCAGTTGATGAACATGAAAATAATAAATAAATCTCAATATAAAGGCATTTTATCTCATAATAAATAAGATAAGAAGCACAATCCTGAGTTTTAATTTCACAACAAGCGACCACACATCTTCATTCCCATACCCACGACAACTTGACTCAACAAAAGAATATGAGGCATCTATATTGTCCATGGAAACTTATAATACCTTATTTAATATAACTGAGAAAAATGAGAAGTTTAGTTAAAATCCGGAAAGTGGATACAAAACGATAACAGTCTCACCCGGAGCAGATGAGATTTCTCAAATATCTTCCGAAATTACTCGGCTTATGAAAGAACAGGGTGATGAACCAAAAATATTGTTATAGATATTCAAAAACATACTTCAAAATCAACGATTAAACTTAAAAATAACTATGAGGTTGATTTCACAATAGATAATTCGGTTCGAGAGTTATTGGGGTTCTCCTCAAAAAAGATTGAAACTCATGGGACGTTTTACAGTGATAATGTCATTCAAATATCCTCAGGAATAAATTCGGTGTTAAATCACTGTGATTTGATTGATGGTGCTTATAATGATGGAATAAGAACAAATACAATATTTTCCTTCAGCGCATACTCAACCTCAATTGGTTATAAATTCAATATAGAACACAAAAATCTGGTTTATCTCCTGTGTCAGGAAAAACCATACACAGAGTAAATTTTAGGATAACCGACGAAGATAATCGTATGATTTCTTTTAATGGAGAAGTTATATCCTTCAGAATTCACCGACGTGAAGTTTTCCAATAAATAAATTCGATGGTTAGTGTGAGGAAACACGAGTTGTGGAAATATAAAATAATTACAGGGGATAGGATGTTCCTTTCCCCATACAACAAGGGTGAAGGTATGTATCTTGGTAGAGGAGACGACAAACCGAAGAGACAAAGGGGTGTCGGACATCAATTTAGAGGAGATGGGATAATTGATACTCTAATGGGTATCGATTCAACTATTCTTAAACATGAAGACCTAATTGGTTCAACTGCTTCTGCTTTGGGAAATGTAGTGGGTGCTGTGAAGAGCATAAAAGATGCCCAAAAGGAATCCCATAAATTACAAGCAATTGAAGAAATTCAGAAAGGCAAAACTTAGTTGTCTCCCCAAGAAGGACAGAAAATAATTCAAATACTTGGGTCTGGTTTTCAAAAGTTTAAACATCTTTTTTCTTAAATAAATACAAGTATGGAAGCAATTGATAGTATCTATGATTTGGATGATACCATTGTCATCTCAAACTCCACTAAAAAGAAGATTACTTTCAGGTAAATGCAATAACTGGAACAGACTGGAATGCAAATGGTACAAAAAGTTTTGAAATAAATAATCAACAAACTTATTTGAATCTATCTGAAAGTTTCTTGTTGTGTAAATTTACAATCACTAAGGCTGGGAATAACACAAACGCTACACTCGTAAATGATTTCTTCTGGAAAATGTTTGATAGTGTTTGTTTGTGCATTGGAACACAAGAAGTTGAAGCGGTTGATTATGTCTCTGCTGTATCTGAAATGATGAAATTTACACCATATTCATTCGGCGATAGAATGGGAAAGGGGGCTGTCGCAGGTTTTATTCCTAATATGTCAACGGGAACAAACGCAGACCCTGGATATAGTCAAAGGAAAGGAATGTATAATGATGATACAAAAGCAGATAATAGTTTTACTGTGGCAGTTCCTCTTAAAGGTATATTTGGATTTTGTGATCATGATAAAGTTCTGTATGGTCTGAAAATTATATTTCAACTCCAAAGGAATGATAATGAAAATAGATTACTTTTTGGTGTTGGTAATGCTTTTGCTGAAGAGAATAAATTTGTAATTGATGAAATGAGTTGGTATATTAGTGAATATACTCCTAATCATAAAACAGAAGAGATGTTGAACAGAAGATTGAACTCAAAGAAACCACTCAGTGTATCATACCTCAAAAGAAGATGTCAACACGTTAAACTCAACCAAACCACTTACACGTGGAATTTGAGTGTTCTGGAACGAAAGCCACGATATCTTTGGCTCATTTAAAAAAAAAACAGATGGCGATACTGCCACAGATAAGAATGATGCATTGAGTGATAATGCGAAGGTGAAACAACTTCGTGTTTCTCTCGATGGAACATTTATCCACGAGATTGATTGAAAATTAATTGGGAAAAAAATGATTTTGTTGAAGCATACAAGTCTTACCAAAAGGTGTGTGAAAGTAATGGAAATAAAGAACCTATTTTGGATATGACAGCATTTAAAAGTTTGTATTAAATCTATGCGTTTGACCTGAGTGCTCAAAAGGAAACTATAAAGTCGAATCGAGTGGATACTTCCCTATACGTTGAAAGAGGAGAGGGTGAACAAGTTGATATATATTGTTTGCTTTTGGAAGAAACACAGTTACAAATTAATACAGATAATGGTGTTATGATTAGTCTCACATAATTTTTTGTTAAATAAATGAGTGGTAAAGTACCAACTGGGGTATATGTTAATCAAATCAATCTTCATAAACTATCATCTTGTGTTCAAAATCAAAAGCCTTGTGTGATTAACGTGAATACAATTCAGAGAAAAGGAGCAGTCAGAATTGATGTTTTGCTCACAAGAGAACAGGTTAAAATCTTGAACGATACTGGCTCACTTAAAATTAAAATGGCAAAACCAATGTTGAAAGAATATTCAATAAGAGAGACGAGTGGAGGATTTCTCCCATTTCTAATTCCTTTATTTGCTGGTTTAAGTGCGGTTGGAGCATTGACGTGTGGGATTTCAACGGCGGTGAAAATTGCCAACGAAAGGAAGGCTCAACTCCGGGCTCAAAAAGAATTGGAAAGACATAACAAAGTGTTGGAGAAACAAATTAGTGGAAGTGGTGTAATTGTAGATTTTGCTGAAAAACTTGAAAGTCTGTCTGATAAAGCGATATTGTTAAGTTGGAGATATTCTTTCTTCTATCGCACAAGCAGGTGTAAAATTAACTCAAAGGGGTAATGGATTATGTCTTTCTAATAAATAAATGTGCATTGATGAGTGGTTTTAATAATTTGGAAAAAATACAACATCAAATTTTCAACTTGTCAAATATTGTAAGAAATTTAAAATTCATAATGTGGTTATTTGTATGAGAGATGAATTAACAAACGTGCCTAAACAAACAAAGAATATTATTATGAACCTAGAAGATAATAATGGGAACGGTTCTCATTGGTTTTGTATTTTTAATAGTCAAGACAAATATTATTTTGATAGTTTTGGTCTTTCGCCACCTATTGAAGTCATAAAATTCTTACAGAATGGTGTTTATCAAACATTTCAAGTCCAAGAATTAATTTCCAAGTGTTGTGGTCAATTTTGTCTGTACTAGTACGGGCCCGTCGGGTCGGGCCCGTAGGGGCGGGCCCGTAGATGCGTGCCAGTATGTGCAGCCCTCTCTCGCCCCCTCTCTCTCTCGCCCCCTCTCTCTCGCCC
Organism: Eptatretus burgeri; assembly: GCF_056783735.1. Classification (NCBI taxonomy): domain Eukaryota; kingdom Metazoa; phylum Chordata; class Myxini; order Myxiniformes; family Myxinidae; genus Eptatretus; species Eptatretus burgeri. The sequence goes on along the minus strand of NC_140968.1, from coordinate 8,127,512 downwards.
CCCCTCTCTCGGCCCACTCTCTAGCCCCCCCCCACTCTCATCCCCCCTCTCTCACCCTCCCTCTCTCACCCCCTCTCTCTCCCCCCTCTCTCCCCACTCTCTTGCCCCCCTCTCTCCCCCATAGTCTCGCCCTTCCTCTCTCCCCTCTCCTCTCTCGCCCCTCTCTCTCGCCCCCACTCTCATCCCCTCCTCTCCCATCCCCCTCTCTCGCAGATATTGGTCGACAGATAAATGGCCGTAACTTGGGAACCGCTCATCCAATTAATATCAAACCTTGAAAAGGCACATCCGCGGGTCCCCAGCAATATTCCTGGCAAGTTTCAATCAGATCGGACCGTCAATCGTGCAAAAAATAATAAAAATAATAAAAAATAATAAGCATTAATTGTGACATCATTCGTGACATCATAGCACCGTGTCTTGTCATTGGTCGACAGATAAATGGCTGTAACTTGGGAACCGCTTGTCCGATTAATATCAAACCTTGAAAAGGCACATCCGCGGGTCCCCAGCAATATTCCTTGCAAGTTTCAATCAGATCGGACGGTTAATCGTGCAAAAAAATAAATAAATAAACATTAATTGTGACGTCATTCGTGACGTCATAGCACCGTGTCTCGTCATTGGTTGACAGATAAATGGCCGTAACTTGGGAACCGCTCGTCCGATTGACATCAAACCGTGAAAAGGCACATCTGCGTGACCCTGGCAATATTCCTGGCAAGTTTCAATCAGATCGGACTGGCAGTCGTCGAGAAACGGCGGTCGCAGACAAACAGACGAACAGACAGACACACACAGAGATTGCTGGAATTATAGATAGATGTGTTATTTCAACTCAACAAAAATAATTTTTTATGACATTATTTTTAATCTAATATAAATGACATGTTGGTAAAGATGGTTCGATCTTTGGTGTATCCCAAGAACTGGATATTGATTTATCAAATTATTACACAAAGGCACAGACTGAACGACATAAATATCGTATAACCAAAAATATTAATATGAAAAATGCTTATAAATTAAAAAAATTATCCAAGCCCGACTGACGCAAATGACTTGGTGAGATTAAGTGATTTATCACAATATATATCCTTAAATAAAACGGCTGTGTATTCCAAAGTTACAGAAGTGTTGACTTTATCTCCAGGTCATACAGAATTCGCAGTTCGAATTAAAAAAACAATTTATATAAAGAAGGGAGTATCGTTTGTATGAGAAGAGAAAAATGGGCGTATGAGATGAATGATTTGGGGTATAATTGGTCATTTAAAATTGACCTAGAATACCTGGAACAATTAAATCAGTCTCGTAAGGAAGAATATTATCCACTTGGTATCGAGAATGAGTTTTGTGGAGCCACGATTAGTAAACAACAAATAAAAACATTAAATAAGGGTAAATATAATAATGGTTTTGTCCAATTTGTATCATGAAAAGAGAAAAAAACAGGATTATATATAATAATTAGGGAAATACAAAATGATTTAACTTCGGGAAGATGGGGAGGTGTTTCGTGTCATAATATTATTCTAACAGATTTCTAATACATAAATGACAGCAAGAAGGCTTCAAGAAAATTATCATTTCTGTGTTCAAGCATACCTTCAAGAAAAGGGTATTCGGTATTTTAATAAATATGTTCAACAACATAAGAATGAGGTATTCTCAATAAAAGATAGGCTTTATACTGATGTTGATAAACCAACAACTTTGGATTTAATTAAAATGTTAAATAATAAAAAAAATTATAAAGTTAAGAAAACGAAAGGCTCTTTTAGAAATTCAAAAGAAATCTAATTGGTTTCCTGCTGTAAAAAAAAATATTTTGGATACAGGAATAACAAGAAATCCCGATGAATATATGTATAATATTCTATGGGGTGTAAGTGATTCAAGGATAGTAAGGGACGAGGAAGGAGTTGAAGACCAGAGAGAAGAGGTGGAAAAGGAGAAGAGAGAGAAGGAGGAGAGGGAGAAGAGAGAGAAGGAGGAGAGGGAGAAAAGAGAGAGAGAATAAATAAATATGAAAGTATGGAAACCAGTGAGATTCGAGAAAGATTGGTGGTTTTCGAGTAAATGAATGAATCTCAACGTACCAAGGAGGAAAACAAAGAAATGACAGGTCTATTAGAAATATTTTCGACAAGCATAGTGGAATCGTTTTGAAGGGAAAGAGAGAGAGAATCAAGAAATATGAAAATATGGAAACCAGTGAGATTAAAGAAAGATTGGGGGTATTACAGAAAATAAATGAAGCTCAACGCACCGAGGAGGAAAACAAAGAATTGACAAGACGATTGGAATCGGTTTCAAGGACGAGATATTGACTTTAATTAACGTTTTTAATTTTTTTCTTAAATAAATAGAGGAGAGAGTGAAGACATTTCTGAGGATTCTTTATGTTTTAAAAAGTAATATTCAAATGTGCATGTTTGAAACTAAAAAGGTTTTCGCACTCTGTCGGAATTTTTCTCATAAATAAATTAATTATTGTCTCAAATGTAAAAAGAAAAGTAATACTAAAAATATTTCATATTTCAAAAGTAAAAATAATTGGGTTATACAAAAAGGTACATGTTCAGTGTGTGGTTCATAAAAGAGCCAACTTATTTCCAAACACAAACTCGGAGGAGATATACAAAAGTTTTTATCAGGAAGTAAATTTACAACTACTGGAATACCAGGGGAATTACATCTACCAGGGTATTCTTTCTGTGGTCCAGGCACAAACTTGGATAAAAGATTAGTTGAGGCAGCAATCCTAAACCATGGAGTAAACGCATCGATAGGGTTGATGAAGTGTGCATCAGGCATGATATTGATTATGGGAATACCACAACTTTGGAAGAAAAGCATGAAGCTGATAGAGAAATGTTGTATAATTTGTCTCAGATACAAAATCCAACCTTGAGAGAAAAAGTTGATAGGTTCATCGTGAAGAAGATGATCAGTACTAAATTGAAACTTGGGATTGGAAATTCAAAAAACTTATTGGCTCAAATGTTGTCATAAAGACTGAAGAACAATTAGCTGATTAATTACATCAACCAATATTCACAAAGTTTCAAAGAAGGAACGTTTATTCCAAGGACGTTGATTATATCTGGTCCACTGATTTGATTGAACTCAATAATGATAAGGGGTACAAGTAATGTTTAACTATTATTGATTTGAGGAGAAGATACGCATGGGTTGTCCCTTTTCAAAACAAAACAGGTAATACTCTTATGTTAGCCTTTCAACACATATTTAATAAAAGTAAGAGAAAACCTAAAAAATTGTGGACTGATGAGGGTGGAGTTTTATAACAAGACATTTATGAATTTTCTAAAAAATAACAGCATTACATCATACAGTACCTTTAATGAAGGAAAAGCCGTTATTATTGAATGCTTTCATCGCACCTTAAAAGAGAGACTATAAAAAATTCATTCAACTCGGTTCACCACAATGGTCATCTTTTATTCAGGATATTGTAAATAGGTATAATGACACGACTCACACATCAACGAATATGAAACCATCAGAAACATTTACAAAAGTAGAATATGAAAAATAGATTAATGTTCGAAAACCTAAGTTCAAAGTTGGTGATATCGTAAGAATATATAGATGGAAATCTCATTTTGAAAAAGGTTTTTCAAAGCAATGGATGAATGAACTTTTTTAAATTGTTGATGTAATCTATACAGTTCCTTGGACTTATAAGATATATGATTTAGAAGGGGAAGAGATTTTAGGTTCATTTTATTCACAGGAATTACAAAAGACCAAACAAAGCAAATAATACCCATGGGAGCAACAGGTTGGCCCTTCACTCCCCTCTACTATACACCTTTATGGACACTCGAGGGCCAAGTCAGAGGTGTAGAACAGGTGGCATCTGCCGAGGGTTAAATTTTAAAAGTGTATATATATATATATATATATATATATATATATATATATATATACATATATATATATATATATATATATATATACATATATATATATATATATATATATATATATATATATATATATATATACATATATATATATATATATATATATATATATATATATATATATATATATATATATTGTGTGCAATGGGGGACGTTCTTAGATCTGTGAACCCCAAACACAGAATCCTCAACTCAATATTCAAGGCTTAACGTGTGTGTGTGTGTGTGTGTGTGTGTGTGTGTGTGTGTGTGTGCGTGCGTGCGTGCATGCGTGCGTGCGTGTGTGTGTGTGTGTGTGTCCCAACCCTCACATTCAAAATCTCAACCCCAACCCTCACATTCAAAATCTCAACCCCAATGCAAACCTGCCCTAACCCTCACATTCAAAATCTCAACCCCCCACCCAACCTCACATTCAACATCTCAACCCTCACCCCAACCCTCATATTCAAAATCCCAACCCTCACATTTAAAATCTCAATCCCAACCCTCATATTCAAAATCTCAACCCCAACCCAACCCTCACCCAACACAATGTCTTTTTTTAAATACGTATTTCAACAATATACCTGTATATATTTTTTATGTTTTTTCTCTTCTTCCAATTCTGTCTTTTAAGGCTTTCAGGTTTGATGAAGTAGAAAGGGAGAGTAAGAACCTGCCTGCATCTTCTTCCCAGAACTAACAATATTTATATTTTTTTATGTTTTTTTTGTCTTCTTCCAATTCTGTCTTTTAAGGCTTTCAGGTTTGATGAAGTAGAAAGGGGGAGTACGAACCTTCCTGCATCTTCTTCCCAGAACTAACAATATATATATTTTAATGTTTTTTCTCTTCTTCCAATTCTGTCTTTTAAGGCTTTCAGGTTTGATGAAGTAGAAAGGGGGAGTAAGAACTTTCCTGCACTTTCTTCCCAGAACTTTCTTGATCTTGCTCTCATCAAGCACCATCCAACAAATAACGACATCGATAGTGTGGGGGGAAAAATTATATCAATGTATTCTAAATTGTAACAAATGGGGTTTTAGAAATGTACGTTTTATGCTTTCAGTCGAATTGGCTGTCCTTTTTAGCCATGAGTCTTTTGCCCTAAATGTTGATAACATGTCTTGTTCTGGAGCGGTGTGACCTGGGCTGATAACAGCAAACCTTTACCCTGAAATGTACGTCGTGTACTTCTCACCAAGAAGACACGTATGCAGTTTGAATTGGCAGCCCCCACCACTCTCCCATGAAAGTATAAAATGCTTTGAAATGTTAAATTGTTTAAGTGCAAGCACATGAGGATGTATAGCATCTCAGTGGCTTGTACTCCTTGGGACTGGCCAAGTACCAAGTTAGAATAAAACTCCCTGATGTAATGTGGAAGTGAAATGAATCGGGTTGGTTTAACTGTTTACGAAAAGTAAGAATAAATAAAAATAGAACCAAATAATATTGCAGCAAATGGGGATTCTCAAGTTCATTGTTTGCAGTGTACGAGGGTGAGAAGTGTATGGGGGATAGAATTAAAAAATAAATTGATCACAAAGAGAGGAGTTGTCTGTGGACATTGGTTGTCAGTGTTGGTGGTTTTATAAACGATTTTTTATAACCGAATGGGAAAAAAGGTTAAACTCCGTCTGAAGTTAAATAGGATTCCACAATCAACCAGGAAGAATCCTTCAACGATCACGACGAGGTTGGGTGGAAAAAAATCCACATTTTTTGTGTCAAAAAAATCCACAAAATCCATAAAAATCCACAAAAAAAAAATCAACTTTCTTGATCTTGCTCTCATCAAGCACCATCCAACAAAGAACTACATCGATAGGTTTAGATCCCAAAGAGTCTTCTTGGTAGAAACCACATTTCAAGTCTCCAAAATAAACCCAACTTTCCAATCTCCAAAGTATAACCACATTCCTGTTGAGTTTCCAAGATTTGTATCACATTGTGAGTTATCAAGCCAGAACCCATATTTCAAGTCTCCAAAAATATAACCATCTCTCCAAAACTCCAAGGTGGAATCACATTTTCCAGAAATATTGTGGGTTTCAGTGATAGATCTCACATAGTACAACAGTGGATCATCAAGGAAAATTCCATTTTTCCAATTTTTATGGGTTCAGTGATTGATCTCACATTGTATAACTGTGGATCATCAAGGAAAACTCCATTTTTCAAAATGTCTGAAATTTGTGAGTCTCCAAGGTAGGTTCCATGTTTAGAACCATCTTGGCAGAACCTTTTCCCGAGTCTCCAAGGTAGTTATTTTAAACCATCAAGGCAGAACTCATTTACTGATTTTTTTCAAAATTTGTGAGTCTCCAAGGTAAAACTTGTATTCTGGCTCATCAAGGTATAACTTGTTCAGTGGGTATTGTCTTGATAACTCACAATGAGTACTATTGTTGTAAAACTCTTTTTCAGGATTTTGCTGGTCTCCAAGGTATAACTCTTTGGTTGGGTCATCAAGGTCGAGCTCGTTCTGTGGGTCTTGGTCGCTCACAAGGTCTTCAACCAAGCCAACAATTTTGCCCCAAGTTGTGGCAAAAGCAGTATTTTCATTTCGTATTTCAGATACAATTTCCTGTGAGACAAAATAATAATGTATTAATTAAGTGATTTAATAATTAAATGATTATATGCTTAAATTAAACTCTGTAAATAGGAAAATAAAATTTTACCTCAATAGATAAGATGTTTGAATCCAGTTCATCAACTTGAAGGTTTTGTTCCACACAAGTAGTAAAACGCTAAGGAACTCCAAAGTCATCCCACTCAAACTCAGCACAGCACTCCATTGTCAGTAAAAGTAAAAAAATGTTTAAAATGGAGTCTGGGTTTGAAGCTTTTATACAGAAAGACTGGTGTGTGTGGTTTCCTTTGGAAATTCCCTGGGCAAGCCCGGGCAAGCCTTCGTTGGGAAATTTTTCAAAACCATAACATTCGAGAATTTTCTCGTGAATTCTTTGTGAGTCAGACATTAACTGAAAATGAGGTAAGAGTAGGCGGGGCTTAGTAAAAGTGGGCGGGGCTTATGAAAAGTGGGCGTGGCCTGTGCAAAAAATAATCCGAGGCTCAGGAGGTGGTCAAACAAGAGCATTAAGAGAAGTTTATCATTTCATAATGGCAAAAAAGGGGTATCTTGAAAAATAGAAAGATTCAAATGTTTTATTTTAAAATATTTTCAATGGGGATTATTGTGCAAAGAAAATTAAACTATTGAAGGAATTTGAGAATGAACAAATCTTTATAGGTTCAATGAGTGAGCTAAACAATATGCATTGGTTATTTTTTTTTTAAAGTGCTCCAAGGTTAAAAGGGGAGGTTATTAAAATCTCCATTCACTTCCATGTTTTAGATATTTCAACAGCAGAGAATTCAACAGGTTGGGATAAAAAAGGGGTTTATTTTTTAGGGGAAAAAATATGAATCGCTGAGAATCCCCATTCACTTAACATGGGGAAAGTGAGCCAGAATCGGTATATTCACCCCACTGGGGGGGGGGGGTTGCCCTCTCTGGCATTGTCCCCCTCCGATGCCCACATGGCGTGTTGGTGACCCGGTTCCCTTTCCGAGGGTCGCCTGAGCCCACTACACTGCCCCGTGGCATTCTGGCGCTACGGATCCCGTTTCCGACGGGTCGCCCGTGCCCACTACACTATCCCGGCCCCTCTTGGGCCCTTGGCCTACTCTGGCCGACGAGTCCGGTGCCCGCAGTGCCCACTAAACAAAACTCACCTTTCCACAGCCACGCTCGCAACTGGTCCATGAACTCCTGCACCCCTCCAAACGGGTTTCGTGCCTTCTCTCGATACCAACAAAACGACCTCCTTTTGATAAATTTGAATAACCCACTAACTAACATTACTCTGACCCTGGGGTCCCTTGGGTGGTAATCACTCCTCCCCCCAATCAGTCATCACACCATGCATACCACATTCGCTCCACTCACACACTTGGGCCCACTGTCCCACACTCAGGGATTCCCTTCTGCTGGATTCCAACCATCCAGCCACGACGTCACCCTGTGCATCCCAAGCAAGCCTTGCATTTCGAGGGGTTCCCCACGCGAGCACATGTGCTCTGCCAGTCCGTAACCCGCGCTGCAGAATCTCCAATGACGTCATTTGCACCCTGAACCTGCGCGATCTTTTGCGCAAGCCAGGGTACGCGTAATGCATCAGGGAAGCCGCTTCGCACGCTCTGCGAACAGAACGCACGGCGCAGGTCACACGCGCTTTACAAACACACTCACCCAGAGAACCCGTCCGATCCAAATTCACATTTCCAGCCTAACTTATGTCCGTCCGCGGGTTCGGCTTGTATCCACCGCGGGCGTTTCCGGACCGGATCTCACTCGCGCAGGCGCGCACGCAGCGGCCTCATGCAAAACACAGCACGGACCCCGCGCGCGCTGCTGTGCGAATCCGGCACGGTCACCAAAACAGCTCCGGCCGCTACACGGCCTTTGTCCCTCGTCTGGCACTGTATTCATCGCCATTCACCACATGTACTCCCACGTGCCATGACGGTCACACACCTCACCATGACACTCTCACTCAGACACGCGGTTTCGTGTTCTCGCATACCAACCGTCATCTCCCTTTTATACCGCGTCCTCACACACGCTGTTTCTCTCACACACGGCCTTTCATACACGCATGTCATTTTACTTACGCACGCCATTTCACTCGTACTATGCGCGCGTTTCAACACGCATTTCGGCACACTCGCAAACACACACACCGGGACAATTACACTGGGGATTCACGCTACCACAAGGGATCCAGGGGCCTCCATACTCCCCAAGCTCCGTGTGTACCCGTTCACAGCAATCGCCTCCCCTAACTCGCACGGAGCGACCGAACGCACCTGGTCGTGATCTGCTTCAAGGGGGCATATTCCCTCCCCTCGTTCCTGAAGAAGGCTATCCTGCTGCTTGCCCTGGGTCACGACACATTCTGCCAGCTCACCCCCATTGTCCCTCACTACCTCGACCTGTGTGTGCTCGTCTTTCACCCCGTACAATTCACCCTCTATCTCCCGTGTCTCTGTTATTTCTTTTAATTCCTGCATCTCCCTCGTTTCTACGTGTCTCGTACATGTCTCAGTCACCCCATTTAATTTTTCCTTCTCTGTCACCGTCACTTTCTCCGTCACTTCCACGAGTCTCGCCCAACATGTCTCCCGAATTATTTTGACCTCGCTCGTTTCCATCGCGGGCCGGACACAATCCACACTCCCCCTCGTCGGTTCGGCGTCTCTGGAACGTGGCGCCGCCATTTTGCACTCCACCGTCCGCGCTTCGTCGTGCGCCATCGCCATTATTGCCTTTTGCCCAGCCTGGAGATTCAGCCCGATGCACTGCATCTCACCCCTCATTTCTTTCATTCGCTGTGCATTTGCATCCATGTTGTTTTTTATTTGTTGCGCATTTGTATCCATTTTGTTCCCCATTTCGCTTTGCATTTGTTGCGCATTTGTTCTCATATCGCTTTGCATTTGTTGTGCATTTGTTTTTATTTCGCTCACTTTTTCCATCATTCGCATCAACATTTCCATCATCCGATCCGTGGGCGGATTTGAATGTGGGGGGGCGTTCATCCGCCGCCACAGCCACTGTGCCCATTTCGGACTCTGCATTTATTTGCGGGGAATAGTCAACCTGCTTAACAGAAGTGTCCTGCATGGTGGTCTCGTCCTGAGCCATAGATTCTATCGTTTCCAAATCTACTTCCAAACCACCCTGCGCCTGCTCGCCTTAAAGCTGTCATAACCACCCTGCGCCTGCTCGCCTTTGCGTATCGGAGATAAAAAAAAATTTCCATGCTCGGAATTTAATGGGAACCGAGGGTCGCTGCACACACCCTTGGTCTGATTCCCGTTAATTTAGTGTGGAGGGGGAGAGTTTGTATCCCACTCCTTCCACCAGTGTTGAGGATTCCACCCGTTCGGCGTGCGGACGACTGCCTTAGCTCAATTGCAGCTGCATGCGCCCACCGAATGAGCAATCCAGTCGGAGCTTCCGGATCAATGCTGAAACCCAGCTACGGGTGTTTTTAACACACCATAGATCAGCCAACTCTTCTGTCAATGCACTACAGGGACAATCGCTAAATTATCGATATACCTAATTATTCGCGCAGACAGAAATTCCGGGGATCTATACCTAAATGGGACCTGCACGAAAACGAGCCGCGAAAGCAGCTCGTTCCGTATGCGATTGCCGAGTGGTTATATATCGCCAAGCCCCGTCAAACCAGATGTCCGTCTTTTCGGCTTATAAACAGCCAGCTAACATTCCGAACACTCCATGGCAGTCAATGAGAGGAAGGGATGCAATGAGCAGGTGACATTTAACAATGGGGACATTTATTTGAACACAGGCAATGCAATGAATGGGGCGATGGGGAAAAAGACACGAACAAAAAATCCTACAGCCGAGTTCTACTCCAATGTAAAAATAATACAACACAGGCACTTAACAGTTTCCTACTTATTAGATGGGCCCACGGACACACGTATACACACACACACACACACACACACACACACACACACACACACACACACACACACACACGTACACACACACACAAAAATCGTAGGACAGATGAGCTGAAACCCAGAACCTATCTCGAACCTTTCCACCGCGTGAGGTCTTCAAGCTGTTCGGACCCAGGCTCCAGCAAGAGCGAGCTGGATCCAATCGCCGTGAGCTGTGATCCTTCCCGAGCTTTAGTGAATCCTCTCACGCTTCTGAACACGTGCTGGTGAGACGAGGTGCCGATCCTTCCCTTCGATGCGTTGCTTCTTCGAAGAACCACCTCAAAGATGAGGCCAAGGAGTCGCACCAAGCCGGGAGCCAAGCAGAGAACAAAGAGCTCCGAACCGAGCAACCAGCTCAACTCTCTTCTGATGAACAAAGCCTCTCACAACATGAACCGAGAACAAGAAGCAACCACCAGCGGCTTGAGCCGAGAAACCAGCTCAACTCTCTCCCGATGAACAAAGCAGCTGACTCTCTTTGACGAACCAAGCCAGAGCCCAAAAAGCGAACCAAGCCCAGCAGAACCCGAAGGCCTGCTAAAAAGCCAAGCCGAAGCAAAAAGCTCTCCAAAAAGCTTCCACCAGAGCCAAGCAGAACCCGAAGGTCTACTGAACAACCACCAACAAAGCAGAGGATATCTTTCTTATTCTCCTCCGCCATTCCCCCACTCCCGGCGTGACTCATCGCCCCCCCCCCCGTGCCCGCACAACTGCGAGTGGGAGGGAGTTGTTTACATCCCGTGATTCAGGATGGGAGGACTCTTGTTCCTCTTCGAAGAAGAGGGGGAGGGGCGTCTGTCTCGATTGTGTTGGGATCGCTCCCAAACTATTAAATTAAATCATAGCGCATCAAGTAAATTTCTGCCCATTAAACAATGGAAGGTGAGCTATCGAGGGAACAAGCACTTATCGACATAACTGACTAAATGAACCTGAATGATGTGTGCAATCGAATTCTCAAATTCGTAACAATACATTGCCAGAAGGAGAGGAGAAGCTTTTCTTTGAGCGACTTTAATTGATGTTCTTCCAGATATATTGAAAGCCCTTCCATCAAAGCAAATTGAAGAACTCATATTATTCACAATAATTGTTGTTATCCAAGGGTTGTTATATTTATGTTTGTGCAATTTTACATCCTCGACATATCTCTCAGTATCTTTTACAAATGAAAAGGTTGATTGAAACTTGTCTTTTGTGTCTTGATACATTATATTTATAAAGTGAAAAAAGTTGGAGGATAAAATGGTTTTAAGCACAGATTCACCTATAAATTAAATGGAATTTTCATCAAGAAAATTTTATTTTAAGCAAAGATTTGTTACATAAATAAAGTGAATACAACATACTGCGATGTTTGTAATCATGAATATAAATGTTATAAAAAACACCTTCAAACCAACAAGCACACATTCAGTCTTTTCAGACAAATATCTCCACTTGACCATGAAACAAAACATTGCGAGAGATGTGATAATGATATTCTTAAAAAAAATGTTTTTAATAATAAACACCTTCAATCACGCAAACACAAGAATAACGAAGAAAGGGAAGGTGCCACTAAATTCTCCATTGAAAACACTGATGGGGCATTTAAAGGACATTTAAAAATAAGATTGTTTCGCTTTCAAGGCCCTGGACCATCTTCAATCATTGAAGCTGTTGATATGGTTAAACAAAGTTTTGAAACTATAATTAAAAACACATTAAGTGAAATGAAAACTTTTCAGTTTTATATGGGAGTAAAATTGAATATGGGAAGAGAAAGTGAAGAAACTACTCCCGATATGAGGACAAACTCTCATTTTATCTCATAATTTCAAGATTTTGTAAGATGTTATGTTTATGTTGAACTCCAGAGACAAGAACAAGATGTTGATAACACTGTAGTATGTGGTGGATTTGCTATTACTAAAATAATCTTTTTAGATACGCACATCTTAAAATTAGATCTCTTCAAGCTTCCTCTTGCATTGATTTACCAAAAGAGATATAACTTAAGAAAGCGGTTGTTAATATTCAAAACAAAGATAAATGTTTTCTCTGGTCTGTTTTTGCTCACTTTCATCCTCCACAATGGAAACCTGAAAGAGTTGAACATTATAAGAAATACGAGAATACATTAAATGTTAAAGATTTTAAATTTCCAAAGTCATTTAGAGGTATTTCAAAATTTTGAGAAAATGAATATTCTGTCTGTTAATGTGTATAGATTAACGGCTGGAAACATAGTTCAGATATAAAAAAAATTTCAAACAACAATAAAAATGATGAAACACACATTGACCTTCTTTACTTTAATTCAAAGGAAAAATCACATTATGCTTTCATCAAAATTTTACCAAGATTAACCAAATCATAATATGAAAGAGAAAATGTAAAACGTATCCTTGTAAGAGATGTCTCAACTGCTTTCACACCAAATAATGATTAAATCAACATTCGAAATATTGTAGAAATCATAAATCAACTGTTATCAATTTACCAAAAGCACGTTCAAACATATCGTACAAAGATTTAAACAAATATATAAAACATCCCTTTGTGATATATGCTGATTTTGAAAGTATCCTTGAAAAGATAGACACTGTTTCTCCAAATCCAAATAAATCACACACAACTAAGCATGAAAAACATACACTCTCCATGAGGTCTCTGTTGTTATATCAAATCATCTGTTGCTGATGAATACAAGTTAGAAGTATATAGAAGAGAAGATTCCTCAGAGGAGTTTGTAAGATTATTGGGAAAAGACTGTATAAGACGAAGATAAATAATGGCTGAAACCGATAAACCAATGTCATTAACAAAGGGAGAGAAAAAGGAATTTAGATAGAACAGTACCTGTCATATTTGTGAGGAGAAAATTGAAGGAGAGGTCAAGGTTCGGGATCACTGTCATCTTACTCGTAAATATAGAGGTCCAGCTCATTCCTGTTGTAGTCTTAATTTCAAGCCCCCAAACTTTATTCCTGTCTTTCTTCAAAACAATACTCACTATGACACACATCTATTTCTAAATGAACTTTCAAAGACATCTGGTGATATTTCTGCCATTCCTCACACAGATCAAAAATACATCTCATTCACAAAAACAATTCATACATCCCCCATAACCCATGTCAGATTTATTGACACATACAAATTTATGGCAAGTCCATTGTCCAACTTAGCATCAAATATTAAAAACTTACCGAATCTTAATTCACATTTCTCAAATCAAGAAGAGATTGCTATCTTATCACAAAATGGAATATGACTATGGATTCATTTGAGAAGTTTAAAGTAACACAACTTCCTTCAAGGGAAAGTTTCTTCAGCAAGTTGAATAAAACTCAAATTTCTGATAGAGATTATGCACAACAAATAAGGTTTGGGAGAAGTTTAATATTAAGAATCTTGGAGAATATCATGATTTGTATCTTAAAACTGATGTATTGTTATTGGCTGATGCATTTGAAACTTTTCGAACAGTCTGCCATAATCAAAATTCTTCTGGATTGGACCCCGCTCACTCTTGCACAGCCCCGGGTTTGGCTGGGAGTGCTTTGTTAAAAATGAAAAAACAGAATTTGGAATTAATCAGTGATGTAGATATGCTTTTGATGACAGAGAAGGCTAAAAGAGGAGGAATATTTCAAGTATGTTTCAAGAGATATGCCAAAGCAAATATCAAATATCTTCCTGATTATAATAAGAATGAGGACAACTCTTACCTGATGTATTATGATGCCAACAATTTGTATGGGTGGGCTATGTCTCAATCTTTACCTCATGGAAAACTTAATAGGTTAAAGAAAAACATCATTAAAAAGTTTTACAAGACATTGTTATCTCCTCTCAAAAAGAATTGGATGAAGCTGAAGTTGAACATTATTTTGAGGTTGATTTAAAATATCCAGAAGAACTTCATAACAAACATAAAGACCTTCCTTATGCCCCTGATAAAGAAAGTCCAAGAAAAGAATGGTTAAGTGATTACCAACAGTCATTTAATATTAAAGGTAAATCAACAGAAAAACTATGAACTACATTAAATGATAAAGTTATGTTTTGCATCAAAGGAACTTGAGACAATATTTATCTGCTGGGTGAAGAGTGAGGAAAATTCAGAGGATTTTGAAATTTAAACAGTCATTGGTTAAAGAAGTATATTGATTTTAATACAAAAAGGAGAACAGAAGCAAAAACAGATTTTCAGAAGGACTTTTCTAAATTAATGAATAATGCTGTATTTGGAAAGACGATGGAAAATGTTCGGAATCGACAAAACATATGACTTTCTGCATCTTGGAAACAAGCTTCATAGTTAATTAATAGACCAAGTTTTGAGTGAGTAGAGGTGTTTTCAGAGAACTTTTGTGCTATTCATTTGAAGAAAGAGAGTATTGAAATGGATAAACCTATTCATATGGGAACATCAATTCTTGACTTGTCAAAGTCGTTAATGTATGACGATAACTAATAATTTAAAATCAAAGTATAAGGACAATGTGTCATTGTTATATATGGATACAAATAGTTTTATATTAGAAATTAAGACAAGTGATGTATATGAGGATATGATTGATAATATCAATACATATGATACAAGTAATTATAAGTCAGGTGATGTGTTGTTTTCATCAGAGAATAAAAATGTCATTGGAAAGTTTAATGATGTATTGGGGGGGGGGGGGGGGGGGATGTCATGCATGAGTGAATTTATCGGATTGAGATCAAAGTCCAATGATTTTATGTATATTGATAATAATAACATTGAAATGTGTGATAAAAAGCTGAAGGGAATAAAGAAAAATATAATCAAAGTAAGAGTAAACTTTAAACATTATTACAACTGTTTAACCTTAAAGAAGGAAAAGTATAGAAAAATGAATACAATAAGAAGTTATAAACATCAATTATACAGAGAAAAGATAAACAAGAAAGTAATCGGAGCTTTTGATGATAAAAGATATATTTTAGAGGATGGAATCAATCGTCTTCCTTCTGGTTATAAGTAAGTGTTAAGATATTGGGTTGGGAATTTTAACAGGCTACCGCCATCTTTTTACTGATTTATAAATGACAGAACGAAGCAATAACCAAATCGCAGGGTGGAGATGCAGTCAGCGTTGGTATTGAAATGGGAAATGAATGTGAGATATATTAAATAAGTCTTATTGAAGAAATAACCGGGGTAAAGTAGATAAAACAAATAAGCGGATAAATTTAATTACAAATAAGTTGGAGGATGTCAAGAAAAAAAATAGATCCTTGAATGGACTGCAAACTTTGATGGTTATCAATTGAACAATGGAAAAACAATTTACTACAATCTGAATGTTGTTGTTGTTGCTCATCTTTCGGCTGCTCCCGTTAGGGGTCGCCACAGCGGATCATCCATTATGATCCGCATACTGATTTGGCACAGGTTTTACACCAGATGCCCTTTCTGACGCAACCTTGGTCGCCTCTTACAACACAGGGATCAGGATTTGGGTTTCGCCATGATTCCGGGCTGCTCTACACCCTGCCCAGTGCAGAGCCCCCGTCCTCAAGCGATCCTCCAATCCAAGCCTCCGAGTAGCCGGATTACAGGCGCACGCCACTACGCCCGGTAATTCACTGCAATCTGAATATTGTAGTAAATTGATAATATTAATACATAATGTGTTTGTAATATGTTTGTGAGATGATGGTGTCGGACTTGTTGAACATGGATATTTATCTTCAAGGAAAGTGTAAATTCATGATGTATCTGTGAGAGAGTTCAAGGAAAAGCAAATTGAGATGTTTGTTTGTTCTTCTCTCCATCTGTGGGTTTCAGAAGGTGGAACGGAGCCCTCCAGGTGTGTGTATAATATGTTTGTCATCACTTCAATATATGTGTTTCTATTCACCACTTGGCTGTATATGCATGCATGTAATATTGTCGAGGCACAACACACAACAAGAGGGGTGGGAGAGGGAAGGACAAAACAGTGGGGAACAAAGACATATGGAGATCTGTGGAACGGAGAGCGATGGGACAGGGAGCATGTGGGATGCAAGATGGACAGGACAGGGACTTTCAGGAAGGAAAGCAGGGAATTTGATGGTGGTGGGTTTGGGGTGGACTAACGGGGGTAAAAATATCGTGGTATTGGATGGGGGAAGGTTGGAGGTGGTGTTGAACAGCTGTTTTGAAGACCTGGAGGGAAGAGTGGAATTGAAGAGAGTGTGGGAGTTTATTCCAAAGGTGGGGGAAAAAAAGAGGAATGAAAGAGTGAAGGTGAGCAGTGATTGATTTTGGTAGGTTTTTTTTATCAGGACAGGATTCCTGACGGATCTTGAATGTCCTGTGGAAATAATAGGGTGGTGGGGGTGGGGGGAGGGGAAATCACAGACAGAGGGGGTGGGGGGTAGGGGGTGTTGACCAGAGAGGACACAGTGCAAGACAGAAAGACCACCGACCCGTCCTGCGGTGTGAAAGTCAATGAGAGGCCCAAAGATTCGGCTTCACCGCAGGAGATACCTATGATGCAAAATGCCTTGGTTTCCACAGCATGAAGCTGAGAAAGGTGGGGGCAGGAGCACCAGCCCAGAGAAGAGAGCAGTACTCCATCAGGCCGTGGACGAAAGCTTTGCATTTGGTCAGGATCACTTTTTCTCTCCAAAGAGCCTTTTGTGTTTCAGGATGGGACAGACAGACAGCAAGAGCCTATTATTAGAAGGATATGGTGGGGCCAGGGCCGGATTTAGGGGCAAGAGATCCAGGAGACCGCCTGAGGTGCTGGGTTTGTGTGAGCCAGCCAGGAAGATAAAACAGGAATTAACAATGAAATTGGCACAGGCGGTAGAAATTCAGATTTGGTCTATCATGTCTGTGCAACGTCAACACCTCGATTCAGATTAAATAAATCCATCAAACTAACGACTCAATTTAATAAGGATATTGGGGAGGGGGTGGGAGAGTGGGGATGAGAGATGTGGGGCAGGTGCAGGGATATCACCAGGGAATGAATAAATGACTAATTTGGTTGCCGGGATAAGGGGTGTGGGGGTCGGCTGATTTGGGGAGAACAATACACATCATCAATCCCACAGTATCCCATGACAAGATCCTCGCTACCCCTTCACCACTTCCTGCCCTGACTACCCCTTCACTACTCCTTGTAATCGCTTCCCCTCACCACTGCCTACTCTCACTATCCCCTCACCACCACCTGCTCTCACCACCGCGTGTCCACAGCCTGCCCGCATGATCCCCTCACCGCTGCCTTCCCTCACCACCGACTCACTGTTGCCTTCCCTCATAACCGACTCACCGCTGCCTTCCCTCACCGCCGACTCACCGCGGCCTTCCCTCACCACAGACTTACCGCGGCCTTCCCTCACCGCAGACTCACCGTGGCCTTCTCTCACCGCCGACTCACCGCGGCCTTCTCTCACCGCCGACTCACTGCGGCCTTCCCTCACCGCCTACTCACCGCGGCCTTCCCTCACCGCGGACTCACCGCGGCCTTCCCTCACCGCCGACTCACCGCCGACTCACCACGACCTTCCCTCACCGCGGCCTTCCCTCACCGCCGACTCACCGCTGCCTTCCCTCACTCACCACCGACTCACCGCTGCCTTCCTTCACTCATGACCGACTCACCGCTGCCTTCCCTCACCACAGACTCACCGCTGCCTTCCCTCACCACCGACTCACCGCTGCCGCTGTATGAATAGTATGCAATTATATGGTGACCAGCAATATCGCCTACCTGCTTATCTGTGTCTGTCTGTATGTAATGGACAGCTCTGTAGGCCAGAGGAGTCAACCGATTTTGATGAAACTTGACTGGAAGGTTCATACCAGGATCTCATTGTATGCTTTTGAGCACCATTGATATTGACACCACCGTTGCCTAGCAACGGGACTTTGAAATGTTTGAAAAAAAATCTGAAAAATATTTTCTTTTCGAAAATCAAAAATCGGCTTCCAGGCTTTCATGCGCACTCTAATGAACCTCTGTCAAAAATTTTCAGCCCGATCCGTAAATTTTTTTATGACTCGTGTGCAATTATATAGCGACCACCCATGTCGCCTTCCAGCTTGTATAATCTTTTCCTTCTTTCTCTTATTTATCTCCACTTTCTCATTTAAATCTTCTCCCTGAAATCGATGTTAATAGTCTTGACGCATATATTTCTTATCGACTTGCCAATTCTTTGTTTTCCTCCTCGGTGCGTTGAGACTGATTTATTTTCTGGAATACCTTTGATCTTTTTACAATCTCACTGGTTTCCATATTTTTATATTTATTCGTTCTCTCTCTTTCCTCCCTCTCCCTCTCCTCCTTCACTGTCTTCTCTCTTGCCTCCTTCTCCCTCTTCTCCCTATTCTCCCTTTCCTCCTCACTCTCCTCTTCACTCTCCTCATTCTCTCTCTTCTCCCTCTCCTGCTTTTCTCTCTTCGCCCTCTCTTCTCTTTTTTTTCTCCCTTTCCTCCTTCTCTCTTGCCTCAGTTCCTTCAACTCCTTCCTCATCCCTTGATATCCTTGAACCACTTTCACCCCATAGAATATCATACATATATTCATCTGGATTCTGTGATACTCTTGAATCCACAATTATTTTTCTCATAATAGGAAACCAATAAGATTTGTTGATGATGTCTAAAAGAGTTTTATATTTCATCACCTTTAGAAGTCCATTTTTGTTGAGTATTTTAATCAAATCTCCATTGTAGGTTTTTTAATATCAGTATAAGGCCAATTCTTAATTGAAAAATGACCGTGTGCATGGTCCAATTCAAAAGGAATGCAAAGTCTAACACCCTTTTGTTGTAGGAATGCTTGAATGCAAAAATTATAATTTTCTTGAAGCCTTCTTGCTGGTATTTATGCATCAGAAATATATGACTGATTAATATTGTTGCGAATTCGCACCCGCCGGCGTGCGATCGGCCGCTCGACTCGAATGGCGGCCACCTCGCCCACCGGAACGGACAATTCAGTCATAACCCTCTCGGAACAACGCCGGGAGCTAGTCACAGGTGGGGGTTTAACCTCACCACGATTGTGCCAATTGCCCACCCGCGCAGGATAGGGTTGCTCGCCAAATTCGATCTTCCTAAGTACTTGCCGAGTGGTCGACCGGGCGATCGTACTACGCCACAGGCCGACTCCGGACACGAACCGCTTAAGCGATCCGTTCCGTGCTACAGTGATAACCGAGCGGTGTTATCGTCGGCCTTGACGGTTCCGATTAATTACCGGGCATATTAAACCCACTACGAACCCCTTACGTGATGAAAGATGGAAATTCAAACGAAGCAAAGGACGCAGCGAAACGGGGAACAAGTTCACACAAGCACGTTTAATTGCACACGCAGACCAGCACGGAAGGAACGTATTTACAGTCACAATAGTCATGTACAATAAAGCAAAAGCAAGTCAAGAAATGGCACGTACACAATCGCAGGCAAAATAGATGTCCCGACTAAACCCGACACACGGCAACACTTAACCAGTTTTACTTCAAGGACAGGCGCCACCCACAGTCATTTACACGAACCCAAAGGAAAAGAGAAAGTTGTGACTTCCCTGCGCGCGTCGTCCAGCGTCGCGTCCTTGACCTCGAATCCAAGCCTCCCCTGATGTGGTCTGTGACTCACACCTTGCGCCGGCATGTGTAGCCGCTCCGCACCACGAACGAGGGTTCCGGCACCTGGCAGAAGGCTCGCCCTCTCCCGCTGTAGACGGCGACAGGGCACAGGACGAGGATGCGCCGACTCGACTCCCTCCAGCTGGACTCGTAGGAGAACTCTCTGAAGAACTCGTAGACGAACGAACCACCAACAGCAACAACCACACGCAGATGAGCGAAGAGGAAGAAGAGGAGGAGGAGGAGGAGGAGGAGGAGGAAGAGAGTGGAGGAAGAGAGAGAACGCGCCCGCCCGTGTCCGTCTTTGATAGCGCGGGGCTCCGCCCTTCGCTCCACCTCGTTTTCGGCTCCACCCCCCTTCGAGGAGGTTCTCGAAAAGGGGCGTTCCCTCACCCCGACCGCCTCACGCTGTTCATTCACCAATCGGCGGCGAGCTGCCCTTCCCCCTTCCCTCACACCAAGTGCGGGAAACTCAAACGGGAGAAACAGGCGGGAAAAGCTCACGAGCATCGTTGGTGGTTTTTGTTTGTTTGAAATAAAAGATAGAGAAAGAAAAACGACGAACTGAAGGATCGCAGCCCGAATGGATCACATAAATTCCCTCTATACAACGGGTTTGGGCGAACTACACATGTACCTACAGAGATATCTCACCTGAGGGCCCTTTATGGTGTAATGCGAATTTCCACAGCTGTAACAATATGATAACACGTAACACCACCCCATCTTCCTGTTGTTAAATCAGTTTGTATTCCTCGATATTGTATAATTATCCAATTTCCTTCCTTCTTTGTCATAAACTATTGCTTCAACATCATATAATTTCCTATTCCCGAAATTATGTATTTGTTGTTTGCGAATTGTGCTTCCACATATCTCCTGTTTCTTACCAAGAGGATAATATTGTTGTGGTTGACGAAATTCGCAAACCACCATTCAGGTCCCTTAGGTGAGATATCTCGGTAAGTATATGTGTAGTTAGGCCCAAACCCGTTGTTTAGCGGGAATAAATGTCATTCATTCGGGCTGCGACCCCTCTAGATAGCCGTTTTTCTTTTACTATCTTTATTTTGGACCAGCCGCCATTACTACCACCACCAACCACGTCTCAACAGCCATCACACAACAACCACCAACCGCAACGCCGCTTCACAACAACAGCCACGACCTTTACCGTCACAACTCGCCCTCGCAACCATCGCATCACCGTCATTCCCGCGCCGCTTGTGGGCACCGATACTGGACTCGTGCAGGGCGCGCACCGAGCAGCGGGTGCAGAGGCACAGCCTTTCCGAAGAAAACGGATCAAAAACGACTCACGCCCACTTCTGTTCCGTCCTATCGGCGAGCGTGGGGCGATTTGGCCCCGCCTCCAGGTGCGTCGGAGTGTGGTCGCTATATGCAAATTCGCGGATCAAAAAGCATTCACGCCCACTTTTCTTCTGTCCAATGGGGAGCCAGCCAGAGGTAAAGGGTCGAAGGTGAAGGAGCGAAGCCCCGGGGGCTATAAAGGGCCGCGTTCGCTCGCCGAAAAGGAGTAGTAGGAGTCAGGCAGTCAAGTGGAGTTCGGAGTTGAGTTGGGAAGAGCCAGTCAAGAGAGGAGTCGGAGAAGGCAGTTGGACGGAGCTGTGGAGAGTTGGAGAGGGGGCGGCGGCGGAGGCAGTCGAGGGGGTGCTCGTGTCAGAGTCGGGGAGCTGCGGAGAGGAGAGGCCGGTAACGCGACCGAGGTCGTGGTGGAGACGCTCGTCGCGGGACCCGAGCCAGCGAGGTGTCCTCCTTCCCCCGAGCATCAACAACCCCCTCCTGTTTCCCCCCGCGCTGAGATAGTGCGAGAAGGGGGCCCCGTTCCCACCCCATTCCAGACACTGTCCGCGAGGCCCGCGGAGTCGGGGCGCCACCGCCATTTTGCGGCTCATCATCAGACGGGTAGGCCCGACGCGGTCTCGGCCCCAGGCCCGTCTGCCCCCATCATCCTTGAGGGTGGTCCTTTTCTTTTGCTTTGAGTATATGTGTTGTCGGCGCCGTCTGTGAAGTAAAACTGTATAAGTGTTGCCGTGTGCTCAGTAGTCGGTTAGATCTGCATTGTGTTTTGCTTTTACATTTGCTTTTTGTGTATTATTGTGTGTTTCTTCTTCTTTTACATTTGCTTTTGGTGTAAATTTATATGTGTGCTTTCCGTTCATCGCGAAATAAATGTGCTTTATGTTGAACTGTTTTCCCGTTTCGCTTCGTCTTTCCTTTATTGAATCTCCATCTTACTTCACGTAAAGGGTTGGTCGTGGGCTAAAACGCCCGATAATTAATCGAACCGTCCAGGTTGACGATAACACCGCTCGGTTATCCCGATAGTACGGAACGGGTCGCTTAAAGTGGCCCGTGTCCGAAGTCGACCTGCGGCGAGGTGCGGTCGCCCGGTCTGTCCTCCGTGTGGGTACTTAGGTAGGTCGAATTTGGCGAGCAACCCTATCCCACGCGGGGGCCGATTGGCACGATCGTGGTGAGGCCGAAAGGCCCACCCGTGACTAGTTCCCGGCGTTAGTCCGAGAGGGTCACGACGGGATTGTCCGTCCGGTGGGCGACGTGCCGCGATTCGAGTTACGTGGCCGCTCGCACGCCGGCGGGCGCTAATCCGCAACACTGGTGTCAGGTCGTGCGATATAAACTCATCGCCCTCCTCACGGCACTGGTATCAGAGAACGGGAAAACGGGCTCTCCTGTCTCCAACTAAATTCACGGGAATCGGTCCAGGGGTGAGAGAAGCGACCCCCGATTCCCTCCAAATTACGAGCGATTTAAATTGACCCTTTACGAGAAATAAGATGGCGTCTCAAGGCGAGCAGGAGCCGGGGGTATTAGAAATGTATATGTGTAGTAATGTAGGATCCATGGTCCAGGATGAAATCCCCGTGCAGGAAATGTTGGTTGTGCAGGAACATGAACTCGTCCAACTGAACCCAGAGCCCGAAATAGGTGCGGCGGCGGCCGCGGTGTATGACACCTCCCCACCCCCCCCCTCCGCCAAAACCTCCCGATCCTGGCCGAATCGGCTCACCCAAGCGCACCCGACATGGCCCAGCTATTCGCCATGCTGGCGGCAATGACAACGAGGATGGATACAAACACAAATGAAATGAAAAACGAAATAAAAGGCATGAACAAGCAAATGAACGAAATGAAAACGAAAATGGAAACAAACGCACTCGAAATGAAAAAGCTGCGGGGTGAGACGCAGAACATGGGCCAAAGCCTGCAGGCGGGCATGAAGGCAGTGGCCAGGGAGCTCAAAATGGCGACTCCACGTGTGGGAGCGAACGAGCTGGGAGGGAGTGCAACGGCTGTCGGGCCCGCGGTGGAGGCGGGTAAGGAAAAAATAATTCGGGAGACAAGAGACGAGGTGAAAGTAATTGGGAGGTAGAGAAAAGAACAATTAATACGGAAAGCAAGGATGAGGTACGCGGAGATCGTGAAAGAGCAAGGAGTGAAAAACAGGGAAGGACGGGAGCGACTTAAGGAGAAAGCAAGGTTGACCGACATAAAGATAAGGGAAAGACGCCAGAAAGAAGCGGAGACTAATAGACAGGAGGGGACAACAGAAACTTATAAATGTATAGAGACACGGGAGACAGAAAAAATAGAGGAGAGACTGCATGATAATGACAAGGCTCGAGACGTACACACACACTCGGAGGTAGTGGAGGATAGTGAGGGTGAGCTCGCGGAGCGTGGAGGGACCCAGTGCGAGCAGCTGGATGGCCTCCTCCAGGAACGAGGGGAGGGAGTATGCCCCCTTGAGGCGAGTCACGACCAGGTGAGTTCGGTCGTGCTTTGCGAGTTCGAGGGGAGGAGTGCTGTGGACGGGTGCACGCCGAGCTTGGGGGGTATAGAGGCCCCGGAGACCCTTGTGGGGACACGAATCCCCAGTGTGGTTGTCCCGGTGTGTGTGGTGTCGAGGTGTGTGTTCACGAGTGTGGCGAAATGCGTGCTGCAACGCACGCATAGCGTGGGTGCAAGGGCGTGTGTGAGAGCGACCGGGTGGGTGACAAAGACCCCGTGTGTGGAAGCGACCCCGTGTGTGAGTGGTGTGGTGGCGAGTGTGCCGGAGTGCGTGCTTCCCAGCACGTCGTGTGTAAAAGGGGCACCGCAAGTGGAAGAGGCCGTGTGTGTGAGTGAAACGGCCAGTATGAATGGAGCAGCACGAGTGAGTGAAAGGCCACGAGTGAGTGGAGCCACGTGTGCGAGGGAGGAAGCATGTGTGAGTGAGCGGCCGAGTGTGAGAGAGACAGCGTGTGCAAGGTCGTTGTGTGTAAGGGAGATGTCGGTCGGCATGTGTGAACATGCAGCCGCGTCTCCCGGTGTGAGTTTAATGGTGAGATGTGTTAGCGTCGTAACACGCGGGAGTGCGTGTGTCGAATGGCGACGACGGCGACATGAGAGGAAAGAAAGCCGAGTAGCGGCTGCAGCTGTTTCGAGGACCGTGCCGGGTTCACCCAGCATTGAGCACGAGGTCCGTGCTGTGCAACGCACGAGGCCCCCACGTGCTCGCTTGCGAGAGTGAAGTCCCGGTCCGGAAACGCACGCGGTGGATTTGCCGATCCCGCGGACGGACAAAGTTTAGGCAGGTAAACGGATTTGGACCGGACGGGTTCTCCACGCGATCGTGTGTGTTAAGCTCCAACGGGCAAAGCACATGTGTTCGCGTGGGGAACCCCTCGAGACGTGGGGCTTGTGTTTTTTTTTTTATGCGCACGGTGACGTCATGGCTGCACGCGGGGTTGGAATCCGGCAGGAGGGGTATCCCTGCCGGATGGTACCGTCCAAGGAGGGACGAGGGACACGTGCCGCTGCATGACGTCACGGGCAGGTAAAAAGTGCGCGAGCTGTGAGTTGCCACGCTGGTGCTGCGCATGTGGAAAAAAAAAAGAAAAAGCAAGCCTCACTTTCGGGTGCACAGGATTCCTGGGCAAGGGGTGGAAGACCCCCTTGACCTGGGCACAGGATGGAAACTAGTTAGGGGGAAGGGTTAGCTTAGTTAGACCGACTTCATGGGGCAGGGGTAAGTCCTCATGGAGTCCGTGGAATGGATTAGTTAGAGGGATTGTAGCCAGATTTAGGTTGGGAAATTGATTAATGGGATTATTTGGAGACAGTGACTGACAGTGAGTGTGTAGAGGGGACGTAGTTTAGCTACGTAGTGTTAAAAGGAACGTGCTATAGTGTAAGGGACGACGTGGGAGCACGAGTTAGTTGGGGGCGGTAGTTAGAAGGATGGCAGAGTTCAGCGGTGAGTGTGTTGAAGAGTTGTTGGTGAGTGAAGTGGAACATGTGCTTGGTGAGTGAGTGAGGCCAGCGGGTCTGTGTGTATGGAGCGAGTCTGGAATGCATGGTGCGATGAGTGATTGGGGGGAGGAGTGACTCCCGCCCAAGGGACCCCGGGGTCAGTGTAGAGTGAGTTAGGGGGTTATTCAAATTAACAAAAATGGAGGTTGTTTTGTTGTTGGTGGGAGTGTAGGCTCGAAACCCGTTTGGAGGGGTGCAGCAGCCCTGTTGATGGGCTGGGAGCGTGGCTGCGAAAAGTGAGTATCGCTGAGTGGGTACCCCGGGCACCAGGCTAGTCGGCCGTAGTAGGCCAAGGGCCCATGGGGGGCCGGGATAGCGTTGTGGGCACGGGTGCGCCTGCTTGGTGCGGGGGCCCGGGGCGCCATTAGCCGCGTGGGCAGTGTTGTGGGCACGGGTGACCCTCGGAAAGGGGCCTGGGAAGCCAGCCTGCCACGTGTGCGTTTCAGGGGAGGTGCCATGGGGGGCACTCCCTGGTGTTAGGGAGCTGGTAGGCTCGGAGGCAGTGTGGTGCCCGGGGGTGCCATCGTCGGAGAATCGGCAGAGGGTCGTGCCTGCCAAAGGGAGCCACGTGTCCCAGCCATGAGACCGTGTGAGGGCACGGAGAGAAAATTGGGGGGCGAGGCCCGAAATTGTGAGGACACCAACACAGGCGACGGGAATCTGGGTTGTTAGAACCAATAGTTTAAGCGAGAGGCGCTTGTTGAAAGCCCCGGGGTAGTTTAACAGTTAAATGGTTGGGGTAGATAGGAAGTGTACCCCTCCGCACCATCCATCCCCTCGCTCTCGTTGTGGGCCGCTGGACCCACTTTGTGTTATAGATCGCTGAACTCTGGGGAGGCCATTCTGAGGCTTGGATTGGGCCTCGGCACAGGACGCTAGCTCTCCCTTGTTCCCCTCCGGGAAGGGAACGTAGGGGTTGGGAGTAGGCTAGGTGACAGGATAGGTTAGCCGAACAAGGATAGTACAGGGGGTTAGGGGACGATTTATAGTGGGGAAGTAAAAAAAAAAAAAAAAAAAAAAAGTTGGGGCTAAATTGGGGTTTGACAAATTAAGGGAGTGGGTATAGACCGTGACAGGCAAAGGCGATAGGTTGGGAGGGAGACCGTAGGGTAGGTCCGAGCCCGCCTTCTGAGTGGCCAGCACCACCGCACTCCCTCCACCAACCTCCACTGAACGGCAAAGGCTGGCCAGCTTCATCTGCTGGCTGCGTTGCTGCAAGGCAAAGGCCGGCCCACTTCATCGGCAGCTGTTGTTTTGCTGCAAGGCCTGTGCCGGCTGGATCGTCTGCAGCTGCTGTGCTGCAAGGCCTGTGCCGGTCGGATTGTCTGCAGCTGCTGTGCTTCAAGGCCTGTGCCGGCCAGTTAATCTGCCGGCTGTATTTGCCTGCAGCGGCCTTCTTCTGCGGGCTGTGTTTGCCTGCTGCCTTTGCCATGCCCACTGCCCCTGTTCACCAGCCCCCGTTCAATTTTGCGTTGCCCCCCCCCTGTTCATTGCCATGTGCGCCAGGATCAGAAAGCAACAGTTTTCAAGCTGCAAGAACTGCCCTGTTGGCAGCTACAACACGGGCCTGCAGTGGCGGCCCGTGCACCGTGTTTGCGTGCATCCATTCATCCATCCATTCGTTGTGCTCATTGCGTGTGCCACTTGAGCTGGTACGGAGACTGCGTTTGTGCAGCCCATGCACCGTTGTGGTTCACTGCGTTCAGTTCAAAAGGGAAGGCCTTGGACTGCGTGTGAGCAGCCGGCCACGTTCCCTGTCACCTGCATTGTTTGAGCCAGAGACTGCATGCGAGCAGCCTGGCTCCCTGCTAACTGCTTTCTTTTTGCAGAGTTCATTGATCCTGGGCCATGGTTTAGTGTAAAATTTGTAAGTTAAGATGTACTGTAAATATGAGTGCGCCCCCGGCATGTCTGTCTTAGCGCCGGCAATTTTATTTAAGTCGTCCGTGTGAGTGAGTTTGTTTAGGTAGTTACTCAGCCCTCAGGTTATTTATTTTGGGGACACGAATACCATGAATGTCGCACTCAGGGATCCGTAGGTAAAATGTACTAGGGGAAAACTACACATGATGGCACACGAAAATTTGACGACTCGGGACGAGTCTGTAAAAAGGGGAGGGGGTAGTGTTGTGGTTGATGAAATTCGCAAACCACCATTCAGGTCCCTAAGGTGAGATATCTCTGTAAGTATATGTGTAGTTAGGCCCAAACCCATTGTTTAGCGGGAATAAATGTCATTCATTCGGGCTGCGACCCCTCTAGATAGCCGTTTTTCTTTTACTATCTTTATTTTGGACCAGCCACCATTACTACCACCACCAACCACGTCTCAACAGCCATCACACAACAACCACCAACCAACCAACGACCTTTACCGTCACAACTCGCCCTCGCAACCATCGCATCACCGTCATTCCCACGCCGCTTGTGGGCACCGATACTGGACTCGTGCAGGGCGCGCACCGAGCAGCGGGTGCAGAGGCACAGCCTTTCCGAAGAAAACGGATCAAAAACGACTCACGCCCACTTCTGTTCCGTCCTATCGGCGAGCGTGGGGCGATTTGGCCCCGCCTCCAGGTGCGTCGGAGTGTGGTCGCTATATGCAAATTCGCGGATCAAAAGCATTCACGCCCACTTTTCTTCTGTCCAATGGGGAGCCAGCCAGAGGTAAAGGGTCGAAGGTGAAGGAGCGAAGCCCCGGGGGCTATAAAGGGCCGCGTTCGCTCGCCGAAAAGGAGTAGTAGGAGTCAGGCAGTCAAGTGGAGTTCGGAGTTGAGTTGGGAAGAGCCAGTCAAGAGAGGAGTCGGAGAAGGCAGTTGGACGGAGCTGTGGAGAGTTGGAGAGGTGGCGGCGGCGGAGGCAGTCGAGGGGGTGCTCGTGTCAGAGTCGGGGAGCTGCGGAGAGGAGAGGCCGGTAACGCGACCGAGGTCGTGGTGGAGACGCTCGTCGCGGGACCCAAGCCGGCGAGGTGTCCTCCTTCCCCCGAGCATCAACAACCCCCTCCTGTTTCCCCCCCGCGCTGAGATAGTGCGAGAAGGGGGCCCCGTTCCCACCCCATTCCAGACACTGTCCGCGAGGCCCGCGGAGTCGGGGCGCCACCGCCATTTTGCGGCTCATCATCAGACGGGTAGGCCCGACGCGGTCTCGGCCCCAGGCCCGTCTGCCCCCATCATCCTTGAGGGTGGTCCTTTTCTTTTGCTTTGAGTATATGTGTTGTCGGCGCCGTCTGTGAAGTAAAACTGTATAAGTGTTGCCGTGTGCTCGGTAGTCGGTTAGATCTGCATTGTGTTTTGCTTTTACATTTGCTTTTTGTGTATTATTGTGTGTTTCTTCTTCTTTTACATTTGCTTTTGGTGTAATTGTATATGTGTGCTTTCCGTTCATCGCGAAATAAATGTGCTTTATGTTGAACTGTTTTCCCGTTTCGCTTCGTCTTTTCCTTTATTGAATCTCCATCTTACTTCACGTAAAGGGTTGGTCGTGGGCTAAAACGCCCGATAATTAATCGAACCGTCCAGGTTGACGATAACACCGCTCGGTTATCCCGATAGTATGGAACGGGTCGCTTGAAGTGGCCCGTGTCCGAAGTCGACCTGCGGCGAGGTGCGGTCGCCCGGTCTACCCTCCGTGTGGGTACTTAGGTAGGTCGAATTTGGCGAGCAACCCTATCCCACGCGGGGGCCGATTGGCACGATCGTGGTGAGGCCGAAAGGCCCACCCGTGACTAGTTCCCGGCGTTAGTCCGAGAGGGTCACGACGGGATTGTCCGTCCGGTGGGCGACGTGCCGCGATTCGAGTTACGTGGCCGCTCGCACGCCGGCGGGCGCGAATCCGCCACAATATTCTTCTTTACGAGACTGATAAAAATCGTGTCGGTCTTCTCAGTTGAATGAAAAAGACCAATTACATCCTAAATCGCACACATTATACCTCCATTTCTCTATTCTCATATTAACTCTACTTCCTTCATTATAAAATTCAATATGAAGCAGATAATTGAATTTAATAAGAAAAGGTGAATGGTTTGTTGAACCAGGTGTTGTGATTGTAAGTTCTTCTTGTTTTACAAAACGTGCCGTTTTATTTAAGGATGTATATTGTGATAAATCACTTAATCTCACCCAGTCAGTCGTGTCAATCAGGCTTGGATAATGTATTAATTCATAAACATTTTTCATATGAATATTTTTTTGCTATACGATATTTCTGTCGTTCAGCCTGTGCCTTTCTGTAATAATTTGACTAATCAATATGCAGCTGTTGGGATACACCAATGATAGAACCATCTTTACCAACATCAGTCATTTATATTAGATTAAAAATCATGTCACTAAAAAAATTATTTTTGTTGAGTTGAAATAACACATCAATCTATAATTCCAGCAATCTCTGTGTCTGTCTATGACCGCTGTTTCTCGACAACCACTGGTCCGATGTAATTGAAACTTGCCAGGTATATTTCTGGGGCCCTGTGGATGCGCCTTTTCAAGGTTTAATATTAATCGGACAAGTGGTTCCCAAGTTATGGCCATTTTTTACCAAACCAATGATAGGACACGTTGCTGCGTCGGCGTGGCCGATGGGGAAAGGGTGCCTTAGTTATCAATGACAAGACACGTTGCTGCGGCCATTTATTTACCAAACCAATGACAGGACACGTTGCTGCATAGGTGTGGCCGATGGGGAAAGGGTGCCTTCGTTACTGTGGCATAGGAGTGGCAATGGTCAATGGCAGCGAATGTCATGGCGAGCAAAGACAGGGAGGTAAACTTGATTTTAATTTGGATTTTGATTTCCTCCATGTGAGTAATTATCACAGCAGTTGTTACTTCAACGCAAGTGATAATTCGTGGAATGCATGTGAACATTCCATACGGGCACGCACCACTTCCGGATAGTGATGACTTACTCTATTCTAATAATTTCTCAATTTCTTATGCGCATTTATAGACAAACGCAATGCCCCAATCCAGTCATCGTTTACGAGAGCGAAGGAATGGCCTCTGAGGTTGCTTGAAAGTTGTTGGGGTTTTTTTGCATGTATGGCCCTGCACATACGGGCACGCACATGGGGCACGCGAGAGCGAAGGAACGGCCAGTGAGGTTGTGTTTCTGGTCCGCGGTTTGAATTTTTTTTGCACATACGGACACGCACTAGTCTATCTATAATTCCAGCAATCTCTGTGACCGCTGTTTCTCGAGAACCACTGCTCCGATCTCATTGAAACTTGCCAGTTATATTTCTGGGGGACCTGAGTATGTGCCTTTTCAAGGATTGATATTAATCGGACAAGTGTTTCCCAAGTTATGGCCATTTATTCACCAAACCAATGACAGGACACGGTGCTATGATGTCACAATTGACGTCACAATTATTAATTAAGTTTGCAATCAAGGAAGACAGATATTGCCATGAAAATTTTGTTTCGATCGGAATTAACGTTCCTGAGAAAATGATTTTTAAAGCGAAAGAACCAGAAAATTGCCGGCGGAAAAATAAAAATAATAAATAATCTATCTATAATTCCAGCAAACTGTGTGTGTGTGTGTGTGTGTGTGTGTGTGTGTGTGTGTGTGTGTGTGTGTGTGTGTGTGTGTGTGTGTGTGTGTGTGTGTGTGTGTGTGTGTGTGACTGCTGTTTCTTGACAACCACTGGTACGATCTAATTGAAACTTGCCAGGTATAATGCTGGGGACCTGAGTATGTGCCTTTTCAAGGTTTGATATTAATTGGACAAGTGGTTCCCAAGTTATGGCCATTTATTTCCCAAACCAATGACAGGACACGTTGCTGCATAGGCGTGACCGATCGGGAAAAGGCGCCTTAGTTACCGTGGCGTAGGAGTGGCAATGGTCAATGGCAGCGAATGTCATGGTTGCAAAGACAGGGAGGTAAACTTGATTTTAATTTGGATTTTAATTAACTCTGTGTGTGTATCACAGCAGTTGTAACTTCAATGCAAGTGATAATTCGTGGAATGCATGTGAACATTCCGTGCGGGCACGCACTACTTCCGGATAGTCATGACACTGTATTTCTATAATTTCTCGATTTATGATATGTATTTATCGAAAAACACAATGCCCCAATCCAGTCGTCATTTACGAGAGCGAAGGAACGGACTGTGTTGTTATTGTTTCTGGCATGCAGTTTGAAAGTTGTTTTTTGCACTTACAGCCACGCACGTACGGGCACGGGAGAGCAAAGGAACGGCCTGTGTGGTTGTTGTTTCTGGCACGCTGTTTTATAGTTTTTTTTTTGTGTTTTTTTTTGCACGTACAGCCACTCACGTGTGGCCATGCACGTATGGCCACGAACGTATGGGCAGACACAAGTATTGATAATAATAACATTGAAAGGCGTGATAAGCAAAAGGGAATAAAGAAAAATATAGTCAAGGAATCAATAAACGTTAAACATGATTACAACTGTTTAACCTGAAAGAAGGAAGCGTGGAGAAAAATGAATACAATAAGAAGTTATAAATATCAGTTTTATACATAAGAGAAAAACAAGAAAGCATTTGGAGATTTTGATAATAAAAGATATATTTTAGAGCATGGAATCAATAGTCTCCCTTATGGTTATAAGTATCGGTGTGAAGATATTGGGTTGGGAATTTTAACGTTTTACCGCCGTCTTTTTCTGATGTATAAATGATAGAACCAAGCAATAACCAAACCAAAGAGTGGAGATGTAATCGGCCTTGGTATTTAAATGGGAAACATAAAGAATGTGAGAAATGTTAACTATGTCTTGTTGAAGAAATAACCGGGGTAAAGTAGATGAAACAAATAAGCGGATAAATTTAATTACAAATGAGTTGGAGGATGTCAAGAAAAAAAAATATCCTTGAATGGACTAAAAACTTTAAAGGTTATTAATTGAACAATGGAAAAACAATTTACTACAATCTCAAAATGATATGTGGCTTAGGAGGTGGTCAAACAAGAACATTGAGAGAAGTTTATCATTTCATTTCTGCTCAACAAAGACACTAAAACCAAGAACCAAGTTCCAAGTTATTCTTTGTGAATATACTTGATGAAAATGAATGTGACAAGAAAATTTAGTTGTTCCCTAAAGTAGAACATGGACAAATATTCGTGGGTTCACTCTTTGAGTGGAATGAAAGTGAAGAAGTGCTTCAATCAGTAAGTCTCAATATATCATTTTCTCAATTTTTAATTTGCTTGTATAGGAGGAGAAAATGAGTCTCAATTTTACATTTGCTTGTGTGGGAGGGAAGGGGATAGGTGTGGAGAAACTGAGTCTCCTATTTTGAGCTTTTGGGGCATAGGTCAGAAAGTTTTTCCCTTTCCCCCAATTCATTTTGCATGGGCGTCCAAGAAACCCCATTTATCATCTCCTGTCATCCTCCCAAAAGGACAATAAAAATTTTCAGCGCCCCTCCAAGTTATGGAACAGAGGATCTCACATTTACAAACTGTCCGATGGACGGACCTGGAATGCGTCAAATCGGGATGTCAGAATTCACAAACCTCCAGTCTGGACTCAAGATGATGTGATGAAGTAATGTAAAGTCCTTTGAGAATTCGAAAAGGAAACTAATTTAAACTATTACCATGTTTATTATTACTTGTTTTATGGTTAATCCGTGCTGTGGCAATTACTACACTTCAACTTCGAGTTAATTAGTGTCATTGTTGTCCACTGAGATGCGGTATGAATGTGGTTAAAGAAAGGGGGAAATGTGGAGTTGTGCACAGACCGGACTCTGGAGGGAGCGGCGAGGAGAGAAGGAGTTCGGGGTGAGAGGTCAGGAGGTGTATAGTGTAAAGGTTGTAACGTTCCGATGTCGGTTTAGGATTCGGTTCCTCATTCTTGGAGTATTTTACAATTCAACAAAACCGTCAATTACAATGGTGGAGATCAGTAATAAAAAGGACAAATGTGAACACGAGGAAGAAGAAGAAGAGAAAACCAAGGAAGAACTTCCGGGTTGTTGTTCCTGTAAACCTCGAACCTCAATCCTCGTGGTCGGGACGGGACTGATGGGAAGAGGTATTTTGGGAATTCTTATTTAACAATAAAAACGGGAATTTAAATATAAAATAATTTTATGTTTCTTGACGACGTCGATGAAGGAAAGTTAAAGGAGTTTTTATTGAATGTTTGTTGAGGTGTTTGATTGTTAATTTAATGAGGTGTTTTTCACTCGTTTTGTTTATCATCAAATCATCACTAAACTTCCTTCACCGAGGATTAAACCTCATTCTTCTTTTTTAACTACAAAACTACCAGAAACATTTTATAATTGACTTTTACATACAATTTGATCTCTAAATGAGGAGTAACGAGGTTCGATTACCGACTTTACCTGTTCCGTGGGATTTTTAACGTTCATAATCTGAATGGAGATGAAAACCCTGATTAATAATCAATAAACTCAAAAAGATCGTGTGGGTCGAAAATGTAACATTCCTCGTTAACCTTCCACCGACATTCCATCTCAGTGAAATTGGACTCCACAGGGAAATTATTCAGCAATTCGAGAAATCGGAGGGAAATGTTACCACCCCACCCAACCTCCCCTCCCCCGCCGCCCTACCCCCATCGGGCTGGCCCCCGCCACCCTGCCCCCATCGGGCTGGCCCCCGCCACCCTGCCCCCATCGGGCTGGCCCCCGCCACCCTGCCCCCATCGGGCTGGCCCCCGCCACCCTGCCCCCATCGGGCTGGCCCCCGCCACCCTGCCCCCATCGGGCTGGCCCCTGCCACCCTGCCCCCATCGGGCTGGCCCCCACCACACTGCCCCCATCGGGCTGGCCCCCGCTACCCTGCCCCCATTGGGCTTGCCCCCGCCACCCTGCCCCCATCAGGCTGCCCCCGCCGCCCTGCCCCCATCAGGCTGCCCCCGCCGCCCTGCCCCCATCAGGCTGGCCCCCGCCGCCCTGCCCCCATCGGGCTGGTCCCCTCCGCCTTGCCCCCATTTGGCTGGCCCCCTCCGCCTTGCCCCCGTCGCCCTCCCCCATTGGACTGGCCCCCGCCACCCTGCCCCCATCATGCTGGTCCTCTCCGCCCTGCCCCCAATCAGGCTGGCCCTGCCCCTCCCCCCCATCAAGTTCCGAAACATCTCCCATCCATGTACAAATCTAGTTTGTGAGATGACGGTGTAGGACTTGTTGAACAGGATATTTATATTCAAGGAAAGTGTAAATTCATGATGTATCTGTGAGAGAGTTCAAATAAAAGTAAATTGAGATGTTTGTTTGTTCTTCTCTCCACATGTGGGTTTCAGAAGGTGGAACGGAGCCCTCCAGGTGTGTGTATAACAGATGTATCATCACGTCAATATATGTTTATATTCACGACTTGGCTGTGTATGCATGTATGTAATATTGTTGAGGCACAACACACAAGAGGGGCTGGAGAGGGAAGGACAAAACAGTGGGGAATAAAGACGTATGGAGATCTGTGGAACGGAGAGCGATGGTCAGGGAACATGTGGTATACAAGATGGACAGGACAGGGACTTTCAGGAAGGAAAGCAGGGAATTTGATGGAGGTGGGTTTGTGGTGGATTAACAGGGATAAAAAATATCGTGGTTTTCGATGGGGTAAGGTAGAAGGTGGTGTTGAACAGCTGTTTTGAAGACCTGGAGGGGGAAGAGTGGGATTGAAGAGAGTATGGGAGTTTATTCCAAAGGTGGGGAAAAAGAGGAATGAAAGGGTGAAGGTGAGCAGTGATTATTGATTTTGGTAGTTTTTATCAGAACAGGATTCCTGACGGATCTTGAATATCCTGCGGAAATAATAGGGTGGTGGGTGGAGGGCAAATCACACACAGAGACTGGGGGGGGGGGGTGGGGGCAAGACCAGAGAGGAGACAGTGGAAGACAGAAAGACCACCGACCTGGCTGCGGTGAGAGAGTCAGTGAGAGGTCCAAAGATTCAGCTTCACTGCAGGAGATACCAATGATCCTCAATGCCTTTGTTTCCACAGCATGAAGCTGAGAAAGGTGAGGGGCAGGAGCACCAGCCCAGAGGAGAGAGCAGTGCACCATCAGGCTGTGGACGAAAGCTTTGCATTTGGTCAGGAGCACTTTTTTCTCCAAAGAGCCTTTCTGTGTTTCAGGATGGGACAGACAGACAGCAAGAGCCTATTATTAGAAGGAGATGGTGAGGCCAGGGCCGGATTTAGGGGCAGGAGACCCAGGAGACCGCCTGGGGTGCTGGTTTTGTGTGAGCCAGCCAGTAAGATATAACAGGAATTAACTAGAGGGGGAGCACTCAGGACAGTGCAAAACCTCCGCCGCCAAGACTGCTGGGTCACTCAAGTGAACCTTATATCTTATTCATTAAATATGTCAACAGTGCTGACAGAGTTATAGTTCTTTTCTCCAACATTTTTTTTGGGGGGGGGGGATTGGAAATCACTTAAAACATGTAGAAATGCAAAAAAAAAAAATTGAAATTTTTTTTGAAAAAAATGTTGCAAAAAATTTTTTTTCTCAAATTTTTTTTGGGGGGGTTGGAAATCACAAGACGTGTAGAAATGCAAAAAAAAATTCCCCCCTTTTTGGGGGGGTTAACAATTTTTTGGGGGCGGTTGGAAATCACTTAAATCATGTAAAAATGCAAAAAAAAAAAAAATTCCATAAATTTTTTTTTTGGGGGGGGGTTGGAAATCACTTAAAACATGCAGAAATGCAAAAAAAATTCTCTTTTTTGGGGGGGTAACAATTTTTTGGGGGGGTTGCAAATCACTGAAAACATGTAGAAATGCAAAAAAAAAATTCTCCAACAATTTTTTTTAGGGGGGGGGGAGAAACAGGAGGTAGAAATTCACATTTGGTCTATCATGTCTGTGCAAATCAACACCACGATTCAGATTAAACTAGAACGGGCACTCCGAGAGCGTATACCTTTGCCGCCACTACTTTTTTGTTCTTGGTATGAGTGTGGGGAACTGGTTTCATATGAATGGTCTTATGACACAAACCACATATCTATAATGTCATGACCCCCCACCCTGATTTTCGGGGGCTACGGACTAAACAACAATCAACTCGCGTCGTTTTGGCGAGTCTTCACTCGCAAGCTCGGTGAATACAACGTTTCAACAAGAGAAGGTAATCTCGTTTGATGCTGGTTTCATGCAAATCAAATAAGAATTGACTGAGTTATGCCGAAAACCGCATATTTTTCAAGGGCGTGACCCCCCCCCCCCCGACATTTTACCCCAACCGGTGACATGTGTTCTGACGTCATTGTGTCACAAGATTGGGCATTAAATTCTGAACATTTTGGTGCTGGGTTCATGTAAAGCGGACAAGAATTGACCGCGTTATGACAAAAAACGCATATTTTTCAAGGTCGTGACCCGCCCTGACCTTTGACCCCTAACCGGTAACAAGAGTATGGGTGTCATTGTGTCATATTGCATATCACAAGATGAGGCGTTGAATTCTGAACATTTTGGCGTTAGTTGCATGCAAATTGAATAAAAATTGACCGTGTTATCGTAAAAAGACGATTTTGACCTTTTCGTGACCTTGACCTTTGACCCGAACGATCCCAAAATCTAATCGAATGCTTCCTGGCTAATAACCAATCATCCCACCAAATTTCATGCAATTCGGTTTTATACTTTTTTGAGTTATACGAATCACAAGATTACAAATAAATAAATAAATACACGCCGACCAAAACATAACCTTTCGCAGAATGCGAAGGTAATAAATCCATCAAATGAACGACTCAAATTAATAAGGTTATTGGGGAGGGGGTGGGAGAAGTGGGGATGAAAGAAGTGGGGCAGGTACAGGAATATCACCAGGGAATGAAGAAATGAATAATTTGGTGGCCGGTATAAGCTGGGTGGGTATCGGCTTTTTTAGGGTGAGCAACACACATCAATCCCACAGTAGTATCCCATGACAAGACCCTCACTACCCCTTCACAACTTGTAATCGCTTCCCCTCACCACTGCCTGCTCACACGATCCCCTCACCACCGCCTGCTCACACTATCCCCTCACCACTGCCTGCTCACACTATCCCCTCACCACTGCCTGCTCACACGATCCCTTCACCACCGTCTACTCACACTATCCCCTCACCACTGCCTGCTCACACTATCCCCTCACCACTGCCTGCTCACACTATCCCCTCAGCACCGCCTGCTCACAATATCCCCTCACCACTGCCTGCTCACACGATCCCTTCACCACTGCCTGCTCACACTGTCCCTTCACCACTGCCTGCTCACACTATCCCTTCACCACTGCCTGCTCACACTATCCCTTCACCACTGCCTGCTCACACTATCCCTTCACCACTGCCTGCTCACACTATCCCTTCACCACTGCCTGCTCACACTATCCCTTCACCACTGCCTGCTCACACTATCCCTTCACCACTGCCTGCTCACACTATCCCTTCACCACTGCCTGCTCACACTATCCCTTCACCACTGCCTGCTCACACTATCCCTTCACCACTGCCTGCTCACACTATCCCTTCACCACTGCCTGCTCACACTATCCCTTCACCACTGCCTGCTCACACTATCCACTCACCACTGCCTGCCCTCACCACCGCGTGTCCACAGCCTGCCCGCATGACCCCTCACCGCTGCCTTCCCTCACCACCGACTCCGCGCTGCCTTCCCTCACCGCCGACTCCCCGCTGCCTTCCCTCACCGCCGACTCCCCGCTGCCTTCCCTCACCGCCGACTCCCCGCTGCCTTCCCTCACCGCCGACTCCCCGCTGCCTTCCCTCACCGCCGACTCCCCGCTGCCTTCCCTCACCGCCGACTCCCCGCTGCCTTCCCTCACCGCCGACTCCCCGCTGCCTTCCCTCACCGCCGACTCCCCGCTGCCTTCCCTCACCGCCGACTCCCCGCTGCCTTCCCTCACCGCCGACTCCCCGCTGCCTTCCCTCACCGCCGCCTTCCCTCACCACGGACTCACCGCTGCCTTCCCTCACCACGGACTCACCGCTGCCTTCCCTCACCACGGACTCACCGCTGCCTTCCCTCACCACGGACTCACCGCTGCCTTCCCTCACCACGGACTCACCGCTGCCTTCCCTCACCACGGACTCACCGCTGCCTTCCCTCACCACGGACTCACCGCTGCCTTCCCTCACCACGGACTCACCGCTGCCTTCCCTCACCACGGACTCACCGCTGCCTTCCCTCACCACGGACTCACCGCTGCCTTCCCTCACCACGGACTCACCGCTGCCTTCCCTCACCACGGACTCACCGCTGCCTTCCCTCACCACGGACTCACCGCTGCCTTCCCTCACCACGGACTCACCGCTGCCTTCCCTCACCACGGACTCACCGCTGCCTTCCCTCACCACGGACTCACCGCTGCCTTCCCTCACCACGGACTCACCGCTGCCTTCCCTCACCACGGACTCACCGCTGCCTTCCCTCACCACGGACTCACCGCTGCCTTCCCTCACCACGGACTCACCGCTGCCTTCCCTCACCACGGACTCACCGCTGCCTTCCCTCACCACGGACTCACCGCTGCCTTCCCTCACCACGGACTCACCGCTGCCTTCCCTCACCACGGACTCACCGCTGCCTTCCCTCACCACGGACTCACCGCTGCCTTCCCTCACCACGGACTCACCGCTGCCTTCCCTCACCACGGACTCACCGCTGCCTTCCCTCACCACGGACTCACCGCTGCCTTCCCTCACCACGGACTCACCGCTGCCTTCCCTCACCACGGACTCACCGCTGCCTTCCCTCACCACGGACTCACCGCTGCCTTCCCTCACCACGGACTCACCGCTGCCTTCCCTCACCACGGACTCACCGCTGCCTTCCCTCACCACGGACTCACCGCTGCCTTCCCTCACCACGGACTCACCGCTGCCTTCCCTCACCACGGACTCACCGCTGCCTTCCCTCACCACGGACTCACCGCTGCCTTCCCTCACCACGGACTCACCGCTGCCTTCCCTCACCACGGACTCACCGCTGCCTTCCCTCACCACGGACTCACCGCTGCCTTCCCTCACCACGGACTCACCGCTGCCTTCCCTCACCACGGACTCACCGCTGCCTTCCCTCACCACGGACTCACCGCTGCCTTCCCTCACCACGGACTCACCGCTGCCTTCCCTCACCACGGACTCACCGCTGCCTTCCCTCACCACGGACTCACCGCTGCCTTCCCTCACCACGGACTCACCGCTGCCTTCCCTCACCACGGACTCACCGCTGCCTTCCCTCACCACGGACTCACCGCTGCCTTCCCTCACCACGGACTCACCGCTGCCTTCCCTCACCACGGACTCACCGCTGCCTTCCCTCACCACGGACTCACCGCTGCCTTCCCTCACCACGGACTCACCGCTGCCTTCCCTCACCACGGACTCACCGCTGCCTTCCCTCACCACGGACTCACCGCTGCCTTCCCTCACCACGGACTCACCGCTGCCTTCCCTCACCACGGACTCACCGCTGCCTTCCCTCACCACGGACTCACCGCTGCCTTCCCTCACCACGGACTCACCGCTGCCTTCCCTCACCACGGACTCACCGCTGCCTTCCCTCACCACGGACTCACCGCTGCCTGCCCTCACCTCCGCTCACCGCTGCGTGCCGTGACTGCCCACTCATGGCTGCCTTCCCTCACCACGGACTCACCACTGCGTGCCGTGACTGCCCACTCATGGCTGCCTTCCCTCACCACGGACTCACCACTGCGTGCCGTGACCGCCCGCTCACCACTACCTTCACTGCCTGCTCTCACGACCCCATACCCCTCATAACACATTCACATGTTGAACAAATGGAGAGGGGGCTCCAAAGACGATTCTTGCGTGGGTCATCATTTCATCTCGGGCCGGCCCTGGGTGGGGGCAGTTGCCGATTTTGAAGTATTTGAGCTCACACTGAATGAAGGCAAATTCATGAATTCATTCATTGGAAGCATGTGCCACAGTGCATCGCTGCGTCCACTTTCCACTTGTACTCCAGGAGCCTCCGTCTGGCCACCCCCCAGCCAAATGCCTGGCCCATCCCCATCACTTAAATATAGGATATTCCAGACACCCCACCGAAGGGACACCTCAGATTAACCCGAGGAAACTCGTCTGGTATACGACACCTCAGCACCACCACAACACACACTACAATGTGTTTTGTGTTGGCCAGAGTGCAAATACTGCCATCCACCTCTGAGGAAAGGTAAGCAACTGCAGGAGGACATCTGCAGATGCAGTTGCACCAGATATGGATGGCTGTTGGTTCACAAGTAGCTCCTCTGCCCTTTTGGCAGGTTTGTTTTTATTTAATCCTGCTGGGTGTCCATGAAAGGGAAATGAGAAAGAAGAAAAGGAATAAGAGGTTCTTCCCCACCATGCCTGTTGATGCATTGCCTTTTTCTCTTTGGACATTGATTATATTCTTCTTGATGACACAATAATGAGGGTGGGAGCGGTGGGGTTGCACTTTCATTTTTTTGTTCCTTCATTTTGTTCGTGGTGGCTGCTGGTTGCATCGTTGTTGTGAGTGTGGCTGTGCCGCTGATGGAGTGCCCCCTGTATTTTCAAGAAGAAATTTGGAATTTGGCCAGCCTGCCAGTGATAGCTCGCCTCATCTTCGAGAAACTCCATGGGATCTTTAATGCCCACCAACTCACGCAGTGAGAGGGGATGGCCAGTTGAATGTTCATCTGGATGAACGGCACACACATTGATCCCTTTCCCTCTCTGTCAAACACCACGGTGACAGTTTATTGCCGCGTTGGGATTCAAACCAAAGCGAGACAACTCGGGCTCAGTGTGTCTACCCCAAGTTCATCCTGCCAGCACACATGGGGTGTACAAACTGACTGCAAAACCCTGAATTGATTGGATAAAATACAGAGTGAAGAAAATAATATGTAAAACCTTTCCTTTGTTAACCTGAGCATTGTGTCTCTGGCAGGTCATCGGTGAAATGGACAACTTCTTGGAATGGCTCCAATCACAAGGTCTGAGAGCAGAAACAGCCCAAGCAGTGATCAATATACTTGGAATTGAGAATCAGAAGGTTCTTCGAGTTTGTACAGACTCTGATGCATTGCGAACAGAACTCCTCTCTCTCGCCAAAGAGAAATTTAAATTTGCAATGTATGCTGACTTCTGTAAATTTGTGGAATCTTTTTTGAAGCTGCAGGTTGTCCAGCTTGCAGGCTCTTCTCTCTTGGGAAGTCTATTCATCAACTTGGAGACTGTTATTCGAGAACTTTCCAGTTTCTGCAAAAAGTTTATTGGATTCCAAAATGTGCAGCTGGAAAATATTCCTGCTTTCCGGGGAATCGGTTTCAGTGATGTCTGCAACCTCCATGATCAGGATGATGGATTAACACCCAAGTCTGGTATGTCACTATTTTATACACCTGAGCATGTCAAGAAATACCTTGATGTTCAACCATGAATGTGTTTTTTTTGTAATTTATGGAATCTCTTTTGGAATAATTTTGTGTTGAAAACGTTTAGATTCTCCATCCACAGTGAATGTTTCATTTTTTTTTTTTTTTTTTTTTTTTGTATATATTGTCGAAGCTCGTGTGAGAGCGAACACACACACAGCAAGATCTGTGGAAGGAAGAGGGATGGGGTGGGGAACATGGGGTAAACAAGATGGACACCACAGGGACTTTCAGATCCTTACATGACAGAGAACTTTTGGGAAGGAAAGCAGGGAATTTGATTGAAGGAGGTGCGTTTGGGGTGGATTAACGGGGGGTGTAAAATATTGTGGTTTTGGATGGGGGAAGATTGGAGGTGGTGCTGAACAGCTGTTTTGAAAACCTGGAGGGAAGAGTGGGATTGAAGCGAGTGTGGGAGTTTTTTGCAAAGGCAGGAAAAAAGTGCAATGAAAGAGTGATGGTGAGCAGTGATCGGTGATTTTGGTAGTTTTACCAGAAGGGGGTTGCTGGCGGACCTTAAGCACCCTGCGAAATATGGGGGGGGCGGGGGAGGGCATATCGCAGATAGAGCAAGGGGGCGAAACCAGAGAGGAGACAGTAGAAGACAGAAAGAGAGTGAGTGAGAGGCCCAAAGACTCAGCCTCACCATGGGAGATGCCAACGATCTGAAATCCTTGGTTTCCACAGCAAGAAACCAAGAAAGGTGAGAGGCCGGAGCACCAGCCCATCGGGGAGAGCAATACTCTGAGGCTGTGGATGAAAACTTTTCATGT
The DNA here is from genome assembly GCF_056783735.1 of Eptatretus burgeri. Classification (NCBI taxonomy): domain Eukaryota; kingdom Metazoa; phylum Chordata; class Myxini; order Myxiniformes; family Myxinidae; genus Eptatretus; species Eptatretus burgeri. The sequence goes on along the minus strand of NC_140968.1, from coordinate 8,084,887 downwards.
GGTCAGGAGCTCAGGTGGGTCTCGGAAGGACTTTACACAATGGGGGGTACGCAGTCGGCGGCTGGCTTTGGAGGCTAGTTTGGAAATTGGCTTTCCCAGGAAAGATCATGGCAGATAGTGAGACAAAGATGCTTGAATGAAAGGGCTTTTTAAAGAGGATTATTGAGAAAGTGGTATGGTGGTGGGGGGGGGGGGGGGTAGAGCAGTGGTTCAGACGGTCCTTTCAGAGAGACATTGTGAGAGTGTGAGATTTGTCTGGATTGAAAGACATGTTCCCTGTGTTGGACCAGTTTGTGATTTTTATCCATATCTGCAGAGAGTGAAGAAGCTGCTGCTTGCTCATCTGAGGGATAACAGATGGTATGGCAGAGTGTGGAGCCATCAGCAAAGAGATAAAGAAGATTTTCCAGAGAGTCGGAGAGGTCAAAGATGATTAACCAGAAAAACAACAGGGTGCGGAACGCTGCCTTGAGGAACTCCAGCCTGGACAGGAAGAGGGGATGAGAGAACTTATGAGAGAGGGGATTATCTGATGTCCCCTGACCCCCCCCTCCCCTCCCCATCCCATCTACTTTCCCATCAATAGTCTTGAGGAAGTTCATTCACTTGAAATACGAGGTCTCACTGTCAGCCGTAATTTTTCTTGGGCAAACCACATTTCAAAGTTGACCTCCAAAGCCAGCTGCTGATTCTGCATCCTCCATCATACGAAGTCCTTCCTTGACACACCTGAACTCCTATCCATCAGCCTTTCTTGAACATGTGCATTGAACAAATATAAATCTTCAATAAAAATATACATGGAACGACACTCGGTGGAGTGCATACCTCCACCAGACTGAAAAGTTTATGTTTTGTATCCCACTGATAAGCCGGATCTGGATCCGGACCTTAACCAAAATCGAATCGACTTATTCTTGTCACCGAGCAAACTCGTCCACAACCTTTTGGAATATCGTTCTTTGGATCGGTTTTGTCCACATCTCTCAATGGTGAAGAATCACTTTAGAAATTCTCGGATCCAGATCTGGATCTTCACCAAATCTCATCGATTTGTCCTCATCATCCACCAAACCTGTCGACTAAGTGTCGTCTTAATGCATTGATAATTTTTGAGGTATTCTGTTTACAGTCATACAGACAGACAAACAAACATGGGTGAAAACATAACCTCCGTCCACCTTCGGTGGTGGAGGTAAATTTACAAATACAAATCTTGAACACTTTCTTCAACACAAGTGTACATTTACCTTTCTTGAACACGTGCCAACGATGAATCATCCTTTCGTGAACACGCACCTCAACACACCCTTTCTTGAACATGTCTGGTGATCCAAAAACAATTCCTCAGATTACACAAAACGGAAATTCGGGAAACCAAGAGGCGGTTTTGCATCGTACTTCACTGGCCAATCTGAACTCCAGTGGTGCAGCGTTTCACTGCAAACTCCACACTTGATGACCAAAATCAATCGTTAATGCCTTGTCCCACCCGTGTGACCATCAATATTATTATTATTATTATTATTATTATTAATTATATTGTATCCACTACGATTATATACGAAACTATCTGAGGAGTGATATTTATCACTCCTCAGATGGGAAATTCATTCAACAGCTGGACATTTCAAAAGCCAGATCGTATCCCTGCAATTGAACTGAAGACGTGCTTGCCAGAATTGTCTCCTGTTCTGTGAAACCTGTTCAACCTCTGCTTATCAACGTTTGTTTTCTTATCTTTCTGGAAGTTGGCTTCAGTTGTACCTGCCTTTCAAGGCTCTGGGGAGAAATCTGATCCATGCAAATGTTAGCCGATCAGCTTTCTTCCCATAAGGAGCACAGTATTTTGAATTCCTCATCGGCGAACAGGTTATCACTTTCTTGAAAGTCTGCACTCTCTGAACTGATGCTCAGGATGGATTCCATCATTTACGATTGACTGTTGATGTTCTTTCCCTCATTACTGAATGCTTGAACCAGGCCCAAGACTAGTGCAGTGAGGCGAGACTTGGAGCCCTTGACATTTCCAAGGCTTTTGATAGATTGTCACAAGGGTCTAATTCACAAGCTGCAGTCGCATGGTATTCCTGCGCATTTGTGGCAATAATCTCAGAATTACCACAGATCACCAAATTTTTGTGTGGCATGAGGGTCCATCTTCTGCAGCCCATATCATTTATGCAGGTACCTCTCAGGTCTGTGTACTGGCCTTCGATGCTTCTGCTTTGCATACATTTACGTACCACACAACATTTCATCTCAGGCTTTGATGGGGTTGGTGTAATGTGCAAGGTTTGTATTGGTGAGGTTCACGGGAAACATTGAGTTGGTGGGTGTGGAGAGCAACATTGAGATAGGATCAGGTGAGGAGGGACATAGAAAGTGGGAACATGAAGTGGAGGAATGTTGATTCCAATTCCAAATTGGACAACGATATTCTTAAGAAGAAGAAGAAGAAGAAGAATAGATGATGGTTTTGGTGGGGTCGTCTTCATGGAAAACAACCAAAGTGAAGCATTTTTATTCAATGAAGAGTTTGAAGTGGTTTTGAAAATGGGGGAAAAGAATGGAGAACAAAACAGTACAGGCAGAAGGAAATTCAAGTGGAATGAGATTTCAATGGAGTGGAATTCTTTTCTTCTTTTTTCTTTTGAAGAAGTTTTTCAACAATCACCTGGTGTTGGCTTAGCGGTTACGGTGGTGGCTTGGGATCCTCGGGTCCTGAGTTCAAGCCCTGTTTTTTTTGCTGAATTAACACCAGGGGGTTCACTCAGCCTGTCATCCTTCCGAGGTCAGTGAAATGAGTACCACTGCAGTAGCCATAAAGCTGCACATGAAGGAAAGGGGTATCGACGGATTGATTAAATGTGGTGTTGGTGTGGCGCAGGCATGATGGACTGAAAGGCCTCCTCCGGTGCCTTAATTCCTGGAAAATCCTTGAAGCGAGCAGAAGAAATGGGACACTTTTGTGGTTGAAGTAAAATATTTGGAAAGAAATAAGCAAAACGAGGAATTATGGAGACAAAAGGGACAAAAAATCTTACAGTGGCCGGCTGAAGTGTCGGACGTGATCAAGAAAAAAAAAACAAATTCGACAAACGCAGCACAAGAACGTACGAATTAACACAAGCAACACGTGACTTTTGAAATGACTTGATCTGCCTTAGATTCTTGGCACGCATCCACCAAAATTCGTTGACAACAGTCATCGGATGGCCTGGACGTGTGGCATGCCTGCCAAATAAGGATTGTACCATGAAACGACTCACCAGCTTTTGAAAGCAGCTGAAAATACTTGGAAATGTACCTGTGAAAAGGGTTGTTCCTATGCACAACAAAAGATTTGGAGAGCTTTCTGAACAACTGAACAACTGGTTTTACCAGAAGGGGATTGTTGGCGGACCTTGAGCGCCCTGTGGAGATATGGTCGGGACAAATCACAGACAGAGCAGAGGGGGGGCGAGACCCGAGAGGAGACGGAAGAAGACAGAGACCACCGACCTGCCTGCAGTGAGAAAGTGACAGGTTCAAAGACTCAGTCTCATCTTCAGAGATGCCAATGATCCGAAATGCCTTGGTTTTGACAGCCTGAAGCTGAGAAAGGTGGGAAGCAGGAGCACCAACCCAGAGTGGAGAGCAGTACTCCATCAGGCTGTGGACGAAAGCTTTGTTCGTGGTCAGGAGCTCAGGTAGGCCGATGAAGGACTTTGCACGATGGAGGATTCCCAGTCGGCAATTGGCTTTGGAGGCCATGTTGGCAATGTGGCTTTCCCAGGAAAGATCATGGCAGATCGTGAGACCCATAAGCTTGACATAAAGGTCTTCTTCCAGAGGATTGTTGAGAAAGTAGATGTTGGTGGTGGGAGTGGGGGGGGGGGTGTTGCGGCGGTTCCAAACGGTCCTTTCGGAGAGAGAAAGTGAGAGTGTGAGATTTGTCCGGATTGAAAGACATGTTCCACTTGTTGGACCAGTTTGTGATTTTACCCAGATCTGCAGTGAGCAAAGAAGCTGCTGCTTGCTGGTGTGAGGGATTACAAATGATATGGCAGAGTGTGGAGTCATCAGCAAAGAGATAAAGAGGATTTTCCAGAGAGTCAGAGAGATCCTTGATGAAAACCAGAAATAGAACATGAGTAGAGCATAAATGGGGTTTCTCAGGCATCCATTCAAATGAATGGGGAAATAGGGAAAAACTCTGAATCAAGCCCAAAAAGCCCAAAACAGAAACTGATTTCCTCCCTCTCCCATACAAGCCAATGTTAAAACGTTTCTGTCTCGAGCCCCAAAAGCCACAAATAGGATACCAATCTCTCCCCCATTGAGCAAATGTTAAACTGAGACTTACTGATTAAAACACTTTTTTTTCCTTTCATATTTTTCATTCCATTCAAAGAGTGATCCAATGAATATTTGTTCATGTTCTACTTTAGATAATAACTTCATTTTCCTGTTACATTCGTCACCATCGAGTGTATTCACAAAGATTATTTTGGAATTTCGTTCTTGGTTTTAATCTCTTTGTTGAGCAGAACCGAAATGATAAACTTCTCTCAATGTTCTTGTTTGACCACCTCCTGAGCCACATATCATTTTGAGGTTGTCGTAAATCGTTTTTCCATTGTTCAATTGATGACCATCAAAGTTTTCAGTCCATTCAAGGATATTTCTTTTTTTTTTCTTGACATCCTCCAACTTGTTTGTAATTAAATTTATCCGCTTATTTGTTTTATCTACTTTTACCCTGGTTATTTCTTCAACAAGACTTATTTGATATTTCTCACATTCTTTATGTTTCCCATTTAAATACCAAGGATGATTACATCTCCACTCTTTGGTTTGGTTATTGCTTGGTTCTGTCATTTATAAATCAGTAAAAAGACAGCGGTAGCCCGTAAAAATCTCCAACCCAATATCTTAACACATCTACTTATAACCATAAGGGAGACTATTGATTCCATTTTCTAAAATATTGGTTCACGAAAAAATATTTTCACAAAATAAATAAGTGACCATTATATTCGTTATTGTTGTGTGTCTGTCTGGATTCGCTATATATGCTAGATATCCCTTATTGTCGTGTGTGCGTGCGTGCGTGCGTGCGTGCGTGCGTGCGTGCGCGCGCGCGATGCGAGGCTCCACAGCACGAACCAGTGAACCGATTTCGATGAAACTTTGCCAACAGGTGCCATATGGTCTGGGAAGGTGCATGTTTGAATTTCGTTGCCTCGCAACCACCCGTTGCTGTGCAGCGGCCGAAAAACCGCGTACAGTATTTTCAATACTTGTCCTTCAGTTTTGAATGTAGAGAAACGAGACCGGAATTAAACACTTCGAGATATTTTGAAAATTTTACTCGAGCCGATTTTTGATTGAGGTTTTATTTTTCAAATGGTAGTCCTTCAAAAATCGGGTGTCCATTTACCGTCATTTAAGGTGTGTATACAGTGTTTGTCAGGAACTACATCGTCATTCCACCTTCGGTCTCTCCTCGATCCAAACGTTATTGACCAAAGTGAAAAGGATCCAAAATAAATGGAATCACCGGCATTTCTGTCTTTGTGGATTTCTAATAATATGTTTATTTATTTCCCGAAAACGATTCCACGACCCACACACCACCTTCAATAATTTGTTTATTTGCCGAAAACAATTCCACGATCCACACACCACCTTCAATTATTTATTTATTTACAGAAAACGATTCCACAACCCACACACCACCTCCAATTATTTATTATTTAAAGTGGGAGTGGTGTAGGAAAGTGGGCGTGGCTTATGAAAAATATTGTGTGGCTCAGGAGGTGTGGTCAAACAAGAGCATTGAGAGAAGTTTATCGGGTTGTGTGTGTGTGTGTGTGTGTGTGTGTGTGTGTGTGTGTGTGTGTGTGTGTGTGTGTGTGTGTGTGTGTGTGTGTGTGTGTGTGTGTGTGTGTGTGTGTGTGTGTGTGTGTGTGTGTGTGTGTAACGCAAGGCTCCACAGCACAAACCAGCAAACCGATTATTTTTCAAATGGCAGTCGTTCAAAAATAGGGTGTCTATTTCACGTCATTTTTTTATGAGGAGTGCCAGTTGGCAAAATACGTAAAGAGAAAAATCTTGCCAGGTTGAGGAACAATTGTATGTGAACCAATACGTCTTGGCAATGAATCTTCGTCGGTGGATCGGTCAGAATGAAAAGCATCGTATCCAGCGCTTCAATCCCAGCGAATTCCTCGTCGCCTTCCAGCTTGTCTGTCTGTCTGTCTGTCCCGAGCATAGCTCCGTGAGTTTTGATCCGATCTTGATGAAATTTTGGTGGGAGGTTTATATCATGATCTCGTTGTGTTTTCCTGAAAATGGGCATGGTGCACCCATTATGGGCGGAGCCACGCCCAAAAAACGTGTTTTTAGGGGGTATCCGATTTCAATTTGCATCTTCTCCAAGGGGTTTTGTCGAATCTGACAGGGGTTTTGGTATTTGGTTCGCCCAATGGCACCTGCATAGCCCCACAGAGCAAGATTTTTCATTTTTGTCCCAAGGTCAAGGTCACAAGGTCACGAACTTAGAAAATTGTGAATTGTGTTTTTAGGGGTAGCTGATTTCAATTTGCTTCTTCTTCTTGGGAGTTTGTCGAATCTGGCAGGGGTTTCGGTATTTGATTAGCCCAATGGCACCTGCATAGCCCCACGGAACTCGATTTTTTTTTTTCGTCTCAAGGTCACAAAGTCATGAACTTAGAAAACTTCGAATATTGACATAAAAATCATACGACCGCCCAAACTTTGAGAGCTCGGATGACTATTTTTTTAAGCATAATTTGAGGTCATTTCCCACCTAAAGTCTTGAAACCATTTTGCTCTATCTTGAACATCTTGCCCGTGGCGCCCCCTTCAAGTTTGTTTTCACGCTGATTTCATCAAAGTATGGATAATCGGTAGGAGTGTGAAATGCCATATAGCCTATATGACGTTATATTGTTCCTGGAATGTTCCAGAGGAAATTTTGCACCATAGGTCATAATCCTTGACCTTTGACCTTTAAAGTTCACAAAGGTCAAATTTTCAAAGTTGTGGGAATCGAACCGGGTTTTTGACCTTCTTCGACGAACTAGCTCCATTAAGCTATAGCACGTATCCTGCTTCCTTATTTTAATGTCCACAACATTGTTTTGGGACCTTTAAAGGTTATGCAAAGGTCAAATTTTGAAGGTTCTTCAACGAAACCAGGTTTTCTACATTTTGCAGCGAATAACCTGTCACTCATACCACATCACGTTGATCATTTTTATAACTTGGTCAAACATTATCACATTGTCTCATCCTTGACTTCTGAAACAATCTACATTGTCCAATACCGCTCCTGAACCATCGTTGTCTTCAGACTTGTGTACTTTTTAACTTGTTGCCAGTATTCTCGTTCACCCATAGTGTCGGAGAGCCCGTTTTCTTGTCGCTTGCAATCGCCATTCAGGGTCAGCTTCCTCCAGTGTTACAATGTTCTTCAACCACGGCAGCTTCTGATACAAACCAGCGAGTGATGGAACTGACAAGTAAGCAAAGGATGGGGATACAACGTCCATAAAACCATACTGACCAACATCAGGAAATCGTTCCTGCATCTGGGTCGCCAGTTTTATCAAGTAGCTTTGATAAGTTAGGTAAAATTGTTGAACATCAGGATGATGCTCGCCGATATCTGAGGTGATGGAAGCGATAGTGATTGCAGCTCTCTCACCCATATACACCTTGGTCAGTGAAACACGATTTCTTTCGTCATTCAAGTCCATCATTAGCGGTTCGTTCTATCGAATGTAATGGATGTTCATGAAGTCGCCACATACGTTTCGGGGAACACTTTTCACAACTTGTTCCAATTTGTGCAGTGCAGGTGTCGCACTCTGGAACAATAGGTTGAAAGACATGAGCCTCTGTAGATTGAGACAGGAATTCAAGATATGCTCTTGTGAATTGGTTGCGGGAACTGGTCAGGATGGCGTCGTTAGTATGAGTTGGGTCTTCGAATACCTGCAGCTCAAAATAGCACGTTAGTGTATCGTATTGTTCTCGGAGCCTGTCAACACAAGCCTGCATGGATAACCCTCTTTTTACACCCTGTCAAATGATCCTGTGCTCTTCAGATTCGAAGTACTCATGGAATTGCACCAAGTGTCCTTGTCTTTTTGATGACATTGAGAAATGTGCGAAAACATTTCTGCATAGGTCTTCAACCGACTTTGGTATCTCGGAAGCGGCATGCGATGCACACAATTGAATTGTATGGCAAGAACACTTCACCTGAACCACCCACAGGTGATTCTGAGCAATCGGCTGTGACGGATTGTTTCGACCCGAGCATTACACTGCAGGTGTCTCCACAAAATCCTACCATGTTTTCGAAGGGAATGTTCCTATCCCAAAGACATTGTGCAAGAGCATTGTAAATTGTCTGAGAGTTTCCATCTGGAATGTTTTTGAGGTCCAGCAACACTTGTTTCTTTTTGTATTCGTCGATATCGAAGTAAATTGCCAAAATTGTGAGCTGCGTGATCGTTGCTCATTCCATTGTTTCGTCCAGTATGATGGAGAATTTGTGGCTTCGAAGATTCTCCACACCCTCATCCGCAATGGAAAGTCCAAGTACTTGCCGTACCACATTAGTGCACTTTTGTTTTCCAAATGAGTTTTTTTTTCAATGCTGCGTCACTTGGGAAAAGGTCTTTCATGAGGCCAATCAATGGCTCACACAAATAGATGGGCAAATTGTTCTCTGCAATAAACGCTGACGTTTTAATTTTCATGGCTGCAGCCTTTCTGGCAAGGCCAATGAAAGCATCATGTACAGTCAGATGAGACTTCTGTGGATCAGCTTCCATTTTCGCGGGCTCAACGTGGTACTTGCTTGAAAGGTGGCGCATGAGTGCGGTTTTATGCCACCTGACACTTGTTCTGCCAATTTTACAGAACGATTCGTACGAACCATCTTCTGCCCATTTTTTCATAAGCCATGGTTTGAATTCTGGTACTTTCAGCCAAGCATCTGCAAATTTCATCTGGTACTTCTTTTTCGCAGGAGGTACTTTTTCAATAGATACCAGAACCGGATGCACCCTTTCATCTGACATTATTCAATTCCCAACTGCTCGATCATGAAATGAAATGCAAAAACTTGGACACGAAACACACTTTGGAATGAACTGGCTCGGCCAGTGTCGCCATAGATCAGGAAGGTTAGGACAGGGCAAGGCAAGTGCCAAAAGGACTTGAACGTCGACCCATAATTTGACCTAATTTCAAACATTCTGCTCTCGGAGAAGCAAGGGATTCTCACACACATCAGTCGATGCAAATGATACTGGAAAATCATTTCTGACAAAAGCTGATCATTTTCATTATTTTTAATCTGACTGCTGTGGTTCAGGTTCTCAGCAAAACAAGTTGTTTTCGTTGTCGTTTTGTTGAGGAATGGACTGGTCAACCCTTGATTGATTTGAACTATGTCACTTGTCAAGTCATTCACCGAAGCGACTAAAGTCATAACAGACTCGCATAAGGTTCTAAAAAAAATCACAAGAAGACCAAAATTTGCTGACGAAAGGATAAACTGACCTTTCACATGTTCAAATACACTACCCACTTGAAACTGCTGAGTGCGGAGACATGAGGATGATAGAAAAAGCACGTGTCCTTCCGGCTTCTGGGAAAGGTTGATCCCTCCACGCGGAAATGGAGCACGCAAAACGTGACTCCACCCTCATTGGCCGAAGAGGCCGACGGCAAACGTGCATATTGCTACTTTTTAATTCAGTTGATTACTTCCATTATTTTCTCTCGCAAATAATTCAAATTCATCGAAATTTGATCATTTTATGGATATTTTGAAAATACCCCAAACTTGTTGCCCTTCCCGAAAAACCTCTTCGGAGTGGTGAAATTTTCCTAAAGTGGGGAAATTTCCCGAAAAATGGAAACCCTGGAGAACGGCCCGAAGATTTGCCTTTTATAAATTCGGCAGTGCGGGTCGTGGGGCCACCCCGAAGCGATGTGTCATCACCTGAATTTGCCCCCCTGATTGGCCCTGCTTCCCCGCATGGCCAGGGCGTGATGGCCCAAAGCGGCCACATTCCGCTTCCAGCCAGGTTACCCTGAGCCGTGAAAATGTCCCGCTCCGACCCCACACCGAACTCCGCATCATGAATTGCCTTGCAACAACCCCCGGGCCGTGCCCTTACGACCGGCTGAGGGTGCCGTCCGTCCCACAAGCTTGCCCGAGCGATCTGGACTGTGAAGTACGCCTCTTGCCTGATTGTGGATTCGCCGAGCGGAGAGGTCGGAAGACATTCACTGTCCGTGGGGAACATCCACGGCTGCCAGCGATGACAGAAGGTAAGGTATGATGATAAACCCATGCACAAACGGTAAGATGTGTCCATTCGTGCCCTGCTCTGTACGATAATCAAGTGTCCCGAGCTAAGCACGGGTCCGCCTTCGAGCACGTTCCATGCAGTGAGCGCGGATCCACCATGGCCCTCGAGGTCAGCGCTCGCTTTCGCCCGATTCCGTTATTGTGTGCGCGGGGCCAACACCGATCGTGTCAGGGTTTGAGGGGAATGCTCGGATATAATAATTACATGGAGGTTTGGAATGAAAAGGAAATAGATACGTTTCCGGTGGAGAAATGGAGGGAAAAGAGAATGCGGAAAACATACAAAATTGACATTCACTCTTTTGACATTCAGTCCAGAAATTGGTTGAAAAGTATGTGCCACCCGTATCTTGCACATCTATGTCCTATAGTTGTCATTTTTAGCTCGCCTGTTCGAAGAACAGAGATCGATAGCGATACCCCTGGCGTGAACTTCAGCATGAGCGTGAAAATGTTTTTTTTGGTGCAGTTATTTCCTTTCTAATGTTTTTATCTACCACACTATTTTTTACTGATTACAATATACAAATACATATTGGTTCACGAAAAAATATTTTCACGAACAAAATAAGTGACCACAATATTCGTTATTGCTGTGTGTCTGTCTGTCTGTCCCGAGCATAGCTCCGTGGGTTTTGATCCGATCTTGATGAAATTTTGGTGGAAGGTTTATATCATGATCTCGTTGTGTTTTCCTGAAAATGGGCATGGTGCGCCCATTATGGGCAGAGCCACGCCCAAAAAAACATGTGTTTTTTAGGGGGTAGCCTATTTCAATTTACATCTTCTCCAAGGGGTTTTGACGAATCTGACGGGTTTCAGTATTTGGTTAGCCCAATGGCACCTGCATAGCCCCACGAAACTCAATTTTTCATTTTCGTCACAAGGTCACGAACTTAGAAAATTGCGATTCTGACATAAATAAAATTTCTTCTCCGGGGGGTTTGTCGAATCTGGCAGGGGTTTCGGTATTTGGTTTGCCCAATGGAACCTGCAGAGCCCCACAGAGCTCGATTTTTCATTTTCATCCCAAGGTCAAAGTCACAAGGTCACGAACCTAGAAAATTGCTATTTTGACATAAAAATCATACGACCACCCAAACTTTGAGAGCTCGGATGACAATATTTTTTATGCATAATGTTGTGGTCATTCTCCACCTAAAGTCTTGAAACCATTTTGCTCTATCTCAAACACCTTGCCCGTGGCGCCCCCTTCAAGTTTGTTTTCACGCTGATTTCATCAAAGTATGGATAATCCGAGGAGTGTGAAATGCCATTTAGCCTCGATGACGTTGTATTGTTCCTGGAATGTTCCAGAGGAAGTTTTGCACCAAAGGTCATAATCCTTTACCTTTGACCTTTAAAGTTCACAAAGGTCGAATTTTCAAAGTTGTGGGAATCGAACCGGGTTTTCGACCTTCTTCGACGAACTAACTCCATTAATCTATAGCACGTATCCTGTTTCCTTATTTTAATGTCCACAACATTTTTTTGGGACCTTTAAAGGTTATGCAAAGATCAAATTTTTTAAGTTGTTGAACGAAATCGGGTTTTCGACATTTTGCAGCTAATAACCTGTCACTCATACCACATCATGTTGATCATTTTTTATAACTTGGTCAAACATTATCACATTGTCTCATCCTTGACTTCTGAAACAATCTACATCGTCAAATACCACTCATGAACCATTGTCGTCTTCAGACTTGTATTGCTTTTAAATGATTTGGATCACACTTCACTGCAATGCTTTATAATAAATGTTATTGGAGTATTCTTTCAAAAACGATAAATGTATAAACAGGCGAACATTGGGTGGCTATGACACCACCTCTCTGGTTGTCATTGCGTTGTTTTTAGATTATCGACCTATGACATTCTCGCTATTGGCACCAAGCTCCCAGCCACGCTCTCACCAAGAAATTAGTTCCTATGCCTTTTTCAATGCAACCAGCAATCTCATCCCAGATCATCGGAAGCTCGAGTCGATAATCTCGAGTTGCCGGGAATACTGTCTGTATAACTCGCCGCGAAAGCTGGATTGAGAGATTGCTTGAGGATGGGAGCTCTGCGCTATCAATGCTTGTGCGGTGCCCCCACAGCTTTTCTATTCCCCTCCCACGGTCTCGCATGTGCTGCACTGTTGGCCGATGCGAGGACCCAAATTCAGATTTACCTCAGAAATAAGCAGAAAATAAGAGTAGAAATGTAGTTAGTGGTGTAAGCAAACCTAGCTATGAGATCCCAGCATTGCACGTCCTGTTGTCCCGCGACACAAAAGGGAAGGGACTATCTTTACGTACATTCATGGAATAACTGTAGAGCTACCGCAATATGTTGAGTTCCATTGCCTTGGAGGCATGAGGTTCAGAGAACTGCAACAATATATACATTTTTATATATATATATATATATATATATAAAAAATAAATTTTCTCATTGCAAACACCTTGTTTTATCTCCTGTAATGGTGGCAGCATAACTGAGCCTTGTTCCAACAGCGGAAGTGATCTCTATTGCATACTACCTGTTGAGGGGATTTACATGTGGCAGTGTTTTAAACTTCATGTCCTTCATTATTTTCAGGTGATGTTTATCCTGTAAATGTGGTTCATTTGTCTCACAAACTTAAATAAATGCTTCTGTAAAGGAAGATTCAGATGTTCATTTGACAAACGGCAGTCCTGTCTGTTCTACAACATTTGAGCAGAAACAAACGAAAATAACATTCACTCTTTTGAATTCAGGGTTCATAAAATTGTCGAAATTGTTAAATATTTTGAGTTTTGAGTTTCTCTGAAATAACTTCTTGTTTGTTTTTGTAGAACAATCAAGATGTCCAGTTGGGCAGATACGGTCCAGGAGCAGCTTGACGGTGAAGACGTCTATTTTGAAGAACCAATCCCAAGAACAAGATTCAAAATACAAGTGTGCATCTGGTGAAAACCACACAAAGATAAATATTGAACTAAACAAACACAAAAAGGTTTTCAAAAGGCAAACGTGTTATAAGTGTAAGATATGCAGTGTCGATTTTACTTCAACAAACATAAAAATACATATGAGGACCCACAGAGGAGAACGCCCACACAAATGCTGTGTCTGTGATAAAGATTTCTCTCATAACAGCATTTTGAAAAGACATATGAGGATCCATACAGGAGAACGTCCTTACAAATGCTCCAGTTGTGATAAAGGTTTCTCTCGAATGAGCACTTTGAAAATACATATGAGGTTCCATACAGGAGAGCGTCCTCACAAATGCTCCACTTGTGAAAAAAGTTTCACTCGTCAATGCCATCTTAATCAGCACATGAGGATCCATACAGGAGAGCGTCCTCACAAATGCTCCGTCTGTGATAAAGGTTTCACTGAAAAGTGCGGTTTGAAAATACATATGAGGATCCATACAGGAGAGCGTCCTCACAAATGCTCCATTTGTGAAAAAAGTTTTATTTGTAAATGCAATTTGAATCAGCACATGAGGATTCATGCAGGAGAGCGTCCTCACAAATGCTCTGTCTGTGATAAAGGTTTCTCTGAAAAAAGCGATTTGAAAAAGCATGTGAGGATCCATACAGGAGAGCGTCCTCACAAATGCTCCATTTGTGATAAAAGTTTCACGCGTAAATGCCATTTCAATCGGCACATGAGTATCCATGCAGAAGAGCGTCCTCACAAATGCTCTGTCTGTGATAAAGATTTCTTTCATAACAGCAGTTTGAAAATACATTTGAGAATCCATGCAGGAAAGCGTCCTCACAAGTGCTCCATTTGTGATAAAAGTTTCATTCGTAAAGGCAGTTTGAATCAGCACATGAGGATCCATACAGGAGATCGTCCTCACAAATGCTCTGTCTGTGATAAAGGTTTCTCTGAAAAAGGCAGTTTGAAAATACATATGAGGATCCACACAGGAGAGCGTCCTCACAAATGCTCTGTTTGTGATAAAGATTTCTCTCAAAATGACCATTTGAAAACACATATGAGGATCCACACAGGAGAGCGTCCTTTCAAGTGCTCTGTCTGTGATAAAGGTTTCTCTGAAAAAGGCAGTTTGAAAATACATACGAGTATCCATACAGGAGAGCGTCCTCACAAATGCTCCATTTGTGATAAAAGTTTCTCTTGTAAAGGCAGTTTCAATCGGCACATGAGGATCCATACAGGAGAGCATACAAAAAAATCCACACAAAAAAAAGAGAAAAACACAACAAAGAGAAAATGAAGCATGCTACAAATACGGCGGATCTTCCCTCTCTCCAATGAACAAAACCAAAGCTACAAACCAACTTGCAGTGCCGGTATTCCAATATGGCTGTGCAATTATAAACGGGGCACAATTGGAGATCAACAATTTAGACACCAAAACAAGGAAACATCGAATTCGATTCCCACAACTTTGAAAATTTGACCTTTGTGAACTTTAAAGGTCAAAGGTCAAGGATTATGACCTTTGGTGCAAAACTTTCTCTGGAACATTCCAGGAACAAGATAACGTCATATAGGCCATATGACATTTCACACTCCTCGGATTATCCATACTTTGATGAAATCAGCGTAAAAAAAAACAAACTTGAAGGGGGTGCCACGGTCAAGGTGTTCGAGATAGAGCAAAATGGTTTTAAAACTTTCGGTGGAGAATGACCTCAAGATTATGCATCAAAAATATTGTCATCCTAGCTCTCAAAGTTTGGGCGGTCGGATTATTTTTATGTCAAAATTCGAAATTTTCGAAGTTCATGACCTTGTGACCTTGACCTTGGGACAAAAATGAAAAATCGAGCTCTGTGGTGCTATGCCGGTGCCATTGGGCTAACCAAATACTGAAACCCCTGCCAGATTCAACAAACCCCTCGGAGAAGATGGATTTTTATGTCAAAATCGCAATTTTCTAACTTGGTGACCTTGTGGCCTTGACCTTGGGACGAAAATGAAAAATCGAGCTCTGTGGGGCTATGCAGGTGCGATTGCGCTAACCAAATACTGAAAGCCCTGTCAGATTCGACAAAACCCCTTGGAGAAGATGCAAATTTAAATTGGATACCCCCTAAAAACACGTTTTTTGGGCGTGGCTCCGCCCATAATGGGCGCACCACGCCCATTTTCAGGAAAACACAACGAGATCATGATATAAACCTCCCACCAAAATTTCATCAGGATCAGATCAAAACCCACGGAGCTATGCTCGGGACAGACAGACAGACAGACACACAACAATAACGAATATCATGGTCACTTATTTTGTTCGTAAAAATATTTTTTTGTGAACCAATATGTATTTGTGGAAAGGGGAAACGTCATCAGCAGGGTGGAGAGGAAAAATAGATGGAGACTGACATAAGGTTTGCAGGTAACAATGAGGGGTAAGGGACAACGTAAGGGGTCAACAAGTTGGACACGTAAACAAAATGTTGGAAGTGGTGGGGGATCGTTTCCCGGGTGGAGAAAATGTCATGGTTTTGGATGGGTGATGACTTGAGATGGTGGTGAACAGGGGTCTTCAAGACCTGGAGGGAATAATCAGATTGAAGACAGTGTGGAAAAAAGGAACACATGAGTAGAGGTAAGCAGTCGTTCTGGATTTTTGCAGTTTCACTCTGAAGGGGTTGCTGGAAGACTGCGTGCATCCTGCACATACCTCGGAGAGAAGAAGCATGGAGAGGGTGGAGGGCGCAGGACCAGAAATGAGTCTGAAGAAGATGGAGACCACCAACCTGGTGGCAATGGTGAAGTGATTGTCCCATCGACTCAGCTTCATCGTAAGAAATTCCTATGATCTTGAAAGCCTTTGTTTCCACTGCTTCAAGGAGAGCAATATGGGAGCCAGCCCAGACAGAAGAGCAGGACTCCATTAAGCTGTGGGTGAAGGCCTCCAAAACTAGACGAGCTCCTATCCATCTGCAAGGCTAACGATGAAATGTGCCTTGCGCAAGAGAGATCATGGCTCAGAGTGAGACCCAAGAGTTTGAGTGACTGAACTTTTTCTGGAGGGTTGATGAGAAAGTACATGGGTTTGTGGTAAAGTCATTGGGGAGAGAAAGGGGCAGAGAGAAAGATGTCGAATCAGTTTGTGATTTTTGTCAAGGTCAAAAGGGAGGGAGGAGCCTTCTGTCTGTCAGAATGATGAGGGATGTCACGGCAGAGTGGAGACATCAGCAAAGAGAAAATGAGAATTTTCCAGCGAGATGGGGATATCATTGATGAAGATTAGTAATAAGATGGGGTTGAACACTGCATTGGTGGAAGTCCAGCTTTGACAGGGAGAGGAGAACAAAGAGTTCCATTGAGAGCCCCATGTTGGCTGCAACAGTGGAGGAAGTCAGTTATCCATGAGCAGATTTCGCAAGCAGTTTGGAGAGCATGTGGGATGCCAGACCATATCGAAAGCTCAATATATTCCCAGAAAGTCAGCTTTGATTTGTCTGATATTGAAGTCCTCCAACCATTGTTGATAGAGTAAAAGCAGCATCTCCAAGTTGGAGTGACCTGGTCTGAATCCAAATTGATGATTTGAGATGAGACTTTTGGATAAAAGGTATGATTTTGTGTCAATTGTGATGATGGATTCCACTACATTGCTGATGTTTCGAAGAAAGCTAAAATGCAGAATCCTGTGCTCTCACAAACTATGGTGAATACCAGCTTGGAAGAAGAAAATATTTAAAATCCTTTTCCAGGCCTCTTTTTTTGCTTTTGGCTCAAGGAATCGAAGTGCAGCCAAGTGAGATTCAGCTTTAAAGTTCAGCAGTTTAAAAAAATTAATGTGGAAGGTGAAATCAGAACAATTTGTCTTGCTTCAACAGTTTATTGAGCATTGCAGGTGGAGATTGATTAAAAAAAACAACCCCAAAGATAAAATGAAAACTCCATCAAGATGCATTCCTTGATAATTTAGATTACAAATTTCAGGGAAATACTTTCACGTGTTCAATGTTCGATGCTGTTCCCATTAACTAAAGTTGAAGAGTAAATATATTACTGATGCAATCTACTCGTCATTGAACAATATTACTGATGCAATATTACTACGAGCCATTGAACAATTTCGATTAACTTTCTCCAGTCATCAATTCCTGTGTTCACCAATGAAGACATGATGGTTTATAAACAAATCTACATTCCAATCAGATTAGTGACTGCAATTAATCTGAAGTTGAACAGTAAAGATGTTGCAGTAAATCAACCAAGAACAGGAATAGTAAAACTGTTCTCCAAGAAATGGTGTACAACACACGTGAGTCATGACACTGCTTCTTTTTATAGAATATAACTGAATGCATCAGGTGGTGAATCCAGACTTAGAACAACCAATGTTATAATGCTGTGAAAAATTTGTATGGTATTTTTGTATCAATATGAACATTACAGTAATAACAGGCAAAAAAATCAATGATATTGAAGAAACAGATCACGCCATAAGCGTGATCAATCCAACAAAAGAAATATATTTCACACTTGAAGTGGGGTTGTGGAATAAAAATAATTTATTGCATCTTGTGAAATGTATAATGTGCTGCACCAACAATTTTCTGTCATGTAAGGTAATGAACTGATGATACTCATTTCCTCTTGTGTGCTTCTAAATGCTTGTAAAGGTCTCATCTATTACAAAACGTTGTAATTAACTAAAGTTATTTTGTCATCTTATGTGGTGTTGTTCACCAAGAAGAATCATGGAAATGTGTTTTAAAACCCCCTCGCCCAGTAACCGGGCAGGTTGCAATGTTCGGGTGATAAGCTCGCAGCTGCAAAGCTCAGGGTCCTTGGGGTTGCTTGCCAAGATGTATCCCTATCTTGTCAGGCAATGTTCCATGAGCCTCCTCTCTCACAATGTTTCTTTGTCAGTTACTCATCCCTATTCTTATATGATACTGTGTTTTCTCATAAAATAATGCACACAACTGTGTTTTCTCAGAACATCCCCCCTTTTACCTTGAGGCTGGAATGTTCTCAGCTTGGAAACATCTTTACAGGCCATTAAAATGTCAGTTACAAGTTCTGTTATTTGTGTCACTCATGGCCCCTCATTCCTACTTTTTCTGCAAATAATTTTGCACGAAGGAAGATTGGCTTGTAAAACAGAATGGAAAGAAGGAAGTTCACAGCATCTCATCTTGGTGTTGATCTGTGTATTTGTTTCTGTGCACACGTAAATAAATGATTCAACTCTCACGAGAACTGGAGTGACGTTCAATGCCACTGAAGGTTCCGGTGATTGCACCAAAGAAATTGACACAGTGAGCAGGTCTCGCAACATCTCGGGGGTGAGGGGAGGGGGGCTCCGGAGGTCAACGTGACGTCGGCTGAGGTGATACGGACGCAGGTGGCCACCAGAAAGAGCAGGTAAGGGGACCGTTCCAGATTCCCTTTCCTGACCCTTTCGCTGTGTCCTGCATTCAATAAAGTCATGTGCCTTGCCTCAGATCCAACTGGGTGATGCCACCCCAAGGAAATTGAGTTGTCATTTATTGGAAGCTTCTCGCTGTAACATCTGGATTAAAACCAGGTTGAGGTAATCTTTACCGGGAAAGCTGAATTGTGGGAAATCCGTCCCAGTTTTGAATGTTTTTATCCGGGCATTTGAACATTTGAGGGGCTTGTCGAGCCGCTCCGCTGATTTTGAATCGTAGCACGAGCAACTGAAAGGTGCCTACTGATTCTTCATTGGCGCATGAGCGAGGTGTTGCATTAAGATAATGCTCAATGCCCTTTGCCTTTGGGTCCAAAGGTGTTTATCAGTGCTGTAAAGTTCGTGCTGTAAGATCTGGAATCTTCGAACATCTATTGAGTTATGTAAGGATCAGGGACCTTTGGCTTCAGGTATCCAGGATCACGAGGAGTGTTGGAGGACGTGAAGTCCCACGGGTTAACATCATATAAGTTTTAGGTCCCCTCTTTGCTGCTGGACGAATGTATGGTTGCGACTTTAACATTTAAGAATCATTCTTGGCTCATTTTTGGGGGTGTTGGCTGAATGGTTGGGGTGTTGAGCTCTTTTTTTTGTGTTCATTGTCGAGGCTCCTATGAGAGCTATCACACAGAATGCACAACAAGGGGGGCAGGAGACAAGATGGGTGGGAGAGGGAAGGACAAAACAGTGGGAAACAGAGACATTAGATCTGTGGAAGGGAGAGGGATGGGATGGTGTTCATGGGGTAAACAAGATGGACACCACAGGGTCTTCCAGGACCTTACAGCATAGAACTTTCAGGAAGGAAAGAAGGGAATTTGAAGGAGGTGGGTTTGGGGTTTTCAAACAGGGAAAGAAAAGATTGTGATTTTAGATGGGGGGGGGGAGATCAGAGGTGGTGTTGAACAGCTGTTTTGAAGACCTGGAGGGAAGAGTGGGATTGAAGAGAGTGTGGGAGTTTATTCAAAGGTGGGGAAAAAAGATAAATGAAAGAGTGAAGTTGAGCAGTGATTCGTTATTTTGGCAGTTTTTCCTGAAGGCTGTTGCTGGCGGGTCTTGAGCACCACGCAGAAATATGGGGGGGAGGGACATATTGCAGACAGAGCAGTGGGAGGGGTGGACCGGACAGGAGATGGTGGAAGACAGAAAGACCACCAATCTGCTTGTGCTGAGACAGTGAGAGGCTCACGGTGGGAGATACCAATGATCCTAAATGCCTTGGTTTCTACGTCGTGAAGCTGAGAAAGTTGAGAGGTGGGAGCAACAGCACAGAGGGGAGAGCAGTACTCCATCATGCTGCAGCAAAAGCTTTGCATGTGATCAGGAGCTCAAGTGGGCCAAGGAAGGACTTACACAATGAAAGATGCCCAGTTGGCGACTGGCTTTGGAGGCCTGTTTGGAAATGTGGCTTTCCCAGGAAAGATCATTGCAGATAGTGAGACCCATACGTTTGAATGAAAGGACGTCTTCCAGGGGATTGTTGACAAAGTAGATGAGGGGGGGGGGGTCCTTTCCAGACGGTCCTTTCTGCGAAACTGTGAGAGTGAGAGATTTGTTCGGATTGAAAGACATGTTCCATGTGTTGGACCAGCTTGTGATTTCATCCAGATCTGCAGAGAGCGAAGAAGTTGGACCAAAGACACTGTGAAACTGAGGTGAAGAAGCTTGGGAGAGAGTGGGCAATTATCACGTCAGTCCACCGGACAATATTTTGTTTTCATGATATTTTATCTTCTCTCAAATGTAACATTATTTCTTTTTTCTTCGAATCCTTCCTCATGAGTCGAACCTTTCTTGGAACCATTTTGATTATTCTTGCTCTGCCTTGTCTGGCTGGCAGGAAGGTTTAGAGTTATGCACACTTTCCTCGATGTTGTCTTGCCTGAGTTTGAATCCTGACTCAGCTATAAACTGTCATCATGTAGTTGCACAGGCAGGGTTCTTCAGCAATGTGTGTGCCTTCATCGATGGACATTAAATTGGAGTGCTCTCTGTCGGCATGAGTTGGTGGATGTTAAACATCCCATGGTGTCCTTCGCGAAGAGTTGACGAGCTATCGCTGGCATCCTGAACAAATTACAAATTCATGCCCAAACCAGTGGAGGGCACTGTATCAGCGGTACATCCACACCCTCAGGCGTTGATGTTGTCCTGCTGCCTTGTGCTGCACACGAATGAAGAAGACTTCTTTGATTCTGAAATATAAACCCCTTTAATATCGACCCAAAAATGTAATTTTATCTTCTTTATTGCTGTCCAACAATGCTTCAGATACATTTGTGTTTTTCCACCATTATTCCTCTTTTATCCTTTTCCTGAACAGAATTCCCCATTCATAAATTGATTTGTGTCCAACAGGGCTGTTCAGAGGGAGTGAATTGACCTTTGAACTGTCCAGTCTGCTTTGATGATCATCCTGATCATACAGTGTCGAATGAAGAGCTCGTCTTGCTTGTGAAGGCTCGTGTCTCACTGTTTGTGGCATTTTTCATTGGACAAAGGGTTGATGTCCGAAAAGTCATTTTTCCCTCTTTTCTAACAGCGGATAGGAATGTCCTTCCTGGTGATTTCATCAGTTTCATGAAATAACATCGGTATTTCGTCAGTGGGACGTTTTTTCACAAGTGAGCAGTCCCTCAGATGGATCTTGTGCTTCATGTCCCCTCAAATAGTATAAGTTTGGAGAAACAAAACATCTTTCAATATCGTTCAGGAAGAGTTGGTAAGTTATTTCCTGCACTCTGAACAAATCACAACAACCTGCCTTCACAATCTCTAATCATATCAGGGTTTATCAACCGCTTCCTGAAAGACTTGGCCCAATCTTACATTTTCTGAGCCCTTGAACTCAAACTCTGAGACATGGTAAACGAGCAACTGGCTCACCTAGAACAAGAAGATGAAGAACAACAAGAACAACATTTTATGAAATTGACGTCAAATTTACACAATTCACAAACATCTGAACACGATGGTATTCTGTCCATAAGTATTTTTCTTTTGCACCATCTGTTTTGTGTTGATTTTACCTCTTCTTTTGAGGATCTCTCAGTCAGTGAGGATGATGAGAATGATGATAGTGATGGGTCTGAGTCGAATGAGGACAAGCTTACTGCAAAGCATAAAGTGTTAAGATATTGCATTGCCTTTGCACAAGGCTTAGTGTTGGCTTGATTGGTAAGGTGGCTGGCTTGAGATCTTCAGGTCTTGAGATTGAGCCCTTGCTGCACCAATACATTAGCACCAAGTGGGTTGACTCAGCCTTTCATCCTTCTGATGTTGGGGAAAAGGAGTACCAGTTGCTCGCAACAGGGGCACTGTATCAGTGTCACATTATCCTCCCCCCTCCCCCCCAGAAAATGATACAGCCCCAGGCTGTACACAAACAAACTAGAAAGGCACTCGGTCGAGTGTGTACCTCCTCCACGTAATACCTGATCCACAAGAACATTTTGGGCCCAATACATTTTATATATCATGCCATGCAGTCCAATGTCGTTTTTTGGCCAAATCTCAATGGTGAAAAATCACTTCATGTACAAGGAAATCAGACACAGGTGGAGACCGTTCAGCCCATCATGCCTGCTCGAACACCACACTCATTTATCAACACAAGATCCAAGGAAGAAAATGCAAAAAAAAGTTTTTAATGTATGAATTTTTTTTGTAGTTTTTGTATTTTTTTTTCAATTTTTCTTCTTTCTCTTCTTCCCCTCAGGGGAGGGGGCATGGACTTGGTTAAAACACACGTATCCCCCCTTCACAAGACCCCCACCAACAGCACTCCGCATACATGCACACAATCACCCATCAATGTTCAAACTACCGAAAAGTCTTCTCAACATCCCTGTCCACCTCTCTCTTCATAACTTCCAGGGACGTTTCTAATTCCAATTTAAACTTCTCTCCTGTTTCTGCTACCACTACCATTCCCGGGAGGCCATTCCATGCATTAACTACTCTCTGAGTAAAATTCCCCTGTCTTTCAACCATCTTAACTCTTTTTTTTTTTTTCTTTTTTTTACTCTTAAGCTATGGGCACTGGTCCTATCCCTGTCTACTCTGTTGAATAATTCATCTTTGCTTATTTCATTTTTTTGTTTTTATTATCTAAAACATATCGAGCATATCTCCTCGTAACCACCTTCTTTCCATAAAGCCCTGTGTCCTTCAACCACTCCTCATTGCTGAGTCTATCTTGGACTGGAATCAATCGAGTATCCCTGCACTGAACCCTCTCCATGGTATCATTGTCCTTCCTGAGTTGTTTTGACCAAAACTGCACACAATATTCCAGATGTGGCCCTCACTAAATTCCTGTACAATGCTAACACCACCTCTTTTGATCGATAAATGATCCCCCTCCGAATACAACCTAAAACCCTCTTTGCTTTACCGATAGCCACCTGGCACTGTGATGCCTGCTCACCTCTCATATCAGGGGCAAATCCAGGAATTGGGTCAGGGGGTTTCCAAATAATTTCCAAATAAATTTCTGTGAGGTGTTAGTGGTTTATTGTTTATTAGTTACTGTATTGATACAGTTTTTCTGAGGCTTCTGGCCTTTTTTGTGGCATACTTTCGTGGGAGAAGGAGTTCTGGGTGACCAGGGAACCCCTGGGTTTGCCACTGTAATGGTAAATATTTTTTTGTTGGGGTGGGTTTCTGGGCAACCAGGCAACCCCCTGGATTTGCCACTGCATATCTCTTCCCACCCCCAGATCCTTCTCCTGTGTGACATGCTCCAAAATTACCCCTCTTCAAACTTCTTTCCATTTTCAATGTTCTTTCCCATCCCCAACACCTTACACTTGTTCAGGTTAAATTCCATCTGCCAATCTTTTGCCCAATCTCTGCAAGTATAAATACTTTCCTGAATCTGATCAGCACCCCCTCTGCTATTCATCTTACCTCCAAGCTTTGTGTCATCTGCAAATTTGGAAAGCTTACTCTTCACCTCACTTTCCAAATCATTGATGTAAATAATGAATAGTAATGGTCCGAGTGCTGATCCCTGAGGTACCCCACTTGTTGCATCCTTCCAACAAGACGTCCTCTCACTCACAGCTACTCTTTGCTGCCTTCCACGAATCAAAAAAGTGGTACCTTATCAAATGCTTTCTTAAAGTCTCGATTTATGAAATCCACTGCCTTTCCCTCATCCACCCAATCAAAAACGAGTAGGTGATATATGGGATTTCTGAGGTCGCCATTCAAATGAATGGGGAAAAATGGAAAAACTTTCTGACTTCAGGCCCAAAAGTCCAAAATAGGAGACTCATTTATCCCCTTCCCTCCCCCCATACAGGCAAATGTAAAACTGACTTTCTGATTAAAGCATTTCTTTCCCTTCATATTTTCATTCCACTCAAAGAGTGAACCAATGAATATTTGCCCATGTTCCATTTTCGGGAATAACTTCATTTTCTTACAACATTCATTTCCCTCGAGTGTATTCACTTTATCTCTTCAAGCACAAAACCTCCTTTGGTTTTGTGAAAGGTGGAAGTGTTTTTCAGAGCACAGTCGTGCTGCGAAAATGAGGAAGTATTATGTGTCCGTGTCTCTCATGGTTATATTTTAAATCAGAACACTAACAGAACAAAGTTTAGCTAAAAAACAGCTTTTCAACGTCTGTTTTATCAAAATCGTTCAAAGCAAAATGTTTTATTTTCGTGTTAAAATGAGTCTGACTGCTTGAGAACGCCTCGCCCACATCTCTCCCAAGCTTCCTCGCCTGAACCAAGCCAAAAAATTCCGATCATTCTCCATGTGGGACACACCCTGAAAAAACCATTGTTTTGAATTCTCCCATTGTGTCATCAGGTTTCTTATTTAAACCAACTTGTGCCGAGCGTGTTTCATTTGGAGAATGGAGCGTTCAGATTATTACGACAACCTTGCAGATCAATCGTTTTCACAAGATGAGAGGTGAGATTTCACAACCCAATTCATTATTTATTGTTTAAAACAGAATTAAATCACAATGCAACCAACAATTAATATATGTCTGTTTTTCAACAGGTTGTTCCCAAGAATAACATCGTTGATAACTGATGTTGAAAATGAATTGTATGAATTACACGACAAGTGGATAAAAATGAATGACTTCCTTGAAGACATTTATTCGTTTCAAAATGAACTGAACGATATTATTGTTGACTGGAAAGAATTACCGTCATGTCATCTGACCTTGAATGAGTTGAGTCCAAGGTGAGAAACACACACGTGTGTGTGTGTGTGTGTGTGTGTGCGTGCGCGCGTGTGCGTGTGATGGGTGATGTTCTCATCTCTGAACCTCAAACACAGAATCATCATCGGAGCAGTCAGTGAATGTTTAAATTCTGCACACACCTTTTTGTGTTGATTGGTGTGTGTGTGTGTGTGTGTGTGTGTGTGTGTGTGTGTGTGTGTGTGTGTGTGTGTGTGTGTGTGTGTGTGTGTCTGTCTATCTGTCTCTCTATTTGTCTTTGTCTCTCTATTTGTCTTTGTCTCTCTCTGTGTCGCTGTCTCTTTCTGTTCTCCTTATACACAACCTTTTATTTGGCATGGTGGTAATTAATTTAAAAGCAATACCACAACTTGGTGGTAATTTTTGAATACTTGTTTTTTTTATTTTCAGCTTTAAATCTGAATCGTACATGGACTGTGAAACAAATGAATTTCGCAACCTTGAATGGGAAGATGTTGAAATTCCAAGTTGTTCCAGTTTCAATGCTCATCTGGAGGAATTTGACATGACACTAAATATTCTGGAGGTAAATGTTATATTTATTATTTTATTAATATCATAAAATAATCATCTTTATAGAGCCTAATTGTTCTTCACTCTTTGTTTCAAAACAGAATATGGTATCCGAGTTTCAAAATCATAAGACATCAAAAGCAGACTGCTGGGAAAGATCATCCATTTAGTACTGCAGCATTTCAAACCAATTGTTCGACTTTTCATAAAAGCACCAAAATTGGTACATATGTTGACTAATGTATTCTGAACAATTCTGGATATGGAGCCACTCGAGATTTTGCCTTGGTCAGCTTTGGCCGCCATTTTCCAAAACGGCCGCCATTCTACTTTAACAATGGGATATCTGTCATTGTTATTCTCTTTGTAGGTTTCTCAGAGGTGATAAATACTCCATGTGATGTGCATTTACAAAGGAAAACAATACAAATGTCATTTGTGTTGATTTATTATATTTCCAACCATTGTATTGGGGAAAAATGGTCATTTTTATGGGAAAATCCATTTTCGCACACAGCATCAGTGACAGGCTGCGATGTAATGTGACATCATCAGTGACAGGGTATGCTCTACATAGGCTGCCAGAACCGCGATGGGAACCTGGACGAGTTCTTCCGTCATGAAAATCAAGCATGCCCTCCCGTGTTATCTGATGCAGATAAGCTACACCTGGGTAGGAAATGTGACTTGCTGGTGTGTCTTGAAGGCGTTGCTGAAGCTCAGTCTGATGCACCTGCTGTCACTTCTGTTGTCCTTGACGGCGCCGTCATCGTGCAGATGATAAAGCCTGGCACTGCCAAGATATTTGAAGAATATGCCCACCAAGTCTTCATCCCATACGTCGAGGGGCAGCTGCGTCGTGCTTCACGTCTCGACCTCGTTTGGGATAACTACAAAGATGGCGCCTTGAAGACGGCGACAAGGGAGAAACGAGGAAAAGGGGTGCGACAGCGTGTGCTGAGCACCGCAGCCATACCAGGAAACTGGCAGAGTTTCCTACGTGTCAACGCAAACAAGGTGGAGCTCTTCACCTTCCTGTCCGATGTGCTGGTGCAGTCCTTCCATGACGAGGAAAAGGAGCTGGTAGTCACTGATGGTGAAGCAGTCATCTGCCTTCCAAGGCAGGAAGATGAAAGCTCTGGCTCCATGCGGTCAAGAAGAGGCGGACACTCGCATCATGCTACATGTGGCCCATGCTGCAGAACATGACCACCGTCGGATTCAAGTTCGAACCGTTGACACCAACATCGTCGTCTTGGCGGTGATGGTAGCCCAGGCACTACTATGCGTGGATGAACTCTGGATTGCCTTTGGGACGGGCAAGAACTACCGCTACATCCCTGCTCATGAAATAGCTGCCTCCCTCGGTCCACAGAAGGCACGTGCCCTCTCTGTCTTCCACGCCATGACCGGATGTGACACGGTATCAGCATTCGTGGGGCATGGGAAGAAATTCCTGGGCCACATGGAACTCGTTTCCAAAACTGACAGATTCTTTTGTGACCCTGACCACCACGCCAGTCAATATCCAGGTGACACAATGCACTGCATTGAAAGGTTTGTGGTGCTCCTCGATGACCGCACCCGTCCATATACACACGTCAACAAGGCCAGAAAGAAACTCTTTGCCAAGAGGAACTCCGTCTAGCGCATCCCACCTACCTACGATGCTTTGGAACAGCATGTGAAGAGATCAGTCTTCCAGGGTGGCTATGTCTTGGTCCCTCAACCTGTGCTTCCATCACCAACAAGCTGGGGCTGGCGGCAAACAGAGGATGGGTCCTATGAACCGCTCTGGACCACACTCCCTGAGGCTTTAAAAAGCTGCTTCAAGCTGGTGTCGTGCGGCTGCAAAAAAGGCTGTAGAAACCGCTGCGAATGCAAGAAGGCGAATCTGCAATGCACTGGACTGTGTGCTTGTGAAGGAGAATGCCAGTAGACAGACACAGTAGACACAGACCGAGATATCGGCCTAGCTTAGAATGTGCAAATGCAAAGTCGCATTGCTTGTAAAAGTGTTGACTTATTGATCCAGAGCCAGTACACTTGAGCTCAGAAACTCGTATTGTACTAGACTGATGTATGCGTGTACCATGTATCCTGGTAGAATGGTTGTAGACAGTAAACCATTGCCGCTTCAAAGTGAAGTGTGCAATAATTTGACTACATTTTCTGAGTTTGTCATTATCACGATTATCAGTTCCATTTTCAAAATAGAGTAAAGTATGTAATCTATAATGCCATTTTTGTTGATTCCAAACCCATTGAATGTGATGAATATCATTTGACTCTTGTTCTCCAGGCAATAATGGGTACTTTTCAGCGAAAAGTTTCAGGGGAGCAGCAATTTACAAATCAAATAATGGCTTTTTTTACTGAAAAATAATATTTGAATTCGACTTTTCATGGTCAATTTACTGAATTTTACACTTTCCTTATATCGACCACCAATACAATAAGAAAATAAGAGCATATAGCCAATTTCGCTCAAGTAGAATGGCGGCCATTTTGGAAAATGGTCGCCGAAGCTGACCAAGGCACAATCTCAGGTGGCTCCATATCGAGAATTGTTCGGAATACATTATTCTACATGTGTACCAATTTTGGTGCTTTTATGCAAATTTGAACAATTGATCTGAAATATCAGACAACGCTGCAGGATCAATTCTCACAAATGAATATTTAACCAAAGAAAAATGTTTAATATTTTCAATCTTGATTAATTATATTTCCTTTCCTTGTAATTATCTGATTTTGAATTACAAGAAAAGAAAAAGGAGATGTAAAGAGGAGGGGGGGGGTAGGTGCACTCTCCCAACGACCCACCATCCCCTCGTCCCACCCCCCTCCCCTCCCCATATGTGTGGGGGTGGGGTGGTTCAAGGGTGGGGGCAAACAGGGGGTGGGGCTTGTGAAGGTGGGTGTAGCTTGTGTGGATGGGTAGGGCTTGTGTGGATGGGTGAGGCTTGTGTGGGAGGGTGGGGCTTGTGTGTGGGGTTTGCGTGGTGGAGCAAATTTTTTTAAATTAAATAAACATGTGTGGGGAACTAATCAACTAATCACTACTTATGTGAATATGATGGGTGGGGCTTGTGTTGGTGGGGTTTGTGTGGATGTGGTTTTTGTGGGTCGTGCTTGTGTGGGGATTGTGTGGATGTGTTTTTGTGGGTTGGGTTTGCGTGGGTGGGGCTTGTGTGGGCATCGTCAAAAAAGGGCGGATTTCAAAAATGGGTGGAGTCAAAAATTTTTTTTATCTTTGTCTTTTGCAATTCCTGTGAATAAAATGAACTTCAAATCTCTTCCCCCTTTAAATCATATACCTTATAAATCCAAGGAACTGTATATATTACAACAACGATTTTAAAAAGTTAATTTGTCCATCGCTTTGTATAACCTTTCTCAAAATGAGATTTCCACCTGTATATTCTTACCATATCACCAACTTTGAACTTTGGATTTCTGATATTAATCTCTTTTTCATATTTTAATTTTGTAAATGTTTCTGATGGCTTCATTTTCCTTGAGGTATGAATCGTGTCGTTGTACTTATCTACAATATCCTGAATTAAAGAGAACCATTGTTGAGAACCGAGATGAGTGAATTTTTTGTATAGTTTCTCTTTTAAAGTGTGATTAAAACGTTCATTAACAACCACTTTTCCTTCATTAAAGGTACTGTATAATGTGATGTTATTTTTAAGATAATTCATAAATGTCTTGTTATAAAACTCCACCCTCATCAGTCCACAATTTTTTAGGTTTTCTCTTACTTTTATTAAATATCTGTTGAAAGGCTAACATAAGAGTATTACCTGTTTTGTTTTTTAAAGGGACAACCCATGTGTATCTACTCCTCAAATCAATAACGGTTAAAGCATACTTGGACCCCTTATCATTATCGAGTTCAATCAAATCAGCGGACCAGATATAATCAACTTCCTTGGAATAAACCTTCCTTCTCCGAAACTTTGTGAATATTGGTTAATGTAATTCATCAGCTAATTGTTCTTCAGTCTTAATGACATCATTAGAGCCTATAAGTTTTTTGAATTTCCAAGTCCAAGTTTTAATTTAGTACTGATCATCTTCTTCATGATGAACCTATCAACTTTTTCTCTCAAGGTTGGATTTTGTATGAGACAAATTATACAACATTTCTCTATCAGCTTCATGTTTTTCTTCCAAAGTTGTGGTATTCCCATAATCAATATCATGCCTGATGCACACTTCATCAACCCTATTGATGGGTTTACTCCATGGTTTAAGATTGTCTGCCTCATCTAATCTTTTATCCAAGTTTGTGCCTGGCCCACAGAAAGAATACCCTAGTAGATGTAATTCCCCTGGTATTCCAGGAGTTGTAAATTTACTTCCTGATAAAAACTTTTGTATATCTCCTCCATGTTTGTGTTGGAGTCAAAAAAAAATTGACTCTTTTTTGAACCACACACCAAACATATACCTTTTTTTATAACCCTGTTATTTTTACTTTTAAAATACGAGATAATCTTAGTATTGGTTTTCTTTTTACATTTGAGACAATAACTCATTTATTTATGAGAAAAATTCCTTCAGAGTGCAAAAACCTTTTAGTTCCCAACATGCACATTTGAATCTTAATTTTTAAAACATAAAGATTCCTCAGAAATGTCTTCACTCTCTCCTCCATTTATTTCACAAAAAAAATTAAAAACTTTAATTAAAGTCAATATGTTTCCCTTGAAAACGATGTCACTGGTCTTGTTGAAAATATTTCTAATTGACTCGTCAATTCTTTGTTTTCCTCCTCGGTACATTGAGATTCATTTATTTTCTGTAATACCACCAATCTTTTAAAATCTCACTGGTTTCCATATTTTTATATTTATTTATTGTCTCTTTCCTCTCTCTTCTCTCTCTTCCCCTCTATCCTCATTTTCTCTATTCTCCCTCTCCTCCTTCCCTCTCTTCTCTCTCTTCTCCCTCTCCTCCTTCTCTCTCTTCTCTCTTTCCTCCTTCTCTCTCTTCTCCTTTTCCTCCTCTTCTCTCTCTTCAACTCTGTCCTCATCCCTTACTATCCTTGAATTACTACCACCCCATAGAATATCATACATACATTAATCAGGATTTCTTCTTATTCCTGTATCCAAACTAATTTTTTTTACAACAGGAAACCAATAAAATTTCTTTTGAATTTCTAAAAGAGCCTTCCCTTTTCTTAACTTTATAATTTTTTCATTATTTGACATTTTAATTAAATCTAAAGTTGTTGGTTTATCAACATCAGTATAAAGCCAATCTTTTATTGAAAATACCTCATTCTTATGTTGTAGAACATCGATCTATAATTCCAGCAGTGTGTGTGTGTGTGTGTGTGTGTGTGTGTGTGTGTGTGTGTGTGTGTGTGTGTGTGTGTGTGTGTGTGTGTGTGTGTGTGTGTGTGTGTGTGTGTGTGTGTGTGTGTGTGTGTGTGTGTGTGTGTGTGTGTGTGTGTGTGTGTGTGTGTGTGTGTGTGTGTGTGTGTGACCGCTGTTTCTCGACAACCTCTGGTCCGATCTAATTGAAACTTGCCAGGTATATTGCTGGGGACCTGAGGATGTGCCTTTTCAAGGTTTGATATTAATAGGACAAGTGCTTCCCAAGTTATGGCCATTTATTGACCAAACCAATGCGAAGACACGTTGTTGCATGGGCGTGGCTGATGGGGAAGGGAAGCACAGCCACGTTCCCCATTACGGGTGACAACGTACGGACTTCCGGAGAGTGATGACTTCGTGTATTCTAATAATTTCTCGATTTCTTATGCGCATTTATAGATAAACAGAATGGCCCAAGTTATGATCGTTTTCATATTAGACGGTGTATAAATTTCGGGAACATCAGAGTGCTGGTATGCTCCGAACCAGGAAGTAAATTTTTTCTCTCTCTTCTCTTCTCTTTTTGTTTTTCCTTGCCACGACATTGCGAAAAGGTAAAATACGTTGGCGCTAATTGAATAATTGGGTATTAAAAATAAATTGCGAATAATCGTAACTGCGAATAATATCAAACTTCCGCGTCACGCACGTGCGGGCACGTGAGAGCGAAGAAACGGCCTGTGTGGTTTATTTATTTATTATTATTATTATTTTATTTTTATTTTTATTTTTTTTATGGGCACGTACTAGTATATATTAAAATACCGAATACCCTTTTCTTGAAGGTATGCTTGGACACAGAAATGATAATTTTCTTGAAGCCTTCTTGCTGTCATTTATGTATTAGAAATATCTTCTTCTCCTTTCGGCTGCTCCCGTTCGGGGTCGCCACAGCGGATCATCCGTATGATCCGCATCGTGATTTGGCACATGTTTTACGCCGGATGCCCTTCCTGACGCAACCCTGGTTGCCTCTTAAGACACAGGGATATGGTACACCTATTTTAACCGGGGTATACACCGGCCCAGTATACTGGTACTCATTTTGCCGACCTCGGAAGGATGACAGGCTGAGTCAACCCTCTGGTGTATTAATTCAGTGGCCCAACGGGGCTTGAAACTCAGGACCTTTTGGATCCCAAGCCGCTGCCCTAACCACTGCGCCAACACCAGGCATTATGTATTAGAAATATATGACAGAATAATATTATGACACGAAAGACCTCCCCATCTTCCCTCAGTTAAATCATTTTGTATTTCCTTACTTATTATATAAAATCCTGTTTTTTTCTGTTTTCATGATATAAACTAGGGCAAAACCATTATTATATTTACCCTTATTAAATTATTTTAATTGTTGTTTACTAATCGTGCTTCCACAAAACTCATTCTCCATACCACGTGGATAATATTCTTCCTGATGAGACTGATTTAATTGTTCCAGGTCTTCTCGCTCAATTTTAAATGACCAATTATACCCTAAATCATTCATATCATACCCCCATTGTTTTAGTCTCATGCAAACGATACGCCCTTCTTGATAAAAATTTATTTTAATTCGAACTGTGAATTCTGTATGACCTGGAGATAAAATCAACACTTCTGTATCTTTGGAATACACGGCCGTTTTATTTAAGGATATATATTGTGATAATCGCTTTATCTCACCAAGTCATTCGCGTCAGTCAGGCTTAGTAGTCCATGGGCCCAGGCCAGAAATTCCACTTCTCGGTACCATCTAAGAAAACTAATCTGAGTTATGATTTTTGAATTGGTATATATATATACATATATATATATATATATATATATATATATATATATATATATATATATATATATATATATATATATATATCATATTTTGATGTGATAACCATTGCAGACTGGCAGCTTATAGTCCATGGGACTGTATCACAACTAGAGAGCACGTGCAGTCCAACCAGGGCATCACAGACACTGTCTCCCATCGATCTCGCAATCTTGTCAATGTCTAGGAACTGTGTGCGGGTTTGTGTACCACACTTCTGATACACGGGGCATGAGATGTCCTTATTGAAGGAAAAACACAGCACGAGGACATCTGTATCTTCGGCAGTGATCACCATAGTCTTCTACCCAGCCTCTGCTGCATGCAGAGAATGCAGAAGCATTCGTGTATCTGCTTCCTCCTGCGTGGACTTCAGCTCGGCCACTTCCTCCCAGTGGTCCTTGGTGAGCTTGTAGCAGACCTCCTCGCAGGTTACATAGAGCAACTTTTCCTTCAGTTTCTCCCTGCTTTTTAGTTCTTTCCACTCCTCTACCAGGAACTTGATTAGACTTGCCTTGTTGGAATAGCTGCCGAGCAGTTTCCTCCACTGCTGAATGTTGTGGCCCGGTATGATGCTCCTGAACTGGATTGCTGTGCTTGCACCTCTGTTGCATCTCTCTGCGTCTTTGATGGACGTCTCTCGGTAAACATCGAAGACAACATCAATGCGTTTACTCTGGGCTCCATCATGAAGAGCCGTTGACAGTATCGCTTCAGCCAGCTGTGAAAACGTCTTGTCATTCCCTTTCATCTTCTGTACCAGGCTAATGCCATCAATGACAGTTGCTGATGGCTCTGCAAAAACTTCAGCGGGAGAAACACTCTTTTCCAGCTCTCTGGCAAGGGTTGCTTTGTTCGTCTTCTGCAGAGATCCATCACCATTAGCAATTGACCATGGCAAGGGCCCCAGGGGGTGTGCCAAGACATCTCTCATGTGCAGATCTCGACTCTGAGCAACGAGGATCATGTGCCCAAACAGGTTCCTGTCAACCTTGAGAACAATTTATTTGGCCTGCTCTTTGCTGGTTGGTTTCTTCCGGACGTGGGTGAATGTTTTCAAGTTCCTTTTTGTCATCTTGTCATTGAACTGTGCAGTTGGTGGATTTGTTTCCAGGCATTTCTTCTTGAAATCCTGGTATGCCTCCTCTCCTACCGTGCGAGCCACGAGGCGGTAATTGGCAACATCAGGAGGAGCAACAGTAGCGGTCGACAAGCTGACAAACTGTGCTTCATCAGGACTCAGTGGATCCAGCCAGCTGTTCTCCATGAGATCCACCAAAGATTGGATGTCAGCCTCATCCCTCTGGATCCTAGGTAACTGCAGATCTGGATGGTTCAGCTGGCAGTGACTTCGACGTACCATATCCCTCAGGTACCCAAGGTACATGCTGCGGTAATCTGACGTCAGATAGTATCGGGTCACAGCTCCTGAATTCAGGCTGAATCCTTTCGTTCCTCCAGGTGTCTGTGTGTCTTTGTTGACAGTATCCTCGATCGTCTGATCCATGGGAATCCGTCCGAATGGGTTCGCGGTGCCAACCTGAACCAAGATGTGCCTCAAGATGGGAAGTATGCTTGTTGTAAGTGTGCAGATAACAAATCTAGATATCCTGAGCTGTTATTGAATGATATTACCTTCATGGGATGTGTCAATAGTCTATTGTGTGATTTTCCCCCAAAACGTCAATATCTCAGAATGGTAAAAATGCAAAATACATACACTAGGCTGCTCTTCTGGAATGGTCATCACATATTGAAATAATCATATAGTCCCTACCAATAACTTAGTAGCCCTAAAGTTTGGTTTCCCCAGATGGTACCGATATATGCCTGGGCCCATGGACTATAGATAGTTTATTAATTTATAAGCATTTTTCATATTAATATTTTTTGTTATACTATTTTTCTGTCGTTCAGCCTGTGCCTTTGTGTAATTACTTGACAAAGGAATATCCAGTTCTTGGGATACACCAAAGATCGAACCATCTTTACCAACATAAGTCATTTATATTATATTAAAATAATGTCATTAAAAAAATTATTTTTGTTGAGTTGAAATAACACATATAGACATAATTGACCACAACACTTGGAATTTAATTCTGGGACTTGAAATGTTTGATAAACACCATTCTGAAAGAATGACTTCAATGACTTCAATGAATCATTATGACTTCAAGAGGTGGTTGAAGACCAAAACTGTCAAAATAATATGTCTTGACTATTAAAAATACAAACCCAATGAGAACCGTTCCCATTATTATCTTCGAAGTTCATAATAATATGCTTTGTATGTTTAGGCACGTTTGTTAATTCATCTCTCATACAAATAACCATATTATGAATTTTTAATTTCTTACAATATTTGAAAAGTTGAAAATTTGATGTTGTATTCCTTCCAAATTCTTTAAACCACTCATCAATGCTCATTTATTTATTATAAAGATATAATCCATGACCCCTTTTCGTTAATTTTACACCTGCTTGTGTGATCGAAGAAAGCATATCTCCAACGAACAATCTCGCTTTATCAGGCAGACATTCAAGTTTTTCAGCAAAATCTACAATTACACCATTTCCACTCATTTGTTTTTCCAACTCTTTGTTGTCTTTCCAATTATTTTTGAGCCCGGAGTTGAGCCTTCCTTTCGTTGGTAGTTTTCACCGCTGTTGAAATACCACCCGTCAATGCTCCAACCGCACTGAAACCAGCAAATAAAGGAATTAGAAATGGGAGAAATCCTCCACTCATCTCTCTTATTGAATATTTTTTCAACATTGGTTTTGTCATTTTAGTTTTTAGTAAGCCAGTATCGTTCAAGATTTTAACCTGTTCTCTTGTGAGCAAAACATCAATTCTTAATGCTCCTTTTCTCTGAATTGTATTCACGTTAATCATACAAGGCTTTTGATTTTGAACACAAGATGACAGTTTATGAAGATTGATTTGATTAACATATACCCCAGTTGGAACTTTACCACTCATTTATTTAACAAAAAACAATGTGAGACTAATCATAATACCATTATCTGTATGAATCTGTTATTCTGTTTCTTCCAAAAGCAAACAATATGTATCAACTTCTTCATGCTCTCCTCTTTCAATATATAGGGAAGTATCCACTCGATTAGACTTTATTGTTTCCTTTTGAGCGCTCAGGTCAAACGCATAGATTGTATACAAACTTTTAAATGCTGTCATATCCAAAATAGGTTCTTTATTTTCATTACTTTTACACACCTTTTGGTAAGACGTGTATGCTTCAGCAAAATCTTTTTTTTCCCAATTAATTTCCAATCTATCTCGTGGATAAAATGTTCCATCGAGAGAAACACGAAGTTGTTTCACCTTAGCATTATCATTCAATGCATTATTCTTCTCTGCAGCAGTATCACCATGTAGTTTTTTTTTTTTTTAAATGATCCACAGATATTGTGGTTTTCCTTCCAGAACACCCAAATTCCACGTGTTAGTCGTTTGGTTCAGTTTTACGTGTTGACATCTTTTGAGATATGATACATTGAGTGGTTTCTTTGAGTTATTTTACATCTCTTCTATTTTAAGATTAGGAGTATATTCACTAATATACCAACTCATTTCATCAATTACACATTTATTTTGATCACCAAAAGCACGAGCAACACCAAAAAGTATTCTATTTTCATTATCATTCCTTTGTAGTTGAAATCTAATTTTAAGACCATAAAGAACTTTATCATGATCACAAAATCCAAATATACCTTCAAGAGGAACTGCCACAGTAAAACTATTCACTGCTTTTGTATCATCATTATACATTCCTTTCCTTTGACTATATCCAGGGTCTGTGTTTGTTCCCCTTGACATATCAGGAATAAAACCTTTGACAACCCCCTTTCCCATTCTATCACTGATTGAATATAGTGTAAATTTCATCATTTCAGAAACAGCAGAGACATAATCAACAGCTTCAACTTGTGTTCTAATGTACAAACGAACACTATCAAACATTTTCCAGAAGGAATCATTGACGAGTGTAGCGTTTGGGTTATTCCCAGCCTGAGTGAATGTAAATTTACACAACAAGAAACTTTCGGATAGATTCAAATAAGTTTGTTGATTATTTATTTCAAAACTTTTTGTACCATTTTCATTCCAGTCTGTTCCAGTTATTGCATTTACCTTGAAGTAATTTTCTTTTTTAGTGGAGTTTGACATGACAATGGTATCATCGAAATCATAGACACTATCAATTGCTTCCATACTTGTATTTATTTCGGAAAGAAGATGCTAAAACTTTTGAAACTCTGACCCAAGTGTTTGAATTATTTTCTGTCGTTCTTGGGGAGACAACTGAGTTTTGCCTTTCTTAATTTATTTTATTGCTTGTAATTTATGAGATTCCTTTTGGGCATCTTTTATACTCTTTATAGCACCCGCAACATTTCCCACATCAGAAGCAGTTGAACCAATTAGGTCTTTATGTTTAAGAATAGTTGAACCGATTCCTATTGCTGTATCAATTATCCCATCTCCTCTAAATTGATGTCCTTCACCCCTTTGTCTCTGAGGTTTATAGTATTCTCGACCAAGATACATACCTTCACCCTTGTAGTATGGGGAAAGGAACATTCCATCCCCTGTTATTATTTTATATTTTCCCAACTCGTGTTTCCTCACAATAACCATCGTATTTATTTTTTGGAAAACTTC
Organism: Eptatretus burgeri; assembly: GCF_056783735.1. Lineage (NCBI taxonomy): Eukaryota > Metazoa > Chordata > Myxini > Myxiniformes > Myxinidae > Eptatretus > Eptatretus burgeri. Next base: position 8,047,425 of record NC_140968.1, on the reverse strand, counting down.
ACGGAGGTTAATTCTGATGGATATAACTTCTCCATTAAAAGAAATCATACGATTATCTTGGTCGGTTATCCTAAAATTTACTCTGTATGTGGTTTTTCCTCACACAGGGAGATAAACCAGATTTTTGGGTTCCATATTGAATTTATAACCAATTGGGGTTGAGTATGCGCTGAATGAAAATATTGTATTTGTTTTTATTCCATCATTATAAGCACCATCAATCAAATCACAGTGAATTAATACCGAATTTATTCCTGAGGATATTTGAATGACATTATCACTGTAAAACGTCCCATTAGTTTCAATCTCTTTTGAGGAGAAACCCAATAACTCTCAAAATGAATTATCAATTGTGAAATCAACCTTGTAGTTATTTTTAAGTTTAATCGTTGATTTTGAAGTATGTTTTTGAATATCTATAACAATATTTTTTGGTTCATCACCCTCTTCTTTCAAAAGACGAACAATTTCGGAAGATATTTGAGAAATCTCATATGCTCCGGGTGAGACTGTTATCGTTTTGTATCCAATTCCCGGATTTTAACGAAACTTGTCATTTTTCTCAGTTATATTAAATAAGGTATTATAAGTTTCCATGGACAATAAAGATGCCTCATATTCTTTTATTGGGTCAACTTAAGTGGGTATGGGAATGAAGATGTGTGGTCGCTTGTTGTGAAATTAAAACTAAGGATTGTGCTTCTCATCTTATTTAATATGAGATGAAATGTCTTTGTATTGGTATTTATTAGTTATTTTCATGTTCATCAACTGGTCTAAAATGGCTTATGCTTCATGAAAACAATTGTTATTGCCAGCCTTCTGACTACCAAACAACAATAGCAGTCGATTAACTAATTGTGATGGGTCATTTGGAAGAAAACCAACACCTGAACCAAGGATACTTAAAGCCTGAAAAATGTGTTTCTCCTTCTCATTCTTCCTACTTTTACCATAAAGACGAACACCATAATTATGAGTGTCCAGCAGATCAATATATTCTCTATCTTCATTCTTTTTCTTATCCAATGGTTTATCAAAATACTTTAATTCATCCCTCACAGTTGAAGCTTGTCTTCCATCTTTTGTGAGAAGAAACATTAATCTCGGAGTTAGTTTAACAGGAGGTTGAGCAGAGCTCAAGAACCTTAATTCAACATTAAATATCAATACCTTTTCTTGAGCAAGATGAAAAATTGCTGGTTGTTCTGTTGTGATGAGTCCTGCTTTGGTTTTTGATTCCGCTGAATATTCATTGTTTTGAAGAGCATTCACAATATAATCAGGGGGTTGCTTAATCTCTTCCAGTTGTTGAAATAATCCTTCATCAACATATTCTAATTCTCCTGTTTGCTCTAATTCTTCCTCCATCATTTGGCTGAACTCTTTTAACATTTGAAATTTTTTAGGAGTATATTCTATTGTGGGAACTGTGGAAACATCCATAATTTTTTATTGGGAAGTTTTTTGAAAGTGGTTTAAAATTTTTTATCTTTGTTTTCTTTCAAATGCTTCTTCACCCGTTAGTTTCTTTCTGCGTTTCTTCTTTATGTCTTCCTGTTGTTTTACAACTTTTGAAACCAACTCTTGATGTTTCTTAAATCTTCTTGCTTTTTCTTTCGCTTCCATTTATTTATTGGAAAATATCATTTAATATCTCATCTTGTTTCACAACAATATATTTTTATTTTTCAGTCGTGTGCTTCATATAATCCCCAAATTCCTTTTTACTGCATAATGTAGAACAATTACCTCTCCAAAAATTGTTTATATCTATTGAATTTAACTTGAATAAAATAAAAGTATTGGCATTATTTCTGATGGAATGACGAGGAATTGAAAGTATGATTGAATAAAATAAATACAATTACAAGAAGAATGTCTCCCTCTTGTGTTGTAGCTGTCCATTACCATTTGGTTTCTCTCATTAACACAATCATCAAAGATAATGATATTCTTTTTTAATTTATCCAAATCTTGGGGAGAAGGTATATCATCCGTATTATCACTAATAATACAAGTATTCAGTTTTGATTTCTTTTTATATCTCTAGGTATCACAAAATAGTTGTATTATATCTTCAATGTTATCATCATTTAGATTGTTTTGAAGTTTAAATAAACCGATTATATCTTCTTTTTGAAGACCGGCATTAAAACCTTGTGAGAGTACTTGATACTCACGTTGAAAACTCGACTTTGTGAAAATTATTAAATTATCACAATCGAAAAAGTTGGGAGTCAGGAGCATCTTCAAAAGCAAGCAGGTTTTTCCACATCCGCTTGAATCAACTATGAGAAATCTTGATGAATTTGGAAGATTTTTATGATTGTTACATTTTATCTTATTTTCCCAAATGGGTTTTTAATTTTATTAATTTATATATTTGGGAAACAGGTTATTTTATTTAATGTTGGCTTTTTTAGAAACTTTATATTTTAATCGAAGTTCGGGTATAATTTCAAGATAATCTATTATTTTATTTATGCAATATCTTGTGTTGATATTTCCCTGAAAATGACAATTGTGAATAATATATAACAACAATCCTTTGAACATTTCTCTAATACGTTCAGTTTCTTCCCTTGTAAGGAAAGGTGTATTATCACCCTCATACTTTACATTCATTTCTCGAATCAATCTTGAAAGGTAATTCATTTTGGTGTAAATCTAAAATAACTATTTTCTTTTTTATATTTTTTGTTATCATTAATTTGAAGATAATCACAGAATATACATTGTTTATACGCTTTTGACTCTGTGTTTAATCCCCTTCTTTCACACGCAGGACAATTCTGAAATTTGTCATATGGAGAATCCGGGAATTCAAGAGGCTCAAAATGTAGCATATTTATAAAGTAAAACCGAACTTGAACTCAAGTTTATCTTTGGTATCATCTTCGGTACTTTCACAATAATCTAAAAACTACTTTCATAACTATCGTTTGAACACAAACTCTCAGTATCATAACTGTCGTTTGAACACAAACTCTCGGTATCATAATCACTCATGATCTTCAAAATCTTCAGTTGAATATTGACTCGTATTTAATTTGTAGAAAAACCATTACCATTGATATCTATATACTTTTTTCATGAACAGATTTTTTTTTATTAAAGGTAATTTTAAAATGATCCTAAGCTACTATTGAACGAAATGTCATTTCACCTGATATATTAACATCCTTTATTTCATCAGGATTTACATCTTTGGGGTTGTGAAAAAATACAAATTTCTCCTTGTATATTACAGTTGTGTTTTCTTTTCTTTCTTAAGCTTCATCCATAAGGTTTTTATTCTTTGATACTTTTTCTTGTTTCATTGCTTTTTCTAGTTTTGAATATATTACCAGAAGGAGAGGAGAAACTTTTGTTGGAGATACTTTAATTGATATTCTTCCAGATATACGAAAAGCCCTTCCACTGAAGGAAATTGAAGAACAAATATTATTCACCATAATTGTTTTTATCCAATAGTTGTTATATTTGTCTTTGTTCAATTTTACATCCTTGACATATTTCTCAGTATCTTTAACAAATGAAGAGATTGATTGAAACTTCTCATTTGTGTCATGAAACATTGTATTTATTAAGTGAAAAAAGTTGGAGGATAAAATGGTTTTAAGCACAGATTCACCTATAGATTAAACGAAATTTTCATCAAGAAAATTTTAGTTTTAGCAAAGTTTTATTATATAAATATAGTGAATACAACGTACTGCGATGTTTGTAATCACGAATATAAAAATTATAGAAAACACCTTCTAACCAACAAACACACATTCAATCTTTTTCAACAAATATCTCCACTTAACCAAGAAACAAAACATTGTGATAGATGTGATTATGATATTCTTGAAGAAAATTAAAATAAACACCTTCAATCATGCAAACACAAGAACAATGAAACAAGCAGTCTTCAACTGGTACTTACGAAATCGTCAACTTGACCTCTGACCTTGTCTAATAAAAGCTGTCTCTCGAGAAGGTAGCGACGCAAACCAGAAGTTTCTACGATGATTCTGTACTAAACCATGAAAAATCGAATGTTTGACCTCACTGTGACCTTAACCTTTGACCGATTTTGACCAAAATCTAATCAGCGCTAGCTACCACCCTCCTGAATCATGTGGTGTAATTTGACATTGTTTGCTTCTTCCGTTCTCGAGTTATAACTTTTTTTGGATGTTTGACCACACTGTGACCTTGACCTTTGAGCGATTTTGACCAAAATCTAATCAGCGCTCGCCATCACCCCCCTGAATCATGTGGTGTAATTTGACATTGGTAGGTTCTTCCGTTCTCGAGTTATTGTGCCTACAAACAAACACACTAACACACAAACAGAAGTCATCAATATACTTACAAAATCTTTAGATTTCGTAAGTAAAAAGGGAAGCTAAATTCTCCATTGAAAACACTGATGGGGCATTTAGAGGGCATATAAAAGTAAGATTGTTTTGTTTTCAAGACCCTGGACCATCTTCAATCATGGAAGCTGTTGATATATTTCAACAAAGTATTGAAACTATAATTAAAAACACATGAAGTGAAAGGAAAACTTTTCAGTTTTATATGGGAGTAAAACTGAAAATAGTAAGACAAGACAATGAAACTACTCCCTATATAAGACAAACCCACACTTTATCTCATCATTTCAAGATTTTGTAAGATGTGATGTTTACGATGATCTCCAGAGACAGGACCAAGATGTTGATAACACTGTAGTAGTTCGTGGGTTTACGATCACAAAAATAATCTTTTTAGAAATACACATCTTAAAATCAGATCCTCTTCAAGCTTCTTCTTATATTGATTTACAAAAAGAGATAAAACTTAAGAAAGCGGTTGTTAATATTCAAAACAAAGATAATAAATGTTTTCTATGGTCTGTTCTTGCTCACTTACATCCTCCACAATGGAATCCTGAAAGGGTTGAACATTATAAGAAATACGAGAATACATTAAATGTTAAAGATTTAAAGTTTCCAATGTCATTGAGAGATATTCCTAAATTTGAGAAAATGAATAATCAATCTGTTAATGAATATGGATTAGCGGATACAAACAAAGTTCAGATATTAAAAATTTCAAACATCTATAAAAATGATGAAACACACATTGACCTTCTCCACTTTACTTCAAAGGAAAAATCACATTCTGCTTTCATCAAAAATTTCTCAAGATTAACCAAATCACAACTATATAAGAGAAAATGTAAAATGTATCCTTGTAAGAGATGTCTCAACTGCTTTCACACAAAAGACCGATTAAATCAACATTCAAAATATTGTAGTAATCATAAATCAACCGCAATCAATTTACCAAAAGAAGGTTCAAACATATCATTCAAAGATTTTAACAAATCAATAAAACATCCATTTGCGATTTATGCTGATTTTGAAAGTATCCTTGAAAAGATAAATACTGTTTCTCCAAATCCAAATAAATCATACACAAATAAATATCAAAAACATACTCCTTGTGGTTTCCGTTATGATATCAAATCAGCTGTTGGTGATTAATACAAGTTAGAACTTTATTGAGAAGATGCCTCAGAGGATTTTGTGAGACGATTGGAAAAAGACTGTATAAGACGAAGAGAAATAATGGTGAAAACCTATAAACCAATGTCATGAACAAAGGGAGAGAAAAAGGAATTTAGAAAGAACAGTATCTGTCATATTTGTGAGGAGAAAGTTGAGGGATACGTCAAGGTTAGGGATCACTGTCATCTTACTGGTACATGTAGCGGTCCAGCTCATTCCCATTGTAATCTTAATTACAAGCCTCCAAATTTTATTCCTGTCTTTCTTCACAACGCTCACTATGACACACATCTATTTATAAATGAACTTTTAAAGACATCTGGAGATATTTCTGCCATTCCTGACACAGATCAAAAATTCATCTCATTCACAAAAACAATTCATACATCCCACATAACCCATATCAGATTTCTTGACACATACAAGTTAATGTCAAGTCCATTATATCTAACTTCGTATCAAATATTAAAAAGTTCCCGAGTCTTAAATCATATTTCTCAAATCAAGAAGAGATTGATCTCTTCTCACAAAAGGTAATATATCCGTATTACGACATGGATTTATTTGAGAAGTTTAAAGAAACACAACTTCCTTCAAGCGAAAGTTTCTATGGAAAGTTTAATAAAACTCATATTTACGAGAGAGATTATACACAATCTAAAAAGGTTTGGGAGAAGTTTAATATCAAGAATCTTGGAGAATATCATGATTTGTATCTTAAAACTGATGTATTGTTTTTGGTTAATGTGTTTGAAACTTTTAGAACAGTCTGTCATATTAAAAATTCTTATGGATTAGACCCCGTTCACTATTACACAGCCCCGGGCTTGTCTTGGAGTTCCATGTTAAAAATGACAAAACAAAATTTGGAATTAATCAGCGATATAGATATGCTTTTAATGATAGAGAAGGCTAAAAGAGGAGGAATATCTCAAGTATGTTCCAAGAGATATGCTAAAGCAAATATCAAATATCTTCCTGATTATAACAAGACTGAAGACAACTCTTACCTGATGTATTATGATCCTCACAATTTGTATGGGTGGGCTACGTCTCAATCTTTACCTTATGGAAAACTTAAATGGGTTAAAGAAAAACATTATGAAAAAGTTTTACTTGACATTGTAATCTCCTCTCAAAAAGAATTGGATGAAGCTGAAGTTGGATATTATTTTGAGGTTGATTTATATCCAGAAGAACTTCATAACAAACATAAAGACCTTCCTTATGCCCCTGATAAAGAAAGTCCAAGAAAAGAATAGTTAAGCGATTACCAACAGTCATTTAATATAAAAGGTAAATCTCCAGAAAAACTACTTACAACATTAAATGAAAAAGAAAGTTATGTTTTCCATCAAAGGAACTTGAGACAATATTTATCTGCTGGGTTGAAAGTGAGAAAAATTCATTGAATTTTGAAATTTAAACAGTCATTGGTTAAAGAAATATATTGATTTTAATACAAAAAGGAGAACAGAAGCAAGAACAGATTTTGAGAAGGACTTTTCTAAATTAATGAATAATGCTGTATTTGGAAGGACGATGGAAAATGTTAGGAATCGACAAAACATAAGACTTTCTACATCTTGGAAACAGGCTTCAAAGTTAATTAATAGACCAAGTTTTGAATGAGCGGAGGTGTTTTCAGAGAACTTTTGCGCTATTAATTTTAAGAAAGAGAGTTTTGAAATGGATAAACCGATTTATAGAGGAACATCAATTCTTGACTTGTCAAAGTCGTTTATGTCTGACTATTACTCTCATAATTTAAAATTAAAGCATAAGGATAATGTGTCATTGTTGTATATGGATACAGATAGTTTTATATTAGAAATTAAGACAAGTGATGTTTATGAGGATATGATCGATAATATTAAGATTTATGATACAAGTAATTATAAGTCTGATAGTATGTTATTTTCATTAAAGATTAAAAGGTTATTGGAAAGTTTAAGGATGAGTTGGGTGGAAAGGTCATGAGAGAATTTGTGGGTTTGAAATTAAAGTCTTATGCTTTTACATATATTGACAATAATAACATTGAAAGATGTGATAAAAAGTTAAAGGGAATAAATAAAAATATAATCAAGGAAACAATAAACTTTAAACATTATTACAACTGTTTAACCTTTAAGAAGAGTGCAGAAAAATGAATACAATGAGAAGTTATAAACATCAATTATATACAGAAGAGATAAATAAGAAAGCATTAGGAGCTTTTGAAGATAAAATATATATTTTAGAGAATGGAATCAAGAGTATCCCTTATGGTTGTAAGTATAAGCATTAAAGCCCCTGTCACACCTTGACAATTTAGCCAGCGTATGGCAACGTATCAAAATTTATCTAAAACGCTGGCGTACGCTGAACTTTTTTCAGTTTTAGGTGTATAATAGTGTATTCATAATGAGTTGGATGTATGCATAACGTATGAGTAACGTACACCGAATGTTTCGATAACTTATAGATAACTTATACCAACGAATGCTTAGCGTGTTGTCGGCGTTCACAAGTTATGTCCAACGATAGTCTAACTCATGCATAGCGCGCGGCAGCATATCGCCGACGATCACGTGGCATAGCCTATTAAAACGCTGCTGCTTGACGATTCACATCATAACCGCACTTGACATCGAAGTGTCAACATCACCATCATGCTGAAGAAAACTTCGAAGAACTCTTAGTTACGGAGTTCCACCATGAGCTAGTCATACATGCCAAACTTCCGTCGCCTCCCAATCCATGGTCTCACCCAGTTCCTTCTCCTCCATTCACCTCTTCTTCTCCTGGCTCTATTGGCATGCAACTGGTACAGTGTCAAATCGATGAGGTCATGTTGATGGTGGAGGACAGCAAGTAGGTATTCTCGTCTCAGCCGTGCCAGATCCTCCATCTCTCGGATGACATGGACATCTGCTCACCATGGAGTCTGGAACACCAACGGGTTCCTCCTGTGAACCCCATTTTTATATACCAATTCCCCTAAACGCTGCCAATATGCCATTATACGGTAGCTTTAAGTTAGAAACACGTTCTGTGGTCGTCCGGAAGACGTCAAATACGTCTACATATGTCAATATGCTTTGGAGATACGTTACACATAGGTTCAAAGCACGTTACTCATAGGTTAGAAATAAGTTTTGGGTATGCTAGACATAACGTCGATGTATTTCGACTTATGAGTAACTCACAAGTAACGTGTGTCAATGATCGCATAAGGTGCCTACAACTTATGGCCAGCGTATGCGGAACGTGTGAGTGATACGCCGAGCATGTCGACAAATTTGGTGCATGCACTAAATTTGTTGATTAGCTTGGCGAACTACGACGTATGCCAGCGTGCTTCAGCGTGCTCTTAACGTATACAAAACTTACCCATAACGTATTCGACGTGTGCCAGCGTATTCGCCAAATTTTTCATACGTCAGCATACGCTGGCTAAAACGTCAAGGTGTCACAGCGGCTTAAGAGGCATATTTTTACTGATTTATAAATGATAGAACCAACCAATAACCAAACTAAAGAGTGGAGATGAATTCAGCCTTGGTATTTAAATGGGAAACATAACGAATGCCAGAAATATCAAATAAGTCTTCTTGGAGAAATACCCGGGGTAAAAGTAAATAAAACAAATAAGCAGATAAATTTAATTACAAATAACTTGGAGGATGCAAAAGAAAAAAGAAATATCCTTGAATGGACTGAAAACTTTGATGCTAATCAATTTAACAATGGAAAAACAATTTACGACAATCTCAAAATGATATGTGGCTTAGGAGGTCGACAAACAAGAGCATTGAGAGAAGTTTATCATTTTATTTCTGCTCAACAAAGACACATAAACCAAGAACTAAGTTCGAAAATAATATTTGCAAATATACTCGATGGTGATGAATGAAATTGGAAAATTAATTTATTACCTCAAAGAGAACATGGACAGATATTTATTGGATCAATCTTTGAATGGAATGAAAATATAAAAGGAAATCAGTGTGGAATGGGGCAGAGATCGATCTCTTCTTTTGACCCCATGGACTGAGAGTTCGAGGGGGCGGGGGTGGGGGAGAAAATCATTCTCCTCTTTTGACCTGATGTGCCTTGAGTCAGAAAGGTTTCCCCATCCATTTGTATGGGAGGGGGAGGAATCAGTGTCCTGTTTCGGGGTTTTCGGGGTTTAATTCATCGAGTTTACCCCATTTTCCCCATTCATTTGCATGGATGCCTCAGAAGCCCCATTATTCCTCTACTAACATGAATTACATGTGTGCGCTGCGAGTTATTTTGTAGTTAGTTAGTTTTTTTATATTCCCCAACAACAACATCCTGCTTCGTTCCGCCACCCAACCAATCCTTCGCGCACCGACTCCATTATCCATGTGTTTTGGCTGAAGGCGTGGGCGGAGCCTCCATCGCCTCAGATCGAGGCACCACTCCGAAGAAGGGCAGGGAGTGTTTCCTCTAGCCAAAGGACGAAGAGCGAGCAAAGCCGAGACACTCCAGCCAATGGGAAGTCAGAAGGCCAAAAACAACGACAGAGCCTCTTTGGGGGTGGGCCACCAACAATGGGAGGCAGAGTTACCTCAGGACGGATCCCTCCCACCTCGCAGGAGGGGTTGAATAATTGTCGGTGCGATCCGTCTGGGTCGTCTCGTCTGGTCTGCTGGCCATCTTCCGTGTTGGTGCGATCTGGTGCCTGCCACTTTGTCTTGGTTCCTTGGTGCTTGGTGCGAGATTGTCCGTGTAGGTTTGAATCCCACCGTGGTGGTTGGAGCGTCCGATCTTCCCAACCCCCATCCACAATAATCCAGAGCTCCACAAGAGCAGGTCGGCAGACCGTGCGAACGCGGTCAGGTACCAGCAGAACTCTGACCCTCCAGTTCGCCTATCCTCCCGGGCTGGAGGTCAGAATAAAGGCCGGCCGGCTCCATTTTCTTTTGGTGTGTGTGGCGCCAGTCTGTTAAGTAGAAATTGTATAAGTGTTGATTGCTCATTGTACATTGCATTTTTCTTTGTGATAACTTTGCTCTGTGTCTCCCTCCCTTGGAAATAAATATCTGTTAAATGTTCCAGTTCATTGCCTGTCGTTTCTATCATTGACCCAGCATGGTTCGGGCTTGAGAATTAGTGAGGCAGTTTGTGCCATAAGTTGTCATTTGGACCGGCGCGGCTCTGGAAATTCCTGCTTGGTTATGCCGGAGCCGAGTCGCTCGATGCGACTCGTTTCGGAGAAGGTCCGCCGAGGGTGTGGTTTCCCTGGTAATTAGAGGACGTGGGTGCTTAGGTATATTGGAATTGGACAATTAACCCTACCCCACGCTGTCGAAATAGAGGCGTCCACGGTCCGCTGAGGGACCCGTGACCTTTGGAGTTATCCAAGGGTTACGACCTTCAATTCCAGATGTCGGTGGGGAAGGCCCTACTGCTCCGTCTTGCGGCCGTTATCACCACCGAAACCCGACACCGCAACAGTACAACCAGGCGGATAGTCACACCACATTATCAATTATAATATGTGATTAATCACATTAATTAATTCCATGCAAATCTTTCTCGTGCTGCAGGTTTTCTGGATTCATCACTTCATCAATTTGCACCTTTGTTTATAAAACCCTTGGCCCAACACAGTGTTTGCTTGGCCTGGTGGTGTTTTCATCTGCACCTCTGGCTCATGATGCAGTGAATTAAAGTTTAAATCACATGTACTCAATGTTTATTTATTAATTACTGATGACCTTGACATTAATGAAAATGAACACTGACGTGGACTGATGGAGTTGGCCGAAAGCTCATCTCAGGAAATTTCAATCAATTAAAATAAATACATGTATATTTTTTGGTTTGAGCAACAATCTTTGGATCACTCACTCCAGCATGTGGGAGTGAAACAGGAATTTAGTGTAAAACCAAAACCATTTTTTACAGGCACATGAGAAAGGAAATGTTTGTTTTCACTTGTTTTTGAAGTGATATCTTAAAAGGAACATGTCAGTTTGTGGAGCCCAGTAACATCTTGTGGATTGTTCTTTGGACCAGGTCACTCAAGTGAACTAATCATGTGGATTGTACTTTGGACCAGGTCACTCGAGTGAACTAATCATGTGGATTGTTACTTTGGATGAGGTCACTCGAGTGAACGAACCATTTGGAGTGTACTTTGGACCAGGTCACTCGAGTGAACAAACCATGTGCTGCAGATATTGATGTTCGGATTGTTAATTTGAGTTTCAATGCGGGAGAATAATTTATTTTTATGGTTTTGTATTACAGCCGATTGCTGCTGGTTGCATCATTGCTGGAAGTTCGGCTGTGCCGGTGATGCACGACCCCTTGTTTCCAGGATGGTCCTTGTTTTGACGATCTCAGGAGGATGACAGACTGAATCAACCCACGTGATGTGAGGTGAAGGACAACGGGGGCTCCACCTCAACACGTGGTGTTGTGTATCGACCGGACGTGAGAGGGAGCGATGAGGAAGAAGACTCGGGGTCAGAGGTCAGGAGGTGTATTGTGAAAACCTTGTAACGTTCCGATGTCGGTTTAATAAAACCGTTGGAGAATATTGAATTCCTCATTCTTGGAGTATTTTACAAAACAACAAAACCGTCAAATACAATGGTGGAGATCAGTGAAAACAAGGAGAAAAATGAACACGAAGAGGAGGAAGAAGAACAAGAGAAAGGGAAGGACGATGAAGAACTTCCGGGTTGTTGTTCCTGTAAACCTCGTACAGAATCTCGAACCGAGATCCTCGTGGTCGGGACGGGACTGATGGGAAGAGGTATTTTGGGAATTCTTATTTAACACTAAAAACGGGAATTTAAATATAAAATAATTTTATGTTTCTTCATGACGTCGATGAAGGAAAGTTAAAGGATTTTTATTGAATGTTTGTTGAGGTGTTTGTTAATTTAATGAGGGGTTTTTCACTCCTTTTGTTTATTATCAAATCATCACAAAACTTCCTACATCGACAATGAAACATTATTCTTTTTAACAACAAAACTACCAGAAACATTTTATAATTGGCTTGAATATCCAATTTCCCCCCAATCGTGCTGGCCCCCGCCGCCCTGCCCCCAATCGTGCTGGCCCCCGCCGCCCTGCCCCCAATCGGGCTGGCCCCCGCCGCCCTGCCCCAAATCGGGCTGGCCCCCGCCGCCCTGCCCCCAATCGGGCTGGCCCCCGCCGCCCTGCCCCCAATCGGGCTGGCCCAACTGCCCTGCTCCCATCGGGCTGACCCCTGCCGCCCTGCCCCCAATTGGGCTGGCCCCCATCACCCTGCCCCCAATCTGGCTGGCCCCCGCCGCCCTGCCCCCAATCGGGCTGGCCCCCGCCGCCCTGCCCCAAATCGGGCTGGCCCCCGCCGCCCTGCCCCCAATCGGGCTGGCCCCCGCCGCCCTGCCCCCAATCGGGCTGGCCCAACTGCCCTGCTCCCATCGGGCTGACCCCTGCCGCCCTGCCCCCAATTGGGCTGGCCCCCATCACCCTGCCCCCAATCTGGCTGGCCCCCGCCACCCTGCCCCCAATCGGGCTGGCCCCCGCCCCCCTGCCCCCAATCGGGCTGGCCCCCGCCTCCCTCCCCCCAATCCGGCTGGCCCCCGCCACCCTGCCCCCAATCGGGCTGGCCCCCACCGCCCAGCCCCCAATTGGGCTGGCCCCCGCCGCCTTTCCCCAAATCAGCCTGGCTCCCGCCGCCCTGCCCCCAATCGGGCTGGCCCCCATCACCCTGCCCCCAATCGGGCTGGCCCCGCCACCCTGCCCCCAATCGGGCTGGCCCCCGCCACCCTGCCCCCAATCGGGCTGGCCCCCGCCACCCTGCCCCCAATCGGGCTGACCCCGCCACCCTGCCCCCAATCGGGCTGGCCCCGCCACCCTGCCCCCAATCGGGCTGGCCCCCGCCACCCTGCCCCCAATCGGGCTGGCCCCCAATCGGGCTGGCCTCGCCACCCTGCCCCCAATCCGGCTGGCCCCGCCACCCTGCCCCCAATCCGGCTGGCCCCGCAACCCTGCCCCCAATCCGGCTGGCCCCTGCCACCCTGCCCCCAATCGTGCTGGCCCTGCCCCCCCCCTCCCATCAGGAACCGAAATATCTCCCATCCATGTACAAATCTAGTTTGTGAGATGACAGTGGAGGACTTTGTTGAACCTGGATATTTATCTTCTCGGAAAGTGTAAAAACATGATGTATCTGTGATATGACGGTGTAGGACTTGTTGATCAGGATATTTATCCTCTCAGAAAGTGTAAATTCATGATGTATCTGTGAGAAAGTTCAAGGAAAAGTAAATTGAGATGTTTGTTTGTTCTTCTCCACACGTGGGTTTCAGAAGGTGGAACGGAACCCTCCAGGTGTGTGTATAATATGTGTATCATCACTTCAATATATGTGTTTATTTTCACCCCTTGGTTGCATCGGTATGTCTGTATGTGTGGATGGATGTATTGTTACGGATTTGGAAACCTTGTGCACACAAACAGCCAGAGTCCCCGTAGTTCAGTTATTTCGATAAGAATGTGTTTTGTCGTTAGAATCCATCCCTTATGTCTAATGGGAATTTTGTTTGTGCGCTGCGAGTGATTTTTAAGTTAGGTTTTTATGACATCCACAACATCAACAACAACGACGCCGACCCACACTCGACCCCGTCGCCATTGCCCATGTGTTTTTGGCTGAGGGCGTGGGTGGAGCCTCCGTCGCTTCGGATCGAGGCTCTGCCCCAAGGCAAGGCATGGACGTTTCCTCCAGCGAAGGGCGAGCATGACACGCATGCCCCAGCCAATCGGGAAGTGACCGAGTCGTCCGACAACCCCACGTCCAATCAGGAGGCGAAGAGAACAGACCCCTCCCAACTCAGAAGAGTGGAGTGGTGGTCAGTAGGGTAAGAATACTGATTCTGGCTCACTTTTCCCCATGTAAATGAATGGGGGATTTTCAGCGATTCCCTTTTTTTTCCCTAAAAATAAACCCCCTTTTTATCCCAAGGTATATTTATTTGTCTCCCCTTTTAACCTGGAGGTTGAACCTCATTGAATTGAACACCTGGGGGTTGAACAGCTCACTCATTGAACCTATAAAGATTTGTTCATTCTCAAATTCCTTCAATAGTTTAATTTTCTTTGCACAATAATCCCCATCTAAAATATTGACAAACAAAACATTTGAATCTTTATATTTTTTAAGATACCCCTTTTGTGCCATTACGAAATGATAAACTTCTCTTAATGCTCTTGTTTGACCACCTCCTGAGCCACAGGTTATTTTTTGTTAAGCCCCGCCCACTTTTCTTTAAGCCCTGCCCACTTTTGCTAAGCCCCGCCCACTTTCCACAAGGTATTCAATAAGCCCCGCCCACTTTTCTTTAAGCCCCGCCCACTTTTGCTAAGCTCCACCCACTTTTTGTGAGGTATTTTTTTCTAAGCCACGCCCACTTTGCTAAGCTCCGCCCACTTTTCATGAGGTATTTTTCTAAGCCACGCCCACTTTTCCTAAGCCCCGCCCACTTTTGCTAAGCTCCACCCACTTTTCGTGAGATTTTTTTCTAAGCCACGCCCACTTTTCCTAAGCCCCGCCCACTTTTGCTAAGCTCCACCCACTTTTCATAAGGTATTTTTTCTAAGCCACGCCCACTTTTCCTAAGCCCCGCCTACTTTTGCTAAGCCCCGCCCACTCTTACATCATTTCCAGTTCATCTCTGACTCACAAAGAAATCACTAGAAAATTACAGGATGTTATGGTTTTGAAAAATTTCCCAATGAAGGCTTGCCCAGGCTTGCCCAGGGAATTTCCAAAGGAAACCACACCCACCAGTCTTTCTCTATAAAAGCTTCAAGCCCAGGTTCCATTTTAAACATTTGTTTTTGCTGGCAATGGTGTGCTGTGTGCTTGCCTGGAACTCTCTGTCTTGTATGGAACTAAACCTTCAAGTTGATGAACTGGATTCAAACCTCTTATCTGTTGAGGTAAGATTTTTATTTTCCTATTTTCAAACTTTGATTGAAGCATACTCATTTAATAATTAAATAACTTAATTAATACATTATTATTTTCTCTCACAGGAAATTGTATCTGAAATACAAAATGAAAATACTGCTTTTGCTACAACTTGGGGGAAATTGTTGGCTTGGTTGAAGACCTTATGAGCGACCAAGACCTTGAGTGGGATGACTTTGGGGTTCCTTGGAACTCTCTGACTTGTATGGAACTAAACCTTCAAGTTGATGAACTGGATTCAAACCTCTTATCCATTGAGGTAAGATTTTTATTTTCCTATTTTCAAACTTTGATTGAAGCATACTCATTTAATAATTAAATAACTTAATTAATACATTATTATTTTCTCTCACAGGAAATTGTATCTGAAATACAAAATGAAAATACTGCTTTTGCTACAACTTGGAGCGAAATTGTTGACTTGGTTGAAGACCTTGTGAGCGACCAAGACCTACAGAACGAGCAAGACCTTGAGTGGGATGACTTTGGTGTTCCTTGGAACTCTCTGTCTTGTATGGAACTAAACCTTCAAGTTGATGAACTGGATTCAAACCTCTTATCTGTTGAGGTAAGATTTTTATTTTCCTATTTTCAAACTTTGATTGAAGCATACTCATTTAATAATTAAATAACTTAATTAATACATTATTATTTTCTCTCACAGGAAATTGTGTCTGAAATACGAAATGAAAATACTGCTTTTGCTACAACTTGGGGCGAAATTGTTGGCTTGGTTGAAGACCTTATGAGCGACCAAGACCCACAGAACGAGTTCGTCCTTGATGACCCAACCAAAGAGTTATACCTTGGAGACCAGCAAAATCCTGAAAAAGAGTTTTACAGCAATAGTACTCATTGTGAGTTATCAAGACAATACCCACTGAACAAGTTATACGTTGATGAGCCAGAATACAAGTTTTACCTTGGAGACTCACAAATTTTGAAAAAATCAGTAAATGAGTTCTGCCTTGATGGTTTAAATAACTACCTTGGAGACTCAGGAAAAGGGTACTGCCAAGATGGTTCTAAATATGGGAACTACCTTGGAGACTCACAAATTTTGAAAAAATCAGTAAATGAGTTCTGCCTTGATGGTTTAAATAACTACCTTGGAGACTTGGAAAGTTGGGTTTATTTTGAAGACTTGAAATGCTACCACTCTTTGGGATTTAAACCTATCAAGAAAGTTCTTACTCCCTCTTTCTATGTTATCAAACCTGAAAGCCTTAAACGACAGAATTGGAAGAAGAGAAAAAAAAAAAAAACGTAAAATATATATATATATATATATATATATATATATATATATATATATATATATATATATATATATATATATATATATATATTTATATATATATATATGTGGAAATCTCATTTTGAAAAAGACATTGTGTTGGGTGAGGATTGAGTTGGGGTTGAGATTTTGAATGTGAGGGTTGGGGTTGAGATTTTGAATGTGAGGGTTGGGACACACACACACACACACACACATACACATCAACAAACAAAAGTTAAGCCTTGACTATTCAGTTGAGGATTCTGTGTTTGGGGTTCACAGATCTAAGAACGTCCACCCCTTGACACACATTATATACTGTTATACACCTCGGACTTGGCCCTCGAGTGTCCACAACGGTGTATAGTAGGAGGGAGTGAAGCGCCAACCTATTGCTCCCATTGCACACACACACACACAAACAAAAGTTAAACCTTGACTATTCAGTTGAGGATTCTGTGTTTGGGGTTCACAGATCTAAGAACGTCCCCCTTGACACACATTATATACTGTAATACACCTCGGACTTGTCCCTCTAGTGTCCACAAAGGTGTATTATCTGCTTAGTTTTGTCTTTTGTAATTCCTGTGAATAAAATGAACCTAAAATCTCTTCCCCTTCCAAATCATATATTTTATAAGTCCAAGGAACCGTATCTATTACATCAACAATTTTAAAAAGTTCTTTCGTCCATCGTTCAGTAAAACCCTTTTCAAAATGAGATTTCCACCTATATATTCTTACGATATCACCAACTTTGAACTTAGGTTTTCTGACATTAATCTCTTTTTCATATTTTAATTTTGTAAATGTTTCTGATGGTTTCATATTTGTTGACGTGTGAATCGTGTCATTATACTTATCCACAATATCCTGAATAAAAGATGACCATTGTTGTGAACCGAGTTGTGTGAATTTTTTATATAGTCTCTCTTTTAAGGTACGATTAAAACGTTCAACAACAACTGCTTTCCCTTCATTAAAGGTACTGTATAATGTAATACTGTTATTTTTTAGAAAATTCATAAATGTCTTGTTATAAAACTCTCTACCCTCATCAGTCCACAATTTTTTAGGTGTTCTCTTACTTTTATGAAATATCTGTTGAAAAGCTAACATAAGAGTATTACCTGTTTTGTTTTTTAAAGGGACAACCCACGCATATCGACTCCTCAAATCAATAACGGTTAAAGC
Source organism: Eptatretus burgeri (assembly GCF_056783735.1). Lineage (NCBI taxonomy): Eukaryota > Metazoa > Chordata > Myxini > Myxiniformes > Myxinidae > Eptatretus > Eptatretus burgeri. The sequence goes on along the minus strand of NC_140968.1, from coordinate 8,029,412 downwards.
ATACTTGTACCCCTTATCATTATTGAGTTCAAGCTGTTAGGGTTATCAAATCAGCAGACCAGATATAATCAACTTCCTTGGAATAAACTTTCCTTCTCTGAAACTTTGTGAATATTGGTTTTTGTAATCCATCAGCTAATTGCTCTTCAGTCTTAATGGCATCATTAGAGCCTATAAGTTTTTTGAATTTCCAAGTCCAAGTTTCAATTTAGCACTGATCATCTTCTTCACGATGAACCCATCAACTTTTTCTCTCAAGGTTGGATTTTGTATCAGAGACAAATTATACAACATTTCTCTATCGGCTTCATGCTTTTCTTCCAACGTTGTGGTATTCCCATAATCAATATCGTGTCTCATGCACACTTCATCAACTCTATTGATAGGCTGACTCCAGGATTTAGGATTGTCTGCCTCATCTAATCTTTTATCCAAGTTTGTGCCTGGACCACAGAAAGAATACCCTGGAAGATGTAATTCCCCTGGTATTCCAGTAGTTGTAAATTTACTTCCTGATAAAAACTTTTGTATATCTCCTCCGAGTTTGTGTTTGGAGATAAATTGATTTTTTTTTGAACCACACACCGAACATATACCTTTTTGTATAACCCTGTTATTTTTACTTTTAATATATGAAATATTTTTAGTATTAGTTTTCTTTTTACATTTGAGACAATAACTCATTTATTTATGAGAAAAATTCCTGCAGAGTGCAAAAACCTTTTTAGATTCCAACATGCACATTTGAATCTTAATTTTTAAAACATAAAGAATCCTTAGAAATGCCTTCACTCTCTCTCCTCCATTTATTTAAGAATGAAAAACTTGAATTAAAATGAAAATGAAATGAAAAAACTTCATTTCAAAAAAAAAAACATTTGAAAACTTGAAAATGAAAAACTTGAATTAAAATCCATATCTTGTCGATGCTAATAGTCTTGTCGAAAGTATTGCAAATAGACTTGTCAATTCTTTGTTTTCCTCCTCGGTGGGTTGAGTTATTTTCTGTAATACCACCAATCTTTTTTGAATCTCACTGGTTTCCATATTTTGATATTTATTCATTCTCTCTCTTTCCTCCCTCTCTCTTCTCTCTTTCCTCCTTCTCTCTCTTCTCCTTTTCCTCCTTCTCTTTCTTCTCCCTCTCTCTCTTCTCTCTTTCCTCCCTCTCTCTATTCTCTCTTTCCTCCTTCTCTCTCTTCTCCTTTTCCTCCTTCTCTTTCTTCTCCCTCTCCTCCTTCTCCTTTTCCTCCTCTTCCCTCTCTTCTTCAACTCCTTCCTCATCCCTTACTATCATTGAATCGTTTACACCCCATAGAATATTATACATATATTCATCAGGATTTCTTGTTATTCCTGTATCCAAAATAATTTTTTTTACAACAGGAAACCAATAAAATTTCTTTTGAATTTCTAAAAGAGCCTTACCTTTTCTTAATCTTATAATTTTTTCATTATTTAACATTCCAATTAAATCTAAAGTTGTCGGCTTATCAACATCAGCAGAATGCCAATCTTTTATTGAAAATACCTCATTCTTATGTTGTAGAACATATTTATTAAAATAACGAATACCCTTTTCTTGAAGGTATGCTTGGACACAGAAATGATAATTTTCTTGAAGCCTTCTTGCTGTCATTTATGTATTAGAAATATATGTTAGAATAATATTATGGCACGAAACACCTCCCCATCTTCCCAAAGTTAAATCATTTTGAATTTCCTTACTTATTATATATAATCCTGTTTTTTCTGTTTTCATGAGATAAACAAGGGCAAAACCATTATTATATTTACCCTTATTAAATTCTTTTATTTGTTGTTTACTAATCGTGGCTCCACAAAACTCATTCTCGATACCAAGTGCATAATATTCTTCCTTACGAGACTGATTTAATTGTTCCAGGTCTTCGAGGTTAATTTTAAATGACCAATTATACCCTAAATCATTCATATCATACCCCCATTGTTCTATTCTCATACAAACGATACGCCCTTCTTTATAAAAATTTATTTTAATTCGAACTGTGAATTCTGTATGACCTGGAGATAATATCAACACTTCTGTATCTTTGGAATACACAGCCGTTTTATTTAAGTATATATATTGTGATAAATCGCTTAATCTCACCAAGTCATTCGCGTCAGTCGGGCTTGGATAATTTTTTAATTTATAAGCATTTTTCATGTTAATATTTTTGTTTATATTATATTTATGTCGTTCAGCCTGTGCCTTTGTATAATAATTTGATAAATCAATATCCAGTTCTTGAGATACACCAAAGATAGAACCATCTTTACCAACATAAGTCATTTATATTAGATTAAAAATAATATCATAAAATTTTTATTTTTGTTGAGTTGAAATAACACATATAGACATAATTGACCACAACACTTGGAATTTAATTCTTGGACTTGAAATGTTTGATAAACACCATTCTGTAAGAATTTTATGACTTCAACAGGTGGTGGAAGACCAAAACTATCAAAATAATATTTGTCTTGACTATTAAAAATACAAACCCAATGAGAACCGTTCCCATCATTATCTTCTAAGTTCATAATAATATTCTTTGTATGTTTCGGCACATTTGTTAATTCATCTCTCATACAAATAACCACATTATGAATTTTTAATTTCTTACAATATTTGGCAAGTTGTAAATTTGATGTTGTATTCTTTCCAAATTCTTTCAACCACTCATCAATGCTCATTTATTTATGAGAAAGATATAATCCATTACCTCTTTTCGTTAATTTTACACCTGCTTGTGCTATAGAAGAAAGCATATCTCCAACTAACAATCTCGCTTTATCAGGCAGACCTTCAAGTTTTTCAGCAAAATCTACAATTACACCACTTCCACTAATTTGTTTCTCCAATTCTTTGTTATGTCTTTCCAATTCTTTTTGAGCCTGGAGTTGAGCCTTCCTTTCGTTGGCAGTTTTCACCGCTGTTGAAATACCACCCGTCAATGCTCCAACTGCACTTAAACCAGCAAATAAAGGAATTAGAAATGGGAGAAATCCTCCACTCGTCTCTCTTATTGAATATTTTTTCAACATTGGTTTTGTCATTTTAATTTTAAGTGAGCCAGTGTCATTCAAGATTTTAACCTGTTCTCTTGTGAGCAAAACATCAATTCTTACTGCTCCTTTTCTCTGAATTGTATTAACGTTAATCGTACAAGGCTTTTGATTTTGAACACAAGATGATAGTTTATGAAGATTGATTTGATTAACATATACCCCAGTTGGTACTTTGCCACTCATTTATTTAACAAAAAATTATGTGAGACTAATCATCACACCATTATCTGTATTAATCTGCAATTCTGTTTCTTCCAAAAGCAAACAATATGTATCAACTTCTTCACTCTCTCCTCTTTCAATGTATAGGGAAGTATCCACTCGATTAGACTTTATAGTTTCCTTTTGAGCGCTCAGGTCAAACGCATAGATTGTATACAAACTTTTAAATGCTGTCATATCCAAAATAGGTTCTTTATTTCCATTACTTTCACACACCTTTTGGTAAGACTTGTATGCTTCAGCAAAATCATTTTTTCCCAATTAATTTCCAATCTATCTCGTGGATAAAATGTTCCATCTAGAGAAACGCGAAGTTGTTTCACCTTAGCATTATCACTCAATGCATTATTCTTATCAGTCGCAGTATCACCATCTGGCTTTTTAAAAATCATCCACAGATATCGTGGCTTTCCTTCCAGAACACCCAACTTCCACGTGTAAGTAGTTTGATTGAGTTTAACGTGTTGACATCTTCTTTTGAGGTATGATACACTGAGTGGTTTCTTTGAGTTAAGTCTTCGATTCAACATCTCTTCTGTTTTAAGATTAGGAGTATATTCACTGATATACCAACTCATCTCCTCAATTACAAATTTATTCTGTTCACCAAAAGCACTACCAACACCAAAAAGCAATCTATTTTCATTATCATTCCTTTGTAGTTGAAATCTAATTTTAAGACCATACAGAACTTTATCATGATCACAAAATCCAAATATACCTTGAAGAGGAACTGCCACAGTAAAACTATTTTCTGCTTTTGTATCATCATTATACATTCCTTTCCTTTGAATATATCCAGGGTCTGTGTTTGTTCCCGTTGACATATCAGGAATAAAACCTTCGACAGATCCCTTTCCCATTCTATCACTGAATGTATAGAGTGTAAATTTCATCATTTCAGATACAGCAGAGACATAATCAACCGCTTCAACTTCTTGTGTTCCAATATACAATCGCACACTATCAAACATTTTCCAGAAGAAATCATTTACAAGTGTAGCGTTTGTGTTATTCCCAGTCTTAGTGAATTTAAATTTACACAACAAGAAACTTTCGGAGAGATTCAAATAGGTTTGTTGATTATTTATTTCAAAACTTTTTGTACCATTTGTATTCCAGTCTGTTCCAGTTATTGCATTTACCTTGAAGTAATCTTCTTTTTTAGTGGAGTTTGAGATAATAATAGTATCATCCAAATCATAGATACTATCAATTGCTTCCATACTTGTATTTATTTAGGAAAAAAGATGTTAAAACTTTTGAAACCCTGATCCAAGTATTTGAATTATTTTCTGTCGTTCTTGGGGGGACAACTGAGTTTTACCTTTCTTAATTTCTTTTATTGCTTGTAATTTATGAGATTCCTTCTGAGTATCTTTTATACTCTTTACAGCACCTGCTACATTTCCCACAGCAGAAGCAGTTGAACCAATTAGGTCTTTATGTTTAAGAATAGTTGAACCAATACCCATGAGAGTATCAATTATCCCATCTCCTCTAAATTGATGTCCGACACCCCTTTGTCTCTTAGGTTTATAGTATCCTCTACCAAGATACATACCTTCACCCTTGAAGTACGGGGAAAGGAACATCCCATCCCCTGTAATTATTTTATATTTTCCCAACTCGTGTTTCCTCACAATAACCATCGTATTTATTTATTGGAAAACTTCACGTAGGTGAATTCTGATGGATATAACTTCTCCTTTAAAAGAAATCACACGATTATCTTGGTCGGTTATCCTAAAATTTACTCTGTGTATGGTTTTTCCTGACACAGGTAGATAAACCAAATTTTTAGGTTCCATATTGAATTTATAACCAATTGGGGTTGAGTATGCGCTGAATGAAAATATTGTATTTGTTTTTTTCCATCATTATAAGCACCATCAATCAAATCACAGTGAATTAACACCGAATTTATTCCTGAGGATATTTGAATGACATTATCACTGTAAAACGTCCCATTAGTTTCAATCTTTTTTGAGGAGAAACCCAATAACTCTCTAAATGAATTATCAATTGTGAAATCAACCTTGTAGTTATTTTTAACTTTAATCGTTGATTTTGAAGTATGTTTTTGAATGTTTATAACAATATTTTTTGGTTCATCACCCTGTTCTTTCATAAGACGAGCAATTTCGGAAGATATTTGAGAAATCTCGTATGCTCCGGTGAGACTGTTATCGTTTTGTATCCACTTCCCGGATTATAACTAAACTTGTCATTTTTCTCGGTTATATTAAATAAGGTATTATAAGTTTCCATGGACAATAAAGATGCCTCATATTCTTTTGTTGTGTCAAGTTGTAGTGGGTATGGGAATGAAGATGTGTGGTCGCTTGTTGTGAAATTAAAACTCAGGATTGTGCTTCTCATCTTATTTAATATGAGATAAAATGTCTTTATATTGAGATTTATTAATTATTTTCATGTTCATCAACTGGTCTAAAATGGCTGATGCTTCATTAAAACAATTGTTATTTCCAGCCTTCTTACTGCCTAACAACAATAACAGTCTATTAACTAATTGTGATGGGTCATTTGGAAGAAAACTAATACCTGAACCAAGGATACTTAAAGCCTGAATAATGTGTTTCTCCTTCTCATTCTTCCTACTTTTACCAGAAAGAATAACCTTATAATTTAGAGTGTTCAGCAAATCAATATATACTCTATCATCATTATTTTCCATATCCAATGGTTTATCAATATACTTTGATTCATCCCTCACAGTTGAACCTTGTCTTCCATCTTTTGTGAGAAGAAACATTAATCTCGGAGTTAGTTTAACAGGGGGTTGAGCAGAACCCAAGAACCTTAATTCATCATTAAATATCAATACCTTTTCTTGAACAAGATGAAATATTGCTGGTTGTTCTGTTGGAATGAGTCCTGCTTTGGTTTTTGAATCCGCTGAATATTCATTGTTTTGAATAGCATTCACAATATAATCAGGGGTTGATTAATCTCTTCCAGTTGTTGAAATAAACCTTCATCATCATATTCTAATTCTCCTAAATGCTCTAATTCTTCCTCCGTCATTTGACTGAAATCTTTTAACATTTGAAGCTTTCTGGGAGTATATTCTACTGTGGGAACTGTGGAAACATCTTTCATTTTTTCTTGGGAAGTTTTTAAAAGTGGTTTAAAAAATTTCTCTTGTTTTCTTTCAAATGCTTCTTCGCCCGTTAGTTTCTGTCTGCGTTTCTTCTTTATGTCTTCCTGTTGTTTTACAACTTTTGAAACCAACTCTTGATGTTCCTTAAATCTTCTTGCTCTTTCTTTTGTATCCATTTATTTATTGTAAAATATCATTTAATGAATTGTAAAGATTAACAGGGAAATTTTCCTTTTCTTCATCATTCAAGTAGATGTGTTCAAATAAATCCTTTTCTTTAAATATTTCATCAAATTCTTTATTAACATTAATGCGAGTTGTAATTTCTTCTTCACTAATACTTGCATCTCTGCTTTTCATACGTTTGCGTTGAGTTTCTTCATCAACATCAAAACCGAATGATAAAATCTTCACTCCGCTCAGATATTTAAAAATTTGTCTCGTTCCTTCTGGATTAGTTTCTAATATCCCAACACCACCAGATTTTAGTTTCCTTAACTCACTCTTACAATGTGAATATTTTGTTGTACCAAGAGAAACCTCCTCAAATATTTGTCCTTCATTCCTCAATCGCATATGTTCCTCCACTGAAATATAGTGATAATCTTCACCTTTTATTTCTCCAGGTCTTATTGCTCTAGTTGTTGTTGATACAATGCGTATCACGGTGTGTTTTTTAAGGAAATTTACAATATTCTCATTTGTACTACACAAGAACCTTGATTTATGAAAGTTTTTTCCAGAAGCAGATTTACCCACAAGATTTATAATAATAGTTGTCATTTATATATGTAATTGTTTATAAAACAAAAAATATATCCCTTAATATCTCATCTTGTTTCACAACAATATATTTATATTTTTCAGTCGTGTGCTTCATGTAATCCTCAAATTTCTTTTTACTACATAATGTAGAACAATTATCTCTCCAAAAATTATTGATATCTATTGAATTTAACTTGAATAAAATAAAAGTATTAGCATTGTTTCTGATGGAACGACGAGGAAGTTGAAAGTACGATTGACTAAGATAAATACAATTACAAGAAGAATGTCTCCCTCTTGTGTAGTAGCTGTCCATTACCGTTTGGTTTCTCTCATTAACACAATCATCAAAGATAACGAGGTTCTTTTTGATTTATCCAAATCTTGGGGAGACGGTATATCATCCGTATTATCACTAAGAATACAAGTTATAGGATTTGATTTCTTTTTACATCTCTGTGTATCACAAAATAGTTGAATTATATCTTCAATGTTATAATCATTTAGGTTTTTTGACGTTTAAATAAACCGATTATATCTTCTTTTTGAAGACCAGCATTAAAACCTTGTGAGAGTAGTTGATACTCTGGTTGAAAACTCGACTTTGTGAAAATTATTAAATTATCATAATCTAAAAAGTTGGGAGTGAGGAGCATTTTTAAAAGTAAGCAGGTTTTTCCACATCCACTTGAACCAACTATGAGACATCTTTATGAATTTGGGAGATTTTTATGGTTGTTAAATTTTATCTTATTTTCCCAAATAGGTAAAAAATCATTCCTTTATATATTTGAAAAACAGGTTATTTAATTTATTATTGGCTTTTTTAGAAACTCTATATTTTATCCTAAGTTCAGGTTTAATTTCAAGATAATCCATTATTTTATTTATACAATATCTTGTGTTGATATTTCCCTGAAAATTACATCCATGAATAATATACAACAACAATCCTTTGAACATTTCTCTTATACGTTCAGTTTCTTCCCTTGTAAGGAAAGGTGTGTTATCACCCTCATACTTTACATTCATTTCTCTAATCAATCTTGTAAAGTAATTCATTTTTGGTGTAAATCTAAAAGAATTATTTTCCTTTTTATATTTTTTATTATCATTAATTAGAAGATAATCACAGAATATACATTGTTTATAGGCTTTTGACTGTGTTTAATCCCCGTCTTTCACACGCAGGACAATTCTCAAATTTGTCATATGGAGAATCAGGAAAGTATAGCATATTTATAAAGTAAAACTTTACTTAAACTGAAATTCATCTATACTTTCAGTTGTATATTACCATCGATATTGATATACTTTTTTTCATTATCAGATTCAACGACAACATTTTTTATATTAAAGGTAATTTGAAAATTATCGTTAACTACTATTGAACGAAATGTCATTTCACCTGATATATTAACATCCTTTATTTCATCAGGATTTACATCTTTAGGGTTGTTGAAAAAAATACAAATTTCTCCTTGCATATTACAGATGGTCTTATCTTTTCTTTCTAAAGCTTCATCCATTAGGTTTTTGTTCTTTGATACTTTTTCTTGTTTCATTGCTTTTTCTAGTTTTGAATATATTACTAGAAGGAGAGGAGAAACTTTTGTTAGAGATACTTTAATTGATGTTCTACCAGGTATACTAAAAGCCCTTCCACTGAAGGAAATTGAAGAACTCATATTATTTACCATAATAGTTTTTATCCAATAGTTGTTATATTTATCTTTGTTCAATTTTACATCCTTGACATATTTCTCAGTATCTTTAACAGATGAAGAGATTGATTGAAACTTGTCTTTTGTGTCTTGAAACATTGTATTTATGAAGTGAAAAAGTTGGAGGATAAAATGTTTTTAAGCACAGATTCACCTATAAATTAAACGAAATTTTCATCAAGAAAATTTTAGTTTAAGCAAAGTTTTATTCTATAAATATGGTGAATACAACGTACTGCGATGTTTGTAATCACGAATATAAACATTATAGAAAACACCTCCGAACCAACAAACACACATTTAATCTATTTCATCAAATATCTCCTCTTGAGTTGGAAAGAAAACATTGTGATATCTGTTCAAAGGATGTTTTGAAGAGTAGTTATAATAAACATCTTCAATCACAAAAACACAAGAAAAATGAGTTTAAAGTAAAGGGAGACTATTATATTAAAAACACTGATGGGGCATTTAAAGGGCATATAAAAATAAGGATTTTTCAATTTGGAGAACCCGGTCCATCATCAATCGCTGAATCAATTGAAATAGTGAAACCCGATGTTGAAAAATTTATTAAAAAGACATTAAAAGAAATGAAAACTTTAAAGTTTTATATGGGAGTGAAAATGAATATGAAAAGACAAGATGAAGAACATACTCCTTATATGAGAACAGGTCTTCATTTTATAACATCATTTCAAGATTTTTTGAATAGTGGGGTTTATGAAGAACTATCAAGACAAGAGGAGGATGTTGATAATACAGTGGTAGGAAGTGGATTCAATATTAAAAAAATCATCTTTTTAGATATACACATTCTAAAATCAAACCCTCTTAAAGCTTCTTCTTATATTGAATTACCAAAAGAAATAAAACTAAAGAAGGCAGTTGTTAATATTAAGAACAATGATAATAAATGTTTTCTCTGGTCTGTTCTTGCTCACTTTCATCCACCAAAATGTAATTCAGAAAGAGTAATACAATATATGAAATATGAGAATACCTTGGACATTAAAGATTTTAAATTCCCAATGCCACTAACAGATATTTCTAAATTTGAGAAAAAGAATAATCTTTCTATTAATGTATATGGATTAACGGATACAAACAAAGTTCAAATATTAAAAATTTCAAACAACTATAAAAATGAAGAAACACACATTGACCTTTTATATTTTAGTGTTGGAAAGAATTCACATTACACATACATCAATAATTTATCAAGATTAATCTCTTCTCAGGTATTCAGAACAGCAAACAAAATATATCCTTGTAAGCGATGTCTTAATTCATTTCATACAAAAGAACGATTAGAACAACATTCAAAATATTGTAGTAATCATAAATCAGCTGTAATTACAATGCCTAAACCTGGTGAAAAGATTTCTTTTGAAGATTATAATAAATCTATCATGCACCCATTTGTGATATACGCTGATTTTGAATGTATCCTTAAAAAGATAAATACTGCTTCTCCTAATCCAAAAGAACCATATACAAATAAATATCAAAAACATATTCCTTGTGGTTTCTGTTATTATATCAAATCATCTGTTGGAGAAAAGTATAACAAACTTGAACATTATCGTGGAAAAAATGCTTCACAAGAGTTTGTAAAACGATTAGAAAAGGATTGTATAAGACTCACTAAATTAATGAAAGAAACAAATGAACCGATGAAATTAACCAAAGAAGAAAAATTAGAATTTAGAATGAACAATATCTGTCATATTTGTGAGGGGGAAATTAAAGAGTCTAAAGTTGGAGACCATTGTCATCTTACTGGTAAATATAGAGGTCCCGCTCATTCCTGTTGTAATCTTAATTATAAATTACCTTCTTTTATTCCAGTCTTTCTTCACAACAGCGCCAACTATGATACACATCTATTTATAAATGAACTTTCAAAAACACCAGGGAATATTTCTGCCATAACAAACACAAGTCAAAAGTATATTTCATTTTCAAAAATGATATTCACAAAACCTTTAACTCGTATTAGGTTTCTAGATTCTTACAAGTTTATGGGAACACCACTAGCCGACCTCGCATCAAATCTAAGCTCCACGGACTCTTTTCCAAATCTTAATTCATTCTTTCCAAAAGAAGAAATTCTCACTAAAGAGGAAATTCAGATTAAAGAGAGAATTCAAAGTAAAGAGGAAACTCTAATTAATGAAGAAATTCTAACTGAAGATGAAATTCTAATTATAAAGAAAATTCGAGCTAAAGAGGAAATTCAGATTAAAGATGAAATTCTGATTAAAGACGGAATTCTTACGAGAGAGGAAATTCAAACAAGGAATGAAATTCAAAGTAAAGAGAAAATTCTTACAAGTAAGGGAATTTATCCTTATGATTATATGGATTCATTTATGAGATTTAAAGAAACACAACTTCCTTCAAAAGAAAGTTTCTATAATAACCTTTATGAAGAAGAGATAAGTGATAAGGAATATAAACACGCACAAGAAATATGGAAAATATTTAAGATAAAGAACCTTGGAGAATATCATGATTTATATCTAAAAACAGATGTTTTATTGTTAGCTGATGTGTTTGAGGCTTTTAGAACACTCTGTCATAATAAAAATTGTTATGGATTAGACCCTGCCCACTATTTCACAGCTCCTGGTTTAGCTTGGAGTGCAATGTTGAAAATGACAAAACAAGATATAGATTTAATCAGTGATGTTGATATGCTTTTGATGATTGAGAAGTCCAAGAGAGGTGGAATATCACAAGTATGTTCAAAAAGATATGCGAAAGCAAATAATAAATATCTCCCAAATTATGATAGTGAAAAAGATAGTAATTATTTGATGTATTTTGATGCTAATAATTTGTATGGATGGGCAATGTCTCAATCTCTGCCTTATGGTAAATTAGAGTGGGTGGAAGAAAAGGATTATGAAAAGGCTTTGATGAATATTGTTATTTCTTCTCAAGAGGAATTGAATGACGAAGAAGAAGGTTATTATTTTGAAGTTGATTTGAGGTACCCGAGTGTTCTTCATAATAAGCATAAAGACCTTCCTTTTGCATGTGAGAAAGAAACCCCAAAGAAAGAATGGTTCAGTGATTATCATTAAAGTTTTAATATTAAAGGCAAATCAACAGAAAAGTTATTAACAACATTCTATGATAAAGAGGGATATGTTTTACATCAGAGAAGCTTAAAACAGTTTTTGAGAGAAGGATTGAGAGTAGCTAAAATTCATAGAGTTTTAAAATTTAAACAAAGTCCTTGGGTGAAAAAGTATATTCAATTCAATACAGATATGAGAGCAAATACAAAAGTAAAATTTGAAGGGGACTTTTATAAATTAATGAATAATGCTGTATTTGGAAAGACTATGGAAAATGTTAGAAACAGGCAAAACATTAGATTCGCAACATCTTGGAAAGAAGCTTCGAGATTGATAAATAAACCAAGTTTTGAGAGAGAAGAGGTTTTTTCAGAGAACTTTTCTGCAATTCATATGAAAAAGGAAAGTATTGTAATGGATAAACCAATTTATATTGGAACAGCAGTTCTTGATTTATCAAAGATATTGATGTATGATTATTTGTATAATGACTTAAAGAAAGAGTATGGTGAAAATGTTTCATTGTTGTATATGGACACTGATAGTTTTATCCTAGATATAAAAACTGATGATGTTTATGAAGATATGAAGAAAAATATTGGAGTATATGATACAAGTAATTTCAGCAAGAAGAGTGAGTTATTTTCCAAAAAGAATGAAAAGGTTATTGGTAAGTTTAAGGATGAGTTAGGTGGAAAAGTAATGAGTGAGTTTATTGGATTGAGAGCAAAGGCATATGCTTATAAGTATGGTGAACAGATTGATAAGAGGTTAAAGGGAATAAAGAAATATGTAATAAAGAAATCAATAACTTTTAGAAATTATTATAATTGTTTGATGAATAAGAAAGAAGAATATAGGAAAATGAATACAATAAGAAGTTATAAACATAACATATATAGTGAAGAAGTAAATAAAAAGGCATTAGGAGCCTTTGATGATAAGAGATTTATTTTAGATAATGGAATAGATTGTGTTCCATATGGATATTGTATGATAGAGTGAATAGAATAGATTGTGTTTTAACGATGGGAAGATGGGTTAGGGTTTTTTAAGGGCTACACTTGGTTTTTCACAATATATAAATGGTTAAACCAAGTATTAATCAAACTAAAGAGTGGAGAAAATCTCAGTCTTGGTATATAAATGGAAAACATAATGAATGTGAAAAATATTAAATAAGTCTTATTGAAAAAATAACTAAAACAAAGGTAAATAAAACAAATAAGCGAATCAATTTAAAAACTAGTAAGTTAGAGGATGTAAAGAAAAAAATGAATATCCTTGAATGGACTGAAAACTTTGATGGTTATCAATTGAACAATGAAAAAACAATTTACTATAATCTCAAAATGATATGTGGCTCAGGAGGTGGCCAGATCAGAGCATTAAGAGAAGTTTATCATTTCGTAATGGCACAAAAGGGGTATCTTCAAAAATATAAAGATTCAAATGTTTTGTTTGTCAATATTTTAGATGGGGATTATTGTGCAAAGAAAATTAAACTATTGAAGGAATTTGAGAATGAACAAATCTTTATAGGTTCAATGAGTGAGCTGTTCAACCCCCAGGTGTTCAATTCAATGAGGTTCAACCTCCAGGTTAAAAGGGGAGACAAATAAATATACCTTGGGATAAAAAGGGGGTTTATTTTTAGGGAAAAAAAAAGGGAATCGCTGAAAATCCCCCATTCATTTACATGGGGAAAAGTGAGCCAGAATCAGTATTCTTACCCTACTGTGGTCAGCACCAGTGTTCGGCAGAGAGAGGAGATCACGGAGATTGTCGAGCGGTCTGTCTTCGTGGCTCAGTGGTTGTCGACGAGGGCTCTGCAGACGGACGTGGTCGTGATTGGAGCGGTCTGCGGTCCTTTGGTGGGCATGTCTGGTGACCGAGCAGCCAGGGTCGTGGGCCATGTACTTCGGGTCGTGGGTTTGAGTCCCACCGTGGTGGTTCGGGTCGGTGTGACCGCACAAGGCAGGACAGGTAACCCGGCCCGGCTCTACTGACTTTAGACCCAGAGGGTCCAGTTTCGTGTGTGTGTGTGTGTGTGTGTGTGTGTGTGTGTGTGTGTGTGTGTGTGTGTGTGTGTGTGTGTGTGTGTGTGTATGTGTGTCCGTGAGCCCCGTCTGCAAGGCGAAACTGTTAAGTGCCTGTGTTCTTTGGTTTGCATTTCTTTCATTCGTTATAACTCTGCTCTGTGTCTCCCCTCCCCGATAATTCTTTTTCAATAAACCACCGTGTTAAATGTTCCAGTTTGTTGTTCGTGTTTTCTTTCATTGACCCAACATGGTGTGGGTTTGAGAAATAGTAAGGCCGTTCATGCCGTAAATTGTTCATTTGGTCCGGTGTGGCTTTGGTGGCGTCCGCTCGGTTACGCCAGATCTGAGTCGGTGATAGCGACTCGGTTCGGACAAAGTCGGTCGAGGGTGTGGTTTTCTCCGGTAGTTGGACGACGTGGTACTCAGGTATATTGAAATTAGGCAATTAACCCTACCCCACGCCGTCAAAATATTGGCGACCATGGTCCTCAAAGGGACCCGTGACCTTTCGGAGTTGTCCGAGAGTCACCACCTAAATTCCGGGTGTTCGGTGGGAGACTACTCTCCTGCTCCACCTCGTGGTCATTTATCGCCACCGAACCCCGGCCCACAACAGTATGGAGTATTGTCAAGGCTCATAAGAGCGAACAAACAATGTACAGCAAGAGGGCGGGAGAGGGAAGGACATAACAGTGGGGAACAAAGACATTAGGAGACATGTGGAACGGAGAGTCATGGGGCAGGGAACACGGGGTGAACAAGATGTGAACACTTTCGTTTTTGGATCTCTCATTTTGTTTGCAGTGGCTGCTGGTTGCATCATTGCTGTGAGTGTGGCTGTGCCGCTGATGTAGTGCCCCCTGTATTTTGAAGAAGAAATTTGGAATTTGGTCAGCGTGCTCGTGATAGCTGACCTCATCTTTGAGGAAGACTCCATGGGATTTTTAATTTCTACCAACTAATGCTGTGAGAGGGGATGCCCAGTTGAACGTTCATCTGAAGGACGGCACACACGTTGATCCCTTTCCCAATCTGTGAAACACCATGGTAACAGTTTTTGCCGCGTCAGGATTCAAACCCAAGCAAGACTACTCGGGGTCAGTGTGCCAACCTCAAGTCCATCCTGCAAGCCCACATGGAGTGAACAAACTGACTGCAAAACCCTGCATTGGTTGGATAAAATACAGAGTAAAGAAAATAAAATGTATTACCTTTCCTCTGTTAAAATAAGCATTGTGTCCTTGACAGGTCATCGGTGAAATGGACAACTTCTTGGAATGGCTCCAATCACAAGGTGTGAGAGCAGAAACAGCCCAAGCAGTGATCAATGTACTTGGAATTGAGAATTGGAAGGTTCTTCAAGCTTGTACAGACTCTGATGCATTGCGAACAGAGCTCCTCTCTCTCGCCAAAGAGAAATTTAAATTTGCAATGTATGCCGACTTTTGTAAATTTGTGAATTCTTTTTTGAAGCCGCAGGTTGTCCAGCTTGCAGGCTCTTCTCTGTTGGGAAGTCTATTCATCAACTTGGAGAATGTTATTCAAGAACTTTCCAGTTTCTGCAAAAAGTTTATTGGATTCCAAAATGTGCAGCTGGAAAATATTCCTGGTTTCCCTGGAATCACTTTCAGCGATGTCTGCAACCTTCATGATCAGGATGACGGATTAACACCCAAGTCTGGTATGTCACTATTTTATACACCTGAGCATGTCAAGAAGTACCTTGGTGTTCTCAACCATGAATGTGTTTTTTCTTGCAAGTTAAGGAATCTCTTTTGGAACAATTTTGTTTTGAAAACGTTTAGATTCTTGATCAACAGTGAATGTTGTTGTTTTTGTGTATGCAATGTCGAGGCTCGAATGAGACCGAACACACACCATACAACAAGGTGGGCAGGAGACGAGTCGTGGAGAGGGAAGGGCAAAACAGTGGGGAACAGAGCTATTCAGAGATCTGTGGAAGGGAGAGGGATGGGGTGGGTACACAGGGTAAACAAGATGGACACCACAAGGACTTTCAGAACCTTGCACGACAGCGAACGTTCGGGAAGGAAAACAGGGAATTGGATTGAAAGAGATGGATTTGGGGTGCATTTACGGGGGTGGAAAAGATCGTGGTTTTGGATTGGTGAAGATTGGAGGTGGTGGTGAACAGCTCTTTTGAAGACCGAGAGGGAAGAATGGGATTGAAGAGAGAGTGTGGGAGTTTTTTCTCAAGACATGAAAAAAGTGGAATGAAAGTGTGAAGGTGAATCATGATTCGTGATTTTGGGAGTTTTAGCAGAAGGGAGTTGCTGGCGGAAGCCTTGAGCATCCTGCGGAAATATGAGGAAAGGGGGGGGGGCGAGACCAGAGAGGAGACAGCAGAAGACAGAAAGACCACCGACCATCCTGCGGTGAGAGAGTGATTGAGAGGCCCAAATACTCAGCCTCACTGTGGGGGGGGGGGGGGGGTTCAAACGGTCCTTTCGGAGAGACATCGTGAGAGTGTGAGATTTGTCAGGATTGAAAGACATCTTCCACGTGTTTGACCAGTTTGTGATTTTTCTCCAGATCGGCAGAGAGGGAAGAAGCTGCTGCTTGCCGATCTGAGGGATGACAGATTATACGGCCGAGAGTGGAGTCATCAGTAGAGAGAAAAAGCGGATTTTCCATCGAGTCAGAGAGATCATTGATGAAAAGCAGAAAAACAACAGGGTGCAGAACGCTGCCTTGAGGAACTCCAGCCTGGACAGGAAGACGGGATGAGACAATTCCATTTGGGCCACACGTTGGCTGTGACAGGAGAGCGAGTCTGTGAGCCATGAGTGGAGATGGCCTTGGATACCATCGGAAGAGAATTTGGTGAGTTGGGCAGGGTGCCAGACCGTATCGAAAGCATGTGATATGTCTCGGGATATAACTCTGATTTCATGTGTGGCAATGAGGATCTCCATCCATTGTTGTGAGAGCAGAAGCAGTATATCCAGGGAAGAGTGACCTTGTCTGAAACCAAATTGATGATTGGAAATTAAGCCAATGGAGAATAGGAAGTTTTTAATGTCTGAAGCGATGATGGATTCCATAACCTTGCTGATGATTGGGAGAAGGCTAATTGGTCTGTCATTGCAGGGATCTGTTTTTGGACCTTTTTTTATGCAGTGGGAATGTTTGCTGATTTGCAAGCAGATGGCAGATGACCTTGAGCAAATGAGAGGGTAAATAGAACAGGGAGAGGTTGAGCAAGAGCAGAGGAGCAGGTTTTTATAATACGTGGGCAGAATCTGAGTCGAGGTTTGACAGCAAGCTCTCCACCTTGTCAGGAGAAAAGGACACAGAGTCCAGTAACAGTTGTGTGCTATTGGGTAAGGTGGGTGCAGTAAGCGATGGGTTTGGGACACGATTTGGAAGCAAACACGGAGTTTCGGCATTCAGCCTTTTCACATGCAGTGTCAGCTGTGCGGCCATTTTGACATCTTGACATCTTGGATGCTGCTCTCCTGTCTGTGTCTGTTTGTGGTGAGGATGTTGAGGTCGTGGAGAGATTCACTTACCTTGGCAGTGATATTCATGTCTCTGCTGGCTGTGAGTCAGAGGTCAATAGACGTCTGGGTCGGGCCTGGGGAGTCATGGATTCACTGGATCATGGGGTGTGGCGCTGCCGGTACCTGTGCGGGAGGACGAAAGTCCGAGTCTTCAGGTCGTTGGTGCTTCCAGTCTTGTTCTATCGATGCGAGACTTGGACTCTGTCCAAGGAACTGAGATGGAGACTTGATTCCTTTGGTACCAGGTCTCTTCGGAGAATCCTTGGCTATCGCTGGTCACATTTTGTGTCCAACGAGCGGTTGCTGAGAAAGACTCGGATGAGATTTGTAACCTGCATGGTCGGTGAGCGTCAGTTGTGGCTGTATGGACATGTGCCTCGTTTTCCTGACGCTGATCCTGCTCACCAGATTCTCTAAGCGAGGAAGTCTCGTGAGTGGAGGAGGCCAATGGGCTGACCACGTGCCTCGTGGTTGCAGCAGGTTGACCAGCATCTCAAGGAGATGGGGATGGGCCTGGCACCTGCCTGGGGGAAGGCCAGCCGGAGGCCCCTGGAGTACCGGCGGAAAGTGGACGCAGCGACGCGCTGTTCTGGCACATGCTCCCATACCTGACCTGAACTGTGTGGCCATTTGATGTGAGGGAGGGGATGGAGGGGGGAACATTTACCAGAAACAGATTTGATTCGATTCCACCAGGATTTGGAGGAGGGAAATAGGTTTGAGAGTTCAGACTTGTGATGAGACTGATGTTGTTTTCTGGCTCTCCCGTGGGCCGACATTTTTTCCGATCTTTATGGAAGGAACTGAGATTACCCTCAGTTGGATTTGCTTTCCATGACGTTTTCTATTTTTTTTTGTTCTGATTCACATTCAATTTCAATGTTTTCCGTATTTAACAGCATATTTTAATGAACCGCATGTCGGAAGTAGTTTGCTTACCACTCGTGTCGGCATGGATAGTGTGAGAGATATCCGATGGGAAAAAGGATTCTTTTGAACAGATATTGTTTGGGCTGTAAGTTGCAGCTTGGATTGGGAGATCTGACAGAATGGAGCGATGGCCTCAGATGTTTGAGAGACAGGGTGGAAGGCTTTGAGTGGGCTTAGGCTGAGAAGGTGAAGGTGGAAGAGGGTGGCATTGTTGGAATGTGGGAAGGGGTGAGATGAGAGGTAAACTGAGAGGGGCAGGAAGAGTGGGGAGATGAGATGACGGGTGAGTTGGTGGGGAGATTGGAGAGGATGGCGGGAAGGGGATGCAGAAAGGGGAGACGTGAAGTGTAGTGATGCTCAAGAGTGGGACACTAGGAAGGACGTGGACTTTAAGTCTATGTTTGGGAGAGCTCTGACACGGAGGCGTTTGACACTGCAAAATCATGTGAACAGGATTTGCTTGTTGTGTGCAGACAACCTCTGAAACAACTTCCCAAGATTCCCACATTTAACTTTCTGAGATGAACATCGGGGGATGGGTGGATGGCATTTTTGTTCAATGCACGGAGAAAGGTTTTGCTGGAGCAACCAGAGGATGGATGACAGAAGCAGTATTTCCGTGTGAGACAGGTTTCCAAAATGTGCCTGTGCTGAAGACAAAGAAGATAAAGAAGACCACGTTGGATGCTGATGCCAGTGAAACAAGGGAAAATAAACATTTCAACACATTTTCAATAAAGGAAGAAGCATTTTCTTCAATGGGGGTAACACTTGAGGGTTGCAGTGGGTGGGCAGAGTGTTGGGGGTGTTTATCCAAATGATACGGAGTGTTACACAGTTGGGGAATGGGGGTGGTGTTTCCAATAGAGTCCCTGAACACAAGGAGGAGCAACAACTTTCATTTGGAAGCCATTTTGTGTCCATCAAGCACGGCACACCGAACCTGTGCCAGTTCCACATGATGCGGAATGTGTTCGTTTCATAATCAAGCTGTTTTTCTCTGCACGCAAAATGTAGATTATGTAACTTATTGCGTTTTTGTTGTTGTTCTTTCCCACATGTTAGAATCTTCAGACAGAATTGATTCAACGGAAATGCATATCACAGAAACTGAGGCAAAATGAAGTGTAATGCCGGTGAAGGTTCACACTGATTGCCTCATTCGAGGTGGACAGGCCGTTTAAGTAGAATAAACACATCGGTATTGAGAGACAGAATTGAGAAATTAAAAAAGCGGAAGAAAAAATGTGAAAAACAGCAATGGAGGCACGCTCTCCACACGAGAATTGCACACCATCAAGGGAGTTGAGAGTTCGAGAAGATAACAATTGTGAGTGGGAAATAAAGAAAAGAAAAGAGAAAACGCTTGATTTAATTGATTGATTGTATCCTCTGCCTGAAGGCAGGTCCTTGGCTGCTTTGCAACGTTGACACTGGGTGGTTTGCCATGACCTTCCCAGCTCTTCATTTCTTTCAACGTACTGTCAACTTTTTCATGAAGTACCGTTCCACTGACAACATGCATACAGTGATTGTAACACTCATTATTTTCTATTTTCATTCAATCTCTCATCTTTCATGTTTTCTCTTTTCCCACAGCTCGTTAATACATGTTTAGACGTGATCATTCAAAAGCGGAACATCCACACCGCTCAGGCTACTTGGCAGTACTCGATTCTGCCTTGCCAAGGTGCAAAGCAACTTCTTTGGTGTTTTCTAATCTTCCATTTCTGACTGGTCAACCAACGGTCATGAGTTCCACATCAAACAACCTCACCTCAGTTCTCTAATTTGGTTTCAGACCAAGTCACTCCACCTTCGACATGCTGCTTGCAATCACCCAGCAATGGATGCAGGCCCTCAATGTCAGATCATAGATTAGAGCCATTTCTCTGAACCGATCTCCTGCTTTTCATCCAGTCTGGCATCCTGCCATACTCTCCAAAGTCTCTCCCTTCAGCATCCAAGGCCAGCGCCACGCATGGCTTCCTGACTTCTCCATTCCAGATGTTAACGTGTGACATTCCACAAAATCCTTTCATCTCCTCTCCACCTTGCTGTTGGCTTAACGTTTATGGTGATGGCTTCAGATAATTGGGTCTTGAGTTCAAGACCCTGTTGTGCCGTTGGAGCTCTGTTGATGTCACACCAAGTGGGTTGACTCAGCCTGTCATCTTGAGCACCAGCTTCCTGGTAACATGGGCAGTGCATCTGCGGCATAGCCACGATTATTGAAAAATGATTTAACCAGCAGCCACAGGCTGCAAAATAAACAATATCTCCTCTCCCTTTGAAGGCTGGAGTGCCCAAAGCAGTGTTCGAGGTCCTATTCCTGATCTTCATGAATAATCTCTATGACTCGATGGAAAATCCTCTTTTGTGTATTTGCTGACAACTTCACCCTGTTTTGTGACATCCCTCATTCTTCAGAAAGGTTGCCTGCACCATCTTCCCTCTCTCCAGACCTTGACAAAATCGCAAGATGGTGAAACACTTGGAATATGTTTTTCAATCCTGGTGACAAATATGATACGTTCATTATCTCTCTTCATAAGGAACCCCCCCTCCCCTCCCCACCCCATCCACTTTCCTATTAATAGTCTTGAGGAAGTTCAGTCACTTAAAATACGAGATCTCACTGTCAGCCGTGATCTTTCTTCGGCAAACCACATTTCAAAGTTGATCTCCAAAGCCAGCTGCTGACTCTGCAACCTCCATCATACGAAGTCCTTCCTTGACACACCTAAACTCCTATACATCTGCCTTTCTTGAACATGTGCAATGAACAAATATAAATCTTCAATAAAAATATATCTGGAACGGCACTTGGAAGAGTGCACACCTCCACCACACTTAAAAGTTTATGTTTTGTATCCCACTGATAGGCCGGGTCTGGATCTGGACCTGAACCAAAATGGAATCGGCTTATTCTTGTCACCGAGCCAACTCTTCCACAACCTTTTGCAATATCGTGCTTTGGATCGGTTTTGTCCCCATCTCTCGATGGTGAATATTCACTTTGGAAATTCTAGTATCCAGATCTGGATCTTCACCAAATCTCATCAATTTGTCCTCGTCATGCACCAAACCTGTCGACGAAGTTTCCTCTGAATCCATTGATAATTTTTGAGGTGTTCTGTTCTCAGATATACAGACAAACATTGGTGAAAATAAAACCTCCATCCACCTTCAGTGGTGGAGGTAAATTAAAAAATACAAATCTTGAACACTTTCTTCAACACAAGTGTATATTTGCCTTTCTTGAACACGTTCCAAAGATGAATCACCCTTTCGTGAACACGCACTTTTACACACCCTTTCTTGACCACGTCTGGTGATCCAAAAACAATTCCTCAAAGATTACACAAAATGGAAATGAGGGAAACCAAGAGGCGGTTTTGCATCGTACTTCACTGGCCAATGCAAACTCCAGTGGTGCAGCGTTTCCCTGCAAACCCCACACTTAATGACCAAAATCAATCGTTAACGACTTGTCCCACCCGTGTGAATATGAATATTATTATTAATAATATTGTATCCACTATTATTATCACTCCTCAGATAGTTGGGAAAAATCATCCAAGGGCTGGACATTTCAAAAGCCACTGGACCAGATTGTATCCCTGCAATTGTCCTGAAGACGTGTTTGCCAAAATTGTCTCCTGTTCGATGAAACCTGCACAACCTATGCTTAACAAAGGTTGTTTTCTTATCTTTCTGGAAGTTGGCTTCAGTTGAACCTTCCTTTAAAGGTTTTAAATCTGATCCATCCAAATGTCGGCTGATCAGCTTTCTTCCCATAAGGAGCACAGTATTTTGAATGCCTCATCGGCGAGCATGTTATCACTTTCTTGGAAGTCCACAATCTCTGCACTGATGCTCAGGATGGATTCCATCATTTCCGATCGAATGGTGATGTTCTTTTCCTCATAACTGAACACTTGAACCAGGCCCCAGCCAAGTGTGGCGATGCCAGACATGTTGCTCTTGACATCTCCAAGGCTTTTGATAGATTGTCACAATGGTCTCATTCACAAGCTGCAGTCACATGGTATTCCTGGGCATCTGTGGCAAGAATCTCAGAATTATAATAGATCACCACATTTTGGTGTGGCATGAGGGTCAATCTTCTGCAGCTCATATCATTCATGCAGGTACCTCCCAGGTCTGTGTTCAGGCCTTCGATGCTTCTGCTTTGCAACATTTACGTGCCACACAACATTTCATCTCAGCTCGCCATGTATGCTGATGACTCAACCCGATACAGAACTTATCATTGCTGCCTGCCTGCTTCGTTCCGCCTTGAAGCCAGTGTCAATCCAAATTGGGATCTTGAGAATGTCAGTAACTGGGGAAAAGACTGGTTCATCAACATCAATCAAATGAAAACCCACCTAATATCCATGTCCAGGTCAAGGTACCCATCTTTTCACAACCTGGTTATGGCCCAAACACCATTAAAACAAGAGTGAGAATTGCTTTGCAATACATGTCCTCTGCTCTTGTGATATCTTCGAAGACCAAGAACGGCATAACTCTGTGGAAAATTGATGAAATGCCCTGAAACTCAAACGGGTGATGTAACTCATCATCATATGGCCATGTACCAAGTTTCAGCTGACTATGTTGAAGGATATGGAAAAAGGGGCAAGGTTAGAGAAAGGCTTTGATGGGGTTGGTGTAATGTGCAAGGTTTGAGTTGGTCAGGTTCATGGGAAACATTGAGGTGGTTGGTGGGTGTGGAGAGAGACATTGAGAGGATAGGGTGAGGAGGGATGTCGAAAGAGGGGACATGAAGTGGAGGAATGTTGATTCCAATTACAAATTGGACAACGATATTTTAAAGAACAAGAAGAAGAAGAGGAATATATGACAGTGAAGGTGGGGTATTCTTCATGGAAAACAAGCAAAGTGAAGCATTTTTATTCAATGAAGAGTTTGAAGTGGTTTTGAAAATGGGGGGGGGGGGGGAAAGAATGGAGAACAAAACAGTCAAGGCAGAAGGAAATTCAAGTGGAATGAGATTTCAATGGAGTGGAACTCTTTTCTTCTTTTTTCTTTTGAAGAAGTTTTTCAACAATTACCTGGTGTTGGCTGAGCGCTTACGGTGGTGGCTTGGGATCCTATGGTCCTGAGTTCAAGCCCTGTTTACCGCTGAATTAACACCAGTGGGTTTACTCAGCCTGTCATCCTTCCGAGGTAGGTGAAATGAGTACCAGTGCAGCAGCCATAAAGCTGCACATGAAGGAAAGGGGTATCGACGGATTGATTAAATGTGGTGTTGGTGTGGTGCAGGTGTGATGGGCTGAATGGCCTCCTCATGTGCCTTAATTCCTTGTAAATCCTTGAAGTGAGCAGAAGAAATGGGACACTTTTGAGGTTGAAGTAAAATATTTGGAAAGAAAGAAGCAAAACGAAAGATTATGGAGACAAAAGGGACACCAAATTTTACAGTGGCCGGCTAAAGTAAGCCTTGATAAAGAGAAAAAAACAAATTTGACAAACACAGCACAAGAAGGTACGAATTAACACAGACAACAAATGACTTTTCAAATGACTTGATCTGCCGTAGATTATTGGCACGCATCCACCAAAATCCATTGACAACAGTGATCGGGTGGCCTGGACGTGTGGCATGCCTGCCAAATAAGGATTGTACCATGAACGACTCACCTGCTTTTGAAAGCAGCTGAAAATACTTGGAAATGTACCTGTGAAAAAGGGGTGTAGCTCTGCACAACAAAAGATTTGGAGAACTTTTTGAACAACTCGAACTTTCTGAACAACTGAACAACTAGTTTTACCAGAAGGGGGTTGTTGGCGGACCTTGAGTGCGCTGCGGAGATATGGTCGGGACAAATCACAGACAGAGCAGGGGGCCGAGACCGGAGAGGAGACGGAAGAAGACAGAAGGACCACCGACCTGCCTGCAGTGAGAAAGTGACAGGCTCAAAGACTCGGCCTCATCGAAGGAGATGCCAATGATCCGAAATGCCTTGGTTTTGCCAGCATGAAGCTGAGAAATGTGGGAAGCAGGAGCACCAACCCCGAGGGGAGAGTGGTACTCCATTATGCTGCGGACAAAAGCTTTGTATGTGGTCAGGAGCTCAGGTGGGCCGATGAAGGACTTTGAACGACGGAGGATTCCCAGTCGGCAACTGGCTTTGGAGGCCAGGTTGGAAATGTGGCTTTCGCAGGAAAGATCATGGCAGATAGTAAGACCCAGCAGCTTGACATAAAGGACTTCTTCCAGAGGATTGTTGAGGAAGTAGATGGTGGGGGGGGGTGTTGTGGTGGTTCCAAACGGTCCTTTCGGAGAGACAAAGTGTGAGTGTGAGATTTGTCTGGATTGAAAGACATGTTCCACTTGTTCGACCAGTTTGTGATTTTACCGAGATCTGCCGTAGTGAAGAAGCTGCTGCTTGCCGGTCTGAGGGATGACAGATGGTGGAGTCAGAGGGTGGAGTCATAAGCAAAGACATGAAGAGGATTTTCCAGAGAGTTGGAGAGATCGTTGATGAAAACCAGAAAAAGAACAGGGCCCATATTGCTGCTTTGAGGAACTCCAGCCTGGACAGGAAGAGGGGATGAAAGAACTCCATTTAGGGCCACATGATGACTGCGACAGGAGAGGAAGTCTGTGAGCCATGAGTGAAGCTGGCCTTGAATACCATAGGAAGAGAATTTGGTGAGCAGGGCAGGGTGCCAGAGCGTGTCAACAGTACGCGATATGTCGAGGGATATGGCTCTGATTTGATGTCCATTGTAGGGAGAGCAGAAGCAGCATATCTCGAGTGGAGTGACCTGGTCTGAAACCAACTTGATTATCGAAAATAAAGCCATTAGAGAAGGGGAAGGATTTAATATCTGAAGCGATGAAGGGTTCCATTACCTTGCTGATGATTGGGAGGTGGCTGATTCGTTTGCAGTTGCAGGGATCTGTTTTTTCCACCTTTTTTATGCAGAACGGTAATGTTAATATCGGTTTTCATTTCTGCATGAGCGGTATTCATCGTTCATGCACATGATAAGATGGCTCTTCACCCAACAGATTCTTGTCTATTCCCTTTCCATCAAGACCCTGATTGGCTTGGAAATACACGATTTATTTACGCATTTTATTTTGGGTTTCGTTTTCACATTGGACTTTCAGGATATTTGATTCATCACACCGCAAGATTTTCCTTGACGTTTCATTCTGACGGTCAAACATGGCTCTGGACTTGGCTCATTTACCTCAAGTCCCACCTTTTTCCATCGACGTTGATGCCCACCTTTTTCCATCGGCATTTGACACGCTGTTCAGCAGCTCTATGGATGCTAACTGACTCTTCTTCGTGCCTCGCTGGACAAAGGTGATAATTGCTGTTGATGTTCTGTGGGCGCTTCGTGTTTCTGCTCGGTTGTTCAGGCGGATGGCTGCGTTCTGGTGCTTGTCCAGAGCCCCGAACATGGCGATGTGAGCCAGGCCTGCATTTTTTGGGAGTTGCATCTCGTTTGATGGACAGGAGAGAATGACCACGAGAATGGACGGTTGGAGGCCATGTGCAGCGACGCGCCAATCGGCAAGCTGGATTTGGCTGAAGTCGTGTTTAAGGCTCTGCTCACACTGGTTGCCTGTAAAAGGACAGCAGGACTGCCTTGTTGGCAGTTGGTGAGCGATCCAACTGATGGTTGGTGACAGCTCCTGACAGTTGGGGACAGCAGCAACAGCAGTTGGTGACAGTTGAACTGTTCCTGCTGGTTCTGCTCGATATCTGGTTCCTGACGTTCCTGATTTGTGGCGGTGACCATGTTACGTCGAATGGTGTTCAAGCCTCTTTGTGGGTGGGTGCACGGTGAGGCAGGGCACTGGCAGCGGAAATGAGCCAACCTGTGGAGAGCTCATTTGGAGATGTTGACCAAGCCACACTCACACATTTTGTGTGATTTTTGGAGACACATGATGATTTCTGCCGTGGTTAGCCGAGACTGGACTTATTTTTCCCCCTTGCGACACTGCCAAGGATTTTGCGGCTGAAAGGAACGGATCATTTGGAATTAAGTGCAGCTTAGCTCGGAGTCGGACCATGCTGAATCAAATGAAGGAAAAGACAAAAATGAGCTGGGAACATTTCTCATCGTATTGTTGCGAATTCGCGCCCGCCGGCGTGCGAGCGGCCACGTAACTCGAATTGCGGCACGTCGCCCACCGGACGGACAATTCCATCGTGACCCTCTCGGACTAACGCCGGGAACTAGTCACGGGTGGGCCTTTCAGCCTCACCACGATCGTGCCAATCGGCCCCCCGCGTGGGATAGGGTTGTTCGCCAAATTCGACCTACATAAGAACCCACACGGAGGGTAGACCGGGCGATCGCACCTCGCCGGAGGTCGACTTCCGACATGGGCCACTTAAAGCGACTCGTTCTGTACTATCAGGATAACCGAGCGGTGTTATCGTCAACCTCGACGGTTCCGATTAATTATCGGGCGTATTTAGCCCACTACCAACCCTTTACGTGAAGTAAGATGGAGATTCAATTAAAGAAAAGACGAAGCGAAACGGGAAAAACAGTTCAACATGAGGCACATTTATTCCGCGGCAAACGGAAAGCACACATATACAATTACAACAATTATGCACCAAAAGCAAATGTAACAAAAGGAACACAACAATGCAGATCTACTACCGACTACATGAGCACACGGCAACACTTACACAGTTTTACTTTACAGACTGCGCCGACAACACATATACTCAAAAGCAAAAGAAAAAGGGGCCACCCTCTACGACAAGGGGGCAGACGGGCCTGGGGGCGCGAGACCGGGTAGAGCCTACCCGTCTTGTGATGAGCCGCAAATGTCGCGGCGGTGACCCGACTCCGCGCTCCTCCGCGGGTTTCGTTGGCACTGCTTGGAATGGGGTGGGAACGGGGCCCCCTTTTCGCACTATCTCAGCGCGGGGGGAAACAGGGGGGGTTGTTGATGCTCTGGGGAAAGAGGATAGCTGGCTTGCTTGGGTCCCGCGGCGAGCGACTCCACTGCGACCTCGACCGCGTTCCCGGCTTCCCCTCTCTGCAGCTCCCCTACAGACTCCGAACCCCGACAGACCGACTCTCCTCCAGACCCGTCTTGACTGCTGCTGCCACACTCCGCGGCCGCCACACCTCTCCAAGTTGCCCGAGCCCAAAACAGAAACTGACTGAATTCGCCCCATGCTCGGCGCTTTATAGTACGTTAGGAGAAGCCATATGCAAATTTCCGGATCAGGATGAGCTCGGGGGCGGAGCCACGCTCGCCCATTGGACGGAGGAAAAGTGGGCGTGAACCTCCCCTGATCCTCGAATTTGCATAAATTGATTCTACTCTGATGCGCCTGGAGGCAGGGCCAAATCGCCCCGCACTTAATGATTGGACGGATCAGAAGTGGGCGTGTATCATTCCTGATCCGACCTCCCCTTGGAAAGGCCGCTCTTTGTACCCGCGGCTCAGCGTGCGCCCTGTACGAGGCCAGGACAGCCTGCAGACAGACAGTACCATCCGGCAGGGATTCACCCTCCTGCCGGATTCCAACCATACACGCAGCCATGACGTCACCCGGCGCATAAAAAAAAACACAAGCCTCACGTCTCGAGGGGTTCCCCACGCGAACACATGTGCTCTGCCCGTTGGAGCTGAACACACACACCCGCGTGGAGAACTTGTCCGGTCCAAATCCGTTTACCTGCCTAAACTTTGTCCATCCGCGGGATCGGCAAATCCACCGCGTGCGTTTCCGGACCGGGACTTCACTCCCACAAGCGAGCACGTGGGGGCCTCGTGCGTTGCACAGCACGGACCTCACGCTCGCTGCTGGGTGAACCCGGCACGGTCCCCGAAACAGCTACAGCCACTACTCGGCTTTTGTCCCTCTGTCGCCGTCGTCGTCGCTATTCAACACACGCACTCCCGCGTGCCACGACGCTCATACACCATTCCATTACATTCACCCCGGGAGAAGCGGCTGCATGTTCACACATGCCCACCGACATCTCCCTCACATACCGCTCTCTCACACACACGGTTTCCCTTGCACTCGGCCGTTCACTCACGCATGCCACCTCCCTCGCTCACGTGGCTCCACTCACTCGCGGCCTTCCACTCACTCTTGCCATTTCCCTCACACAACCCATACCACTCACACCCGCGGGGGCACTCGCCCACGGTGCCTCATCCACACACGGCGTGCTGGGAAGCACACCCTTCTGCACACTTACCACCACACCACTCGCACACGGGGTCGCTTCTACACACGGGGACGCACTCACACCTTGCACCACACACACCGGGACAACCACACTGGGGATTCGTGTCCCCACAAGAGTCTCCGGGGCCTCTATACCCCCCAAGCTCTCCGTGCACCCGTTCGCAGCACTCCTCCCCTCGAACTCGCAAAGCATGACCGAACCCACCTGGTCGTGACTCGCCTCAAGGGGGCATACTCCCTCCCCTCGTTCCTGGAGGAGGCCATCCAGCTGCTCGCACTGGGTCCCGACATGCTCTGCGAGCTCCCCCTCATCGTCCTCCACTCACTCTGTGTGTGTGTGTGTGTGTGTGTGCGCGAGTCTCTAACCCCGTCCAATTCACCCTCTATCTCCCGTGTCTCTTTACATTTATTAGTTTCTGTTGTCTCCTCGTGTCTATTAGTCTCTGCTTCTTTCTGGCGTCTTTCCCTTATCTTTACGTAGGTCAACCTTGCTTTCTCCTTAAGTCGCTCCCGTCCTTCCCTCTGTTTCACTCCTTGCTCTTTCACGATCTCCGCGTACCTCATCCTTGCTTTCCATCTTAATTGTTCTTTTCTCTCCCTCGCAATTCCTTTCACCTCGTCTCTTATCTCCCTCGTGCACGTCTCCGTCACCCCAATTAGTTTCTCCCTCTCGGTCACCATCACGCTTCTCGCCCAACACGTCCCCCGAATTATTTTCTCCTTTCCCGCCTCCACTGCGGGCCCGACAGCCGTTGCACTCCCTCCCAGCTCGTTCGCTCCCACACGTGGCGTCGCCATTTTGAGCTCCGCTGCCATTGCCTTCATGCCCGCCTGCAGGCTTCGGCCCATGTTCTGCGTCTCACCCCGCAGTTCTTTCATTTCTTCCTTCAAATTCGCCTTCATTTCGTTTGTGTTTGTATCCATCTTTTCTTTCATGCCTTTTATTTCGTTTTTCATTTCATTTGTGTTTGTATCCATCTTTTCTGTCATTGCCGCCAGCATGGCGCATAGCTGGGCCATGTCGGGTGCACTCAGCTGAGCCGATTCGGCAAGGATCGGGGGGGTTTTGGCGGAGAGGGGGAGGGGAGGTGTCATACACCGCGGCCCCCGCCGCACCTATTTCGGGCTCTGGGTTCAGTTGGGCGAGTTCGTGTTCCTGCACAACCAACATTTCCTGCACGGGGATTTCATCCTGGACCATTCTACACATTCTAACTCCATTTCTAATACCCCCGGCTCCCGCTCACCTTGAGACGCCATCTTATTTCTCGTAAAGGGTGAATTTGAATCGCTCGTAATTTGGAGGGAATCGGGGGTCGCTCATCTCACCCCTGGACCGATTCCCCGTGAATTTAGCTGGAGACAGGAGAGCCCGTTTTCCCGCTCTCCGACACCAGTGCCGCGAGGAGGGGGATGAGTTTGTGTCCCACGACCTGACACCAGTGTTGCAAATTCGCGCCCGCCGGCGTGCGAGCGGCCACGTAACTCGAATCGCGGCACGTCGCCCACCGGATGGACAATTCCGTCGTGACCCTCTCGGACTAACGCCGGGAACTAGTCACGGGTGGGCCTTTCGGCCTCACCACGATCGTGCCAATCGGCCCCCCGCGTGGGATAGGGTTGCTCGCCAAATTCGACCTACATAAGTACCCACACGGAGGGTAGACCGGGCGATCGCACCTCGCCGCAGGTCAACTTCGGACACGGGCCACTTTAAGCGACCCGTTCCGTACTATCGGGATAACCGAGCGGTGTTATCGTCAACCTCGACGGTTCCGATTAATTATCGGGCGTATTTAGCCCACTACCAACCCTTTACGTGAAGTAAGATGGAGATTCAATTAAAGAAAAGACGAAGCGAAACGGGAAAAACAGTTCAACATGAGGCACATTTATTCCACGGCAAACGGAAAGCACACAAAAACAATTACAACAATTATGCACCAAAAGCAAATGTAACAAAAGGAACACAACAATGCAGATCTACTACCGACTACGCGAGCACACGGCAGCACTAACACAGTTTTACTTTACAGACGGCGCCGACAACACATATACTCAAAAGCAAAAGAAAAAGGGGCCACCCTCTACGACAAGGGGGCAGACGGGCCTGGGGGCGTGAGACCGGGTAGAGCCTACCCGTCTTGTGATGAGCCGCAAATGTCGCGGTGGTGCCCCGCGCTCCTCCACGGGTTTCGTTGGCACTGCTTGGAATGGGGTGGGAACGGGGCCCCCTTTTCGCACGATCTCAGCGCCGGGGGGGAAACAGGGGGGTTGTTGATGCTCTGGGGAAAGAGGATAGCTGGCTTGCTTGGGTCCCGCGACGAGCGACTCCACTGCGACTTCGACCGCGTTCCCGGCTTCCCCTCTCTGCAGCTCCCCGACAGACTCCGAACCCCGACAGACCGACTCTCCTCCAGACCCGTCTTGACTGCTGCTGCCACACTCTGCCGCCGCCACACCTCTCCAACTCGCCCGAGCCCAAAAAAGAAACCGTCTGAATTTGCCCCGCGCTCGGCGCTTTATAATACGGCAGGAGAAGCCATATGCAAATTTCCGGATCAGGATGAGCTCGGGGGCGGAGCCACGCTCGCCCATTGGACGGAGGAAAAGTGGGCGTGAACCTCCCCTGATCCTCGAATTTGCATATATATGGATTCTACTCCGACGCGCCTGGAGGCGGGGCCAAATTGCCCCGCGCTTAATGATTGGACGGATCAGAAGTGGGCGTATATCATTCCTGATCCGACCTCCCCTCGGAAAGGCCGCTCTTTGTACCCGCGGCTCAGCGCGCGCCCTGTACGAGGCCAGGACAGCCTGACGCTCGGTGTTGACAAGTGGCGCGGGAACGGCCGCAGAAGGAGAGGCGAAGGTGGTGGAGGGCCTAAAGTGGCGGTGATGGCCATGGAGACGCTTGGAATGGCGGTGATGCGATGTTTACGGGAACGAGCCGTGACGGTAAAGGTCGTAGCTGTTGGCATTGTTGTTGTTGTGAAGCGGCGTTGCGGTCGGTGGTTGTTGTGTGATGGCGGTTGAGACGTGGTTGGTTCAAAATAAAGATAGAACAGAAAAACGGCTATCTTGAAGGGTCGCAGCCCGAATGAATCACATTTATTCCCTCTAAACAACGGGTTTGGGGCTAACTACACATGTACTTACAGAGATATCTCACCTACGGGACCTGAATGGTGGTTTGCGAATTTCCTCAACCACAACAGTATCTTATTTACAAGCAAGTGAGGAGAAGTATGTGGTGCAGGGAATAGTTTATTAGGGTGTGTTGTGCAGGGAAAGAAAGACATGTGAGAGGTGCGGCAATATTACAAGAAACTTACAAAAGCGGACACAGAGCAGACATAACCCGAAATAATAGCAATAATAATACGAATAATAATAAGCTTCTGCAATCTTACTTATGTCGACAGGCACGAGGACAGCACGCACACGCACACAACAACCCGATGAAGAGTTTATATTGAAGCAAGAAAGGAGAAGTTGAGGCTGCGGTCTCTCGGTACTTGGAACAATTCATTGCCCGAACGCGCCACCAATGTGTTTGGGGGGAATGCTCCGTGGTGCAATACCACCCCAAAAGCTGGCGCGTTGTCTCTTGCTCCGTGCAGCTCGCGTCGGGACGCGACCGTCTGCGTGAAGGAGGTGCTTGAGTTTGGAGGGTGGAGTCTGGAGCGATTGGACGGAGTGGAAGGTCGGACCAGGTGGGTGGGTGGAGTCAGCAACGTTGAGGCTGAGTCCAGGCGATGATGAATGGAGACGAATGACAGAGAGCGAAAACAGCCCCAAGATCCACCTTATATAGACCCCGCAGTGTGGGGCGGGGAGCCACCGCGAAGCGATGCGTCATCACCTGAATCGGCCCCCCTGATTGGCCCCGCTCCCCCGCGCGGCCAGGCCACGATGGCCCGAAACGGCGACATTCCGCTTCCAGCCAGGTGACTCCGAGCCGTGAAAATATCCTGCTCCGACCCCACGACACGATATGAATCGCCCACACCGAACTCCTTGTCATGAATTGCCTTGCAACAACCCCCGGGCCGTGCCCTTATGACCGGCTCAGGGTGGCGTCCGTCGCACATGCTTGCCCGGGCGCCAGCGTTCAGCGCAGTTCACTGCCGGCTCCGTGATGCATCACGCAGCCCGAGCGATCTGGACTGCACAGCACACCTCTTGCCTGATCGCGGTTTCGCTGGGCGGAGAGGTCGGAAGACGTTCATCCATGGGGAAGATTCTCGGCCGCCAGCGAGGACAAACGATAAGGTGTTATAATAAACCCATGCACAGACGGTAAGATGTGTCCATTCGTGCCCTGCTCTGCACGATAATCAAGGGTCCCGAGCTTAGCACGGGTCCCCCTTCGAGCGTGTTCCGTACAGTGAGCGTGGATCCGTCATGGCCCACGTGATCAGCGCTCGCTTTCGCCCGATTCCGTTATTGTGTGTGCGGGGCCAACACCGATCTGTGTCAGGGTTTGAGGGGAACGCTCGGATATAATAATTACATGGAGGTTTGGAATGAAAAGGATATAGATATCAGTTTCCGGTGGAGAAATGGAGGGAAAAGAGAATGCCGATATAATTGGTCCAGAAATGTGTTGAAAAGTACGCGCCGCCCGTATCTAGCACACTTGTGTCCCGTAGTTGTTGTTTTTGTCGTTGCGTAGTTGTTTTTCGATTACCGGCCGATGACATTGTAGCTGTTGGCACCAAGCTGCCAGCGACATTCTCGCCGAGATATTAGTTTCAATGCAACCAGCAATCTCATCCCAGATCATTGGAAGCTCGAGTGGATAATTTCAAGTTGCCGGGCATACTGTATAACTCGCCGCAAAATCTGGGTTGAGGGATCGCTTGAGGACGGGAGTTCTGCGCTATCAATTCTCGTCCGGTGCCCCCAATGTCCTTTCTATTCCCCTGCCCTGGTCACGCACGTGTTGGCCTGTGCGAGGACCCAAATTCAGATCTACCTCAGGAATAAGCAGAAAATAAGAGTAGAAGTGAAGTTCGTGGTGAAAGCAAACCTCGCTGTGAGATCCCAGCAATGCACGTCCTGTTGTCACGCCAGACAAAAGGGAAGGGACAATCTTTACGTGCATTCATAGAATAACTGTCTCACGACCGCGAAATGCTGGGTGCCGTTGCCTTGGAGGCATACGGTTCCGAGAATCGCAACAATATATTCATATATATATATATATATATATATATATATATATATATATATATATATATATATATATATATATATATATATACATTTTTTTTTTTTGTATACCTTGGTCGAGGCTCGTATGAGAGCTAACACACAACTCACAGCAAGGAGGCATGAGACAAGAGGGGCGGGAGTGGAAGGGACAAAACAGTGGGGAACAGACACATTAGGTGAACTGTGGAAGGGAGAGGGATGGGGATGGGACGGGGAACATGGCGAAGAGAAGATGGTCATTTCAGGGACTTTCAGGAAGGAAAGCAGGAGAAATGAAGGAAGTGGGCTTGGGTGGATTATCGGGGGTAGAAAAGATCGAGGATTTGGATGGGGGAAGATAAGAGGTGGTGGTGAACAGCTGGTTTGAAAGCCTGGAGGGAAGAATGGGAAAGAATAGAGTGAGGAAGTTTATTCCAAAGGCGGGGAAAAAAGAGGAATGAAAGAGTGAAGATGAGCAGTGATTTTTGATTTTGGTAGTTTTACCAGAAGGGGGTTGTTGGCGGACCTTGAGCGCCCTGTGGAAATGTGGTGGGGACAAATCGCAGAGAGAGCAGGGGGGCAAGGCTGGAGAGGAGTCGGTAGAAGACAGAAAGACCACCGACCAACCTGCGGTGATTGAGTGAGAGGCCCAAAGACTCAGCTTCATTGCGGGAGATGCCGATGATCTTAAATGCCCTGGTTTCGACAGCGTGAAGCCGAGAAAGGTGGGAGGCAGGAGCACCAGCCCAGAGGGGAGAGCAGTACTCCATCAGGCTACGGACAAAAGCTTTGTAAGTGGTCAGGAGCTCAAGAGGGCCGAGGAAGGACTTAGCACGACGGAGGATTCCCAGTCGGCGACTGGCTTTTGAGGCGAGGTTGGAAATGTGACTTTCCCAGGAAAGGTCATGGCAGATAGTGAGACCGAGAAGCTTGAAAGAAAAGACTTCTTCCAGAGGATTGTTGAGAAAGTGGATGGGGGGGGGGGTTTGTAAACGGTCCTTTCGAAGAGACATAGTGAGAGTGTGAGATTTGTCTGGATTGAAAGACATGTTCCATGTGTTGGACCAGTTTGTGATTTTATCCAGATCTGCAGTGAGCGAAGAAGCTGCTGCTTGCCGGTCTGAGGGATGACAGATGGTACGGCAGAGGGTGGAGTCGTCGGCAAAGAGAAATAGAGGATTTTCCAGAGAGTCCGAGAGATCATTGATGAAAACCAGAAAAAGAACAGGGCCCAGAACGCTACCTTGAGGAACTCCAGCCTGCACAGGAAGAGGGGATGAAAGAACTCCATTTAGGGCCACACGTTGACTGCGACAGGAGAGGAAGTCTGCGAGCCATGAGTGGAGATGGCCTTGAATACCATGGGAAGAGAGTTTGGTGAGTAGGGCAGGGTGCCAGACTGTGTCAAAAGCACGTGATATGTCCAGGGATACGGCTCGGATTTCCTGTCTGGCATTGAGGACCTCCATCCATTGATGGGAGAGCAGAAGCAGCATATCCAGGGTAGAGTGACCTGGTCTGAAACCAAATTGATGATTGGAAATCAAGCCATTGGAGAAGAGGAAGGATTTCATGTCTGAAGCAATGATGGATTCCATCACCTTGCTGATGATTGGGAGAAGGCTGATTGGTCTGTAGTTTCAGGGATCTGTTTTTGCACCTTTTTTATGCAGGGCAGTGATGTTAGCAGATTTCCAAGCAGATGGCAGATGACCTTGGGCAAATGAGAGGGTGAATAGAACAGAGAGAGGGTGAGCAAGAGCAGAAGAGCAGGCTTTGAGGACACGTGGGCTGATGCCGTCTGGACCGGTTGCAGAATCTGACTCGAGGTTTGAAAGCAAGCTCTCCACCTTGTCAGGAGAAAAGGATACAGAGTCCAGGGACAGTTGGGTGCGACTGGGTAAAGTGGGTAGAGATAGTGATGGATTTAGGACACAAGATTTAGCTGCAAACACCGAATTTAGACATTCAGCTTTATCACGTGTGGAATCAGCAGTGCGGCCATTTGAGGTAAGGGAGGGGATGGAGGGGGAACATACACCAGAAACAGATTTGATTAAACGCCACCAGGATTTTGAGGAGGGAGAGAGGTTTGAGAGTTCAGACTTGAGATGAGAAAGATGTTGTTTTCTGGCTCTCCTGAGGGTAGATACACACTTGTTCCGAGCTTTGTGGAAAGAACTGAGATTGCCCTCAGTTGGGT
>NC_140968.1:7890768-7975768 GCF_056783735.1 Eptatretus burgeri | reverse complement strand
ATGAGGATCCACACTGGAGAGCGTCCTCACAAATGCTCTGTCTGTGATAAAGGTTTCTCTGAAAAATGCAGTTTGAAAATACATATGAGGATCCATACAGGAGAGCGTCCTCACAAATGCTCTGTCTGTGATAAAAGTTTCTCTCATAACGGCAGTTTGAAAATACATATGAGGATTCATACAGAAGAACTTCCTCACAAATGCTCCATTTGTGAGAAAAGTTTCTCTGTAAAAAGCCATTTGAATCGGCACATGAGGATCCACACAGGAGAGCGTCCTTACAAATGCTCTGTCTGTGATAAAGATTTCTCTGAAAAAGGCAGTTTGAAAATACATATGAGGATCCACACAGGAGAGCGTCCTCACAAATGCTCTGTCTGTGATAAAGATTTCTCTGAAAAAGGCAGTTTGAAAATACATATGAGGACCCACACAGGAGAGCGTCCTTACAAATGCTCTGTCTGTGATAAAGGTTTCTCTGAAACGGGCCATTTGAAAACACATAAGAGGGTCCACACAGGAGAGCGTCCTCACAAATGCTCTGTCTGTGATAAAGGTTTCTCTGAAAAAGGCAGTTTGAAAATACATATGAGGATCCACACAGGAGAGCGTCCTCACAAATGCTCTGTCTGTGATAAAAGTTTCTCTCATAACGGCAGTTTGAAAATGCATATGAGGATCCATACAGAAGAACTTCCTCACAAATGCTCCATTTGTGATAAAAGTTTCTCTGTAAAAGGCCAATTGAATCGGCACATGAGGATCCATACAGGAGAGCAGACAAAAAATGCACTCAAAAAGAAGACAAAAATACACAAACGAGAAAACGAAGCATCCTTTCAAAACATTGGAATAAAAGAAGCCCCAGGTACAACACAAAAAAATGCGTAACATAATCGGCAAAGAGTACCAACACAGAAGAAGACGAATTTTGAAGTCATCCCTCTCTCCATTGAACAAAACCAAAGCTACAAACCAACTTGCAGTGCTGGTATTCCAATATGGCTGTGCAATTATAAACTGGCCACAATTGGAGATCAACAATTTCGACACCAAAACAAGGAAATATCTAACTATTCACAAGATGTTCGATAAAAACCAATACATACCGTGGTTGTATTTGCCGATAAAGGGAACGAGGAGGTTGTGGAATGGAGCATAACCAAGTGCACAGTACATCGTGTGTCAGACCAGCGGAGTTTGTGAAAAGCTCAACAGACTATCGTATGAGATTTGTACATGACGAAGAAAACAACACACCAGAAAAGGGATTCTTATTCCATTTTGCAACAAACTTCAAAAAACGAGGTGTAAATAATGGATAATACACAGGAAAACGAAACAGAAACAAACACAGCCCCAATGATTGCAAAGAAAAATTAAAAAAAGAGATATCAGCAGATATACTTTGACAAATGGGAGTGATAAAAGAGCAGGAAGATTCAAAACAGCTTGACAGGATAGGGATTGACAAGGAAGGCTCAGTAGAATGGCAAAGAAGAGGTGCAATGAATTTGGATGGAGAACGAGTCATCATAAATGCTCAAGATCAAGAACACCACACTGATGCCTTCAAGAAAATTTCGGGAAGTATGGACATCACAAACCAAGCACTGTGTCCGGACATCGTGCTCAAACACAAAAAAGAAAAGTCAGCATTTTTCTTTTGAGGTTTCAGTTCCCAATGACTTTGGACGACATGCCACAGAAATCAGGAAAATGACAAAATCGCAGGTTCTGAAAAATGAGGTCAAGAGGACCTCAAAAATGAAGTAAGCTGAAATTATACCAGTGATAGTCGGAATGAAAATTATCCCAGTGAGAGTCGGAATGAAAGGTTTTCCAGTGAGAGTCGGAGTGAGGGAAATGACAAGGAAAACCCTGACTGAGTACTTGAATATCACTCTGAGCATATAATTCCAAACAAGCTTCAAGTGGAGGCTGTTCGAGGTGGAGTGAGGATTTTGAAAAGAGTCCTTGGAACGAGGGTATGAGAAGGACATTTCACAGTGTGTTTTATGAATCATGATCCTTCACCAAAAAGGAGGTGGAGATTTTGAGTTCTGGGAGAACTTCCACTCACCTTTTGAAATCCAAAGTAGATAACAACCAATGAGAGCCCAAAAAAACTCAAACAAACAAACAATGTAAATGAAAGAAGAAAAGTCCAGCAGTTTGAAAATTTACTCCAAAGAGTGAATCAAAAACTCAGGAAATAGAACCAGACTGTTGCAATCCCTCCACCCCAGAAAATGATGAACTACTTTTGGAAAGGGATTGATGAAAACTGAAAAGAACACAACAAGAAGGCGGAAGAGGTCCAAAACTTGGAAAAGAGAAGCAACACCGAGAGGATATTTCTCAAGTGATAATTGCCAAACAGAAAATTATGGAACACTCAC
Source organism: Eptatretus burgeri (assembly GCF_056783735.1). Lineage (NCBI taxonomy): Eukaryota > Metazoa > Chordata > Myxini > Myxiniformes > Myxinidae > Eptatretus > Eptatretus burgeri. Next base: position 7,973,366 of record NC_140968.1, on the reverse strand, counting down.
CAAGATTCCAAAATTCAAAACCCTGGTCTGGATAGCATCCCACATTTCTGGTGCTCTTCACAATCACTTCATTCGAGCATTGGATGAGCTATCCCAAGGAGAAAAGGCAACGGATGAGTGGGAGTCCAATCCTGATCTTCCCTTACGAGTTTTCAACTTGGAAAACACCATTTGAAGTCCTCTCTTCACTCATTCACAATGTCTTTTGCACCTGAGAAGGAGGAGAACATTCTTTCAATCCTCAACTTTTTTGTGTGCATGGAGAAAGAACTCGGACACCAAAAATATCACAAAACAACATAACAAAGGGAACAGCAGTGGAAAAGAAAAACGTCATCAGCAGGGTGGAGGGGATAAATAGACGGAGACTGACATAAGGTCTGCAGGTAACGATGAGGGGTAAGGGCCAACGTCAGGGGTGGACAAGTTGGATGCATTCGCAAAATGTTGGAAGTGGTGGGGGATTGTTTACCGGGTGGAGAAAATATCATGTTTTTGGATGTGTGATGACTTGAGATGGTGGTGAACAGGTATCTTCAAGACCTGGAGGGAAGAATCACATTGAAGACAGTGTGGAAAAAAGGAACACATGAGTGGAGGAAAGCAGTGATTCTGGATTTTCGCAGTTTCACTCTGAAGGGGTTGCTGGAAGACTGCGTGCATCCTGCATATCCTTCGGAGAGAAGAAGCATGGAGAGGGTGGAGGGTGCAGGACCAGAAATGAGTCGGAAGAAGACGAAGAGCACCAACCTGGTGGCGATGGTGAAGTGATTGTCCCATCGACTCAGCTTCATCGTGAGAAATTCCAATGATCTTGAAAGCCAAGTTTCCATGGCTTCAAGGAGAGCAAGATGGGAGCCATCCCAGACAGAAGAGCAGGACTCCATTAAGCTGTGGATGAAAGCCTTGCAGGTGGATAGGAGCTCGTCTCGTTTTGGAGGCCAACGATGAAATGTGGCTTGCCCAAGAGAGATCATGGCCCTGAGTGAGATCCAAGAGTTTGAGTGACTGAACCTCTTCAAGAGGGTTGATGAGAAAGTACATGGGTTTGTGGTATGGTCATTGTGGAGAGAAAGGGGAAGAGGGAAAGAGTCGAACCAGTTTTTGATTTTTGTCAAGGTCAAAAGGGAGGGAAGAGCCTTCTGTCTGTCAGAAGGATGAAGGATGTCATGGCAGAGAGTGAAGATGTCAGCAAAGAGAAAATGAGAATTTTCCAGCGAGTTGGGGATATCATTGATGAAGATTAGTAATAAGATGGGGTTGAAAACACTGCATTGGGGGAAGTCCAGCTTTGACAGGGAGAGGAGAACAAAGAGTTCCATTGAGAGCCTCATGTTGGCTGCAAGAGTGGAGGAAGTCAGTCATCCATGAGCAGAGTTCGCCAACAGTTTGGAGAGCATGTGGGATGCCAGACCATATTGAAAGCTCAAGATTTTCCCAGAAAGTCGGCTTTGATATATCTGATATCGAAGTCCTCCAACCATTGTTGAAAGAGTAAAAGCAGCATGTCCAAGTTGGAGTGACCTGGTCTGAATCCAAATTGATGATTTGAGATGAGGCTTTTGGAAAAAGGGTGTGATTTTATGTCAACTGCGATGATGGATTCCACGACATTGCTGATGTGTGGAAGAAATCGAAAATGCAGGATCCCGTGCTCTCACAAACTATGGTGAATGCCAGCTTGGAAGAAGAAAATATTTTAAAATCCTTTTCCAGGCCTCTATTTTGGTTTTGGCTCAACAAATCTAAGTGCTGCCAAGTGAGATTTAGCTTTGAAGTTCAGCAGTTTAAAAAAAATAAATGTAGAAGGTGAAATCAGAACAACTTGTCTTGCATCAACAGTTTATTGAGCATTGCAGGTGGAGATTGATGAAAAACCCCAAAGATAAAATGAAAACTCTGTCAAAATGCATTCCTTGGTAATTTAGATTACAAACTTCAGGGAAATACTTTCACGTGTTCACTGTTAGATGCTGTTACCATTAACTATAGTTGAAGAGTAAATATATTCATGATGCAATCCACGAGTCATTGAACAATTTCGATTAACCATCTCCAGTCCTTAATTCCTGTGTTCACCAAAAAGACATGATGGTTTCTGGACAAATGCACATTCCAATCAGATTTCTGACTGCAGTTATTCTGTAGTTGAACAATAAAAATATTGCATTAAATCAACCAAGAACGGGAATAGTAAAATTGTTCTCCAATCGATGAAGTACAACACACGTGAGTCATGACAATGCTTGTTTTTATTGAATGTAACTGAATGCATCAGGTGGTTTATCCAGACTCGGAACAAGCAATGTTATAATGCTGTGAGAAATTTGTGCAGTATTTTTTATATCAAAATGAACATTTCAGTAATAGCAGGCAAAAAAATCAATGATATTGAAGAAACGTATCACACCATAAGCGTGGTCAATCCAAACATGCAATCCAGCAAAAGAAACATATTTCACACTTGAAGTGGGATTGTGGAAGAAAAATAATTAATTCAATCTTGTGAAATGTGGAATATTCTGCACCAACAATTTTCTGTTATGTTAGGAAATGAACTGATGATACTCATTTTATCTTGTATGCTTGTAAAGGTCTCATCTATTGCAAAACATTGTAATTAACGAAAGTTGTTTTGTCATCATTTGTGGTGTTGTTCACCAAGAAGAATCATGGAAGTGTGTTTTAAAACCCACTCGCCCAGTTACCGGGCAGGTTGGAATGTTTGGCTGATCAGCTCACAGCTGCAAAGCTCAGGTTCGTTGAGGTTGCTTGCCAATATACACACCTATCTTGTCAAGCATAATACCATGGGCCCCATGTCTCACAATGTTTCTTTGTCAGTTACCCATCCCTCTTCCTTGAGAGTTTAGAATACTGTGATCACAAAATACTGCATACAGCTGTGCATTATCAGAACACCCCACCTTTTACCTTGAGGCTGGAATGTTCTCAGCGTTGGAAACATCTTACTTAACAGGCCATTGAGATGTCAGTAAGCTTTTATAACAAGTACTGTTCTTTGTGTAACACATGCCCCCTCCTTCACTCTTTTTATGCAAATAATTTTGCTCGAAAGATGATCGGCTTGGAAAAGAGAACGGAGTGAAGGAAGTTCACAGCATCTCATCTTGGTGCTGATCTCTGTATTTGTTTCCGTGTACACGTAAATAAATGATTCAACTCTCACGAGAACTGGAGTGATGTTAAATTCCACTGAAGGTTCCCGTGATTGCCCCAAAGAAATTGACACAGTGAGTATGGCTCGGAACATCCCAGGGGCGAGGGGTGGGGGGGGGGCAGCGGAGGTCAAAGTAACGTCGGCTGAGGTGATGCGGGTGCAGGTGGCCACCTGAAGGAGCAGGTAATGGGACCGCTGCAGCTTCCCTTTCCTGACACTTTCGCTGTGTCCTGCATTCAATAAAGTCGTGTGCCTTTCCTCTGATCCAACTGGGTGATTCCACTCAGAGGAAAGTGAGTTGAGTCATTTATTGGAAGCTTCGCAATGCAACATTTGGATAAAAACCAGGTTGTGGTAATCTGTGCCAGGTACGCTGAATTGTGGGAAATCCGTGCCAGGTTTGAATGTTTTTATCCTGGCATTTGAACATTCGACAGGCTTGTCGAGCCGCTCCACTGATTTTGAATCGTAGTACGAGCAATTGAAAGGTGCCTACTGATTCTTAGTTGGTGCATAAGCGAGGTGTTCCATAAGGTTGATGCTCAATGCCCTGTGCCTTTGGGTCCGAAGGTGTTGATCAGTGCTGTCAATTTAGCGCTGTACGATCTGGAATCTAAGAACATCTGGTGGGTTATGTTAGGATCAGGGACCCTTGGCTTCATGTATCCAGCATCACGAGGAGTGGAGAAGGACTTAAACATCATTTTGGTTTCAAGTACCCTCTTTGCTGGTGGACGAATGTATTTATTGCAACTTTAACTTTTAAGGATCATTTTTGGCTCATTTTTTTAGGGTGTTGGCTTCATGGTTGGGGTGGTGAGCTCTTTTTTTTGTGTTCATTGTCGAGGCTCGTATGAGAGCTATCTCACAGAATGCACAACAAGGGGGGGCAAGAGACAAGATGGGTGGACAGGGCAGGACAAAACAATGGGGAACAGAGACATGAGATCCGTGGAAGGGAGAGGGATGGGATGGTGTTCATGGGGTAAACAAGATGGACACCACAGGGACTTTCAGGACCTTACAGGACAGGGAACTTTCAGGAAGGAAAGCAGGCAATTTGAAGGAGGTGGGTTTGGGGTTTTCAAACCGTGGAAGAAAAGATTGTGGTTTTGGATGGGCGGAGATCAGAGGTGGTGTTGAACAGCTGTTTTGAAGACCTCGAGGGAAGAGTGGGATTGAAGAGAGTGTGGGAGTTTATTCCGTCATCTGATCGAGCGAACTCGGGCAAAGTTTATTCCAAAGGTGGGGAAAGAGAGGAATGAAAGAGTGAAGGTGAGCAGTGATTCGTGATTTTGGCAGTTTTCTCAGAAGGGGGTTGATGGCGGATCTTGAGCACCACACAGAAATATGGGGGGACATATTGCAGACAGAGCAGTGAGGGGGGAGGGGTGTACCGGACAGGAGATGGTGGAAGACAGAAAGACCACCGATCTGCTTGTGGTGAGAAAGTGAGTGGCTCACGGTGGGAGATACCAATGATCCTAAATGCCTTGGTTTCCACAGCGTGAAGTTGAGAAAGGTGAGAGGTGGGAGCACCAGCCCGGAGGGGACAGCAGTACTCCATCATGCTGCAGCTGAAAGCTTTGCATGTGATCAGGAGCTCAAGTGGGCCAAGGAAGGACTTTGCACAATGAAAGATGCCCAGTTGGTGACTGGCTTTGGAGGCCAGTTTGGAAATGTGGATTTCCCAGGAAAGAACATTACTGATAGTGAGACCCATACGTTTGAATGAAAGGACTTCTTCCAGAGGATTCTTGACAAAGTCGATGGGGGTGGAGGTTCCAGACGATCCTCTCTGAGAAACAGTGAGGGTGTGGGATTTGTTCAGATTGAAAGACATGTTCCATGTGTTGGACCAGCTTGTGATTTTATCCAGATCTGCAGAGCGAAGAAGTTGGACCAAAGACAAACTGTGAAACTGAGGTGAAGAAGCTTGGGAGAGAGTGGGCAATGATCATGTCAGTCCACCGGACAATATTTTGTTTTCATGATATTTTATCTTCTCTCAAATGTAACATCATTTCTTTTTTCTTCGAATCCTTCCTCATGAGTGAAACCTTTCTTGGAACCATTTTGATTGTTCTTGCTCTGCTTTGTTTGGCTGACAGGAATGCTTGGAGGTATGCACACCTGCCTCGATGCTGTCTTGCCTGAGTTTGAACACCGACCCAGTTATAAACTCTCATCGTGTGGTTGCACAGGCAGGGTCATTCACCAATGTGTGTGCCGTCCATCGGATGGACATTAAATGGGAGTCCCATCTGCCGGAATTGGTTTGTGGATGTGAAACATCCCACGGTGTCCTTCACGAAGAGTCGGCGAGCTGTCGCTGGCATGTTGAACAAATTACAAATTCCTGCCCCAACCAGTAGAGGGCACTGTATCAGCGGTACATCCACATCCTCAGGCAATGATGTTGTCCTGCTGCCTTGTGCTGCACACAAATAAAGAAGAAGACTTCTTTGATTCTCAAATATAAACCCCTTCAATATCGATCCAAAAATGTAATTTTATCTTCTTTATTGCTGTCCAACACTGCTTCAGATGCATTTGTGTGTTTTTCCACCATTATTCCTCTTTTCTCCTTTTCCTCAACAGAATTCCCCATTCATAAATTGATCTGTGTCCAACGGCTGTTCAGAGGGAGTGAATTGACCTCTGAACTGTCCAGTCTCCTTTGATGATCATCCTGACCACACAGTGTCGAATGAATAGCTCGTCTTGCTCGTGAAGGTTCGTGTCTAACTGTTTGTGGCATTTTTGGTCGGACAAAGGCAGCGTTCCCACTGACCTGGTAAGTCAGGGAATTGAGGTTGGTCAGGGCTTTTTTTTGTTGGTCAGGGAAATATGTGATTAGTGCCTTATGATTTTAATTAGTACCCTTTACACCCAGTCAATTATTTTGTTCATGATTATTAACGTTTTCTTTATTGCTCTTTTCATGAAAGTCAGAGCTGTTCAGTTGCCAGTATCGACTTTATCTTTGTATTTCAGCCATGAGGGGTGTGCCCCATTCAATGACAGAAACAAAGATTTTACCATGTCTTTGTGTGATTTGAGGGGCTAAAGCTGTTTATAGATTGCAGTTGTACCCTTTCGTTAAGCTCAGGTGTTCAGTGTGTAATATAAATGACTTGTAACATGTATAAAGTACAGTTCAATAATCATAGTCTAGAACTTCAGAACAATTTATGTGCATTGTCAGCTCCTAGTTCAGGTATGATGCTGGCGTCACAACAAAAGTACACTGAGAAATATTTTCTGAAAGAAAATATGGTAGATATGGTATATTTCTTAAATATATGGTGTGTTCACGATCTTTTGATTCAGCCTTAATGGGTCGTGCTTCTGCTGACTGTGTACTTGGCAGTTTTAAAGAAGCACAAAAGGAGGTGCCATTTGGCAAGTTCATTCAAGTATCTATGAATGGACCAGTCATAAATTGGAAGTTTATTGATCTCATCGCAGATCTTGAAGAAGATCAAATAAAACTAATTGAAATGGGATCATGTGGCTTGCACGTCATTCATGGTGCATTTCAGACGGGCCATAAAGCAAATGGATGGAATGTAAATGGTTATCTTCGGGCTATGTATCACCTGTTTAAAGATGGTCCTGCTCGGCGTGCAGTATATACAGAGGTTACTGGCAGCAAAACTTTTCCAAAGAAATTCTGTACTGTGAGATGGATTGAAAATGTTGGAGTTGTTGAGCGAGCACTTGAACTGCCACCTAATGTCAAGAAGTTTGCAGACAGTGCCGTGGAATCTAAGACATCATGTGCGACAATCACAAGCGCTACTGTAAAAACACTTGCTCGAGACAAGCTGGCTGCAGCAAAAATATCGTTCTTTGCATCAGTGGCTGCCCAGTGTGAGTCCTTTCTGAAGAAATACCAGACACAGGCACCACTTGCACCATATCTTTATGACGAAATTGGACATTTGTTGCATACACTCATGAAATGGGTTGTCAAAAAGTCTATTCTGAAGAAGGCAGAAAGTGTATCACAGTTGGTAAAGATAGATGTTCCCAAAAAAGACACCAGATGTAACTATAAGGAAGTGGATGTTGGAGTGGCTGCAACCAAATCTCTGACAGAAGTGAAGTTGTCTGATGCAGAGAGAATGAGTTTCAGGATGGATTGTCTTGAATTATTGTCATCAATGGTTGCAAAAATTATCGAGAGAAATCATCGAAAATATGCCGTGACCCATGCAATATCATGCTTGGTACCAAGCACAGTGTGCAGCTTTCGAGTCTCAGCTGAGAAAAGAATGAAGAACTTGGCACAAATTATGGATGATAAGGACAACATCACTGCAGTTACTGCTGACAAATGTAAAAGTCAGTTTTCTGACCTCTGTTAAACGGCTTCTGGTAACCTGCACACAAAGTTTTCATCATTTTCTTCTCGCTGTGACAGACGAGATGCTTTCTTCTATGACATAATTGGCCAGGATATCGAATTTATTGAGTTATTTTCTGTTGTGTGCCTGGTGCGAACACTATCACATGGCAATGCAAGTGTTGAAAGTGGCTTTTCGGTCAATTGTGATATGCTTGTGGAGAACTTGCATCAGGATTCACTCATTGCACAAAGTACTGTTTATGATGCTGTGCAGGCAGAAGGTGGAGTCACCTCTGTCAACATTGAAAAGCCACTATTGATGTATGTCAGGGATTCTCATGCCAGGTATCAAGCAGCAGTGGAATGTAAACGTAAAGCCACAAGTGAGCTCGAACAAAAGACTGCAGCTAAAAAGAAAGCATGTGAGCAGATAAAAGTGCTTCAGACGAAAAAGGCAAAATTTATGGAAGAAGCAGCAACTGAATCTCGGAAGGTTGATATGGAAATAGCAGAACTACAGAAACTAAAGAAGTTACAAACTGACATTTCACTGAATGTAAGCAACTGTCCAGACTGGATATGTTAACTTTTGTAATAACGTTACTCAAACAATTCACATTTGTTTCCTTAATTGCTAGTTTTTGCTGACCATATAATTCTCAGCTGCACACGCTGCTTGATGTTATTGACATTTTCGCAATTCTAGTATATGACATCTCGACTGTCACTGCAACTTCCCATGCAACATTTGAGTAATTTCACTTCTGTGGCGGTGAGCGTACCTGCATCCGCAGGGAATGGAACAGGAGTACCCACCTAACCTTAGAAGTTCAACAAACGGTCCTTTTTAGGACCAGATTCTTGTAGAAAAATGTACAATATAGTCGTCTGTGAGTCATTTCTGCAATATCATCGGGTGTTCTCGTTTGTCTCCAATGTCACATCAACAATATCAATGTTTCGTTGTTATTTTGCAAGATTTTGATGTTCTCAATGTTGCTAAATTTTTTCTGATATAATTCTGATCTCGTCATGGTACCTGACACATTTGACATTAGTATGATTTGTGTTTTGTAAGTTTTATACTAATAAAAAAAATTAAAATGCCAGTAATTGCTGGGAAAGTGGACTTTCTGGACCATTTTCAAAAAGACCGAAGTAAACACCCAAATGAAGAATCAGTTTAATTTCCCAACAAAAATGGTATTCAGAAGTTGTCTCAAGCACGCCGACGTATTTTAAGATTCAAATAAATTTTGAAGCGGACACAATTTTCTGCGAGTATTGGCATTTTAAAAAGAAGAAAAGAATTGAAAATGATTGCATGTTCACCATGTATAAATCAAAATGGTGATGGAAAGGAGTTGGTGTAGGGGAGGAGGAGCCAACTAAAATAACTCTATAAATTTTTACTTTTGAAAAGGTCTGGAATCTTTACCAACACAGTCAGGGAAAGTTAGGGAATGTCAGGGAATTTCATTTTTCAGATTGAGTGGGAACCATGAAAGGGTTGATCTCCGAAAGGCCATCTTTCCCTCTATACTAACTGCGGACAGCAATGTCCTTCCTGTTGATTCCAGCCGTTTCATGAAATAACATTGGTGCTTCGTCAGTGGGACGTTTTGTCACAAGTGAGGAGTCCCTCAGATGGACCTTGTGCTGGGTGTCCCCTCTGATAGCATTAGTTTGGAGAAACAAAACATCTTTCGATGTCTTTCATGAGGAGTTGGCAAGTTATTTCCAGCACTCTGAACAAATTACAACCTGCCTTTACAAACTCCAATCACATCAGGCTTTCCCAACCGCTTCCTGAAAGACTTGGCCCAATCTTACATGTTCTGAGCCCTTGACCTCTTACTCGGAGACATGGTATCCGAGCAACTGGCTCGCCAAGACGAAGAAAAAGAAGAAGAATTTCTGAAATTGACGTCCAATTTCCACAATTCACACACATCTGAACACTGGTATTCTGTCCATTGATATTTTTCTTTTACAACATCTGTTGTGTGTTGATTTTACCTCTTCTTTCGAGGATCTTCTCTCAATCAGAGTGAAGATGAAGAGAGTGATGGGTCTGAGTCGAATGAGGACGAGCTCACTGTGAAGCATAAAGTGTTGAGAAAGATATTGGATTACCTTCACACAAGGCCTGGTGTTGGTTGATGGGGAAGGTGGCTGGCTTGAGATCTTCAGGTGATGAGATGAAGCTCGTCTCGTCCCTGCTCTCTTTCGGCTTCTCGTTTTACACCTCATTAGAATGTACTTACTCTGCACTCAACACATTTGATCTTTTATGGTTTCCCATTTTCCGAATGCTGATTGTCCTGTTGTTTGAATCTCCCAATCTACATCACCCCATTCTCTCCTCATCCTAAAAGTATGCCTTCCTGAAATCTCATCGCCTGACGCCACTATCCTGAACTCTAACCCTGAACAGAATCTTTGCACACACAATGTTTTGGTCACTTGCTCCGAAATGTTCCCCAACCTCCAGCTCCTCCACCATGTTGGGATCGTTACTTAAAAGGAGGTCGAACACTGCACTCCGCCCTCGTGGGCTTATCCACAAACTGGTTGAAAAAGCAATCCTGGACCAAAACAAAGAAATCCTCATCTACTCTTCCCTTTCCCTGTTCCTGGACCCAATCTATCCCTGTCAAGTTAAAATCCCCCATAATCAAAACTCTTCCCTCACCACATGCGTTTTTGAATACTTCATGTTCTCCTTCCTCCTCTTCCTTCCTTACACCCGGAGCCCGAAAAACGGATCCTCCCAGTCACTCACTGTAACTCTGTCGTACTCCTCGCAATCCACTTTGGCTTCAAGCTCTTCCATCTTATGATTAAAATTTCTGGCATTGGTATAGAATATATTGAACTTTTCCACTTCTGAAATTCTATTTTCTTGCCTGACCTGACTCATCATAATTACATCATCCGTTCCTTCCTCAATACCTTCCCCACCCTCCTCTGAACTCAATAAAGAAGCGTGAATTCCCACTGTAAACCTTGTTGCCTCCTTTTCAATTTAACAAACAGCCATCATTCCGGAAACACTCCCTCTGTCCCCGAAATGATTCCCACTGCTTCTTAAATATAAAATGTTCCTCGCTTCATAATTCTTCCAGCCATTGGTTGACGTCTATTGCTCTGCTCATAATTTCTATATTGTTTCCTAATCTTGGGAGAATCCCAGAAAACATGACCTCTCAACCCTTTACTTTCAGCCAGTTACCCAATTTCCTGCATCAATTTTGAAAAAACCTCTGAGTAAACTTTCCCTCCATCATTCGCACCGAGGTGTACCACAACCAACTTCTTCCTGACATGAAACGATGCAATATTGTTTTCCCTTCCTTCAAATGTCCCGAACTCTCGCTTCTTCAAAACTGCATAGAATTCCATATCTACAATCCTTCCTGCAGAATGAAGAATCTACACATTTAATTATCTCATCACCCACAAAAACTGTCTCCCATGCATCATGTCGACCAGTTTCGATTTCTGCCCCTCCACTACCACATGCACCCACTGCACCCCCACAACTGCTTGTACCCACAGCATCCCCACCAGTGCCTGCATCCGCTACACCACTGACTGCAACCGCTGCACCCCCACCAATTCCTGCACATGCTGCACATCCTTAACTCCTGCACACACTGCACCTCCTCCACTGTCTGCACCCACTGCACCGCCACCATTGCCTTCCCCCGCTGCAACTCCACCACTGCCTGCACCGTCACCCGACCCCGCTTTGCCGTCATCGCTTCCCGCCCCTGGCACCGTCGACGCTGCCTGCCCCCGCTGCGTCATCGCTGCTGCCCGCCCCCGCTGCGCTGTCGCTGCTGCCCGCCCCCGCTGCACCACACTGCTGCCCATTGCCACTGCCCACCCCCGCTGCAACGTCGCCGCTGCCCGCACCAGCTGCAACGTCGCCACTGCCTGCCCCCGTTGCTCCATCGCTGCGACCCGCCCTCGCTGCGACGCCGCTGCTGCTGCCCGCCCCAGCTGCGCCGTCGCCGCTGCCCGCTCCCGCTGCGCCATCGCCGCTACCCACCCCCCACTGCTCCGTCGCCGCTACCCGCCCCCGCTGCGACGCCGCTGCTGCTGCCCGCCCCAGCTGCGCCGTCGCCGCTGCCCACCCCCGCTGCAACGTCGCTGCTACCCGCCCCCGCTGCGACGCCGCTGCTGCTGCCCGCCCCAGCTGCGCCGTCGCCGCTGCCCGCCCCCGCTGCGCCATCGCCGCTGCCCGCCCCCGCTGCGCCCTCGCCGCTGCCCGCCCCCACTGCTCCGTCGCCGCTACTCGCCCCCGCTGCGACGCCGCTGCTGCTGCCCGCCCCAGCTGCGCCGTCGCCGCTGCCCGCCCCCGCTGCAACGTCGCCGCTGCCCGCCCCCGCTGCGACGTCGCTGCTACCCGCCCCCACTGCGACGCCGCTGCTGCTGCCCGCCCCAGCTGCGCCATCGGCGCTACCCGCCCCGCTGCGACGCCGCTGCTGCTGCCCACCCCAGCTGCGCCGTCGCCGCTGCCCGCCCCCGCAACGCCGTCGCCGCTGCCCGCCCTCTCTGCGCCGTCGCTGCTGCCCGCCCCCTCTGCGCCGTCGCTGCTGCCCGCCACTGCTCGCTGCCACTGACGTCACCAAATTAAGTTCTTCCTCAGGACGATAGATGGAGAAATGGGGTTTCCTCACCTGTCTTCCAAATTTGCTTTGATTTTATTTTCAGCGGATTGGGTGGAAAACTTCGAAATTATAAAGAAACATGGAGTCGCAAAATGGCGGCGTGGCTCCACCTCAGCGCGATACGAAGCGGGAGAGGGTTTCCATGAATAGCGTAACGAACCGCACAGCACGAAGAAAACGTTCTCACCCACTGGTTCAAACCACGTGGTCACAGCATGCGTCATGGGAAACGAAGCAGGACGCCGACATTATCGAGCTTCGTGCCCGATTGGGGGATACCTTGGAGCAGAGGAGGTGTGATGAGAATTATACAGAGGAGTTACAAATTAAATTGGACGAGGCATTACGGCATGCAGACGAGGTTCAGCAAAATTATGTGCACAGGGAATCACAACAATTGGCCGATGCACAGGAACGAATTTGGGGGCTGGAAAAGGACTGAGCCAACACAGGCGAGGAACTACATGGAGAAATGATTAAAGTAGAGTTGTTTACCCGTAGGTTGTTGGAACATGAGAAGAGCGAACTGAACAAAAGAATAGAGGAGGAGCAAATTAGTAACTCCGGGATAGGGAGAACTTGGAAGAAGAATGGAAAACAAAGTTGGAATTGCAACAACTGAAGGAAAAGGTAAGAACAAGCAATCAGATAAGAGAAATCCGAAAACAGGAGATAGAAAGAAAAAAAGAAATATCTGGAACAACTCGAGCAGTGGTTCTTAACATGGGTTCGGTGAGCCAGTCTGTCTCACCCTCCGAAACACATTGCAATTTTTCTATAATTTGCTTTCGGTCCAACTTAATTTTATTTCTTTTTTTTTCAGGATCAGGATGTCAAGTAAATTTAGTCGCATTGCAAATTTAGTTGCAAATTTAATCGCATTGCAAATTTAGTCGCGAGTCCAACGAAATTCAGCTTTCAACTCGACGAGACCACCGACGTTTCTAATTTGAGCCAGCTCATCGTATTTGTGCGTTATGTCAAGGGAGACGAGATCACGGAAGAGTTTCTGTTCTGCAAGCCTCTCACAACAACGACTAAAGCAGCTGACGTGAAGAAACTTGTGGACGACTTCTTCAGAAGCAACGGTCTTTCTTGGAACATGGTGTCTTCAGTTTGCTCGGACGGGGCTCCAGCCATGCTGGAGCGTAACTCCAGTTTTGGAGCGCTGGTGAAGGCGATGCACCACACGTCATCGTCACGCATTGTGTCCTGCACAGACATTCGCTGGCATCAAAAACTCTGCCTCCAGAACTGGCCGATGTTCTGAAAATCGTCGTTGAAACTGTGTATTACGTGCGAAGCAGTGCTCTGAATCATCGCATCTTTGAAGAGCTGTGCAATGAAATTGGCTCTGAATTCGAAGTCCTTCTTTACCACTCTGACGTTCGGTGGTTATCACGAGGGAAGGTACTGAGGCGTGTTTTTGCCTTGCGTGTAGAATTAGCCCTGTTTCTGCGAGAGCACCAGCATCGCCATGCAACTCATTTAGAGGAATCAAAGTTCATCCTTGCCTTGGCGTACATGGCTAACATCTTCGACACACTCAACCATCTCAATTGCCAGATACAGGGCGGGTGGAGTGAATGTCCTCGAAGCTGAAGAAAAGCTGAGCGCTTTTCGAAAGAAGCTACTATTGTGGAGGTGGCCAACAGAGAAAGACAACTTCGCGAACTTTCTGCTAAAGGACGAGTGCATGAGCGGGATTGCAGATGATTCTGAAGTTGGAGGCACTGCTCTCTCAAGGGAACTGAAGGAAGCGATTGCCACACACTTGGATGAGCTGGGAAAGTCATTCGATGGATATTCCCCTGACCAAGCACAACACCCAGCATGGGTGAGACAGCCATTTACTTTTGGCGTTGGAACGGCAGATGTCAACGATCAATACCTCGACGACCTCATAAAACTTCAGCAGAGCCAGACTCAACAACAACTCTTCGGCACAACAATGCTCTCAACGTTTTGGTGCCGCCAAATGTGAGGGTATCCTCTCATCGCGAAAATTGCCCTTGAGATCCTCACGCCGTTTGTTACAGCGTATCTCTGTGAGCATGCATTTTCGAATCTGGTGGACATCAAAACAAACAAAAGGAGCAGACTTGCATGTGAAAGTGATATGAGGGTGGCCCTTGCCAAAACAAAGCCAACATTTCCCAGATCGCCTCAAAAAAAGCAAGAACAAAAATTGCATAAAGATCCAATTCTTCTTATTATCCAAATATACTATTGAATTTTGATGCAATTTGATTTTTATTGCTGTATTAATTAAAATTGAATTTATTTTCTTCTTATTATACAAATATACTCTTGAATTTTGATGCAATTTTTTTTCATTTTTGTCATTATTAAAATTGTAATTTTTGGTCAAATTTGAGGGGTTCGGAGAGTGTACGGTGGTTTTTGTTCGGGTTCGGCGCTTCTGAAAAGGTTAAGAACCACTGAACTCGAGGAATACAGCAAAAGAATGGAAGAAATGAGGGAGGAAGCATGCGAAAGAGGTGCTGAGATGAGAAAGGAATCACGGGAAAAAGCTTCTGAGTTACAGAAACACCAAACCAAAGAGAGGGAATTCCAAAACGAGCTGAGGATATAAAGTGAGGAAAGAAAGAGAACGGAGAATGAAAGGTTAAGGAACTACACTGTGCAGATTGAACAGATGGAAGCCAAGCAAGATGAAAGAATGAGATGGAAGAAAGAGTAGTGAAAGAACAACGAATGAAGCAGGAAAGGGAAATCAATTAGTTGAGAGAAACGACGAGATTGGAGAATGAAGAACATGAGAGATGGTGGGGTAGAAAACAAAAAGAATATGAATCTGAAATTGACCAACGAAAGGAGAGAGCAAGGTTGGAGTACGCAGAGATCGAAAAACTCCGGAAAGATAACGAACAACGAAAAAGGCTCGGAGAGGAAGAACGACTCAAATGGAAAAGAAAGTGGAGCCAGGAAGTAGGACAGCACAATAATATGGGATGTGTGACATCACCACAGGGAGGAATGTTAGTGGTGCGGGACTTGATTGACATCACTCGTCGGATGACACCCCAATTAGAGCAAATCCTGGTGATGGAGACATTGAGGGAGCATACGGGGTTGTTGACGAATGGAACACATTTTGAGCAGTTTCAGCATGTGGACCTGACAGCCCCAGAGGAGTGTGGCGAATCGATGATGAGCAACCTGCTGGAGAGAAGCAACCGGACCGAGGTGACTCTGAAACGAAGCAGGTACATGAGCACATGCATACATGGTGCGGATGATGAGCTTAAGGTAGGAATTCGATTTTATGTCAATGAAGACACTCTGTCCGATGGGGTGCACGTATGCGTGACCCCGGTATGTGTTTGTGTGTGGAATGACTGTGAATGAATGTTGTGAGCCCACAGTCCAGACGACAGCACCGGTGTGTGCTGCCAAGGCCGAAACGTGTGTGTACTCACGTGGTGGTCGGGAATGTAGCCCTGGAATGCGAGGCAGTGAGTCAGCACACAGGCAAGGTTGAATGTGTGGAGTGTGAACACATCACCTTGGAATGTGTGGAGCCTGTTTTGTGTGGGAGTCCTGAGCGTGGAATGAGTGGTGACGTAGGAAATAGGTGAGAGGTGCAAGGGGAAATGGAAGTGCCATCAGGACAGAACTTCACACAGGGGAGGGAAACCATAGTGGACAGCCCCACATGGGTTCTTACAAAGTTGGAGGTGCTGCATCCATGAGCAGGCTTTAGAAATTGGACTTTAATTTCTCTCTCAGCCTCACAGGAACTTCGGGGTAGAGCGCCGATGAGTAGCAAGTGGCACTGGCATGTGTCACATACTCCCCGTACCCATTTTAGAACAGGAAGTGGCCAGCAGCGACACCGCATGTGTCACTTGGTCTTCAAACCTCTCTGAGGACACGAAGGGTTCGACGAGCTGAGTGTGGTTTATCTGTCTTCAGGGAGTTAGAGAGAAGAGGGGGAGGCCGCTCCCCCGATTAGGGGTTTACCTGATTTCCTCAAACCCTGGAGAAGAGGGGGAGGCGCTTCCCCGATTGGTTTTTACCTGACTTCCGCGAACCCTGGAGAAAAGGAGGGGGTGGACCACAACCCCAATTGAGACGTGACCCCTTCCGTGCATAGTGCTGGATATGATTTATAAAAGGTGTCTACGAGGAGTCAACATGCTCAAAACGGTCAATCAGAGCATTAACCAGCTCTTACTTTTCAGTGGGCATCTGATCGTACCATCTCCCCATCCACATGAGCACATCAAAGGCTGATTTCTGATCCATTGAAGGCTGAATCTAAGCATCGCGCAGGGAAACTTTGACGTACTTGGTACCAAAATCTTTCAATACGAACAGCGGTGTACAACTTTCGATGGAAACAAAATCAGCACGATCAAGAGTTGTCTGCGAGTCATCCCTGCTGCTGCACTGAATTGATGCAATCGTTTGGCCAGAATATTCGTCATCAAGATATTGTGTGACTAAATCACCAATACAGTCACACTCAAATTTATACCGCTGACATACTTCTTAACAATCACCTTCGCCCCAGAAACTACAGTCAATCTGAACCACGCTGGCCACTGTTCAGACGCCATGACCGAAGACGACTGCGCAGTTTGGTTGAAGGTGACTCGGCATTTTGGCGCGTGCGCTCGAAATTATATTTTGAGAATAAATGCCGACGTTTACATTTCGTGTTTTGAAACTTTTGCACCTTCGGCAGAAAATGTATAAATATAAAAGGCTAAAATGTGTTTTACATTTATATTTCATTTCAGCAAATATACCGTCGGCGGATCCGTAAACCAAGTTATAAAATAACTAAGGCCTTTGAGTAAATGGGCGATATGTGCGAAACGTTAGACGGGGCCATGACCATGGGCTGCCCAAAATTGAGGCTCGGGTGAGCCTCGGGAGAAAGGTGGGGGTAGTCTGCTGAAATGGGCCCTTTGTGGGTTATTAAATATAGGATAAGCCCAGATCCCCCTTAAATGCATGTTTCGCCAGGTTGTTCTGTAATTGCACATTTGTTGTGTGTCGGAAGTTGTAGCAGGCTGTCCAATGTTCATAGAGTGGTGGTGTTCCGAGAGGCGCCTTCTTTTTCCTCCTCCCCCCCGGCCAGCCCCCACCTGGCGTCCTGATAGAGCCAGTCAACCAGACGTGCCAACAACCCATTGGCGGAGAGCTGCTGCAAACTCGAATGATGGACCAATCACGTGTCCCCGGAGACGGTCCGAAAAGCCCGCCCCAGAAGGCAAGAGGATCTGCTTCATGAGGAATGACTCGACGAGCTGTTCCTCCTTGGCCATGGACCCAGCGTGCAGGTCGTCCCCAGGTTCATCCTGTGTCCAGCCACTGGGCCTCTGACTGTCCTTGCTCCCTGCACGGCTCGACACGTCTTTTCATCCCATCGATCCACCTGCAGAGTCCATCACCCAGATTTGGCCTCGTCTGGTGTACAGGCCAGGCCTGGATTTGCATACTGGACATTGTGAAGAACCAACTGGAACACACCATAGATCTTTTGCTCTTGTGCCGTCGACCTTATCGGGGCTGGGCGCACCGAGGCTATGTGTGTTAGCGGTGCCGATAGGAGTACGTCTCCGCCATCTTGCCACTCTGCATGCTCGAGCTGGGCGCTCGAATCTGTTGACATTGGCTTGTCACGAGCCGCATTCCTGCCTTCGACACCTTTCCTCTCGGCCAGGAGGCACCACCAAATACTACATGTCTTGTATGTATGTTGTCCAGGCCTAAGGTTAATTTTGCTAGGGTCCCCTTCGAAACCCCTATCCGGAGCACCCGAGATAAGAGTGGGTTATAGATTAATTATAACATTTGTGAATGATTTGCTTGTGTCGTGTTCCCCAATGTTTTCCCCAATAAATCTGGCTGTTTCATACAAAATTTGCCACCTTGAATTTATTCGTGTTGCGCAAAAGAACAATCGCTCGATTTGTATTGAAAACGAAACTGGCTACGGACTGCGGCAGACTTCGCTCGGTCTCTGATCAAACCCAGTCTGTAGCCGGGGTGTATATCCCCAACTGGCAAGGTACAGGAGTACTTTGGTATCGTGATCTGAGGCGCGTGACCCGAGACCTGTGCCGAACTAGCCGGCTTTATAACCCCTGAGATGGTGGTGCTGTTAAGCGCCGCCGAATCTTCAACAATATAAGGGTGTGCTTCAGAGCTCGTGAAAGAAATGTGTGTAAACGTGTCTGTCATGAAGAAAAAAGCTTCCCCGAAGAGAAGGCATCTATTCTTTAACCTTCTCAATGCATCACATTTAAGATCCCATTAGCCATGGGGGGGGGTGAGGGGGGGGCTAACCTGAACATGCATTTGAGGAAATAACTGTCTGAGGACCTGCATTCATCAGACCGGATTCTGAAATCCATAACAATATCATCTGTGTGAAACATTTGTTTGGCTGACAAATCATGTGACCGATGGCAATATGATTTTTTATTCTGTGGACCATTTTATCTCAAGAGATATGGTCTGTGGATATGGTCCACATAATTTTTAGCCGGGTCTCTCGTAGCGAACGCTGGCTCGAAGAGAGCTCCGCGTTGTTGTTGTTGTTGTTGTTGTTGTTGTTGTTGTTAAGACAAAACCCTTAGGACTTGGCTCTTTTATGTACAGGATCCGGATCTCCTTTAATACTAAACACCTGTACACATCCTCACATCGATGGTGCCTTTTGAGAGCGTCTATCATCAACTTTTAAATATATTCGGGCATTTGCTTTAAAGTTTCGAAAAGTTCACGTTACTATTTAAAGATTATTCCATTTAATGTATTGTAATTTCGTAAATACACGATTTTCTTGTCATGAACAGGAGTCTCCATGAAGGGTCTCGCTATTGACTCCAACGAGGCACGTGACGAAATATCGGAAGTTGTTGTTATTGCCTTTAGGACGCGGCTCTTGGACACATTTATCCTTGTTCATTCTGTGGACCACATCCCTTAAAATTTTTCACACTGATCGGATGTGGTGTTCGATATATGCAATTATGACGTCATAACGAGAACACCTATGATGTGATAAAAATCACGGTCATTTCCCATGAGGAGTACTTGCTACGTGCCTAGTTTCAAGTTTTTTTCCACGGTGCGGTTTCAGAGACAGAGGTCCAAAGTTTTTCCGTTTTTTCAATATGGCTGACACACCACGTAACCGATGACGTCATAATTATCATGAGAGCATTCAACACGTGGCGTTGCCCCAATGGTGAAAATTTCGTCTCGATCTGACAAGCGGTTGCAGAGAAAAACACGAAAGTTCTGCGCAGCCAAACAAACAAATACAAACGATAAGACAAACAAGATGTAATACCCTCTCTTCTGGTGAGGATAATGTGGAAGAAATAAAATTAATTATATTAATGTATTCTCAATTTTGGTATCCTTTGTTCTTATCATTGCAGAATAAGGTGTTATTTTTGTACTGGAATCAAATTGACTGTCAGTAAAATCTCTTTTTGCAGCCTTTTGATCTCCATGGTGATGTAAATGATGTACAAGCAAGATAAAATGATATCTTACTCAATCTCATTTGCTTTATCTCAATGAAATGTATTGAAACATTCTGTATATCCAAATTAGTATTTCCAATGTTTAGATGAAACTGCTCTGCTGCTCAAGAAAAGGACGCTTTGCTGCTGGTACCTATTGTCTGGTGGTTATTAAATAACTCCCGAAAGGTGATCCCAGTGGATGCCTTGTTGTCCAAGGACGATTATATGACAGCACAAAATGGAATGTCGTATTTTGAGAATCTGGTTGCTCACTGGTGAACGGAAGGTATGATCAAAGTCGTGGGCTTGTGTCTCCATTCACTCGGCCTCTTCATATTTTGTCTCAACCTTGTTGTTTCCCTCTCCATCTCACGGCCGGTCTCGCTTTCCCGGGCTGTGGTCATGATCTGAGCGTGTCCATCACCCCTTCCCTCCCAAAGTGACCATTTCTATCGTTCCCTTTCTCATGCTTGCCAGCCCTCACCCCCATTGTCCCTTGCCAGATGTTTTCACTCCAGAATAATATAAAAACAATTGTTCTGTGCATTTTGAGCAGAAAGAGGATGGTGTTTTTTATTTCTTGTCTTGTTATCCTTTTTCACCATGCGCATGGTGGTTGTTATTTTTATTTGATGTGTGCTGTTAATAAATGGTTTCAGACTCGGAAAGAGAAGAACTGAATTATTCACAGTAACAACAACAATTATATCACAACAAGAGCATGGGTGGGGTCTGCCTCAAATTTAATTGTCATGACGACGTAAAATGCCGGAATATTTTGTCCAAGTACTCCTAAACAGAAGGGGTTTGAAAGTGCAAAAAAGGCAATTTGTATTTAACAGTGTTAATGTGTATAATTAAATTGAAATAAAATAAAGATTTTCAAGGTTGGAGATAAAAAAGTGGAAGTTTACCACCATTGATGCAGTCTTGTTCACCACGCTATCGAACATGTTTAATTAGTTCTTCGTGCCTGTTGTTTGTGTCCTTTATAACGTCCTTAAAAACAGTAAGTTTCCTGTTTAGAATGATTTTCAATCTTGTTTGATTACCAGGTGGAGTGAGTAAAATAATTATCTCACTCCTCTCTGTACATGTGTGATCAGGACAAATTCAGAGCCAAAGTAATAAACTTCAGGTTCGTTTTCTGATTTGTCTTCAAAATATAACATTAAAATGAAATTAAGATAAGTTGTTCCTCGATCATAAACTTACATTTGTAGATGGACAGACAGAAGTGAACCAGTTCCTAAACCACGATGTTGAGTGTGTGGGAAACTAATAATTGTCTTGTCTGAGTTGATTCCCGACCTGACTCTAATCTGTTGAAGGGATGCTTTGTCAGGAGGGCATTGCATCGCAATGTGCACCATCCTTCTGATGGAAATTAAGCCTGGCATCCCTTCTTCCAGCAATCATTGTTGGACATTAAAAATCCCACAGTGTCGTTAAAACAGAACATGAAAGTTTCTATTGTCAGCCCGAACAGATTACAAATTCTTGCCACCTTCAATCGGAACTCAGACCTTGCTCGCTGCTTTGTGAAAGACCTTGGCCAAAAACTTTCCCCGGTCAGTCCCACATGAAGGTGCAAATAATTGTCGCCATTAATGAAGCAATCATCGAAGTATGAATTCGAACTTATATTATAATTAGCCCATCACAAGTAATTCCTTGTTATCATCAACAAAGACTTCTTTGCAGATGGGATAATTTCCCGAGAATTGGAATATTTCAGGATTTGTAACACTATCTCCCACTGGGAATGGCGCTGTCACACACGTTTACATCGAGGGAATTGGGGTCCTTCCCCTCCTCTTAACCCCCGAGACTATGAATAATAACCAATAATACCAAGACCAATAAGGCACCAGACTCACCAAGTGGAGCTTCAATCGTCACTTTTCAAACTGAGATTTAAATTTAATTCCTTTAACTTCATTCACAATCTACTCATTACCTCCACCACTGAAGGTGGACACAGGTTATGTTTTTCTCTCCTGTCTGTCTGTAAACAGAATATCTCAAAAGTTGTGGATGGATTTGGATGAAATTTGGTGGACAGGTTGGTTTGTGTCCAACCATCCATCCATTGGGACCATACTCTGTACAGAGCATCGGTGCTGCCGAAGCAGTTTCCTTGGCTATTGGGCACAATCCTGGACGAGTCACCACTCTGACGAAGGAGACTCAAATGACTCGATCATCCCAGTAAGCTGGTACTCATTTTGCCGACCTCGGAAGGATGGCAGGCTGAGTCAACCCCCTGGTGAAGTAATTCAGTGGGCAACGAGGCTTGAACTCAGGACCATTGGATCCCAAGCTGTCACCCGAACTACTGAGCCAACACCAGGTTTCGGTTGGGTGTGTGACCCCGACAAAGTGATTACATTTTGTTCAAGATACAGAAACAGATCGTATAATTTTTGAAGTTATTCTTCAAGAGAGAGAGAGAAAGAGAGAGAAAGAGAGAGAAAGAGAGAAAGAGAGAAAGAGAGAAAGAGAGAAAGAGAGAAAGAGAGAAAGAGAGAAAGAGAGAAAGAGAGAAAGAGAGAAAGAGAGAAAGAGAGAAAGAGAGAAAGAGAGAAAGAGAGAAAGAGAGAAAGAGAGAAAGAGAGAAAGAGAGAAAGAGAGAGAGAGAGAGAGAGAGAGAGAGAGAGAGAGAGAGAGAGAGAGAGAGAGAGAGAGAGAGAGAGAGAGAGAGAGAGAGAGAGAGAGAGAGAGAGAGAGAGAACGAGAGAGAGAGAGAGAAAACGATATATGGCACGATATCTCAAAAAGTTATCGATGGATTGGATGGAACAAAACATCATGGATGAGTTGGTAAAGTGACAAGAACAAGCCGATTCGATTTTGGTTCAGGTCTGAATCCAGATCTGGCCTCACAGTGGGACACAAAATGTAAACTGTTCATCCTCTCTCAGGCATACCCTCCACTGGGTGCTGTTCTTATTTTTAACTGCTTTGTACAAGTATTGTTACGGATTTGGAAACCATCTGCACACAACAGCCAGAGTCCCCACAGTTCAGTTATTTAATTAAGTATATGTGTATAGTTAGAATCCATCCCCTGTGTCTGACGGGAATTACATGTGTGCGCTGCGAGTTATTTTGTTGTTAGTTTTGTTTTATATTCCCCAACAACAACATCCCGCTTCGTTCCGCTACCCAACCAAACCTTCGCACACCGACTCCATTCTCTCCATGTTTTAGGCTGAAAGCATGGGCGGAGCCTCCATCGCCTCAGATCGAGGCTCTGCTCTGAAGAAGGTCAGGGAGTGTTTCCTCCAGCCATTGGACAAAGAGAGAGCAAAGCCGAGGTGCTCCAGCCAATGGGAAGCCAGAAGGCCAGAAACAACGACTGAGCCTCTTCGGGGGGCGGGCCACCGACACGCCCCCCGTCCAATGGGAGGCAGAGTCACCTCAGGAATGATCCCTCCCACCTCCCAGGAGCGGTTGAATAATTGTCGGTGTGATCTGTCTGGGTCGTCTTGTCTGGTCTGCTGGCCATCTTCCGACTTGGTGTTGGCTGGCGTCTGCCACTTCGTCTTGGTTCCTTGGCCCTTGGTGCGAGGTTGTCCGTGTGGGTTTGAATCCCACCGTGGTGGTTGGAGCATCCGATATTCCCAAGCCCTTCCACAAGAATGCCGAGCCTTACAAGAACAGGTCGGCAAGCCGTGGGAACACGGCCAGGTACCAGCAGAACTCTGACCCTCCAGTTCGCCTATCCTCCCGGACTGGAAGTCCGAATTATGGCCGGCCGGCTCCATTTTCTTGTGGTGTGTGTGTGTGTGTGTGTGTGTGTGTGTGTGTGTGTGTGTGTGTGTGTGTGTGTGTGTGTGTGTGTGTGTGTGTGTGTGTGTGTGTGTGTGTGTGTGTGTGTGTGTGTGGCGCCAGTCAATTAGGTACAAATTGTATAAGTGTTGATTGCTCATTGTACATTGCATTTTTCTTCGTGATAACTCTGCTCTGTTTCCCCTCCTTGTTAATAAATATCTGTTAAATGTTCCAATTCGTTGCCTGTCGTTTCTATCATTGACCGAGCATGGCTCGGGCTCGAGAATTATTGAGGCTGTTTGTGCCATAAGTTGTCATTTGGACCGGCGCGGTTCGGACAGAGTCGGCTGAGGGTGTGGTTTCCCCGGTAGTTAGACGACGTGGGTACTTCGGTATATTGGAATTGGACAATTCACCCAACCCCACGCCGTCAAAATATTGGCGTCCACGGTCCTCTAAGGGACCCGTGACCTTTGGAGTTATCCAAGAGTTACGACCGTCAATTCCGGGGGTCGGTGGGGACGGCCCGACTGCTCCGTTTCGCGGCCGTTATCACCACCAAAACCCGACACCGCAATCGTATAACCAGGTGGAAAGTCACACGACATTATCAATTATAATATGTGATTAATCGCATTAATTAATTCCATGCAAATGTTTCTGGTGCTGCAGGTTTTCTGGATTCATCACTTCATCAATTTACACCTTTGTTTATAAAACCCTTGGCCCAACACAGTGTTTACTTGGCCTGTTGGTGTTTTCATCTGAACCTCTGGCTCATGATGCAGTAAATTGAAGTTGAAATCCCATATTCCCAATGTTTATTAATTACATACTGATGACCTTGACATTAATGGAAATGTGCACTGACGTGGACTGATGGAGTTGGCCGAAATCTCATCTCAGGAAATTTCAATCAATAAAAATAAATATATGTATATTTTTTCTTTGAGTCAGAATCTTTGGATCACTCACTCCGGCATGTGGGAGTGAAACAGGAATTTAGTGTCAAACCAAAACCATGTTTTTACAGGGACATGGGAAAGGAAATGTTTGTTTTCCCTTGTTGTTGAAGTGATATCTCAAAAGGAACATGTCAGTTTGTGGAGTCCAGTAACATCTTGTGGATTGTACTTTGGACCAGGTCACTCGAGTGAACTTATCATGTGGATTGTTCTTTGGACCAGGTCACTCGAGTAAACTCACCATGTGGATTGTACTTTGGACCAGGTCACTCGAGTAAACTAACCATGTGGATTGTACTTTGGACCAGGTCACTCGAGTGAACTAACCATGTGGATTGTACTTTGGACCAGGTCACTCGAGTAAACTAATCATGTGGATTGTTCTTTGGACCAGGTCACTCGAGTGAACTAACCATGTGGATTGTACTTTGGACCAGGTCACTCGAGTAAACTAATCATGTGGATTGTTCTTTGGACCAGGTCACTAGAGTGAACAAACCATGTACTGCAGACATTGATGTTCAGATTGTAAATTTGTGTTTCAATGCGGGAGAATAATTTATTTTTATGGTTTTGTATTACAGCCGATTGCTGTTGGTTGCATCATTGCTGGAAGTTCGGCTGTGCCGGTGATGCACGACCCCTTGTTACCAGGATGGCCCTTGTTTTGACGATCTCAGGAGGATGACAGGCTAAATCAACCCACGTGATGTGAGGTGACGGACAACGGGGGCTCCACCTGAACACGTGGTGTTGTGTATCGACCGGACGTGAGAGGGAGCGATGAGGAAGAAGACTCGGGGTCAGAGGTCAGGAGGTGTATAGTGAAAACCTTGTAACGTTCCGATGTCGGTTTAATAAAACTTTGGAGAATATTGAATTCCTCATTCTTGGAGTATTTTATCAAATAACAAAACCGTCAAATACAATGGTGGAGATCAGTGATAACAAGGAGAAAAGTGAACACGAGGAAGATGATGAAGAAGAAGAAGAAGAAGAAGAAGAAGAAGAAGAAGAAGATTGAAGAGACGTTGAAGAACTTCCGGGTTGTTGCTGTGAACCTCGTACAGAACCTCGAACCGAGATCCTCGTGGTCGGGACTGATGGGAAGAGGTATTTTGGGAATTCTTATTTAAAAATAAAAACGTGATTTTAAATAAAAAAATAATTTTATGTTTCTTGACGACGTTGATGAAGGAAAGTTAAAGGGGTTTTTATTGAATGTTTGTTGAGGTGTTTGATTGTTAATTTAATGAGGTGTTTTCACTCCTTTTGTTTATAATCAAATTATCACTAAACTTCCTTCAACGATAATTAAACCTCATTCTTCCTTTTAACAACAAAACTCTCAGAAGCATTTTATAATTGACTTGTATATCCAATTTGATTTGAAAATGAGGAGTAACGAGGTTCGATTACCGACTTTACCTCTTCCGTGGGATTTTTAACGTTCATCATCTGAATGGAGATGAAAACCCTGATTCAAAATCTATAAACTCAAAAATATCGTGTGGGTCTAAAATGTAACATTCCTCGTTGACCTTCCATCGACATTCCATCAGACTGGCCCCCACCGCCCTGCCCCCAATCTGACTTTCGCCCACCTCCTTTCCCCCAATCAGGCTGGCCCCCACCGCCCTGCCCACAATCGGACTGGGCCCCGCCGCCCTGCCCCCAATCAGGCTGGCCCCCACCCCCCTGCCCCCAATCGGACTGGCCCCTGCCGCCCTGCTCCCAATCGGACTGGCCCCCGCCGCCCTGCCCACAATCGGACTGGGCCCCGCCGCCCTGCCCCCAATCAGGCTGGCCCCCACCCCCCTGCCCACAATCAGACTGGGCCCCGCTGCCCTGCTCCCAATCGGACTGGCCCCCGCTGCCCTGCCCCCAATCGAACTGGCCCCGCTGCCCTGCCCCCAATCAGGCTGGCCCCCACCGCCCTGCCCCCAATCGGACTGGCCCCGCTGCCCTGCCCCCAATCAGGCTGGCCCCCACCGCCCTGCCCCCAATCGGACTGGCCCCCGCCGCACTGCCCCCAATCTGACTTTCGCCCACCACCTTTCCCCAAATCAGCCTGGCTCCTGCCGCCCTGCCCCCAATCGGGCTGCCACCCACCACCTTTCCCTAAATCAGCCTGGCTCCTGCCGCCCTGCCCCCAACTGGGCTGGCCCCCACCACCCTGCCCCCAATCAGGCTGGCCCTGCCCCCCCCCCCATCAGGTTCCGAAACATCTCCCATCCATGTACAAATCTAGTTTGTGAGATGACGGTGTAGGACTTGTTGAACAGCATATTTATATTCAAGGAAAGTGTAAATTCATGATGAATCTGTGAGAAAGTTCAAGTAAAAGTAAATTGAGATGTTTGTTTGTTCTTCTCTCCACATGTGGTTTTCAGAAGGTGTAACGGAGCCCTCCAGGTGTGTGTATAATATGTGTATCATCACTTCAATATATGTGTTTATATTCACCCCTTGGTTGCATCGGTACAGTATGTATGTATGTGTGGATGGATGTATTGTTACAGATTTGGAAACCTTGTGCACACAAACAGCCAGAGTCCCCGTAGTTCAGTTATTTCGATAAGTATGTGTTTTGTCGTTAGAATCCATCCCCTCTGTCTAATGGGAATTTCGTGTGTGCGCTTGGAGTGATTTTTAAGTGAGGTTTTTATTACATCCACAACAACAACAACAGCGACGCCGACCCACACTCGACCCCGTCGCCATTGCCCATGTGTTTTTGGCTGAGGGCGTGGGCGGAGCCTCCGTCGCTTCGGATCGAGGCTCTGCCCCAAGGCAGGGCATGGACGTTTCCTCCAGCGAATGAGCGAAGGGCAAGCATGACACGCATGCCCCAGCCAATCGGGAGGTGACCACGAGTCGTCCCACAACCCCTCGTCCAATCAGGAGGCGAGTGGCGAGGAGAAGAGACCCCTCCCACCTCAGAAGAGTCGAATGGTGTTCAGGACCAGGGTTCGGCAGAGAGAGGAGTTCATGGAGATTGCCGAGCGGTCTGTCGTCGTGGCTCAGTGGTTGTCGACGAGGGCTCTGCAGACGGTCGTGGTCGTGGTTGGAGTGGTCTGCTGTCCTTTGGTGGGCAAGTCTGGTGACCGAGCAGCCAGGGTCGTGGACCATGGACTTCGGGTCGTGGGTTCGAGTCCCCGTGGTGGTTCGGGTCAGTGTGACCGCTCGAGGCGGCCCGGCTCTACCGACTAAAGACCCACAGGGTCCAGTTTCGTGTGTGTGTGTGTGTTTGTGTGTTTGTGTGTGTGTGTGTGTGTGTGTGTGTGTGTGTGTATGTGTGTGTGTGTGTGTTTGGGTATGTGTGTGTGTGTGTGTGTGTGTGTGTGTGTGTGTGTGTGTGTGTGTGTGTGTGTGTGTGTGTGTGTGTGTGTGTGTGTGTCCATGGGCCCCGTCTGTAAGTAGAAACTATAAAGTGCCTCTGTTCCTTGGTTTGCATTTCTTTTATTCATTATAACTCTGCTCTGTCTCCCCTAAGCCTGGTGTTGGCTTCGTGTTTAGGGTGGTGGCTTGGGATCCCAGGGTCCTGAGTTCAAGCCCCGTTGGCTGCTGAATTAACACCAGGGGGTTGACTCAGCCTGTCATCCTTCCAAGGTCGGCGAAATGAGTACCAGTGTACTGGTCCCGGTGTATTCCCCGGTTAGAATAGGTGTACCATATCCCTGTGTGTCGTAAGAGGCGACCAGGGTTGGCGTCAGGAAGGGCATCCGGCCATAAAACATTGCCTCAAGAAAAAGCCAACCCCTGCACAGCAGGGAAAAATGTCTGTAAAAATGGTCATTATTTATTTTTCTGTGTCTCCCCTCCCCGATTATTCTTTATAAATAAACCCCCGTGTTAAATGTTCCAGTTTGTTGTTCGTGTTTTCTTTCGTTGACCCAGCACGGTGTGGGTTTGAGAAATTGTAAGGCCGTTCGTGCCGTAAATTGTTCATTTGGTCCGGCGTGGCCTTGGTGGCTTCCGCTTGGTTACGCCGGATCCGAGTCGGTGATAGCAACTCGGTTCGGACAAAGTCGGTCGAGGCTGTGGTTTTCCCCGGTAGTTGGACGTCGTGGGTACTGAGGTATATTGAAATTGGGCAATTAGCCCCACACCACGCCGTCGAAATATTGGCGACCATGGTCCGCAAAGGGACCCTTGAGCTTTGGGAGTTGTCCGAGAGTCATGACCTAAATTCTGGGTGTTCAGTGGGAGACTACTCTACTGCTCCACCTTGTGGTCATTTATCGCCACCAAACCCCAGCCCACAACAGTCTGGAGTGTTGTCCAGGCTCGTATGAGAGCAAACAAACAACGTACAGCAAGAGGGGAGGGAGAGGGAAGGACAAAACAGTGGGGAACTAGAGGGGGAGCACTCGGGAGAGTGCAAAACATCTGCCGCCAATACTACTGGGTCACTCAAGTGAACCTTATATCTTATTCATTAAATATGATGTCAACAGTGCTGACAGTTATAGTTCTTTTCTCCAACATTTTTTTTTGGGGGGGGGGGGCGTTGGAAATCACTGAAAACATGTAAAAATGAAAACATTCTGGTTTTCATCAATGATCTCTCGGACTCTCTGGAAAATCCTCTATTTCTCTTTGCCGACGACTCCACCCTCTGCCGTACCATCTGTCATCCCTCAGACCGGCAAGCAGCAGCTTCTTCGCTCACTGCAGATCTGGATAAAATCACAAACTGGTCCAACACGTGGAACATGTCTTTCAATCCAGACAAATCTCACACTCTCACTATGTCTCTTCGAAAGGACCGTTTACAAAACCCCCCCATCCACTTTCTCAACAATCCTCTGGAAGAAGTCTTTTCTTTCAAGCTTCTAGGTCTCACTATCTGCCATGACCTTTCCTGGGAAAGTCACATTTCCAACCTCGCCTCAAAAGCCAGTCGCCGACTGGGAATCCTCCGTCGTGCTCAGTCCTTCCTCGGCCCTCTTGAGCTCCTGACCACTTACAAAGCTTTTGTCCGTAGCCTGATGGAGTACTGCTCTCCCCTCTGGGCTGGTGCTCCTGCCTCCCACCTTTCTCGGCTTCATGCTGTCGAAACCAGGGCATTTAAGATCATCGGCATCTCCCGCAATGAAGCTGAGTCTTTGGGCCTCTCACTCAATCACCGCAGGTTGGTCGGTGGTCTTTCTGTCTTCTACAGACTCCTCTCCAGCCTTGCCCCCCCTGCTCTCTCTGCGATTTGTCCCCACCACATTTCCACAGGGCACTCAAGGTCCGCCAACAACCCCCTTCTGGTAAAACTACCAAAATCACGAATCACTGCTCGTCTTCACTCTTTCATTCCTCTTTTTTCCCGCCTTTGGAATAAACTTCCTCACTCTATTCTTTCCCATTCTTCCCTCCAGGCTTTCAAAACAGCTGTTCACCACCACCTCTTATCTCCCCCCATCCAAATCCTCGATCTTTTCTACCCCCGATAATCCACCCAAGCCCACTTCCTTCATTTCTCCTACTTTCCTTCCTGAAAGTCCCTGAAATGTCCATCTTCTCTTCGCCATGTTCCCCGTCCCATCCCCATCCCTCTCCCTTCCACAGTTCACCTAATGTGTCTGTTCCCCACTGTTTTGTCCCTTCCACTCCCGCCCCTCTTGTCTCATGCCTCCTTGCTGTGAGTTGTGTGTTCGCTCTCATACGAGCCTCGACCAAGGTATACAAAAAAAAAAAAAAAATGCAAAAAAAAAAAAAAAAAATCGAAATTTTGTTGAAAAAATACGCAAAATTTTTTTTTTGGGGGGGGGGGGTTGGAAATCACTTAAAACATGTAGAAATGCAAAAATAAAAATTTCTCTTACAATTTTTTTGGGGGGTGGGGACCAAGTCCAAAATTTAATGGCATAATCCTTGGACCATACCTAACCCCCCCCCCCCCCACCAAGTTTCGTCGAAATCCGTCGAGGAGTTTTTCCGTAATACTGTTCACAAACAAACAAACAAACAAAACAAGCAGTCATAGACTGGTACTTACGAAATCGTCAACTTGACCTCTGACCTTGTCTAATAAAAGCTGTCTCTTGAGAAGGTAGCGACACAAACCAGAAGTTTCTACGATGATTCTGTACCAAACCATCAAAAATCGAATGTTTTGGATGTTTGACCTCACTGTGACCTTGACCTTTGACCGATTTTGACCAAAATCTAATCAGCACGAGCCATCACCCTCCTGAATCACGTGGTGTAATTTGACATTGGAAGCTTCTTCCGTTCTCGAGTTATAATTTTTTGGATGTTTGACCTCACTGTGACCTTGACCTTTGACCGATTTTGACCAAAATCTAATCAGCACTAGCCATCACGCTCCTGAATCACCTGGTGTAATTTGGCATTGGCAGCTTCTTCCGTTCTCAAGTTATCTGTACCAAACCATCAGAAATCGAATATTTGACCTCACCGTGACTTTGACCTTTGACCGATTTTGACCAAAATCTAATCAGCACGAGCCATCACCCTCCTGAATCACGTAGTGTAATTTGACATTGGTAGCTTCTTCCGTTCTCGAGTTATCGTGCCTACAAACAAACAAACAAACAAACAAACAGAAACGGAAGGCATCAATATACTTACGAAATCTTTAGATTTCGTAAGTAAAAATAAACCAATGTCAGTAGGGTGAATATACTGGTTCTAGCTCACTTTTCCCCATGTAAATGAATGGGGGATTTTCAGCGATTCCCTTTTTTTTCCCCTAAAAATAAACCCCCTTTTTATCCGTTTTTCCCTGCTGTGCAGGGGTTTGGCCTTTTTCTTGAGGCAATGTTTTATGGCCGGATGCCCTTCCTGACGCCAACCCTGGTCGCCTCTTACGACACACAGGGATATGGTACACCTATTCTAACCGGGGCATACTCCGGGACCAGTACACTGGTACTCACTTCGCCGACCTCAGATGGATGACAGGCTGAGTCAACCCCTGGTGTATTAATTCAGTGGCTCAACGGGATTCGAACTCGGGACACTGGGATCCCAAGCCGCCACCCTAACCACTAAGCCAACACCAGGCTTTGTATATATATAACCAGGCTATCCCAAGGTATATTTATTTGTCTCCCCTTTTAACCTGGAGGTTGATCAGCTCACTCATTGAACCTATAAAGATTTGTGTGGGAGGGGTTTATGTGAACAGGGTTTATGTGGACAGGGTTTATGTGGGTGGAGCTTGTGTGGGCAGGGGTTTATGTGGGTGGAGCTTATGTGGGAGGGGTGAATGTGGATGAGGCTTATGTGGATGAGGTTTGTGTGGATAAATGGATGGGTGGAGAGATGGGTGGATGGGTGGATGAGTGGAGCTTGTGTGGATGGGTGGATAATTTTTTAATTAAATAAACATGTTGTGTGTGGGGAACTAATTAACTAATCACTAATTATGTGAATATGATGAATATGGGTGGAGCGTGTGTGGGGTTTGTGTGTGTGTGGAGCTTGTGTGGAGTTTTTGTGTGGAGCTTGTGTGGAGCTTGTGTGGAGCTTGTGTGGAGCTTGTGTGGGGTTTGTGTGGTAGGGTTTGTGTGGGGTTTGTGTGGGCGGGGCTTGTGTGGGTGGAGTCAAAAAGGGGCGGAGTCAAAGAATTTCAATTTATCTTTGTCTTTTGTAATTCCTGTGAATAAAATGAACCTAAAATCTCTTCCCCTTCCAAATCATATATCTTATAAGTCCAAGGAACCGTATCTATTACATCAACAATTTTAAAAAGTTCTTTCGTCCATCGTTCAGTAAAACCTTTTTCAAAATGAGATTTCCACCTATATATTCTTACGATATCACCAACGTTGAACTTAGGTTTTCTGACATTAATCTCTTTTTCATATTTTAATTTTGTAAATGTTTCTGATGGTTTCATATTTGTTGACGTGTGAATCGTGTCATTATACTTATCCACAATATCCTGAATAAAAGATGACCATTGTTGTGAACCGAGTTGTGTGAATTTTTATATAGTCTCTCTTTTAAGGTACGATTAAAACGTTCAACAACAACTGCCTTCCCTTAATTAAAGGTACTGTATAATGAAATACTGTTATTTTTTAGAAATTTCATAAATGTCTTGTTATAAAACTCTCTACCCTCATCAGTCCACAATTTTTTTAGGTTTTCTCTTACTTTTATTAAATATCTGTTGAAAAGCTAACATAAGAGTATTACCTGTTTTGTTTTTTAAAGGGACAACCCACGCATATCTACTCCTCAAATCAATAACGGTTAAAGCATACTTGTACCCCTTATCATTATTGAGTTCAATCAAATCAGCAGACCAGATATAATCAACTTCCTTGGAATAAACTTTCCTTCTCTGAAACTTTGTGAATATTGGTTTATGTAATTCATCAGCTAATTGCTCTTCAATCTTAATGACATCATTAGAGCCTATAAGTTTTTTGAATTTCCAAGTCCAAGTTTCAATTTAGCACTGATCATCTTCTTCACAATGAACCGATCAACTTTTTCTCTCAAGGTTGGATTTTGTATCAGAGACAAATTATACAACATTTCTCTATCGGCTTCATGCTTTTCTTCCAACGTTGTGGTATTCCCATAATCAATATCGTGTCTCATGCACACTTCATCAACTCTATTGATAGGCTGACTCCAGGATTTAGGATTGTCTGCCTCATCTAATCTTTTATCCAAGTTTGTGCCTGGACCACAGAAAGAATACCCTGGAAGATGTAATTCCCCTGGTATTCCAGTAGTTGTAAATTTACTTCCTGATAAAAACTTTTGTATATCTCCTCCTCGTTTGTGTTTGGAGATAAATTGATTTTTTTTTTGAACCACACACCGAACATATACCTTTTTGGATAACCCTGTTATTTTTACTTTTAATATATGAAATATTTTTAGTATTAGTTTTCTTTTTACATTTGAGACAATAACTCATTTATTTATGTGAAAAATTCCTGCAGAGTGCAAAAACCTTTTTAGTTTCCAACATGCACATTTTAATCTTAATTTTTAAAACGTAAAGAATCCTAAGAAATGCCTTCACTCTCTCCTCCATTTATTTAAGAAAAAACTTGAATCAAAATGAATAGCTTGACGATGTCAATCGTCTTGAAGAAAATATTGCAAATAGACTTGTCAATTCTTTGTTTTCCTCCTCGGTGGGTTGAGTTATTTTCTGTAATACCACCAATCTTTTTTGAATCTCACTGGTTTCCATATTTTGATATTTATTTTGTCTCGCTCTTTCCTCCCTCTCCTCCCTCTCTCTCTTCTCTCTCTTCTCTTTCCTCCTTTTCCTCCTTCTCTCTCTTCTCCTTTTCCTCCTCTTTCTTCTCCCTCTCCTCCTTCTCCTTTTCCTCCTCTTCCCTCTCTTCTTCAACTCCTTCCTCATCCCTTACTATCCTTGAATCGCTTACACCCCATAGAACATTATACATATATTCATCAGGATTTCTTGTTATTCCTGCATCCAAAATAATTTTTTTACAACAGGAAACCAATAAAATTTCTTTTGAATTTCTAAAAGAGCCTCACCTTTTCTTAACTTTATAATTTTTTCATTATTTAACATTTTCATTAAATCTAAAGTTGGCGGTTTATCAACATCAGCATAATACCAATCTTTTATTGAAAATACCTCATTCTTATGTTGTAGAACATATTTATTAAAATACCGAATACCCTTTTCTTGAAGGTATGCTTGGACACAGAAATGATAATTTTCTTGAAGCCTTCTTGCTGTCATTTATGTATTAGAAATATATGTTAGAATAATATTATGGCACGAAACACCTCCCCATCTTCCCATAGTTAAATCATTTTGTATTTCCTTACTTATTATATATAATCCTGTTTTTTCTGTTTTCATGAGATAAACAAGGGCAAAACCATTATTATATTTACCCTTATTAAATTCTTTTATTTGTTGTTTACTAATCGTGGACCCACAAAACTCATTCTCGATACCAAGTGGATAATATTCTTCCTTACGAGACTGATTTAATTGTTCCAGGTCTTCGAGGTTAATTTTAAATGACCAATTATACCCTAAATCATTCATATCATACCCCCATTGTTCTATTCTCATACAAATGATACGCCCTTCTTTATAAAAATTTATTTTAATTCGAACTGTGAATTCTGTATGACCTGGAGATAATATCAACACTTCTGTATCTTTGGAATACACAGCCGTTTTATTTAAGGATATATATTGTGATAAATCGCTTAATCTCACCAAGTCATTCGCGTCAGTCGGGCTTGGATAATTTTTTAATTTAAAAGCATTTTTCATGTTAATATTTTTGGTTATATTATATTTATGTCGTTCAGCCTGTGCCTTTGTGTAATAATTTGATAAATCAATATCCAGTTCTTGAGATACACCAAAGATAGAACCATCTTTACCAACATAAGTCATTTATATTAGATTAAAAATAATATCATAAAATTTTTTATTTTTGTTGAGTTGAAATAACACATATATACATAACTGACCACAACACTTTGAATTTTAATTCTTGGACTTGAAATATTTGATAAACACCATTCTGTAAGAATTTTATGACTTCAACAGGTGGTGGAAGACCAAAACTATCAAAATAATATGTCTTGACTATTAAAAATACAAACCCAATGAGAACCGTTCCCATTATTATCTTCTAAGTTCATAATAATATTCTTTGTATGTTTTGGCACATTTGTTAATTCATCTCTCATACAAATAACCATATGATGAATTTTTAATTTCTTACAATATTTGACAAGTTGTAAATTTGATGTTGTATTCTTTCCAAATTTTTCCAACCACTCATCAATGCTCATTTATTTATTAGAAAGATAAAATCCATTGCCTCTTTTCGTTAATTTTACACATGCTTGTGCAATAGAAGAAAGCATATCTCCAACTAACAATCTCGCTTTATCAGGCAGACCTTCAAGTTTTTCAGCAAAATCTACAATTACACCACTTCCACTAATTTGTTTCTCCAACTCTTTGTTATGTCTTTCCAATTCTTTTTGAGCCTGGAGTTGAGCCTTCCTTTCGTTGGCAGTTTTCACCGCTGTTGATATACCACCCGTCAATGCTCCAACCGCACTTAAACCAGCAAATAAAGGAATTAGAAATGGGAGAAATCCTCCACTCGTCTCTCTTATTGAATATTTTTTCAACATTGGTTTTGTCATTTTAATTTTAAGTGAGCCAGTGTCATTCAAGATTTTAACCTGTTCTCTTGTGAGCAAAACATCAATTCTTACTGCTCCTTTTCTCTGAATTGTATTAACGTTAATCGTACAAGGCTTTTGATTTTTAACACAAGATGATAGTTTATGAAGATTGATTTGATTAACATATA
This sequence comes from Eptatretus burgeri, assembly GCF_056783735.1. NCBI lineage: Eukaryota > Metazoa > Chordata > Myxini > Myxiniformes > Myxinidae > Eptatretus > Eptatretus burgeri. The sequence continues at coordinate 7,937,572 of NC_140968.1, read as the reverse complement.
CCCCAGTTGGTACTTTGCCACTCATTTATTGAACAAAAAATAATGTGAGACTAATCATCACACCATTATCTGTATTAATCTGCAATTCTGTTTCTTCCAAAAGCAAACAATATGGATCAACTTCTTCACTCTCTCCTCTTTCAATGTATAGGGAAGTATCCACTCGATTAGACTTTATAGTTTCCTTTTGCGCGCTCAGGTCAAACGCATAGATTGTATTCAAACTTTTAAATGCTGTCATATCCAAAATAGGTTCTTTATTTCCATTACTTTCACACACCTTTTGGTAAGACTTGTATGCTTCAGCAAAATCATTTTCTTCCCAATTAATTTCCAATCTATCTCGTGGATAAAATGTTCCATCTAGAGAAACGCGAAGTTGTTTCACCTTAGCATTATCACTCAATGCATTATTCTTATCAGTCGCAGTATCACCATCTGGCTTTTTAAAAATGATCCACAGATATCGTGGCTTTCCTTCCAGAACACCCAAATTCCACGTGTAAGTAGTTTGATTGAGTTTAACGTGTTGACATCTTCATTTGAGGTATGATACACTGAGTGGTTTCTTTGAGTAAAGTCTTCGATTCAACATCTCTTCTGTTTTAAGATTAGGAGTATATTCACTGATATACCAACTCATCTCCTCAATTAAAAAATTTATTCTGATCACCAAAAGCACTACCAACACCAAAAAGCAATCGATTTTCATTATCATTCCTCTGTAGTTGAAATCTAATTTTAAGACCATACAGAACTTTATCATGATCACAGAATCCAAATATACCTTTAAGAGGAACTGCCACAGTAAAACTATTTTCTGCTTTTGTATCATCATTATACATTCCTTTCCTTTGTGTATATCCAGGGTCTGTGTTTGTTCCCGTTGACATATCAGGAATAAAACCTTCGACAGACCCCTTTCCCATTCTATCACTGAATGTATAGAGTGTAAATTTTATCATTTCAGATACAGCAGAGACATAATCAACCGCTTCAACTTCTTGTGTTCCAATATACAAACGCACACTATCAAACATTTTCCAGAAGAAATCATTTACAAGTGGAGCGTTTGTGTTATTCCCAGCTTTAGTGAATTTAAATTTACACAACAAGAAACTTTCGGAGAGATTCAAATAGGTTTGTTGATTATTTATTTCAAAACTTTTTGTACCATTCGTATTCCAGTCTGTTCCAGTTATTGCATTTACCTTGAAGTAATCTTCTTTTTTAGTGGAGTTTGAGATAATAATAGTATCATCCAAATCATAGACACTATCAATTGCTTCCATACTTGTATTTATTTAGGAAAAAAGATGTCAAAACTTTTGAAACCCTGATCCAAGTATTTGAATTATTTTCTGTCGTTCTTGGGGGGTCAACTGAGTTTTGCCTTTCTTAATTTCTTTTATTGCTTGTAATTTATGAGATTCTTTCTGAGCATCTTTTATACTCTTTACAGCACCTGCGACATTTCCCACAGCAGAAGCAGTTGAACCAATTAGATCTTTATGTTTAAGAATAGTTGAACCAATACCCATTAGAGTATCAATTATCCCATATCCTCTAAATTGATGTCCAACACCCCTTTGTCTCTTAGGTTTATAGTATCCTCTACCAAGATACATACCTTCACCCTTGTAGTATGGGGAAAGGAACATCCCATCCCCTGTAATTATTTTATATTTTCCCAACTCGTGTTTCCTCACAATAACCATCGTATTTATTTATTGGAAAACTTCACGTCGGTGAATTCTGATAGATATAACTTCTCCATTAAAAGAAATCACACGATTATCTTGGTCGGTTATCCTAAAATTTACTCTGTGTATAGTTTTTCCTGACACAGGTAGATAAACCAAATTTTTGGGTTCCATATTGAATTTATAACCAATTGGGGTTGAGTATGCGCTGAATGAAAATATTGTATTTGTTTTTTTTCCATCATTATAAGCACCATCAATCAAATCACAGTGAATTAACACCGAATTTATTCCTGAGGATATTTGAATGACATTATCACTGTAAAACGTCCCATTAGTTTCAATCTTTTTTGAGGAGAAACCCAATAACTCTCTAAATGAATTATCAATTGTGAAATCAACCTTGTCGTTATTTTTAACTTTAATCGTTTTTTTTTTTTTTTTTTTTTTTTTTTTTTTTTTGTATACCTTGGTCGAGGCTCGTATGAGAGCTAACACACAACTCACAGCAAGGAGGCATGAGACAAGAGGGGTGGGAGTGGAAGGGACAAAACATTGGGGAACAGACACAGGTGAACTGTGGAAGGGAGAGGGATGGGGATGGGACGGGGAACATGGCGAGGAGAAGATGGACATTACAGGGACTTTCAGGAAGGAAAGCAGGAGAATTGAAGGAAGTGGGCTTGGGTGGATTATCGGGGGTAGAAAAGATCGAGGATTTGGATGGGGGAAGATAAGAGGTGGTGGTGAACAGCTGTTTTGAAAGCCTGGAGGGAAGAATGGGAAAGAATAGAGTGAGGAAGTTTATTCCAAAGGCGGGAAAAAAGAGGAATGAAAGAGTGAAGATGAGCAGTGATTCGTGATTTTGGTAGTTTTACCAGAAGGGGGTTGTTGGCGGACCTTGAGCGCCCTGTGGAAATGTGGTTGGGACAAATCGCAGAGAGAGCAGGGGGGGCAAGGCTGGAGAGGAGTCGGTAGAAGACAGAAAGACCACCGACCAACCTGCGGTGATTGAGTGAGAGGCCCAAAGACTCAGCTTCATTGCTGAATCGTTGAGTTTGAAGTATGTTTTTGAATGTTTATAACAATATTTTTTGGTTCATCACCCTGTTCTTTCATAAGACGAGCAATTTCGGAAGATATTTGAGAAATCTCATATGCTCCGGGTGAGACTGTTATCGTTTTGTATCCACTTCCCGGATTATAACTAAACTTGTCATTTTTCTCGATTATATTAAATAAGGTATTATAAGTTTCCATGGACAATAAAGATGCCTCATATTCTTTTGTTGTGTCAAGTTGTAGTGGGTATGGGGATGAAGATGTGTGGTCGCTTGTTGTGAAATTGAAACAAAGGATTGTGCTTCTCATCTTATTTAATATGAGATAAAATGTCTTTATATTGATATTTATTAATTATTTTCATGTTCATCAACTGGTCTAAAATGGCTGATGCTTCATTAAAACAATTGTTATTTCCAGCCTTCTTACTGCCGAACAACAATAACAGTCTATCAACTAATTGCGATGGGTCATTTGGAAGAAAACTAACACCTGAACCAAGGATACTTAAAGCCTGAATAATGTGTTTCTCCTTCTCATTCTTCCTACTTTTACCAGAAAGAATAACCTTATAATTTAGAGTGTTCAGCAGATCAATATATACTCTATCATCATTATTTTCCATATCCAATGGTTTATCAATATACTTTGATTCATCCCTCACAGTTGAACCTTGTCTTCCATCTTTTGTGAGAAGAAACATTAATCTCGGAGTTAGTTTAACAGGGGGTTGAGCAGAACCCAAGAACCTTAATTCATCATTAAATATCAATACCTTTTCTTGAACAAGATGAAATTTTGCTGGTTGTTCTGTTGGAATGAGTCCTGCTTTGGTTTTTGAATCCGCTGAATATTCATTGTTTTGAACAGCATTCACAATATAATCAGGGGGTTGATTAATCTCTTCCAGTTGTTGAAATAATTCTTCATCATGATATTCTAATTCTCCAATATGCTCTAATTCTTCCTCCGTCATTTGACTGAAATCTTTTAACATTTGAAGCTTTCTGGGAGTATATTCTACTGTGGGAACTGTGGAAACATCTTTCATTTTTTCTTGGGAAGTTTTTAAAAGTGGTTTAAAAAATTTCTCTTGTTTTCTTTCAAATGCTTCTTCGCCCGTTAGTTTCTGTCTGCGTTTCTTCTTTATGTCTTCCTGTTGTTTTACAACTTTTGAAACCAACTCTTGATGTTCCTTAAATCTTCTTGCTCTTTCTTTTGCATCCATTTATTTATTGTAAAATATCATTTCATGAATTGCAAAGATCAACAGGGAAATTTTCCTTTTCTTCATCATTCAAGTCGATGTGTTCAAATAAATCCTTTTCTTTGAATATTTCATCAAATTCTTTATTAACATTAATGCGAGTTGTAATTTCTTCTTCACTAATACTTGCATCTCTGCTTTTCATCCGTTTGGGTTGAGTTTCTTCTTCAACATCAAAACCGAATGATAAAATCTTCACTCCACTCAGATGTTTAATAATTTGTCTCGTTCCTTCTGGATTCGTTTCTAATATCCCAACACCACCAGATTTTAGTTTCCTTAACTCACTCTTACAATGTGAATATTTTGTTGTACCAAGAGAAACCTCCTCAAACATTTGGCCTTCATTCCTCAATCGCATATGTTCCTCCACTGAAATATAGTGATAATCTTCACCTTTTACTTCTCCAGGTCTTATTGCTCTAGTTGTTGTTGATACAATGCGTATCACGGGGTGTTTTTTAAGTAAATTTACAATATTCTCATTTGTACTACACAAGAACCTTGATTTATGAAAGTTTTTTTCCAGAAGCAGATTTACCCACAAGATTTATAATAATAGTTGTCATTTATATATGTAATTGTTTATAAAACAAAAAATATATCCCTTAATATCTCATCTTGTTTCACAACAATATATTTATATTTTTCAGTCGTGTGCTTCATGTAATCCTCAAATTTCTTTTTACTACATAATGTAGAACAATTATCTCTCCAAAAATTATTGATATCTATTGAATTTAACTTGAATAAAATAAAAGTATTAGCATTGTTTCTGATGGAACGACGAGGAAGTTGAAAGTACGATTGACTAAGATAAATACAATTACAAGAAGAATGTCTCCCTCTTGTGTAGTAGCTGTTCATTACCGTTTGGTTTCTCTCATTAACACAATCATCAAAGATAACGAGGTTCTTTTTTGATTTATCCAAATCTTGGGGAGACGGTATATCATCCGTATTATCACTAAGAATACAAGTTATAGGATTTGATTTCTTTTTACATCTCTGTGTATCACAAAATAGTTGAATTATATCTTCAATGTTATAATCATTTAGGTTTTTTTGGCGTTTAAATAAACCGATTATATCTTCTTTTTGAAGACCAGCATTAAAACCTTGTGAGAGTAGTTGATACTCTGGTTGAAAACTCGACTTTGTGAAAATTATTAAATTATCATTATCTAAAAAGTTGGGAGTGAGGAGCATTTTTAAAAGTAAGCAGGTTTTTCCACATCCACTTGAACCAACTATGAGACATCTTAATGAATTTGGGAGATTTTTATGGTTGTTAAATTTTATCTTGTTTTCCCAAATAGGTAAAAAATCATTCATTTATATATTTGAAAAACAGGTTATTTAATTTATTATTGGCTTTTTTAGAAACTCTATATTTTATCCTCAGTTCAGGTTTAATTTCAAGATAATCCATTATTTTATTTATACAATATCTTGTGTTGATATTTCCCTGAAAATTACATCCATGAATAATATACAACAACAATCCTTTGAACATTTCTCTTATACGTTCAGTTTCTTCCCTTGTAAGGAAAGGTGTGTTTTCACCCTCATACTTTACATTCATTTCTCTAATCAATCTTGTAAAGTAATTCATTTTTGGTGTAAATCTAAAAGAATTATTTTCCTTTTTATATTTTTTATTATCATGAAATTAGAAGATAATCACAGAATATACATTGTTTATAGGCTTTTGACTCTGTGTTTAATCCCCGTCTTTCACACGCAGGACAATTCTCAAATTTGTCATATGGAGAATCAGGAAAGTCTAGCATATTTATAAAGTAAAACTTTACTGAAACTGAAATTCATCTATACTTTCAGTTGTATATTACCATCGATATCGATATACTTTTTTTCATTATCAGATTCAACGACAACATTTTTTATATTAAAGGTAATTTTAAAATGATCGTTAATTACTATTGAACGAAATGTCATTTCACCTGATATATTAACATCCTTTATTTCATCAGGATTTACATCTTTAGGGTTGTTGAAAAAAATACAAATTTCTCCTTGCATATTACAGATGGTCTTATCTTTTCTTTCTAAAGCTTCATCCATAAGATTTTTGTTTTTTGATACTTTTTCTTGTTTCATTGCTTTTTCTAGTTTTGAATATATTACTAGAAGGAGAGGAGAAACTTTTGTTAGAGATACTTTAATTGATGTTCTACCAGGTATACTAAAAGCCCTTCCACTGAAGGAAATTGAAGAACTCATATTATTTACCATAATAGTTTTTATCCAATAGTTGTTATATTTATCTTTGTTCAATTTTACATCCTTGACATATTTCCCAGTATCTTTAACAAATGAAGAGATTGATTGAAACTTGTCTTTTGTGTCTTGAAACATTGTATTTATTAAGTGAAAAAGTTGGAGGATAAAATGGTTTTAAGCACAGATTCACCTGTAAAATAAACGAAATTTTCATCAAGAAAATTTTAGTTTAAGCAAAGATTTATTATATAAATATGGTGAATACAACATACTGCGATGTTTGTAATCACAAATATAAACATTATAGAAAACACCTCCGAACCAACAAACACATTTAATCTGTTTCATAAAATATCTCCTCTTGAGTTGGAAAGAAAACATTGTGATATCTGTTCAAAGGATGTTTTGAAGAGTAGTTATAATAAACATCTTCAATCACAAAAACACAAGAAAAATGAGTTTAAAGTAAAGGGAGACCATTATATTGAAAACACTGATGGGGCATTAAAAGGGCATATAAAAATAAGGATTTTTCAATTTGGAGAACCCGGTCCATCATCAATAGCTGAATCAATTGTAATAGTGAAACCCGATGTTGAAAAATTTATTAAAAAGACATTAAAAGAAATGAAAACTTTAAAGTTTTATATGGGAGTGAAAATGAATATGAAAAGACAAGATGAAGAACAAACTCCTTATATGAGAACAGATCTTCATTTTATAACATCATTTCAAGATTTTTTGAATAGTGGGGTTTATGAAGAACTATCAAGACAAGAGGAGGATGTTGATAATACAGTGGTAGGAAGTGGATTCAATATTAAAAAAATCATCTTTTTAGATATACACATTCTAAAATCAAACCCTCTTAAAGCTTCTTCTTATATTGAATTACCAAAAGAAATAAAACTAAAGAAGGCAGTTGTTAATATTAAGAATAATGATAATAAATGTTTTCTCTGGTCTGTTCTTGCTCACTTTCATCCACCAAAATGTAATTCAGAAAGAGTAAAACAATATATGAAATATGAGAATACCTTGGACATTAAAGATTTTAAATTCCCAATGCCACTAACAGATATTCCTAAATTTGAGAAAAAGAATAATCTTTCTATTAATGGATACAAACAAAGTTCAAATATTAAAAATTTCAAACAACTATAAAAATGAAGAAACGCACATTGATCTTTCATATTTTAGTGTTGGAAAGAATTCACATTACACATACATCAATCATTTATCAAGATTAATCTCTTCTCAGGTATTCAGAACAGTAAACAAAATATATCCTTGTAAGCGATGTCTTTATTCATTTCATACAAAAGAACGATTAGAACAACATTCAAAATATTGTAGTAATCATAAATCAGCTGTAATTACAATGCCTAAACCTGGTGAAAAGATTTCTTTTGAAGATTATAATAAATCTATCATGCACCCATTTGTGATATACGCTGATTTTGAGTGTATCCTTAAAAAGATAAATACTGCTTCTCCTAATCCAAAAGAATCATATACAAATAAATATCAAAAACATATTCCTTGTGGTTTCTGTTATTATATCAAATCATCTGTTGGAGAAAAGTATAAGAAACTTGAACATTATCGTGGAAAAAAAGCTTCACAAGAGTTTGTAAAACGATTAGAAAAGGATTGTATAAGACTCACGAAATTAATGAAAGAAACAAATGAACCGATGAAATTAACCAAAGAAGAAAAATTAGAATTTAGAAAGAACAATATCTGTCATATTTGTGAGGGGGAAATTAAGGAGTCTAAAGTTAGGGATCATTGTCATCTTACTGGTAAATATAGAGGCCCCGCTCATTCCTGTTGTAATCTTAATTATAAATTACCTTCTTTTATTCCAGTCTTTCTTCACAACAGCGCCAACTATGATACACATCTATTTATAAATGAACTTTCAAAAACACCAGGGAATATTTCTGCCATAACAAACACAAGTCAAAAGTATATTTCATTTACAAAAATGATATTCACAAAACCTATAACTCGTATTCGGTTTCTTGATTCTTACAAGTTTATGGGAACACCACGAGCCTACCTCGCATCAAATCTAAGCTCCACGGACTCTTTTCCAAATCTTAATTTATTCTTTCCAAAAGAGGAAATTCTCACTAAAGAGGAAATTCAGATTAAAGAGAGAATTCAAAGTAAAGAGGAAACTCTAATTAATGAAGAAATTCTAACTGAAGATGAAATTCTAATTATGAAGAAAATTCGAACAATGAATGAAATTCTAACGAAAGAGGAAATTCTGATTAAAGATGAAATTCTGATTAAAGAAGGAATTCTTACGAGAGAGGAAATTCAAACAAGGAATGAAATTCAAAGTAAAGAGAAAATTCTTACAAGTAAGGGAATTTATCCTTATGATTATATGGATTCATTTATGAGATTTAAAGAAACACAACTTCCATCAAAAGAAAGTTTCTATAATAACCTTTATGAAGAAGAGATAAGTGATAAGGAATATAAACACGCACAAGAAATATGGAAATTATTTAAGATAAAGAACCTTGGAGAATATCATGATTTATATCGAAAAACAGATGTTTTATTGTTGGCTGATGTGTTTGAAGCTTTTAGATCACTCTGTCATAATAAAAATTGTTATGGATTAGACCCTGCCCACTATTTCACAGCTCCTGGTTTAGCTTGGAGTGCAATGTTGAAAATGACAAAACAAGATATAGATTTAATCAGTGATGTTGATATGCTTTTGATGATTGAGAAGTCCAAGAGAGGTGGAATATCACAAGTATGTTCAAAAAGATATGCCAAAGCAAATAATAAATATCTTCCAAATTATGATAGTGAAAAAGATAGTAATTATTTGATGTATTTTGATGCTAATAATTTGTATGGATGGGCAATGTCTCAATCTCTGCCTTATGGTAAATTAGAGTGGGTGGAAGAAAAGGATTATGAAAAGGCTTTGATGAATATTGTTATTTCTTCTCAAGAGGAATTTAATGACGAAGAAGAAGGTTATTATTTTGAAGTTGATTTGAGGTACCCGAGTGATCTTCATAATAAGCATAAAGATCTTCCTTTTGCATGTGAGAAAGAAACCCCAAAGAAAGAATGGTTAAGTGATTATCATAAAAGTTTTAATATTAAAGGTAAATCAACAGAAAAGTTATTAACAACATTCTATGAAAAAGAGGGATATGTTTTGCATCAGAGAAGCTTAAAACAGTTTTTGAGAGAAGGATTGAGTGTAGCTAAAATTCATAGAGTTTTAAAATTTAAACAAAGTCCTTGGGTGAAAAAGTATATTCAATTCAATACAGATATGAGAGCAAATACAAAAGTAAAATTTGAAGGGGACTTTTATAAATTAATGAATAATGCTGTATTTGGAAAGACGATGGAAAATGTTAGAAACAGGCAAAACATTAGATTCGCAACATCTTGGAAAGAAGCTTCGAGATTGATAAATAAACCAAGTTTTGAGAGAGAAGAGGTTTTTTCAGAGAACTTTTCTGCAATTCATATGAAAAAGGAAAGTATTGTAATGGATAAACCAATTTATATTGGAACAGCAGTTCTTGATTTATCAAAGATATTGATGTATCATTATTTGTATAATGACTTAAAGAAAGAGTATGGTGAAAATGTTTCATTGTTGTATATGGACACTGATAGTTTTATCCTAGATAAAAAAACTGATGATGTTTATGAAGATATGAAGAAAAATATTGGAGTATATGATACAAGTAATTTCAGCAAGAAGAGTGAGTTATTTTCCAAAAAGAATGAAAAGGTTATTGGTAAGTTTAAGGATGAGTTGGGTGGAAAAGTAATGAGTGAGTTTATTGGATTGAGAGCAAAGGCATATGCTTATAAGTATGGTGATCAGATTGATAAGAGGTTAAAGGGAATAAAGAAATATGTAATAAAGAAATCAATAACTTTTAGAAATTATTATAATTGTTTGATGAATAAGAAAGAAGAATATAGGAAAATGAATACAATAAGAAGTTATAAACATAACATATATAGTGAAGAAGTAAATAAAAAGACATTAGGAGCCTTTGATGATAAGAGATTTATTTTAGATAATGGAATAGATTGTGTTCCATATGGATATTGTATGATAGAGTGAATAGAATAGATTGTGTTTTAACGATGGGAAGATGGGTTAGGGTTTTTAAGGGCTACACTTGTGGTTTTTTCGCAATATATAAATGGTTAAACCAAGTATTAATCAAACTAAAGAGTGGAGAAAATCTCAGTCTTGGTATATAAATGGAAAACATAATGAATGTGAAAAATATCAAATAAGTCTTATTGAAAAAATAACTAAAACAAAGGTAAATAAAACAAATAAGCGAATCAATTTAAAAACTAGTGAGTTAGAGGATGTAAAGAAAAAAATGAATATCCTTGAATGGACTGAAAACTTTGATGGTTATCAATTGAACAATGAAAAAACAATTTACTATAATCTCAAAATGATATGTGGCTCAGGAGGTGGTCAAACAAGAGCATTAAGAGAAGTTTATCATTTCGTAATGGCACAAAAGGGGTATCTTAAAAAATATAAAGATTCAAATGTTTTGTTTGTCAATATTTTAGATGGGGATTATTGTGCAAAGAAAATTAAACTATTGAAGGAATTTGAGAATGAACAAATCTTTATAGGTTCAATGAGTGAGCTGATCAACCTCCAGGTTAAAAGGGGAGACAAATAAATATACCTTGGGATAGCCTGGTTATATATATAAAAGCCTGGTGTTGGCTTAGTGGTTAGGGTGGCGGCTTGGGATCCCAGTGTCCCGAGTTCGAATCCCGTTGAGCCACTGAATTAATACACCAGGGGGTTGACTCAGCCTGTCATCCATCTGAGGTCGGCAAAGTGAGTACCAGTGTACTGGTCCCGGAGTATGCCCCGGTTAGAATAGGTGTACCATATCCCTGTGTGTCGTAAGAGGCGACCAGGGTTGGCGTCAGGAAGGGCATCCGGCCATAAAACATTGCCTCGAGAAAAAGCCAAACCCCTGCACAGCAGGGAAAAACGGATGAAAAGGGGGTTTATTTTTAGGGGGAAAAAAAAAGGGAATCGCTGAAAATCCCCCATTCATTTACATGGGGAAAAGTGAGCTAGAACCAATATATTCACCCGACTAATGTCATCCGCAGGGTAACCCGTATCTTGCCAAAAGGTGACCACGTGTGACTTCTTTAAGGTCACACTGAGGTGAAAAGAACTGCTATCCACCAGGAGCGACTCCTTGAGGAATATCTGCCTTCGAGAGATTCCGATGAGAATCGTTCTACAGAGAAACCATTAAAAATATGTGTTTTCCTCATAACGTCACCAAATGACATCATAATGTCTCAAGCTTGACATATCTAGAAAGCACTCATCGAGGTGTTCAATTTGAGGTACCACACAATATGGTTCCTAAAACTTGAAAATTTGACCTTGGGGTCAAATATGCTTAACCTTCGGCGCTAACCATGAAGGTCAAGGCCAATCGCCACCAAAAATTAATCAGCTGAGCGCCAGACCATGAACTATATTCCCATGAAGTTTGAAGACGATCTGATCAAAATTACTCAAAAAAATAAGGGTTTCGTCGACTCCCCTGATTTGCGATAAAGTGACCTTGACCTTTGACCTTGACCTTCAAAAATTTATGCGCTGAAAGGGACCTCTATAGGCCTCTGATATGCGAAGTTACAAAAATTTCCAATGATAACTGTGCCCTGCAGAATTTTTTATTCGTGATTACAGACGAACAAACAAAAAATAAAAATAAAAAAACATACAAGCTGACGAACATATCCTGCAAAAACTTCGTTTTGGCAAGAGAACAAACAAACAAACAAACAAACAAACAAACAGAAAGGGGTGAAAACAGTAACCTCCATCCATCTTCGAAGATGGCGGAGGTTAACAAAGGCATGAGGAGATATGTGGAACGGAGAGTGATGGGGGCAGGGAACGTGGGGGTGAACAAGATGTACACTTCAGGGACTTTCAGGACTTCACAAAGCAGCAAATTTAAATGAGGGGGGGTTTGGGTGAATTAACGGGGGTGGAAAAGATTGTGGTTTTGGATGGGGGAAGAGAAGAGGTGCTGGTGAACAGCTGTTTTGAAGACCTGGAGGGAAGAGTGGAGTTGAAGAGGGTGTGGGAGTTTATTCCAAAGGTGGGAATATAGAGGAATGAAAGAGTGACGGTGAGCAGTGATGATTGATTTTGGTAGTTTTTACCAGAAGAGGGTTCCGAGCAGATATTGAATGCCCTGTGGAAATATGGGGGGTGGTGGGGCAGGAGTGAATATCGCAGACAGCGAGGGGGTGGGGGGGGGGACAAGACCAGACCAGAGAGGAGACAGTAGAAGACAGAAAGATCGCCGACTTGCCTGTGGTGAGTGAGAGGCCCAAAGATTCGGCCTCACCGCAGGAGATACCAATGATCCTAAATGCCTTAGTTTCTGCAGCGTGAAGCTGAGTAAGGTAAGAGGCAGGAGCACCAGCCCAGAGGGGAGAGCTGTACTCCATCAGGCTGTGGACGAAAGCTTTCTATGTGGTCAGGAGCACTTTTTTCTCTCCAAAGAGCTTTTCTGTGTTTCAGGATGGGATAGACAGACAGACAGACAGACACAGACAGCAAGAGCCTATTATAAGAAAAAGATGGTCGGGCCAGGGCCGGTTTGAGGAGCAGGTGACCCAGGAGACCGCCTGGTGTGCTGGCTTTGTGTGACCCAGCCAGGAAGATATAACAGGTATAAACAACGAAATTTGGCACAGGTGGTGGCAATTCAGATTTGGTTGATCACATCTGTGCAACACCAACACCACGATTCAGACTAGATATATCCGTTGAGCTAACGACTCAATTTAATAAGGGGATTGGGGAGGGGGATGGGAGTGTGGGGATGAGAAAAGTGGGGCAGGTGCAGGGTTATCACCAGGGTGTTAATAAACGAATAATTTGGTGGCTGGGAAAAGGAGGGTGGGGATCTGCTGTTTTGGGGTGAACAATACACAACATCAATCCCACAATATCCCATGACAAGACCCTTGCTGCCCCTTCATCACTGCCTGCCCTGACTGCCCCTCACTGCTGCCTGCCCTGATTGCCCCCTCTCCACTGCCTGCCGTGACTGGCCCTCACCACTGCCGACCCTGACTGCCCCTCGCCACTGCCTGCCCTGACTGACTCTCACCACCCCATACCCCCTCATGAGGCATTCACATGTTGAACAAATGGAAAAGGGGCTCCGAAGACGACGACTTGCATGGGGCATCAGTTCATCTGAGGCTGCTCCTGGGTGGTGGCAGTTGCAGATTCCAAGCAATAGAGCTCACACTGTATGAAGGGAAATTCATTAATTCATTCATTGGAAGCATGTGCCACAGTGCGCCACTGCGTCCACTTTGCACTTGTACTCCAGGGCCTTCCATGTGGCCATCCCCAAGGCAAATGCCTGACCCATCCCCATCACTTAAGGATAGGACATTCCAGACACCCCACCGAAGGGATTCCTCAGATTAACCTGAGGAGACACGTCTGGTGGACGACACCTCAGCACCACCACAACACACACGACATTGTGTTTTGTGGTGGTCGGAGGACAAATACCACCACCAACTTCCAAGGAAAGGTAAGCAACTGCAGGAGGATGTCAGCAGATGCAGTTGGCACCAGATATGTATGGTTGTTGGCTCACAAGGAGCTCCTCTGCCCTTGTGGCAGGTTTTGTATTTAATCCTGCTGGGTGTCCATGAAAGGGGAAAGAGAAAGAAGAAAAGGAATAAGAGGTTCTTCCCCCACCGTGGCTTTTCTGCTTGTTTTATCCTTGTTTTGTAGAGCCATGGTGTTACTGTTGATGCATTTCCGTTTTTGTCTATGGAGATTGATTATATGCTGATTGATGAAACAATAATGAGGGTGGGAGTGCTGAGGTGGCACTTTAGTTTTTGGATCTTTCATTTTGTTTGCAGTGCCTGCTGGTTGCATCATTGCTGTGAGTGTGGCTGTGCCGTTGATGTAGTGCCCCCTCTATTTTCAAGAAGAAATTTGGAATTTGGTCAGCGTGCTAGTGATAGCTGGCTTCATCTTCGAGAAAGACTCCATGGGATCTTTAATATTTCTCAACTAATGCTGTGAGAGGGGATGCCCAGTTGAACGTTCATCTGAAGGACGGTACACACGTTGATCCGTTTCCAAATCTGTGAAACACCATGGTGACAGTTTATTGCCGTGTCGGGATTCAAACCCAAGCAAGACAACTCAGGGTCAGTATGCCTACCTCGAGTCCATCCTGCAAGCTCACATGGAGTGAACAAACTGACTGCAAAGCCCTGCATTGATTGGATAAAATACAGAGTAAAGAAAATAACATGAACAAGTCTGAAGACGACAATGGTTCACGAACGGTATTTGACTATGTAGATTGTTTCAGAAGTCAAGGATGAGACAATGTGATAATGTTTGACCGAGTTATAAGAATGATCAACATAATGTGGTACGAGTGACAGGTTATGAGCTGCAAAATGTCGAAAACCCGGTTTCGTTCAACAACTTTCAAAATTTGACCTTTGCATAACCTTAAAAGGTCACAAAACAATGTTGGGGACATTAAAATAAGGAAACATACTTTTGCTTATTGGAGTTAGTTCGTCGAAGAAGGTCGAAAACCCAGTTCGATTCTCACAACTTTGAAAATTTGACCTTTGTGAACTTTAAAGGTCAAAGTTCAAGGATTATGACCTTTGGTGCAAAACGTCTTCTGGAATATTCCAGGAACAAGATAACATCATCTGGACTCTATGGAATTTCGCACTCCTTGGATTATCCATAATTTGATGAAATCAGCGTAAAAACAGATTTGAAGGGGGTGCCACGGGCAAGGTGTTCGAGATGGATCAAAATGGTTTTGAGACTTTAGGTGGGGAATGACCTCAACATTATGCATAAAAAATATTGTCATCCTCGCTCTCAAAGTTTGGGCGGTCGTATGATTTTTATGTCAAAATTCGTAATTTTCTTCGTGACCTTGTGACCTTGACCTTGGGACGAAAATGAAAAATCGAGCTCTGTGGGGCAATGCAGGTGCCATTGGGCGAAGTAAATACTGAAACCCCTGCCAGATTCGACAAACCCCCGAGGAGAAGATGCAAATTGAAATCGGCTACCCCCGAAAAACACAATTCGCAATTTTCTAAGTTCGTGACCTTGTGACCTTGAACTTGGGATGAAAATGAAAAATCGAGCTCCATGGGGCTATGCAGGTGCCATTGGGCTAACCAAATGGCGAAACCCATGTCAGATTCGACAAACCCCCTTGGAGAAGATGCAAATTGAAATTGGCTACCCCCTAACAACACATGTTTTTTGGGCGTGGCTCCGTCCACAATGGGCGCACCACGCCCATTTTCAGGAAAACACAACAAGATCATGATACAAACCTCCCACCAAAATTTTATCAGGATCGGGTCAAAACCAACGGAGCTATGATCGGGACGGACAGACAGACATACACACACAGACAGACAGACAGACACACAACAATAACGAATATAGTGGTCACTTTTTTTTTTTCGTGAAAATATTTTTTCGTGAACCAATAACCTTTCCTTTGTTAACATAAGCATTGTGTCCCTGACAGGTCATCGGTGAAATGGAAACATTCTTGGAATGGCTCCAATCACAAGGTCTGAGAACAGAAACAGCCCAAGCAGTGATCAATGTCCTTGGAATTGAGAATCGGAAGGTTCTTCAAGCTTGTAGAGACTCTGATGCATTGCGAACAGAGCTCCTCGATCTCGCCAAAGAGAAATTTAAATTTGCAATGTATGCCGACTTTTGTAAGTTTGTGAATTCTTTGTTGAAGCCGCAGGTTCTCCAGCTTGCAGGCTCTTCTCTGTTGGGAAGTCTATTCATCAACTTGGAGAATGTTATTCAAGAACTTTCCAGTTTCTGCAAAAAGTTTATTGGATTCCAAAATGTGCAGCTGGAAAATATTCCTGGTGTCCATGGAATCGGTTTCAGTGATGTCTGCAATCTCCATGATCAGGAAGACGGACTAACACCCAAGTCTGGTATGTCACTATTTTATACACCTGAGCATATCAAGCAGTACCTTGATGTTCAACCATGAATGTGTTTTGTCTTGCAACTTAAGGAATCTTTTTTGGAACAATTTTGTTTTGAAAACGATAAGATTCTTGATCCACAGTGAATGTTGTTGTTTTTGTGTCTGCAATGTCGAGGCTCCAATGAGGGCGAACACACACCGTTCAACAAGGTGGGCAGGAGACAAGAGTCGTGGAGAGGGAAGGGCAAAACTGTGGGGAACAGAGCTATTCGGAGAACTGTGGAAGGGAGAGGGATGGGGTGGGCTACACAGGGTAAACAAGATGGACACCACAGGGACTTTGAGAACCTTGCACGACAGGGAACTTTCGGGAAGGAAAACAGGGAATTGGATTGAAAGAGATGGATTTGGGGTGCATTTACTGGGGTGGAAAAGATCGTGGTTTTGGATTCTGGAAGATTGGAGGTGGTGGTGAACAGCGATTTGGAAGAGTGGGATTGATGAGAGAGTGTGCGAGTTTTTTCCAAAGGCAAGAAAAAAGTGGAATGAAAGTGTGAAGGTGAGAAGTGATTCTGCGGAAATATTAGGGCCACACGTTGGCTGCAACAGGAGAGTGAGTCTGTGAGCCATGAGTGAAGCTGGCCTTGGATACCATAGGAAGAGAATTTGGTGAGCAGGGCAGGGTGCCAGAGCGTGTCAACAGCACGCGATATGTCGAGGGATATGGCTCTGATTTCATGTCCATTGTTGCGAGAGCAGAAGCAGCATATCGAGAGTGGAGTGACCTGGTCTGACACCAAATTGATTGTCGAAAATAAAGCCATTGGAGAAGGGGAAGGATTTAATGTCTGAAGCAATGAGGGGTTCCATAACTTTGCTGATGATTGGGAGTTGGCTGATTGGTTTGCAGTTGCAGGGATCTGTTTTTCCACCTTTTTTATGCAGGACGGTAATGTTAATGTCGGTTTTCATTTCTGCATGAGCGGTATTCATCGTTCGTGCACATGATAAGATGGCCCTGAGCCCAACGGATTCTTGTCTATTCCCTTTCCATCAAGACGCATTGGCTTGGAAATACACGATTTATTTACACATTTTATTTTCGGTTTCTTTTTCACATTGGACTTGCAGGATATTTGAGTCATCACACCACAAGATTTTCCTTGACAGTTTGTTCTCACCGTCAAACATGGCTGTGGACTTGGATCATTTCCCTCAAGTCCCACCTTTTTCCATTGACGTTGACACCCACCTTTTTCCATCAGCAATCGACACCCTGTTCAGCAGCTCTATGGATGCTAATTGACTCTTCTTCTTATTGCGCTGGACAGAGGTGATAATTGCTGTTAATGTTCTGTGGGCGCTTCGTGTCTCTGCTCGGTTGTTCTGGCGGATGGCTGCGTTCTGGTGCTTGTCGAGCACCCCGAACGTGGCGATGTGAGCCAGGCCTGCATTAATTGGGAGTTGCATCTCGTTTGATGGACAGGAGAGAATGACCACGAGAATGGACGGTTGGAGGACTTGTGCAGCGATGCACCAATTGGCAAGCTGGATTTGGCTGAAGTCGTGTTTGAGGCTCTGCTCACACTGGTCGCCTATAAAAGGACAGCAGCACTGTCTTGTTGGCAGTCTGTTGGTGAGAGATCCAACTGATGCTTTTTGACAGCTCCTGACAGTTGGGAACAGCAGCAACAGCAGTTGGTGACAGTTGAGCTGTTCCTTCTGGTTCTGCTCGGAACCTGGTTCTTGACGTTCGTGATTTGTGGCGGTGACCATGTTACGTCGATTGGTGTTCAAGCCTGTTTGTGGGTGGGTGAACGGTGAGGCAGGGCACGGCAATGGAAACGAGCCAAGCTGTAGAGAGCTCATTTGGAGAGGTAGACCAAGCCACACTCACACATTTTGTGTGATTTTCAGAGACACATGATGATTTCTGCCGTGGTTAGCCGAGACCGGATTTATTTTTCCCCCTTGTGACACTGCCAAGGATGTTCCGGCGAAAAGGATCGGATCATTTGGAATAAAGTCCCACTAAGCGAGGAGTCGGACCATGCTGAATCAAATGAAGAAAAAGACAAAAATGAGCTGGGAACATTTCTAATAATAACTTATTTACAAGCAAGTGAGGAAAAGTATGTGGTGCAGGGAATAGTTTATTAGGGTATGTTGTGCAGGGAAAGAAAGAAATTTGAGAGGTGCGGCAATATTACAAGCAACTTACAAAAGCGGACACAGAGCAGACTTAACCCGAAATAATAGCAATAATAATAAGCTTCTGCAATCTTACTTGTGTCGACAGGCGCGAGGACAGCACGCACACGCACACAAAAACCCAATGAAGAATTTATATTGAAGCGAGAAAGGAGAAGAAGTTGAGGCTGCCGTCTCTCGGTACTTTGAACAATTGATTTCCCAAACGCGCCACCAATATGTTTGGGGGGGAATGCTCCGTTGTGCGATAGCACCCCGAAAGCTGGTGCGTCATCTCTTGCTTCGTGCAGCTCGCGTCGAAAAGTGACCGTCGGCGTGAAGGCGGTGCTTGAGTTTGGAGGGTGGAGTCTGGAACGATTTGACGTGGTGGAAGGTCGGACCAGGTGTGTGGGTGGAGTCAGCAACGTTGAGGCTGAGTCCAGGCGATGATGAATGGAGACGAATGACAGAGAGTGAAATCGGCCCCAAGATCCACCTTTAATTGACCCCGCAGTGTGGGGCGCGGGGCCACCGCAAAGCGATGCGTCTTCAGCTGAATCGGCCCCCCTGATTGGCCCCGCTCCCCTGCACGGCCAGGCCACGATGGCCTGAAACGGCGACATTCCGCTTCCAGCCAGGTGACCCCGAGCCGTGAAAATGTCCTGCTCCGACCCCACGACATGATATGAATCGCCCACACCGGTCTCCGTGTCATGAATTGCCTTGCAACAACCCCCGGGCCATGCCCTTACGACCGGCTGAGGGTGGCGTCCGTCGCACATGCTTGCCCGGGCGTCAGCGTTCAGCGCAGATGACTGCCGGCTCCGTGATGCATCACGCGGCCCGAGCGATCTGGACTGTGCAGCACACCTCTTGCCTGATCGCTGTTTCGCTGGGCGGAGCGGTCAGAAGACGTTCATCCGTGGGGAACATTCTCGGCCGCCAGCGAAGACAGACTGTAAGGTGTTATAATAAACCCATGCATAGACGGTAAGATGTGTCCATTCGTGCCCTGTTCTGTACGATAATCAAGTGTCCCGAGCTTAGCACGGATCCCCTTTCGAGCACGTTCCCGACAGTGAGCGCGGATCCGCCATGGCCCACGTGATCAGCGCTCGCTTTCGCCCGATTCCATTATTGTGTGTGCGGGGCCAACACCGATCTGTGTCAGGGTTTGAGGGGAACGCTTGGATATAATAATTACATTGGAGGTTTGGAATGAAAAGGATATAGAAATCAGTTTCCGGTGGAGAAATGGAGGGAAAAGAGAATGCCGATATAATTAGTCCAGAAATGGGTTGAAAAGTACGTGCCGCCCGGATCTTGCACACTTGTGTCCTGCAGTTATTGTCGTTGTGTGGTTGTTGTTTTTCGATTATCGGCCTATGACATTGTAGCTGTTGGCACCAAGCTGCCAGCGACGTTCTCGCCGAGATATTAATTTCAATGCAACCAGCAATCTCATCCCAGATCATCGGAAGCTCGAGTGGATAATCTCGAGTTGCCGGGCAAACTGTATAACTCGCCGCAAAATCTGGGTTGAGGGATCGCTTGAGGACGGGAGTTCTGCGCTATCAATGCTCATCCGGTGCCCCCACGGCCTTTCTATTCCCCTGCCCTGGTCACGCACGTGCTGCACGTGTTGGCCTGTTTGAGGACCCAAATTCACATTTACTTCAGAAAGAAGCAGAAAATAAGAGTAGAAATGAAGTGAGTGGTGTAAGCAAACCGAGCTGTGAGATCCCAGCAATGCAAGTCCTGTTGTCCTGCCAGACAAAAGGGAAGGGACTATCTTTACATGCATTCATAGAATAACTGTCTCACGACCGTGAAATGTTGGGTGCCATTGCCTTGGAGGCATGCGATTCCGAGAACTGCAACAATTATTTCGTATCGATATATATATATGTATATATATATGTGTATATATATATATATATATATGTGTGTATATATATATATGTATATGTGTATATATATATATATATGTATATATGTATATGTGTATATATATATATATATATATATGTATATGTATATATATGGATATGTATATATATATATGTATATGTATATGGATATGTATATATATGGATATGTATATGTATATATATATATATATGTATATGGATATGTATGTATATATATATATATATATGTATATGGATATGTATATATATATATGTATATGTATATATATATATGTATATGTATATGTATATGGATATGTATATATATATATATATATATATATATATATATATATATATATATATATATATATATATATATATATATATATATATATATATATGTATATATGTATATATGTATATATATATATATGTATATATATATGTATATATATATGTATATGTATATATATATATATATATATATATAGTGCCACGAGGAGGAGTGATGTCAGGGACACATCGGCCATTTTGGAGTTAATGCCATTTTGCACTATTTTAACCCTTACCCTATCATCATCATATCATTAAAAAATGTCGCTTACGTCACTCCTCCTCACGGGGCCTCAAACACATATATCTAAATTTTCTCATTCGAAACACCTCGTTTTATCTCCTGCAATGGTGGCAGCATTATTGAGCCTCGTTCCAACAGTGGAAGTGACATCTTGCATACTACCTATTGATGGGATTTACATGTGGCAGTGTTTTCAACTTCATGTCCTTCATCATTTTTAGGTGATGCTTATCCTTCAAATGTGGTTCATTTGTCTCACAAACTTTAAGATATGTTTCTGCAAAGGAAGATTCTGATGTCCATTTGATAAACGGCAGTCCTGTCTGTTCTGCAACATCTGAGCAGAAACAAACAAAATTAACATTCACTTTTGAAATCATGGTTAATAAAATTTTCGAAATTGTTCAATATTATGAGTTTTCAGTTTTTCTAAAATACCTTGTTGTTTGTTTTTGTAGAACAATCAAGAAGTCCAGTTGGGCAGATACGGTCCAGGAGCAGCTTTACGATGAAGATGATATCTATTTTGAAGAACCAATCCCAAGAACAAGGCTCCAAATGCAAGTATGCATCTGGTGAAAACCACACAACGATAAATATTGAATCAAACAAACCCAAAAAGGTTATCGAAAGGCAAATGCGTTGTAAATGTAAGATATGCAGTGTAGATTCATCAAACCTCAAAATACACATGAGGACCCACAGAGGAGAACGCCCACACAAATGCTCTGTTTGTGATAAAGGTTTCTCTGATAAAGGCCATTTGAAAAGACATATGAGGATCCATACAGGAGAGCGTCCTCACAAATGCTCTGTCTGTGATAAAGGTTTCTCTAACAAAGGCCATTTGAAAAGACA
Source organism: Eptatretus burgeri (assembly GCF_056783735.1). Taxonomy (NCBI): domain Eukaryota; kingdom Metazoa; phylum Chordata; class Myxini; order Myxiniformes; family Myxinidae; genus Eptatretus; species Eptatretus burgeri. Next base: position 7,915,676 of record NC_140968.1, on the reverse strand, counting down.
TATGAGGATCCATACAGGAGAGCGTCCTCACAAATGCTCTGTTTGTGATAAAGGTTTCTCTAATAAAGGCCATTTGAAAAGACATATGAGGATCCATACAGGAGAGCGTCCTCACAAATGCTCTGTTTGTGATAAAGGTTTCTCTCAAAACAGCATTTTGAAAATACATATGAGGATCCACACAGGAGAGCGTCCTTACAAATGCTCTGTCTGTGATAAAGGTTTCTCTGAAAAAGGCAAGTTGAAAATACATATGAGGATCCACACAGGAGAGCGTCCTTACAAATGCTCTCTCTGTGATAAAGATTTCTCTGAAAAAGGCAAGTTGAAAATACATATGAGGATCCACACAGGAGAGCGTCCTTACAAATGCTCTGTCTGTGATAAAGGTTTCTCTGAAAACTGCAGTTTGAAAATACATATGAGGACCCACACAGGAGAGCGTCCTCACAAATGCTCTGTCTGTGATAAAGGTTTCTCTGAAAAAGGCATTTTGAAAATACATATGAGGACCCACACAGGAGAGCGTCCTCACAAATGCTCTATCTGTGATAAAGATTTCTCTGAAAAAGGCAGTTTGAAAATACATATGAGGACCCACACAGGAGAGCGTCCTCACAAATGCTCTGTCTGTGATAAAGATTTCTCTGAAAAAGGCAGTTTGAAAATACATATGAGGATCCACACAGGAGAGCGTCCTCACAAATGGTCTGTCTGTGATAAAGGTTTCTCTTTTACAGCAGTTTGAAAATACATATGAGGATCCATTCAGAAGAACGTCCTCACAGATGCTCCATTTGTGATAAAAGTTTATCTCGTAAAAGCCATTTGAATGGGCACATGATCCATACAAGAGAGTGTCCTTTCAAATGCTCCATATGTGATAAAAGTTTCTCTCATCAAGACAATTTGAATCAGCACATGAGGATACATACAGGAGAGCAGCCAAAAAATCCACACAAAAAGAGCAGACAAAAATACACAAACGAGAAAACGAAGCATCCTTTCAATACATCAGAATAAATGATGCCCCAGGTACAACACAAAAAATGCATAAAATAATCGCCAAAGAGTACCATCGCAGAAAAAGACTAATTTTTAATCTTCCTTCTCTCCATTGAACAAAACTAAAGCAACAAACCAACTTGCAGTGCCGGCATTCCAATATGGCTGTGCAATTCTAAACTGGCCACAATTGGAGATCAACAATTGTATATACCGTGGTTGTATATACCGAGACGGGAACGAGGAGGTTGTGGAATGGCGCATAACCAAGTGCACAGAACATCGTGTGTCAGACCAGCGGAGTTTGTGAAAAGCTCAACAGACTATCGTATGAGATTTGTACATGACCAAGAAAACAACAAACAAGAAAAGGGATCCTTATTCCATTTTGCAACAAACTTCAAAAAACAGGTGTAAATAATGGATAATACACAGGAAAACGAAACAGAAACAAACACAGCCCCAATGATTGTAAAGAAAAATTTAAAAAAGAGATATCAGCAGATATACTTTGACAAATGGGAGTGATAAAATAGCAGGAAGATTAAAAACAGAGCTTGACAGGATAGGGATTGACAAGGAAGGCTCACTGGAATGGCTAAGAAGAGGTGCAATGAATTGGGATGGAGAACGAGTCATCATAATATAAATGCTCAAGATCAAGAACACCACACTGATGCCTTTAAGAAAATGTCGGGAAGTGTGGACATCACAAACCAAGCACTGCGTCCGGACATCGTGCTCAAACACAAAAAGGAAAAGTCAGCATATTTCTTTGAGGTTTCAGTTCCCAATGACTTTGCACGACATGCCACAGAAATCAGAGAAATGACAAAATACCAGGTTCTGTAAAATGAGGTCAAGATGACCTCAAAAATGAAGTCAGCTGAAATTATACCAGTGATAATCAGAATGAAAATTATACCAGTCTGAGTCGGAGTGAGGGGAATGACGAGGAAAACCCTGACTGAGTACTTGAATATCACTCTGGGCATATCATTCCAAACAAGCTTCAAGTGGAGGCTGTCAGTGGTGGAGTGAAGATTTTGAAAAGAGTCCTTGGAACGAGGGTATGAGAAGGACATTTCACAGTTTGTTTTATGAATCATAATCCTTCACCAAAAAGGAGGTGGAGATTTTGAGTTCTGGGAGAACTTCCACTCACCTTTTGAAATCCAAAGTAGATAACAACCAATGAGAGCCCCAAAAAACTCAAACAAACAAACAAAGTAAATGAAAGAAGAAAAGTCCAGCAGTTTGAAAATTTACTCAGAAGTGTCAATCAAAAACGAAGGAAACAGAAGCAGATTGTTGCAATCCCTCCACCCCAGAAAATGATGAACTACTTTTGGAAAGGGATTGATGAAAACTGAAAAGAACACAACAAGAAGGTGGAACAGGTCCAAAACTTGGAAACGAGAAGCAACACCGAGAGGATATTCCTCAAGTGATGATTGCCAAACAGAAAATTATGAAACACTCACCAAGATGCCAAAATTCAAAAGCCCTGGTCTGGAGAGCATCCCACATTTCTGGTGTTCTTCACAATCACTTCATTCGAGCATTGGATGAGCTATCACAAGGAGAAAAGGCAACGGATGAGTGGGAGTCCAATCCTGATCTTCCCTTCCGAGTTTTCAACTTGTAAAACACCATTTTAAGGATTGTTTTTTGTCGTTGTGAGTGAGACAATCCTGACCCACTGTCTTTTGATATTCACTCATTCACGATGTTTTTTGCACCTGAGAAGGAGGAGAACATTCTTTCAATCCTCAACTTTTTTGTGTGCATGGAGAAAGAACTCGGACACCAAAAAGATAACAAAACAACATAAGGGAACAACAGTGGAAAGCGGAACGTCATCAGCAGGGTGGAGGGGAAAAATAGATGGAGACTGACATAAGGTATGCAGGTAACGATGAGGGGTCAGGGCCAACGTCAGGGGTGGACAAGTTGGACCCATTAGCAAAATGTTGGAAGTGGTGGGGGATTGTTTACCGGGTGGAGAAAATATCATGTTTTTGGATGTGTGATGACTTGAGATGGTGGTGAACAGGTGTCATTAAGACCTGGAGGGAAGAATCAGATTGAAGACGGTGTAAAATGTGGTTCCACAGGTGTGGAAAAAATGAATGCAAAAGTGGAGGTAAGCAGTGGTTCTGGATTTTTGCAGTTTCACTCTGAAGGGGCTGCTGGAAGACTGCGTGCATCCTGCACATACCTCGGAGAGAAGAAGCATGGAGAGGGTGGAGGGTGCAGGACCAGAAATGAGTCGGAAGAAGATGGAGAGCACCAACCTGGTGGCTATGGTGGAGTGATTGTCCCATCGTCTCAGCTTCATCGTGAGAAATTACAATGATCTTGAAAGCCTTTGTTTCCATGGTTTCAAGGAGAGCAAGGTGGGAGCCACCCCAGACAGAAGAGCAAGACTCCATTAAGCTGTGGATGAAAGCCTTGCAGGTGGATAGGAGCTCGTCTAGTTTTGGAGGCCAACGATGAAATGTGGCTTGCCCAAGAGAGATCATTGCTCAGAGTGAGATCCAAGAGTTTGAGTGACTGAACCTCTTCAAGAGGGTTGATGAGAAAGTACATGGGTTTGTGGTATGGTCATTGGGGAGAGAAAGGGGAACAGGGAAAGATGTCGAACCAGTTTGTGATTTTTGGCAAGGTCAAAAGGGAGGGAAGAGCCTTCTGTCTGTCAGAAGGATGAGGGATGTCATGGCAGAGAGTGGAGACGTCAGCAAAGAGAAAATGAGAATTTTCCAGCGAGTTGGGGATATCATTGATGAAGATTAGTAATGAGATGGGCTTGAGAACACTGCATTGGGGGAAGTCCAGCTTTGACAGGGAGAGGAGAACAAAGAGTTCCATTGAGAGCCTCATGTTGGCTGCAAGAGTGGAGGAAGTCAGTCATCCATGAGCGGAGTGCACAAACAGTTTGGAGAGCATGTGGGATGCCAGACCATATTGAAAGCTCAAGATATTCCCAGAAAGTCGGCTTTGATATGTCTGATATTGAAGGCCTCCATCTATTGTTGAAAGAGTAAAAGCAGCATGTCCAAGTTGGAGTGACCTGGTCTGAATCCAAATTGATGATTTGAGATGAGGCTTTTGGATAAAGGGTGTGATTTTATGTCAACTGCGATGATGGATTCCATGACATTGCTGATGTGTGGAAGAAATCGAAAATGCAGGATCCCCTGCTTTCACAAACTATGGCGAATGCCAGCTTGGAAGAAGAAAATATTTTAAGATCCTTTTCCAGGCCTCTTTTTGGGGTTTTGGCTCAACTAATCTAAGTGCAGCCAAGTGAGATTTAGCTTTGAAGTTCAGCAGTTTAAAAAAAATAAATGTTTCATGCGAAATCGGAACAACTTGTCTTGCTTCAATAGTTTATTGAGCATTGCAGGTGAAGAATGATGAAAAACCCCAAAGATAAATTGAAAACTCTGTCAAAATGCATTCCTTGATCATTTCGATTACAAACTTCAGGGAAATACTTTCACGTGTTCAATGTTAGATGCTGTTACCATTAACTATAGTTGAAGAGTAAATATATTACTGATGCAATCGACTCGTCATTGAACAATTTCGATAAACTATCTCCAGTCAATAATTCCTGTGTTCACCAAAAAAGACATGATAGTTTATGGACAAATGGACATTACAATCAGATTTATGACTGCAATTACTCTGTAGTTGAACAATAAAAATATTGCAGTAAATCAACCAAGAACGGGAAGAGTAAAATTCTTCTCCAATAAATGATGTACAACACACGTGAGTCAGGACACTGCTTGTTTTTATTGAATGTAACTGAATGCATCAGGTGGTATATCCAGACTCAGAACAAGCAATGTTATAATGCTGTGAGGAATTTGTGCAGTATTTTTATATCAATATGAACATTACAGTAATAGCAGGCAAAAAATCAATGATATTGAAGAAACATATCACACCATAAAGGCGGTCAATTCAAACATGCAATCCAACAAAGGAAACATATTTCACACTTGAAGTGGGATTGTGGAAGAAAAATAATTAATTCATTCTTGTGAAATGTATAATATGCTGCACCAACAATTTTCTGTCATGTAAGGTCATGAACTGATGATACTCATTTCCTCTTGTGTGCTTTTAAATGCTTGTAAAGGTCTCATCTATGACAAAACATTGTAATTAACTAAAGTTATTTTGTCATCTTGTTTGGTGTTGTTCACCAAGAAGAATCATGGAAGTGTGTTTTAAAACCCACTCGCCCAGTAACCGGGCAGGTTGGAATGTTTGCACCTCCTCCACTCTGCAACTCCTCCACTCTGTACCCACTGCACCTCCACCACTACATGCACCCACTGCACCCCCACAACTGCTTATACCCACAGCATCCCCACCACTGCCTGTATCCGCGACACCACTGACTGCAACCGCTGCACCCCACCAATTCCTGCACATGCTGCACATCCTTAACTCCTGCACACACTGCACCTTCTCCACTTTCTGTACCCACTGCACTTCCACCAATGCCTGCACCCACTGCACCTCCACAACTGCCTGTGCCTGCTGCACCCCCACCATGACTGCACACACTGCACGTCCACCACTGCCTGCACACTCTGCAGCTCCTCCACTCTGTACCCACTGCACCTCCTCCACTGCACCGCCACCATTGCCTTCCCCCGCTGCAACTCCACCACTGCCTGCACCGTCACCCGACCCCGCTTTGCCGTCATCACTTCCCCCCATGCTGCACCGTCGACGCTGCCTGCCCCCACTGCGCCGTCGCTGCTGCCCGCCCCCGCTGCGTCGTCGCCGCTGCCCGCCCCCGCTGCGCCGTCGCCGCTGCCCGCCCTCGCTGCGCCACACTGCTGCCCATCGCCGCTACCCGCCCCCGCTGCTGCTGCCCGCCCCCGCTGCGCCATCGCTGCTGCCCGCCCCCGCTGCGTCGTCGCCGCTGCCCGCCATCGCTGCTGCCCGCCCCCTCTATGCCGTCACCGCTGCCCGCCACTGCTCGCTGCCGCTGACGTCACCAAATTAAGTTCTTCCTCAGTACGATAGATGGAGAAATGGGGTTTCCTCACCTGTCTTCCAAATTTGCTTTGATTTTATTTTGAGCGGATTGGGTGCAAAACTTTGAAATTATAAAGAAAGATGGAGTCTCAAAATGGCGGCGTGGCTCCACCTCAGCACGATACGAAGCGGGAGAGGGTTACCATGAATAGCGTAACGAACCGCAGAGCACGAAAAAAACGTTCTCACCCACTGGTTCAAACCACGTGGTCACAGCATGCGTCATGGCAAACGAAGCAGGACGACGACGCCGACATTAACGAGCTTCGTGCACGATTGGGGGATACCTTGGAGCAGAGGAGGTGTGATGAGAATTATACAGAGGAGTTACAACTTAAATTGGACGAGGCATTACGGCACGCAGAAGAGGTTCAGCAAAATTATGTGCACAGGGAATCACAACAATTGGCCGATGCACAGGAACGAATTTGGGGGCTGGAAAAGGACTTCGCCAACACAGGCGAGGAACTACTTCGAGAAATGATTAAAGTAGAGTGGTTTACCCGTCGGTTGTTGGAACATGAGAAGAGCGAACTGAACAAAAAAATAGAGGAGGAGCAAATTAGTAACTCCCGGATTAAGAAGAGCTTGGAGGACGAATGGAAAAGGAAAAACGGGAACACGATTTGGAATTGAAACAACTGAAGGAAGAATTGTTGGAAAAGTCAAGACAGTTCAAGGAACAACAGGGAGAAATGAGGAAAGTCGAGTGGAGTACCCATAAGTTGGAACATGAGAAGAGCGAACTGAACAAAAGAATGGAGAAAGAGCAAATTAGTAACTCCCGGGAGAAGGAGAACTTGGAAGAAGAATGGAAAACAAAGTTGGAATTGCAACAACTGAAGGAAAAGGTAAGAACAGGCAATCAGATAAGAGAAATCCGAGAACAGGAGATAGAAAGAAAAAAAGAAATATCTGGAACAACTCGAGCAGTGGTTCTTAACATGGGTTCTGTCAGCCAGTCTCAAGGGTTCGGTGAAAGCCCTCCGAAACACATTGCAATTTTGCTATAATTTGCTTTCGGTCCAACTTAATTTATTTTTTTTTTTTTTTCAGGATCAGGATGTCTCGTCAATTTAGTCGCATTGCAAATTTAGTTGCAAATTTAGTCGCGAATTTTCAGGAGTCCAAGGAAATTCAGCCTTCAACTCAACGAGACCACCGACTTTTCTAATTTGAGCCAGCTCATCGTATTTGTGCGTTATGTCAAGGGAGACGAGATCACGGAAGAGTTTCTGTTCTGCAAGCCTCTCGCAACAACGACAAAAGCAGCTGACGTGAAGAAACTTGAAGACGACTTCTTCAGAAGCAACGGTCTTTCATGGAACATGGTGTCTGCAGTTTTCTCGGACGGGGCTCCAGCCATGCTGGAGCGCAACTCCAGTTTTGGAGTGCTGGTGAAGGCGATGCACCACACGTCATCGTCACGCATTGTGTCCTGCACAGACATTCGCTGGCATCAAAAACTCTGCCTCCAGAACTGGCCGATGTTCTGAAAATCGTCGTTGAAACTGTGAATTACGTGCGAAGCAGTGTTCTGAATCATCGCATCTTCGAAGAGCTGTGCAATGAAATTGGCTTTGAATTCGAAGTCCTTCTTTACCACTCTAACGTTCGGTGGTTATCACGAGGGAAGGTACTGAGGCGTGTTTTTGCCTTGTGTGTAGAATTAGCCCGGTGATTGCGAGAGCACCAGCATCGCCATGCAACTCATTTAGAGGAATCAAAGTTCATCCTTGCCTTGGCGTACATGGCTAACATCTTCGACACACTCAACCATCTCAATCGCCAGATGCAAGGCGGGTGGAGTGAATGTCATCGAAGCTGAAGAAAAGCTGAGCGCTTTTCGAAAGAAGTTACTGTTGTGGAGGTGGCCAACAGAGAAAGACAACTTCGCGAACTTTCCGCTAAAGGACGAGTGCGTCAGCGGAATTGCAGATGATTCTGAAGTTGGAGGCACTGCTATACCAAGGGAACTGAAACAAGCGATTGCCACACACTTGGATGAGCTGGGAAAGTCATTCGATGGATATTCCCCTGACCAAGCACAACACCCAGCATGGGTGAGACAGCCATTTACTTTTGGCGTTGGAACGGCAGATGTCAACGATCAATACCTCGACGACCTCATCAAACGTCATCAGAGCCAGACTCAACAACAACTCTTCAGCACAACAATGTTCTCAACGATTTGCTGCCGCCAAATGTTAGGTTATCCTCTCATCGCTAAAATTGCCCTTGTGATCCTCACGCCGTTCGTTACAACGTTTCTCTGTGAGCATGCATTTTCGAATCTGGTGGACATCAAAACAAAGAAAAGGATCAGACTTGCATGTGAAAGTGATATGAGGGTGGCCCTTGCCAAAACAAAGCCACACATTTCCCTGATCGTCTCAAAAAACACAAGAACAAAAATTGCATTAAGATCCAATTCTTCTTATTATCCAAATATACTTTTGAATTTTGATGCAATTTGATTTTTATTTCTGTATTAATTAAAATTGAATTTATTTTCTTCTTTTTATACAAATATACTCTTGAATTTTGAGGCAATTTTTTTTTCATTTCTGTCATAATTAAAATTGTAATTTGAGGGGTTCGGAGAGTGCACGGTGGTTTTTTTAGGGTTGGGCGCCTCTGAAAAGGTTAAGAACCACTGAACTCGAGGAATACAGCAAAAGAATGGAAGAAATGAGGGAGGAAGCATGCGAAAGAGGTGCGGAGATGAGAAAGGAATTATGGGAAAAAGCTTCTGAGTTACAGAAACACCAAATCAAAGAGAGGGAATTGCAAAACGAGCTGAGGATATTAAGTGAGGAAAGAAAGAGAACGGAGAATGAAACGTGAAGGAACTACACTGTGTAGATTGAACAGTTGGAAGCCAAGCAAGATGAAAGAAAGAGAAGTGAAAGAACAACGAATGAAGCAGGAAAGGGAAATCAATTAGTTGAGGGAAACGACGAGATTGGAGAATGAAGAACATCAGAGACAGTGGGATAGGAAACAAAAATAATATGAATATGAAATTGACCAACTTTAGGAGAGAGCAAGGCTGGAGTACGCGGAGATACCAAAAGAACAAGGAATGAAGCAGGAAACGGAAGTTAACCAATTGAGAGAAACGACGAGATTGGAGAATGAAGAACATGAGAGACGGTGGGATAGGAAACAAAAAGAATATGAATGTGAAATTGACCAACTAAAGGAGAGATTAAGGTTGGAGTCCACGGAGATGGAAAAACTCCGGAAAGATAACGAACAACTAAAACGCCTCGGAGAGGAAGAACGACTCAAATGGAAAAGAAAGTGGAGCCAGGAAGTAGGACAGCACAATAATATGGGATGTGTGACATCACCACAGGAAGGAATGTTAGTGGTGCGGGACTTGATTGACATCACTCGTCGGATGACACCCCAATCAGAGCAAATCCTGGTGATGGAGACATTGAGGGAGCATCCGGGGTTGTTGACGAATCGAACACATTTTGAGCAGGTTCACCATGTGGACCTGACAGCCCCAGAGGAGTGTGGCGAATCGATGATGAGCAACCTGCTGGAGAGAAGCAACCGGACCGAGGTGACTGAAACGAAGCAGGTACGTGGGCACATGCATACATGGTGCGGATGATGAACTTAATGTAGGAATTGGATTTTATGTTAATGAAGAGACTCTGTCCGATGAAGTGCATGCATGCGTGACTCCTGAATGTGTGTGTGGAATGCCTGTGAATGAATGCTGTGAGCCCACAGTCCAGACGACAGCACCGGTGTGTGCTGCCAAGGCCGAAATGTGTGTGTGTATACTCACGTGGTGATCGGGAATGTAGCCCTGGAATGCGAGGCAGTTGGTCAGTACGCAGGCAAGGTTGAATGTGTGGAGTGTGAACACAACCTTGGAATGTGTGGAGCCTGTTTTGTGTGGGAGTCCTGAGCGTGGAATGAGTGGTGACGTCGGAAATAGGTTCGAGGTGCAAGGGGAATGGAAGTGCCACCAGGACAGAACTTGACACAGGGGATGGAAATCATAGTGGACAGCCCCACATGGGTTCTTACAGAATTAGAGGTGCTGCATCCATGAGCAGGCTTTAGAAATTGGACTTTAATTTCTCTCTCAGCCTCACAGGAACTTCGGGGTGTAGCGCAGATGAGTAGCAAGTGGCACTGGCATGTCACATACTCCCCGTACCCATTTTAGAACGGGAAGTGGCCAGCAGCGACACCACATGTGTCACTTGGTCTTCAAACCTCTCTGAGGACACGAAGGGTTCGGTGAGCTGAGTGTGGTTTATCTGTCTTCAGGGAGTTAGAAGAGGGGGAGGCCGCTCCCCCGATTGGGGTTTACCTGATTTCTTCAAACCCTGGAGAAGAGGGGGAGGCCGCTTCCCCGATTGGTTTTTACCTGACTTCCGCGAACCCTGGAGAAAAGGAGGGGGTGGACCACAACCCCAATTGAGACGTGACCCATTTCGTGCATAGTGCTGGATATGATTAAAAAAGGTGTCTACAAGGAGTCAACACGCTCAAAACGGTCAATTAGAGCCATAACCAGCTCTTATTTTTCAGCGGGCATCTGATCGTACCGTCTCCCCATCCATATAAGCACATCAAAGGCTGACTTCTGGTCCGTTGAAGGCTGAGTATAAGCATCTCGCAGGGAAACTTTGACGTACTTGGTACCAAAATCTTTCAATACGAACAGCGGTGTACAACTTTCGATGGAAACAAAATCAGCACGATCGAGAGTTGCCTGCGAGTCATCCCTGCTGCTGCACTGAATTGATGCAATCGTTCGGCCAGAATATTCGTCATCAAGATATTGTGTGATTAAATCACCAATACAGTCACACTCTAATTTATACCGCTGACATACTTCTAAACAATCACTTTCGCCCCAGAAACTACAGTCAATCTGAACCACGCTGGCCACTGCTCAGACGCCATCACCGAAGACGACTGCGCAGTTTGCTTGAAGGTGACTCGGCATTTTGGCGCGTGCGCACGAAATTATATTTTGAGAATAAATGCCGACGTTTACATTTCGGGTTTTGAAACTTTTGCACCTTCGGCGGAAAATGTAGAAATATAAAAGGCTAAAATGTGTTTTATATTTATATTTCATTTCGGCAAATATACCGTCAGCGGATCCGTAAACCAAGTTATAAAATAACTAAGGCCTTTGAGTAAATGGGAGATTTGTGCTATACGTTAGACAGGGCCATGTCCGTGGGCTGCCCCAAATTGAGGCTCGGGAGAAAGGCGGGGGAAGTTTGCTGAAATGGTCGCTTAGTGGGTTATTAAATATAGGATGAGCCCAGATCCCCCTTAAATGCATGTTTAGCCAGGTTGTTTGGTAATTGGACGTTTGATTTGTGTCGGAAGGTGTAGCAGGCTGTCCAATGTTCGTAGAGTGGTGGTATACCGAGAGGCGCCTTATTTTTCCTTCCCTCCCCCCTCCCACCCCCTCCCCGGCCAGCCCCCACCTGGCATCCTGATAGAGCCAGTCAACCAGACGTGCCAACAACCCATTGGCGGAGAGCTGCTGCAAACTCTAACGATGGACCAATCATGTGTCCCCGGAGGCGGTCCGAAAGGCCCGCCCCAGAAGGCAAGAGGAACTGCTTTTTCGAGTCTGCGATCTGCTTCATGAGGAGTGACTCGACGAGCTGTTCCTCCTTGACCATGGAACCAGCGTGCAGGTCGTCTCCAGGTTCATCCTGTGTCCAGCCACTGGGCCTCTGACTGTCCTTGCTCCCTGCACGGCTCGACACGTCTTTTCATCCCATCGATCCACCTGCAGAGTCCATCACCCAGATTTGGTCGAGTCTGGTGTACAAGCCAGGCCTGGATTTGCATACTGGACATTGTGAAGAACCAACTGGAACACACCATAGATCTTTCGCTCTTGTGCCGTCGACCTTATAGGGCTGGGCGCACCGAGGCTGTGTGCGTTAGCGGTGCCGATAGGAGTACGTCTCCGCCATCTTGCCACTCTGCGTGCTCGAGCTTGGGCGCTCAAATCCGTTGACATCGGCTTGTCACGAGCCGCATTCATGCTTTCGACACCTTTCCTCTTGTCCATGAGGCACCACCAAATACTCCATGTCTTGTATGTATGTTGTCCAGGCCTAAGGTTTATTTTGCTCGGGTCCCCTTCGAAACCCCTATCCGTAGCCCCCGAGATAAGAGCGGGTAATAGATTAATTATAACGTTTGTGAATGATTTGCTTGTCTCGTGTTCCCCGATGTTTTCCCCAATAAATCTGCTGAGTCATACGAAATTTGCCGCCTTGAATTTATTTGTGCTGTGCTGAAGAACAATCGCTCGATTTGTATTTAAAACGAAACTGCCTCCGGACTGCGGCAGACTTCGATCAGTCTTTGATCAAACCCAGTCTGTAGCCGGGCTGTATATCCCCAACGAGCAAGGTCCAGGGGTACTTTGGTATCGTGATCTGAGGCGCGTGACCCGAGACCTGTGCCGAACTAGCCGGCTTTATAACCCCTGAGACGGTGGTGCTGTGAAGCGCCACCGAATCTTCAACAATATCAGGGTGTGCTTCAGAGCTCGTGAAAGAAATGTGTGTAAACGTGTCTGTCGCAAAGAAAAAAACTTCCCATAAGAGAAGGCATCTATTCTTAAACCTTCTCAATACATCACATTTGGGATCCCATTAGCCATGGGGGTGGGGTGAAGCCATGGGGGTGGGGTCTTCTGGTGAAGACAAAACCCTTCGGACTCGGCTCTTTTATATACAGGATCCGGATCTCCTGAAATACTAAACATCTGTACACATCCTCACATTGAGGGTGCCTTTTGAGAGCGTCTATCATCAACTTTTAAATATGTTCAGGCATTTGCTTTAAAGTTTCGAAAAGTACACGTTACTATTTAAAGATTATTCCATTTAATGTGTTGTAATTTCGTAAATACACGATTTTCTCGTCATGAACAGGAGTCTCCATGAAGGGTCTCGCTATTGGCTCCAACGAGGCACGTGACGAAATATCGGAAGTTGTTGTTATTGCCTTTCGGACGTGGCTCTTGCACACATTTGTCCTTGTTTATTCTGTGGACCATATCGCTTAAAATTTTTCACACTGATCGGATGTGGTGTTCGACATATGCAATGATGACGTCATAACGAGGACACCTATGATGTGATAAAAATCATGCTCATTTCCCATGAGGAGTACTTGCTACGTGCCTCGTTTCAAGTTTTTTTCCACGGTGTGGTTTCAGAGACAGAGGTCCAAAGTTTTTCCGTTTTTTCAATTTGGCTGACACACCACGTAACCAATGACGTCATAATTATCATTTGAGCATTCTTCATGAGTATTCGCTCCAACGGTGACAATTTCGTCTCGATCTGACATGCAGTTGCAGAGAAAAAATGAAAGTTCTGTGCGGCCAAACAAGCAAATACAAACGATGAGACAAACAAAATATAATACCCTCTCTTCTGGTGAGGATAATGTGGAAGAAGTAAAACTAATTATATAAATGTATTCTCCATTTCGTTGTCCTTTGTTTTTATCAGTGTAGAATAAGGTGTTATTTTTGTACTGGAATCAAATTGACTGTCAGTAAAATCTCTTTTTGCAGCCTTTTGATCTCCATAGTGATGTAAATGATGTACAAGCAAGATAAAATGATATCTTACTGAATCTTATGTGCTTTATCTCAATGAAATGTATTGAAACATACTGTATATCCAAATTAGTATTTCCAATGTTAAGATGAAACTGCTCTGCTGCTCAAGAGAAGGACGCTTTGTTGCTGGTTCCTATTGTCTGGTGGTTATTAAATAACTCCCGAAAGGTGATCCCAACAGACGCCTTGTTGTCCAAGGACGATTATATGACAGCATAAAATTGAATGTCGTATTTTGAGAATCTGGTTGCTCACTGGTGAACGGAAGGTATGATCAAAGTTGTGGGCTTGTGTCTCCATTCACTCGGCCTCTTCATATTTTGTCTCAACTTTGTTGTTTCCCTCTCCATCTCATGGCCGGTCTCGCTTTCCCGGGCTGTGGTCATGATCTGAGCGTGTCCATCACCCCTTCCCTCCCAAAGTAACCATTTCTGCAGTTCCCTTTCTCATGCTTGCCAGCCCTCACCCCCATTGTCCCTTGCCAGATATTTTCACTCCAGAATAATATAAACACAATTGCTCTGTGCATTTTGGGCAGAAAGAGGATGGTGTTTGGTATTTCTTGTCTTGTTATCCTTTTTCCCATGCGCATGGTGGTTGTTATTTTTATTTGATGTGTGCTGTTAATAAATGGTTTCAGACTTGCAAAGAGAAGAACTGAATTATTCACAGTAACAACAACAATTATATCACAACAAGAGCATGGGTGGGGTCTGCCTCAAATTTAATTGTCGTGACGACGTAAAATGCCGGAATATTTTGTCCAAGTACTCTGAAACAGAAGGGGTTTGAAAGTGCAAAAAAGGCAATTTGTATTTAAGTGTAAATGTATATAATTAAATTGAAATAAAATAAAGATTTTAAAGGTTGTAGATAAAAAAGTGGAAGTTTACCAACCGTTGATGCAGTCTTGCACACCACGCTATCGAACACGTTTAATTAGTTCTTCGTGCCAGTTGTTTGTGTCCTTTATAACGTCCTTAAAAACAGTAAGTTTCCTGTTTGGAATGATTTTCAATCTTGTTTGATTTCCAGGTGGAGTGAGGAAAATAATTATCTCACTCCTCTCTGTACATGTGTGATCAGGACAAATTCAGAGCCAAAGTAACAAACTTCAGGTTCGTTTTCTGATTTGTCTTCAAAATATAACATTAAAATGAAATTGAGATAAGTTATTCCTCGATCATAAACTTACATTTGCAGATGGACAGACAGAAGTGAACCAGTTCCTTAACCACGATGTTGAGTGTGTGGGAAACTAATAATTGTCTTGTCTGAGTTGATTCCCGACCTGACTCTAATCCGTTGAAGGGATGCTTTCTCAGGAGGTCGTAAAAACAGAACATGAAAGTTACTATTGTCAGCCCGAACAGATTACAAATTCTTGCCACCTTCAATCGGAACTCAGACTTTGCTCGCTGCTTTGTGAAAGACCTTGGCCAAAAACTTTCCCCGGTCAGTCCCACATGAAGGTGCAAATAATTGTCGCCATGAATGAAGCAGGAGTGGGAGTATGAATACGAACTTGTATTATAATTAGCCCATCACAAGTCATTCCTTGTTATCATCAACAAAGACTTCCTTGCAGATGGGATAATTTCCCGAGAATTGGAATATTTCAGGATTTGTAATGCCATCTCCCACTGGGAATGGCGCTGTCAGACACGTTTACGTCGAGGGAATTGGGGTCCCTCCCCTCCTCTTAACCCCCTAGACTATGAATAGTAACCAATAATACCAAGACCAATAAGGCACCAGACTCACCAAGTGGAGCTTTAATCGTCACTTTTCAAACTGAGATTTAAATTTAACTCCTTTAACTTCATTCACAATCTACTCATTACCTCAACCACTGAAGGTGGACACAGGTTATGTTTTTTCTCTCCTGTCTGTCTGTGAAGAGAACATCTCAAAAAGTTTTGGATGAAATTTGGTGAACAGGTTGGTTTGTGTCCATCCATCCATCCATTGGGACCATACTCTGTACAGAGCATCGGTGCTGCCGAAGCAGTTTCCTTGGCTATTGGGCACAATCCTGGACGAGTCGCCACTCCTACGAAGGATACTCAATGACTCGATCATCCCAGCAAGCTGGTACTCATTTTGCCGACCTCGGAAGGATGGCAGGCTGAGTCAACCCCCTGGTGAAGTAATTCAGTGGGCAACGAGGCTTGAACTCAGGACCATTGGATCCCAAGCCGTCAGCCGAACTACTGAGCCAACACCAGGTTTCGGTTGGGTGTGTGACCCCGACAAAGTGAAAAGATTTTAGTGAAGATACAGAAACAGATCGTATAATTTTTGAAGTTATTCTTCACCGTTCAGAGAGACGGGGAGAGAGAGAGAGACAGAGACAGAGACAGAGACAGAGACAGAGACAGAGACAGAGACAGAGACAGAGACAGAGACAGACACGAAAAACGATATATGGCACGATGTCTCAAAAAATTATCGATGGATTGGATGGAACAAAACATCATGGATGAGTTGGTTAAGTGACAAGAACAAACCGATTAGATTTTGGTTCAGGTCTGAATCCAGATCTGGCCTCACAGTGGGACACAAAATGTAAACTGTTCATCCTCTCTCAGGCATACCCTCCACTGGGTGCTGTTCTTATTTTTAACTGCTTTGTACAAGTATTGTTACGGATTTGGAAACCATCTGCACACAACAGCCAGAGTCCCCACAGTTCAGTTATTTCGTTAAGTATATGTGTATAGTTAGAATCCATCCCCTGTGTCTAACGGGAATTACATATGTGCGGTGCGAGTTATTTTGTTGTTAGTTTTATTTTATATTCCCCAACAACAACATCCCACTTCGTTCCGCCACCCAACCAAACCTTCACACACCGACTCCATTCTCTCCATGTTTTTGGCTGAAAGCATGGGCGGAGCCTCCATCGCCTCAGATCGAGGCTCTGCTCTGAAGAAGGTCAGGAGTGTTTCCTCCAGCCATTGGACAAAGAGCGAGCAAAGCCGAGGCGCTCCAGCCAATGTGAAGCCAGAAGGCCAGAAACAAAGACTGAGCCTCTTCGGGGGGCGGGCCACCGACGCCCCCCGTCCAATGGGAGGCAGAGTTACCTCAGGAATGATCCCTCCCACCTCGCAGGAGGGGTTGAATAATTGTCGGTGTGATCTGTCTGGGTCGTCTCGTCTGGTCTGCTGGCCATCTTCCGACTTGGTGTTGGCTGGCTTCTCCCGCTTCGTCTTGGTTCCTTGGCGCTTGGTGCGAGGTTGTCCGTGTGGGTTTGAATCCCACTGTGGTGGTTGGAGCGTCCGATCTTCCCAAGCCCTTCCACAAAAATCCCGAGCCTTGCAAGGACAGGTCGGCAAGCCGTGCGAACGTGGCCAGGTTCCAGCAGAACTCTGACCCTCCAGTTCGCCTATCCTCCCAGGCTGGAGGTCCGAATTATGGCCGGCCGGCTCCATTTTCTTGTGTGGTGTGTGTGTGTGTGTGTGTGTGTGTGTGTGTGTGTGTGTGTGTGTGTGTGTGTGTGTGTGTGTGTGTGTGTGTGTGTGTGTGTGTGTGTGTGTGTGTGTGTGTGTGTGTGGTGCCAATCTATTAGGTAGAAATTGTACAAGTGTTGATTGCTCATTGTACATTGCATTTTTCTTCGTGGTAACCTTGCTCTATGTCTCCCTCCCTTGTAAATAAATATCTGTTAAATGTTCCAGTTCGTTGCCTGTCGTTTCTATCATTGACCCAGCATGGTTCGGACTCGAGAAATATTGAGGCCGTTTCTGCCATAAGTTGTCATTTGGACCGGCGCAGCTCTGGAAATTTTCGCTCGGTTACGCCGGATACGAGTCGGTAAATGCGACTCGGTTCGGACAGAGTCGGCTGAGGGTGTGGTTTCCCCGGTAGTTAGACGACGTGGGTACTTCGGTATCTTGGAATTGGACAATTAACCCTACCCCACGCCATCAAAATATTGGCGTCCACAGTCCTCAAAGGGACCCGTGACCTTTGGAGTTATACAAGGGTTACGACTTTCAATTCCGGATGTCGTTGGGGACGGCCCGACTGCTCCCGCTGGCGGCCGTTATCACGACTGAAACCCGACACCGCAACAATATAACCAGGTGGAAAGTTACACGACATTATCAATTATAATATGTGATTAATCACATTAATTAATTCCATGCAAATGTTTCTGGTGCTGCAGGTTTTCTGGATTCATCACTTCATCAATTTACACCTTTGTTTATAAAACCCTTGGCCCAACACAGTGTTTGCTTGGCCTGTTGGTGTTTTCATCTGAACCTCTGGCTCATGATGCAGTGGATTGAAGTTTAAATCCCATGTACCCAATGTTTATTAATTTAATACTGATGACCTTGACATTAATGGAAATGTACACTGACGTGGACTGATGGAGTTGGCCGAAATCTCATCTCAGGAAATTTCAATAAACAAAAATCAATACATGTATATTTTTTGTTTGAGTAAGAATCTTTGGATCACTCACTCCGGCATGTGGGAGTGAAACAGGAATTTAGTGTAAAACCAAAACCATGTTTTTACAGGTTCATGGGAAAGGAAATGTTTGTTTTTTCCTTGTTGTTGAAGTGATATCTCAAAAGGAACATGTCAGTTTGTGGAGTCCAGTAACATCATGTAGATTATTTGGACCAGGTCACTCGAGTAAACTCACCATGTGGATTGTACTTTGGACCAGGTCACTCGAGTAAACTCACCATGTGGATTGTACTTTGGACCAGGTTATTCGAGTGAACTTATCATGTGCATTGTACTTTGGACCAGGTCACTCGAGTGAACTAATCATGTGGATTGTACTTTGGACCAGGCCACTCGAGTGAACTAACCATGTGGATTGTACTTTGGACCAGGTCACTCGAGTGAACTAATCATGTGGATTGCGCTTTGGACCAGATCACTCGAGTGAACTAATCATGTGGATTGTACTTTGGACCAGGTCACTCGAGTGAACTAATCATGTGGATTGTACTTTGGACCAGGTTACTCGAGTGAACTAATCATGTGGATTGTACTTTGGACCAGATCACTCGAGTGAACTAATCATGTGGATTGTACTTTGGACCAGGTTACTCGAGTGAACTAATCATGTGGATTGTACTTTGGACCAGGTTACTTGAGTGAACTAACCATGTGGATTGTACTTTGGACCAGGTTACTCGAGTGAACTAATCATGTGGATTGTACTTTGGACCAGACCACTCGAGTGAACTAACCATGTGGATTGTACTTTGGACCAGGTCACTCGAGTGAACTAATCATGTGGATTGTACTTTGGACCAGACCACTCGAGTGAACTAACCATGTGGATTGTACTTTGGACCAGGTCACTCGAGTGAACTAATCATGTGGAATGCGCTTTGGACCAGATCACTCGAGTGAACTAATCATGTGGATTGTACTTTGGACCAGGTCACTCGAGTGAACTTATCATGTGCATTGTACTTTGGACCAGGTCACTCGAGTCAACTAATCATGTGGATTGTACTTTGGATCAGGTCACTCGACTCAACTCATCATGTGGATTGTATTTTGGACCAGGCCACTCGAGTGAACTAACCATGTGGATTGTACTTTGGACCAGGCCACTCCAGTGAACTAACCATGTGGATTGTACTTTGGACCAGGCCACTCGAGTGAACTAACCATGTGGATTGTACTTTGGACCAGGCCACTCGAGTGAACTAACCATGTGGATTGTACTTTGGACCAGGTCACTCGAGTGAACTAATCATGTGGATTGCGCTTAGGACCAGATCACTCGAGTGAACTAATCATGTGGATTGTACTTTGGACCAGACCACTCGAGTGAACTAACCATGTGGATTGTACTTTGGACCAGGTCACTCGAGTGAACTAATCATGTGGATTGCGCTTTGGACCAGATCACTCGAGTGAACTAATCATGTGGATTGTACTTTGGACCAGGTCACTCGAGTGAACTTATCATGTGCATTGTACTTTGGACCAGGTCACTCGAGTCAACTAATCATGTGGATTGTACTTTGGATCAGGTCACTCGACTCAACTAATCATGTGGATTGTATTTTGGACCAGGCCACTCGAGTGAACTAACCATGTGGATTGTACTTTGGACCAGGCCACTCGAGTGAACTAACCATGTGGATTGTACTTTGGACCAGGCCACTCGAGTGAACTAACCATGTGGATTGTACTTTGGACCAGGCCACTCGAGTGAACTAACCATGTGGATTGTACTTTGGACCAGGTCACTCGAGTGAACTAATCATGTGGATTGCGCTTTGGACCAGATCACTCGAGTGAACGAATCATGTGGATTGTACTTTGGACCAGGTCACTCGAGTGAACTAACCATGTGGATTGTACTTTGGACCAGGTTACTCGAGTGAACTTATCATGTGGATTGTACTTTGGACCAGGTTACTCGAGTGAACTAACCATGTGGATTGTACTTTGGACCAGGTCACTCGACTGAACTAATCATGTGGATTGTACTTTGGACCAGGTTACTCGAGTGAACTAACCATGTGGATTGTACTTTGGACCAGGTTACTCGAGTGAACTGATCATGTGGATTGTACTTTGGACCAGGTTACTCGAGTGAACCAATCATGTGGATTGTACTTTGGACCAGGTCACTCGAGTAAACTCACCATGTGGATTGTACTTTGGACCAGGTTACTCGAGTGAACTAACCATGTGGATTGTACTTTGGACCAGGTCACTCGAGTAAACTCACCATGTGGATTGTACTTTGGACCAGGTCACTCGAGTGAACTAACCATGTGCTGCAGATATCGATGTTCAGATTGTACATTTGTGTTTCAATGCGGGAGAATAATTTATTTTTATGGTTTTGTATAACAGCCGATTGCTGTTGGTTGCATCATTGCTGGAAGTTCGGCTGTGCCGGTGATGCACGACCCCTTTTTTCCAAGATGGTCCTTGTTTTGACGATCTCAGGAGGATGACAGGCTAAATCAACCCACGTGATGTGAGGTGACGGACAACGGGGGCTCCACCTGAACACGTGGTGTTGTGTATCGACCGGACGCGAGAGAGAGCGATGAGGAAGAAGACTCGGGGTCAGAGGTCAGGAGGTGTATAGTGAAAACCTTGTGACGTTCCGATGTCGGTTTAATAAAAACGTTGGAGAATATGAAATCCTCATTCTTGGTATATTTTAGAAAATAACAAAACCGTCAATTACAATGGTGGAGATCAGTGAAAACAAGGAGAAAAGTGAACACGAGAGGAAGAAGAAGAGGTGGAAGAAGGACAGGACGATGAAGAACTTCCGGGTTGTTGTTCCTGTAAACCTCGTGCAGAACCTCGAACCGAGATCCTCGTGGTCGGGACTGATGGGAAGAGGTATTTTGGGAATTCTGATTGAACACGAAAAACGGGAATTTAAATAAAAAATAATTTTATGTTTCTTGACGACGTCGATGAAGGAAAGTTAAAGGAGTTTTTACTGAATGTTTGTTGAGGTGTTTGATTGTTAATTTAATGAGGTGTTTTTCACTCCTTTTGTTGATAATCAAATCATCACTAAACTTCCTTCAACGATAATTAAACCTCATTCTTCCTTTTAACAACAAAACTCCCAGAAACCTTTTATAATTGACTTGAATATCCAATTTGATCTCGAAATGAGGAGAAACGAGGGTACGAGGTTCGATTACCGACTTTACCTGTTCCGTGGGATTTTTAACGTTCATAATCTGAATGGAGATGAAAACCCTGATTAATAATCAACAAACTCAAAAAGATCGTGTGGGTCGAAAATGTAACATTCCTCGTTAACCTTCCACCCACATTCCATCTCAGTGAAATTGGATTCCACAGGGAAATTATACAGGAATTCGAGAACTCGGAGGGAAAGTGTTACCCCGCCCCCACCTCCCGTCCCCCGCCCCCACCTCCCCTCCCCCGCCTATATCGCTCTGTACCCGCCGCCATGCCCCCCATCAGGCTGGCCCTGCCCCCCCCCCCCATCAGGAACCAATACATCTCACGTCCATGTACAAATCTAGTTTGTGAGATGACGGTGTTGAACTTGTTGAACAGGATATTTATCTTCTCGGAAAGTGTAAATTCATGATTTATCTGTGAGAAAGTTCAAGTAAAAGTAAATTGAGATGTTTGTTTGTTCTTCTCTCCACACGTGGGTTTCAGAAGGTGGAACGGAGCCCTCCAGGTGTGTGTTTTATATGTGTTTGTATTCACGACTGGGTTGTATATGCATGTACATGTGTATGTATTCATGTAATATTGTCGAGGCACAACACACAACACACAACATGAGGGGCGGAAGAGGGAAGGACAAAACGGAGGGGAACAAAGACATAAAGAGATCTGTGGAACGGAGAGCGATGGAACATGTGGTATTCAAAATGCACAGTACAGGGACTTTCAGGACTTCACAAAGCAGCAAATTTGAATGGGGAAACTTGAATCAGAAAACACACGACAGTGTGGTTTGTGGTGGTCGGAGTACAATTACCACCATCAACCTCCAAGGAAAGGTAAGCAACTGCATGAGGATGTCCGCGAATGCAATTGGCACCAGATACTGATGGCTGTTGGCTCACAAGGAGCTCCTCTGCCCTTGTGGCAGGTTTTGTATTTAATCCTGCTGGGTGTCCATGAAAGGGAAATGAGAAAGAAGAAAAGGAATAAGAGGTTCTTCCCTTCCATGGCTTTTCTGCTTGTTTTGTCCTTGTTTTGTGAAGCCATGGTGTTACTGTTGATGAATTTCCGTTTGTGTCGATGGATATTGATTATATTCTTCTTAATGACACAATAATGAGGGTGGGAGTGGTGGGGTGGCACTTTCGTTTTTGGATCTTTCATTTTGTTTGCAGTGGCTGCTGGTTGCATCATTGCTGTGAGTGTGGCTGTGCTGCTGATGTAGTGCCCCCTGTATTTTCAAGAAGAAATTTGGAATTTGGCCAGCGTGCCAGTCATAGCTCGCCACATCTTCGAGAAAGATTCCATGGGATCTTTAATGTCTACCAACTAATGCTGTGAGAGGGGATGCCCAGTTGAACGTTCATCTGAAGGACGGCACACACGTTGATCACTTTCCCAATCTGTGAAACACCATGGTAACAGTTTATTGCCGCGTCAGGATTCAAACCCAAGCAAGACAACTCGGGGTCAGTTTGCCTACCTCAAGCTCACATGGAGTGAACAAACTGACTGCAAAACCCTGAATTGATTGGATAAAATACAGAGTAAAGAAAATAACATGTATTACCTTTCCTTTGTTAACATAAGCATTGTGTCCCTGACAGGTCATCGGTGAAATGGACAACTTCTTGGAATGGCTCCAATCACAAGGTCTGAGAGCAGAAACAGCCCAAGCAGTGTTCAATGTTCTTGGAATTGAGAATCGGAAGGTTCTTCAAGCTTGTACAGACTCTGATGCATTGCGAACAGAGCTCCTCTCTCTCGCCAAAGATAAATTTAAATTTGCAATGTATGCCGACTTCTGTAAATTTGTGAACTCTTTTTTGAAGCCGCAGGTTGTCCAGCTTGCAGGATCTTCTCTGTTGGGAAGTCTATTCATCAACTTGGAGAATGTTATTCAAGAACTTTCCAGTTTCTGCAAAAAGTTTATTGGATTCCAAAATGTGCAGCTGGAAAATATTCCTGGTTTCCGTGGAATCGCTTTCAGTGATGTCTGCAACCTCCATGATCAGGATGACGGACTCACACCCAAGTCTGGTATGTCACTATTTTATACACCTGAGCATGTCAAGAAATACCTTGATGTTCAACCATTAATTTTTTTTTTCTTGCAACTTAAGGAATCTTTTTTGGAACAATTTTGTTTTGAAAACGCTTAGATTCTTGATCCACAGTGAATGCTGTCGTTTTTACAGCGCGTGCGCTGTATACAATTGCACCGAGTTTGAAATGTCCCAGGTGTCTACCACGTCTCGGGTATCCCCCCCTCCCACGTGCCTCAAGACAGCCAATGATGGCCATCCGGTAGATGGAAATGGCGTCACCATTTCCGATACATAACCAAGACGGAAATGGCGACTATTGACGGTAATACCCGAGTATTTCAAATAAAATTTGTGAAACTAACATGTTATAAATGTGAAAACCATTAAATTTATTGCTTGACGGAAAAAAACCAAGAAACGCTCTCCTCTTATGTACGAACGCACGAAAGACATCATTTTCGCCCACCATGGCATTTCGCGCCGAACGCTGAAAACTAAGTTCCTCTTATGCCATCATTCTTTTGCGGCTTATGCCATTATGCCATTCTTATGCAATCATTCAATGGAGACGAATCACAGAGAGTGAAAACGGCCCCAGGAACCGACTTGTATAAACCCCGCAGTGTGGGGCGGGGGGCCACCGCGAAGCGATGCGTCATCACCTGAATCGGTCCCCCTGATTGGCCCGCTCCCCTGCGCGGCCAGGCCACGATGGCTCGAAACGGCGACATTCCGCTTCCAGCCAGGTGACCCCGAGCCGTGAAAATGTCCTGCTCCGACCCCACGACATGATATGAATCGCCCACACCGAATTCCGCGTCATGAATTGCCTTGCAACAACCCCCGGGCCGTGCCCTTCCGGCCGGCTGAGGGTGGCGTCCGTCGCACATGCTTGCCCGGGCGCAAGCGTTCAGCGCAGTTCACTGCCGGTTCCGTGATGCATCATGCGGCCCGAGCGATCTGGACTGCGCAGCACACCTCTTGCCTGATCGCGGTTTCGCCCGGCGGAGAGGTCGGAAGACGTTCATCCATGGGGAACATTATCGGCCGCCAGCGAGGACAGATGGTAAGGTGTTATAATAAACCCATGCACAGACGGTAAGATGTGTCCATTCATGCCCTGCTCTGTACGATAATCAAGGGTCCCGAGCTTATCACGGGTCCCCCTTCGAGCACGTTCCGCACAGTGAGCGTGGATCCGCCATGTCCTACGTGATCAGCGCTCGCTTTCGCCCAATTCCGTTATTGTGTGTGCGGGGCCAACACCGATCTGTGTCAGGGTTTGAGGGGAACGCTCGGATATAATAATTACATGGAGGTTTGGAATGAAAAGGAAAAAGATATCAGTTTCCAGTGGAGAAATGGAGGGAAAAGAGAATGCCGATATAATTCGTCCAGAAATGGGTTGAAAAGTACGCGCCGCCCGTATCTTGCACACTTGTGTCCCGTAGTTGTTGTTT
>NC_140968.1:7830768-7885768 GCF_056783735.1 Eptatretus burgeri | reverse complement strand
GGTGCAATGAATTGGGATGGAGAACGAGTCATCATAAATGCTCAAGATCAAGAACACCACACTGATGCCTTCAAGAAAATGTCGGGAAGGATGGACATCACAAACCAAGCACTGCATCCGAACATCGTGCTCAAACACAAAAAGGAAAAGTCAGCATTTTTCTTTGAGGTTTCAGTTCCCAATGACTTTGGATGACATGCCACAGAAGTCAGAGAAATGACAAAATACCAGGTTCTGAAAAATGAGGTCAAGAGGACCTCAAAAATGAAGTAAGCTGACATTATACCAGTGATAGTCGGAATGAAAAGTTTTCCAGTGAGGGGAAGGACAAGGAAAACCCTGACTGAGTACTTGAATATCACTCTGGGCATATAATTCCAAACAAGCTTCAAGTGGAGGCTGTTCGAGGTGGAGTGAGGATTTTGAAGAGTCCTTGGAACGAGGGTATGAGAAGGACATTTCACACTTTGTTTTATGAATCATGATCATTCAACAAAAAGGAAGTGGAGATTTTGAGTTCTGGGAGAACTTCCTCACCTTTTGAAATCCAAAGTAGATAACAATCAATGAGAGCCCAAAAAAAGTCAAACAAACAAACAAAGTAAATGAAAGAAGAAAAGTCCAGCAGTTTGAAAATTTACTCAGAAGTGTCAATCAAAAACTAAGGAAACAGAAGCAGACTGTTGCAATCCCTCCACCCCAGAAAATGATGAACTACTTTTGGAAAGGGTTTGATGAAAACTGCAAAGAACACAACAAGAAGGTGGAAGAGGCCCAAAACTTGGAAAAGAGAAGCAACATCAAGAGGATATTTCTCAAGTGATAATTGCCAAACAGAAAATTATGGAACACTCACCAAGATTCCAAAATTCAAAAGCTCTGGTCTGGATAGCATTCCACATTTCTGGTGCTCTTCACAATCCCTTTATTCGAGCATTGGATGAGCTATCCCAAGGAGAAAAGGCAACGGATGAGTGGTAGTCCAATCCTGATCTTCCCTTATGAGTTTTCAACTTGGAAAACACAATTTTAAGTCCTCTCATCCTGACCCACTGTCTTTTGATCTTCACTCATTCACTATGTCTTTTGCACCTGAGAATGAGGAGAACATTCTTTCAATCCTCAACTTTTTTGTGTGCATGGAGAAAGAACTCGGACACCAAAAAGATCACAAAACAACACAACAAAGGGAACAGCAGTGGAAAGGAGAAACGTCATCAGCAGGGTGGAGGCGAAAAAGATGGGGAGACTGACATAAGGTATGCAGGTAACGATGAGGGGTAAGGGCCAACGTGGACAAGTTGGACGCATGAGAAAAATATTGGAACTGGTGGGGGATTGTTTATGGGGTGGAGAAAATATCATGTTTTTGGATGTGTGATGACTTGAGATGGTGGTGAACAGGTGTCTTCAAGACCTGGAGGGAAGAATCAGATTGAAGACAGTGTGGAAAAAAGGAACACATGAGTGGAGGAAAGCAGTGGTTCTGGATTTTCGCAGTTTCACTCTGAAGGGGTTGCTGGAAGACTACGTGCATCCTGCATATCCTTTGGAGAGAAGAAGCATGGAGAGGGTGGAGGGTGCAGGACCAGAAATGAGTCGGAAGAAGATGGAGAGCACCAACCTGGTGGCGATGGTGAAGTGATTGTCCCATCGACTCGGCTTCATCGTGAGAAATTCCAATGATCTTGAAAGCCTTTGTTTCCACGGCTTCAAGGAGAGCAAAATGGGAGTCACCCCAGACAGAAGAGCAGGACTCCATTAAGCTGTGGATGAAAACCTTGCAGGTAGATTGGAGCTCGTCTAGTTTGGAGGCCAACGATGAAATGTGGCTTGCCCAAGAGAGATCATGGCTCCGAGTGAGATCCAAGAGTTTGAGTGACTGAACCTCTTCAAGAGGGTTGATGAGAAAGTACATGGGTTTGTGGTATGGTCATTGTGGAGAGAAAGGGGAAGAGGGAAAGATGTCGAACCAGTTTGTGATTTTTTGTCAAGGTCAAAAGGGAGGGAAGAGCTTTCTGTCTGTCAGAAGGATGAAGGATGTCATGGCAGAGAGTGGAGACGTCAGCAAAGAGAAAATGAGAATTTTCCAGCGAGTTGGGGATATCATTGATGAAGATTCGTAATAAGATGGGGTTGAGAACACTGTATTGGGGGAAGTCCAGCTTTGACAGGGAGAGGAGAACAAAGAGTTCCATTGAGAGCCCCATGTTGGCTGCAAGCGTGGAGGAAGTCAGTCATCCATGAGCGGAGTTCGCCAACAGTTTGGAGAGAATGTGGGATGCCAGACCATATCGAAAGCTCAAGATATTCCCAGAAAGTCGGCTTTGATATGTCTGATATCGAAGTCCTCCAACCATTGTTGAAAGAGTAAAAGCATCATGTCCAAGTTGGAGTGACCTGGTCTCAATCCAAATTGATGATTTGAGATGAGGCTTTTGGATAAAAGGTATGATTTTATGTCAACTGCGATGATGGATTCCACGACATTGCTGATGTGTGGAAGAAATCGAAAATGCAGGATCCCGTGCTCTCACAAACTATGGTGAATGCCAGCTTGGAAGAAGAAAATATTTTAAAATCCTTTTCCAGGCCTCTATTTTGGTTTTGGCTCAACAAATCTAAGTGCTGTCAAGTGAGATTTAGCTTTGAAGTTCAGCAGTTACAAAAAAATAAATGTGGAAGGTGAAATCGGAACAACTTGTCTTGCATCAACAGTTTATTGAGCATTGCGGGTTGAGATTGATGAAAAACCCCAAATATAAAATGAAAACTCTGTCAAAATGCATTCCTTGATAATTTAGATTACAAACTTCAGGGAAATACTTTCACGTGTTCACTGTTAGATGCTGTTACCATTAACTATAGTTGAAGAGTAAATATATTAATGATGCAATCCACGAGTCAATGAACAATTTCGATTAACGATCTCCAGTCATTAATTCCTGTATTCACCATAAAAGACATGATGGTTTATGGACAAATGTACATTCCAATCAGATTTATGACTGCAATTATTCTGCAGTTGAACAATAAAAATATTGCAGTAAATCAACCAAGAACGGGAATCGTAAAATTGTTCTCCAATAAATGATGTACAACACACGTGAGTCATGACACTGCTTGTTTTTATTGAATGTAACTGAATGCATCAGGTGGTGTATCCAGACTCAGAACAAGCAATGTTATAATGCTGTGAGAAATTTGTACAGTATTTTTTGTATCAATATGAACATTGCAGTTATAATAGGCAAAACTCGAGGGGGAGCACTCGGGAGAGTGCAAAACCTCCGCCGCCAAGACTGCTGGGTCACTCAAGTGAACCTTATATCTTATTCATTAAATATGATGTCAACAGTGCTGAGAGTTATAGTTCTTTTCTCCAACTTTTTTTTTGGGGGGGGGGGGTTGGAAATCACTTAAAACGTAAAAATGCAAAAAAAAAAAATCAATTTTGTTGAAAAAAAAGTTGCAAAAATTTTGTCTCGAACAATTTTTTTTGGGTGGGGGGTAACAATTTTTTTGGCGGGGTTGGAAATCACTTAAAACGTGGAAATCCCCCCAAAAAAAAATTGGGGTCACAATTTTTTGGGGGGGGGTTGGAAATCACTTAAAACATGTAGAAATGCAAAAAAAAAATTCTCTAAATTTTTTTGGGGGGGTTGGAAATTACTTAAAACATGCAGAAATGAAAAAAAAAAATCTTTTTTGGGGGGGGGAAATTTGGGGGGTGGGGTTGGAAATCACGTAAAACATGTGGAAATGCCAAAAATAAAAAATTGGGGGGGGGAGGGGGGCAAGTCCAAAATTTAATGGCATGATCCTTGGACCATACCTAACACCCCCACCAAGTTTTGTCGAAATCCGTCGAGGAGTTTTTCCGTAATACTGTTCACAAACAAACAAACAAACAGAAAAGGGTTAAAACAGTAACCTCCATCCATCTTCGAAGATGGCGGAGGTTAAAAATCAATGATATTGAAGAAACATATCACGTCATAAGCGTGGTCAATCCAAACATGCAATCCAGCAAAAGAAACATATTTCACACTTGAAGTGGGATTGTGGAAGAAAAATAATTAATTCAATCTTGTGAAATGTAGAAAATTCTGCACCAACAATTTTCTGTCATGTTCGGTAATGGACTGATGATGCTCATTTCCTCTTGTGTGCTTTTAAATGCTTGTCAAGGTCTCATCTATTGCAAAACATTGTGATTAACTCAAGTTGTTTTGTCATCTTGTGTGGTGTTGTTCACCAAGAAGAATCAAGGAAGTGTGTTTTAAAACCCACTCGCCCAGTAACTGGGCATTTTGGAACGTTCGGCTGATCAGCTCGCAGCTGCAAGCTCAGGTTCGTTGAGGTTGCTTGCCAATATACACTCCTGTCTTGTCAAGCATAATACCATGGGCCCCATGTCTCACAATGTTTCTTTGTCAGTTACCCATCCCTCTTCCTTTAGAGTTTAGAATACTGTGATCACAAAATACTGCATACAGCTGTGCATTATCAGAACACCCCACCTTTTACCTTGAGGCTGGAATGTTCTCAGCTTTGAAAAAATCTTACTTAACAGGCCATTGAGATGTCAGTAAGCTTTTATAACAAGTACTGTTCTTTGTGTAACGCATGCCCCCTCCTTCACTCTTTTTATGCAAATAATTTTGCTCGAAAGATGATCGGCTTGGAAAACAGAACGGATTGAAGGAAGTTCACAGCATCTCATCTTGGTGTTGATCTCTGTATTTGTTTCCGTGTACACGTAAATTAATGATTCAACTCTCACGAGAAATGAAGTGATGTTCAATTCCACCGAAGGTTCCGGTGATTGCCCCAAAGAAATTGACACAGTGAGCAGGGCTCGGAACATCCCAGGGGTGAGGGGTGTAGTGGGGGGGGGGGCAGTGGAGGTCAAAGTAACGTCGGCTGAGGTGATGCGGACGCAGGTGGCCACCTGAAGGAGCAGGTAAGGGGACCGCTACAGATTCCCTTTCCTGACACTTTCGCTGTGTCCTGCATTCAATAAAGTCGTGTGCCTTTCCTCTGATCCAACTGGGTGATTCTACTCAGAGGAAAGTGAGTTGAGTCATTTATTGGAAGCTTCGCGATGCAACATTTGGATTAAAATTAGGTTGTGGTAATCTGTGCCAGGAAAGCTGAATTGTGGGAAATCCGTGCCAGGTTTGAATGTTTTTATCCGGGCATTTGAACATTCGACGGGCTTGTCGAGCCGCTCCACTGATTTTGAATCGTAGTACGAGCTACTGAAAGGTGCCCACTGATTCTTAGTTGGTGCATCAGCGAGGTGCTCCATAAGGTTGATGCTTAATGCCCTGTGCCTTTGGGTCCGAAGGTGTTGATCAGTGCTGTCAATTTAGCGCTGTACGATCTGGAATGTAAGAACATCTGGTGGGTTATGTTAGGATCAGCGACCCTTGGCTTCAGGTATCCAGGATCACGAGGAGTGTAGAAGGACTTAAACATCATTTTGGTTTCAAGTACCCTCTTTGCTGGTGGACGAATGTATTTATTGCAACTTTAACTTTTAAGGATCATTTTTGGCTCATTTTTTTAGGGTGTTGGCTTCATGGTTGGGGTGGTGAGCTCTTTTTTTGTGTTCATTGTCGAGGCTCGTATGAGAGCTATCACACAGAATGCACAACAAGGGGGGTGGGTGCAGGAGACAAGATGGGTGGACAGGGCAGGACAAAACAATGGGGAACAGAGACATTAGATCTGTGGAAGGGAGAGGGATGGGATGGTGTTCATGGGGTAAACAAGATGGACACCACAGGGACTTTCAGGACCTTACAGGACAGGGAACTTTCAGGAAGGAAAGCAGGCAATTTGAAGGAGGTGGGTTTGCAGTTTTCAAACCTGGAAGAAAAGATTGTGGTTTTGGATGGGCGGAGATCAGAGGTGGTGTTGAACAGCTGTTTTGAAGACCTGGAGGGAAGAGTGGGATTGAAGAGAGTGTGGGAGTTTATTCCGTCATCTGATCGAGCGAACTCGGGCATAGTTTATTCCAAAGATGGGGAAAAAGAGGAATGAAAGAGTGAAGGTGAGCAGTGATTCGTGATTTTGGAAGTTTTAACAGAAGGGGGTTGATGACGGATCTTGAGCACCACGCAGAAATATGGGGGCACATTTCAGATAGAGCAGTGAGGGGGGAGGGGTGTACCAGACAGGAGATGGGGGAAGACAGAAAGACCACCGATCTGCTTGTGGTGAGAAAGTGAGTGGCTCACGGTGGGAGATACCAATGATCCTAAATGCCTTGGTTTCCACAGCGTGAAGTTGAGAGAGGTGGGAGCACCAGCCCAGAGGGGACAGCAGTAATCTCTCATGCTGCAGCTGAAAGCTTTGCATGTGATCAGGAGCTCAAGTGGTTTAAGGAAGGACTTTGCACAATGAAAGATGCCCAGTTGGTGACTGGCTTTGGAGGCCAGTTTGGAAATGTGGATTTCCCAGGAAAGAACATTACAGATAGTGAAACCCATAAGTTTGAATGAAAGGACTTCTTCCAGAGGATTGTTGACAAAGTCGAGGGTGTGGAGGTTCCAGACGATCCTCTCTGAGAAACAGTGAGGGT
Organism: Eptatretus burgeri; assembly: GCF_056783735.1. NCBI lineage: Eukaryota > Metazoa > Chordata > Myxini > Myxiniformes > Myxinidae > Eptatretus > Eptatretus burgeri. The sequence goes on along the minus strand of NC_140968.1, from coordinate 7,879,176 downwards.
GTGGGATTTGTTTAGATTGAAAGACATGTTCCATGTGTTGGACCAGCTTGTGATTTTATCCAGATCTGCAGAGTGAAGAAGTTGGACCAAAGACACACTGTGAAACTGAGGTGAAGAAGCTTGGGAGAGAGTGGGCAATGATCACGTCAGTCCACCGGACAATATTTTGTTTTCATGATATTTTATCTTCTCTCAAATGTAACATCATTTCTTTTTTCTTCGAATCCTTCCTCATCAGTCAAACCTTTCTTGGAACCATTTTGATTGTTCTTGCTCTGCTTTGTTTGGCTGACAGGAATGCTTGGAGGTATGCACACCTGCCTCGATGCTGTCTTGCCTGAGTTTGAACACCGACCCAGTTATAAACTCTCATCGTGTGGTTGCACAGGCAGGGTCATTCACCAATGTGTGTGCCGTCCATCGGATGGACATTAAATGGGAGTTCCATCTGCCGGAATTGGTTTGTGGATGTTAAACATCCCACTGTGTCCTTCACGAAGAGTCGGCGAGCTATCGCTGGCATCCTGAACAAATTACAAATTCCTGCCCCAACCAGTAGAGGGCACTATATCAGCGGTAAATCCACACCCTCAGGCAATGATGTTGTCCTGCTGCCTTGTGCTGCACACAAATGAAGAAGAAGACTTATTTGATTCTCAAATATAAACCCCTTCAATATCGATCCAAAAATGTAATTTTATCTTCTTTATTGCTGTCCAACACTGCTTCAAATGCATTTCTGGTTTTTCCACCATTATTCCTCTTTTCTCCTTTTCCTGAACAGAATTCCCCATTCATAAATTGATCTGTGTCCAACGGCTGTTCAGAGGGAATGAATTGACCTCTGAACTGTCCAGTCTCCTTTTATGATCATCCTGACCACACAGTGTCGAATGAAGAGCTCGTCTTGCTCGTGAAGGTTCGTGTCTTACTGTTTGTGGCATTTTTGGTCGGACAAAGGCAGCGTTCCCACTGACCTGGTAAGTCAGGGAATTGAGGTTGGTCAGGGCTTTTTTTTGTTGGTCAGGGAAATGTGTGATTAGTGCGTTATGATTTTAATTAGTGCCCTTCACACCCAGTCAATTATTTTGTTCATGATTATTAACGTTTTCTTTATTGCTCTTTTCATGAAAGTCAGAGCTGTACAGTTGCCAGTGTCGACTTTATCTTTGGATTTCAGCCATGTGGGGTGTGCCCCATTCAATGACGGAAACAAAGATTTTACCATGTCTTTGTGTGATTTGAGGGGCTCAAGCTGTTTATAGATAGCAGTTGCACCCTTTCGTTAAGCTCAGGTGTTCAGTGTGTAACATAAATGACTTGTAATATGTGTAAAGTACAGTTCAATAATCATAGTCTCGAACTTCAGAACAATTTATGTGCATTGTCAGCTCCTAGTTCAGGTATGATGCTGGCGTCACAACAAAAGTACACTGTTAGAAATATTTTCTTCAAGAAGATATGGTAGATATGGTATATTTCTTAAATATATGGTGTGTTCACAATATTTTGATTCAGCCTTAATGGGTCGTGCTTCTGCTGACTGTGTACTTGGCAGTTTTAAAGAAGCACTAAAGGAGGTGCCATTTGGCAAGTTCATGCAAGTATTTATGTATGGACCAGCCGTAAATTAGAAGTTTATTGATCTCATCGCAGATCTTGAAGAAGATCAAATAAGACTAATTGAAATGGGATCATGTGGCTTGCACGTCATTCATGGTGCATTTCAGACGGGCCATAAAGCAAGTGGGTGGAATGAAAAGGGTTATCTTCGGGCTATGTATTGCCTGTTGAAAGATAGTCCGGCTCGGTGTGCAGTATATACAGAGGTTACTGGCAACAAAACTTTTCCAAATAAATTCTGTACTGTGAGATGGATTGAAAATGTTGGAGTTGTTGAGAGAGCACTTGAACTGCCACCTAATGTCAAGAAGTTTGCAGACAGTGCTGTTAAATCTAAGATATCATGTGCTACAATTACAAGTGCGACTGTAAAAACACTTTCTCAAGACAAGCTGGCTGCAGCAAAAATATCGTACTTTGCATCAGTGGTTGCCCAGTGTGAGTCCTTTCTGAAGAAATACCAGACACAGGCACCACTTGCACCATATCTTTATGACGAAATTGGACAGTTGTTGCATGCACTCATGAAATGGGTTGTCAAAAAGTCTATTCTGGAGAAGGCAGAAATTGCATCACAATTGGTAAAGATAGATGTTACCAAAAAAGACAACAGATGTAACTATAAGGAAGTGGATGTTGGAGTGGCTGCAACCAAATCTCTGACAGAAGTGAAGTTGTCTGATGCAGAGGGAATGTGTTTCACGATGGATTGTCTTGAATTTTTGTCATCAATGGTTGCAAAAATTATCGAGAGAAATCCTCTAAAATATGCCGTTACCCATGCAATATCATGCTTGGTAGCAAGCACAGTGTACAGCGTTCTTGTCTTCGCTGAGAAAAGAATGAAGAACTTGGCACAAATTATGCATGATAAGGACAACATCACTGCAGTTACTGCTGACAAATGGAAAGTCAGTTTTCTGACCTCTGTTAAACGGCTTCTGGTAACCTGCACACAAAGTTTTCATCATTTTCTTCTCGCTGTGACAGACGAGATGCTTTCTACTATGACATAATTGGCCAGGATGTCGAATTGATTGAGTTATTTTCTGTTGTGTGCCTGTTGCAAACACTATCACATGGCAATGGAAGTGTTGAAAGTGGCTTTTCGGTGAATTCTGATATGCTTGTGGAGAACTTACATGAGGATTCACTCATTGCACAACGTACTATATATGATGCTGTGGAGTCACCTCTGTGAACATTGATAAGCCACTATTGATGTATGTCAGGGATTCTCATGCCAGGTATCAAGCAGCACTGGAATGTAAACGTAAAGCCACAAGTGAGCTTGATCAAAAGACTGCAGCTAAAAAGAAAACATGTGAGCAGATAAAAGTGCTTCAGACTAAAAAGGCAAAATTTATGGAAGAAGCAGCAACTGAATCTCGGAAGGTTGATTTGGAAATAGCAGAACTACAGAAACTAAAGAGGTTACAAAACTGACATTTCACTTAATGTAAGCAACTGTCCAGACTGGATATGTTAACTTGTAATAACGTTACTCAAACAATTCACATTTGTTTCCTTAATTGCAAGTTTTTGCCGACCATATAATTCTAAGCTGCACACACTGCTTGATGTTATTGACATTTTCACAATTCTAGTATATGACATCTCGACTGTTACTGCAACTTCCCATGTGACATTTGAGTAATTTCACTTCTGCGGTGGTGAGCGTACCTGCATCCGCAGGGAATGGTACAGGAGTACCCACCTAACCGTAGAAGTTCAACAAACGGTCCTTTTTAGGACCAGATTCGTGTAGAAAAATGTACAATATAGTCGTCTGTGAGTCATTTCTGCAATATCATCGGGTGTTCTCGCTTGTCTGCAATGTCACATTAACAATATCAATGTTTCGTTGTTATTTTGCAAGATTTAGATGTTCTCAATGTTGCTAAATTTTTATCTGATATAATTCTGATCTCGTCATGGCACCTGGCACGTTTGACATTAGTATGATTTGTCTTTTGTAAGTTTTATATGAATAAAAAAAAATTAAAATGCCAGTTCGAGCTGGGAAAGTGTACTTTCTGGACCATTTTCAAAAAGACCTAAGTTAACACCCAAATGAAGAATCGGTTTAATTTCCCAACAAAAATGGTCTTCAGAAGTTGTCTTAAGCACGCCTTCATATTTTAATATTCAAATATATATGTTGCGAATTCGCGCCCACCGGTGTGCGAGCGGCCACGTAACTCGAATCGCGGCACGTCGCCCACCGGACGTACAATTCTGTCGTGACCCTCTCGGACTAACGCCGGGAACTAGTCACGGGTGGGCCTTTCGGCCTCACCGCGATCGTGCCAATCGGCCCCCCGCGTGGGATAGGGTTGTTCGCCAAATTTGACCGACCTAAGTACCCACACGGAGGGTAGACCGGGCGATCGCACCTCGCCGCAGGTCGACTCTGGACACGGGCCACTTTAAGCGACCCGTTCCGTATTATCGGGATAACCGAGAGGTGTTATCGTCAACCTCGACGGTTCCGATTAATTATCGGGCGTATTTAGCCCACTACCAACCCTTTACGTGAACTAAGATGGAGATTCAATTAAAGAAAAGACGAAGCGAAACGGGAAAAACAGTTCAACATGAGGCACATTTATTCCACGGCAAACGAAAAGCACACATATACAATTGCAACAATTATGCACCAAAAGCAATTGCAAAAGAAACACAACAATGCAGATCTACTACCGACTACGCGAGCACATGGCAACACTTACACAGTTTTACTTTACAGACGGCACCGACAACACATATACTCAAAAGCAAAAGAAAAAGGGCCACCCTCACCGACAAGGGGACAGACGTGGTCTGTGGGCGCGAGACCGGGCGGAGCCTACCCGTCTTGTGATGAGCCGCAAATGTCGCGGCGGTGCCCCGACTCCGCGCTCCTCCGCAGGTTTCGTTGGCACTGATTGGAATGGGGTGGGAACAGGGCCCCCTTTCCGCACTATCTCAGCGCGGGGGGGGGGGGAAGGGGGGAATTGTAGATGCTCTGGGGAAAGAGGATAGCTGGCTTGCTTGGGTCCCGCGACGAGCGACTCCACTGCAACCTCGACCGCGCTCCCGGCTTCCCTTCTTTGCAGCTCCCCGACAGACTCCGAACCCCGACAGACCGACTCTCCTCCAGACCCGTCTTGACTGCTGCTGCCACACTCCGCCGCCGCCACACCTCTCCAACTCGCCCGAGCCCAAAAAACTGACTGAATTCGCCCCGCGCTCGGCGCTTTATAGTACGTTAGGAGAAGCCATATGCAAATTTCTGGATCAGGATGAGCTCTGGGGCGGAGCCACGCTTGCCCATTGGATGGAGGAAAAGTGGGCGTGAACCTCCTCTGATCCTCGAATTTGCATATATCGATTCTCCTCCGACGCGCCTGGAGGCGGGGCCAAATCGCCCCGCGCTTGCTGATACGACGGAACAGAAGTGGGCGTGTATCATTCCTGATCCGACTTTTCCTCGGAAAGGCCGCTTTTTGCACCCGCAGCTCAGCGCGCGTCCCGCACGAGGCCAGGACAGCCTGACGCTCGGTGCCCACAAGCGGTGCGGGAATGGCCGCAGAAGGAGAGGCGAAGGTGGTGGAGGGTCTAAAGTGGCGGTCCATGGCCACGGTGACGCTTGGAATGGCGGTGATGCGATGGTTGCGAGAGCGAGTTGTGAAGGTAAAGGTCGTGGCTGTTGACGTTGTTGTTGTTGTGAAGAGGCGTTGTGGTTGGTGGTTGTTGTGTGATGGCGGTTGAGACGTGGTTGGTTCAAAATAAAGATAGAACAGAAAAACGGCTATCTTAAAGGGTCGCAGCCCGAATGAATCACATTTATTCCCTCTAAACAATGGGTTTGGGGCTAACTACACATGTACTGACAGAGATATCTCACCCACGGGACCTGAATGGTAGTTTGCGAATTTCCTCAACCACAACAATATTTTGAAGCGGACACAATTTTCTGCGAGTATTGGCATTTTAAAAAGAAGAAAAGAATTGAAAATGATTGCATGTTCGCCATGTATAAATCAAAATAGTGATGGATAGGGGTCGGTGTAGGGGAGGAGGAGCCGACTAAAATAACTCTATAAATTTTTACGTTTGAAAAGGTCTGGAATCTTTAACAACACAGTCAGGGAAAGTTAGGGAATGTCAGGGAATTTCATTTTTCAGATTGAGTGGGAACCATGAAAGGGTTGATCTCCGAAAGGCCATCTTTCCCTCTCTTCTAACTGCGGACAGCAATGTCCTTCCTGGTGATTCCAGCCGTTTCATGAAATAACATTGGTGCTTCATCAGTGGGACGTTTGGTCACAAGTGAGCAGTCCCTCAGATGGACCTTGCGCTGGGTGTCCCCTCTGATAGCATTAGTTTGGAGAAACAAAACATCTTTCGATGTCTTTCATGAGGAGTTGGCAAGTTATTTCCAGCACTCTGAACAAATTACAACCTGCCTTTACCAACTCCAATCACATCAGGCTTTCTCAACCGCTTCCTGAAAGACTTGGCCCAATCTTACATGTTCTGAGCCCTTGACCTCTTACTCGGAGACATGGTATCCGAGCAACTGGCTCGCCAAGACGAAGAAAAAGAAGAAGAATTTCTGAAACTGACGTCCAATTTCCACAATTCACACACATCTGAACACTGGTATTCTGTGCATTGATATTTTTCTTTTGCAACATCTTTTGTGTGTTGATTTTACCTCTTCTTTGGAGGATCTTCTCTCAATCAGAGTGAAGATGAAGAGAGTGATGATAGTGATGGGTCTGAGTCGAATGAGGACGAGCTCACTGTGAAGCATAAAGTGTTGAGAAAGATATTGGATTACCTTCACACAAGGCCTGGTGTTGGCTTGATGGGTAAGGTGGCTGGCTTGAGATCTTCAAGTCATGAGATTGAGCTCGTCTCGTCCCTGGTCTCTTTCGGCTTCTCGTTTTACACCTCATTCGAATGTACTTACTCTGCACTCAACACATTTGATCTTTTATGGTTTCCCATTTGCCGAATGCTGATTGTCCTGTTGTTTGAGTCTCCCAATCCACATCACCCCATTCTCTCCTCATCCTAAAAGTATGCCTTCCTGAAATCTAATAGCCTGACATCACAATCCTGAACTCGAACCCTGAACAGAATCTTTGCACACACAATGTTTTGGTCACTTGCTCCGAAATGTTCCCCAACCTCCACCTCCTCCACCATGTTGGGATCGTTACTTCAAAGGAGGTCGAATACTGCACTCCCCCCTCGTGGGCTTATCCACAAACTGGGTGAAAAAGCAATCCTGGACCAAAACAAAGAAATCCTCATCGACTCTTCCCTTTCCCTGTTCCTGGACCCAATCTATCCCTGGCAAGTTAAAATCCCCCATAATCAAAACTCTTCCCTCACCACATGCGCTTTTGAATTCTTCATGTTCTCCTTCCTCCTCTTCCTTCCTTACACCTGGAGCCCGAAAAACGGATCCTCCCAGTCACTCACTGTAACTCTGTCGTACTCCTCGCAATACACTTTGGCTTCAAGCTCTTCCATCTTATGATTAAAATTTCTGGCATTGGTATAGAATATATTGAACTTTTCCACTTCTGAAATTCTATTTTCTTGCCTGACCTGACTCATCATAATTACATCATCCATTCCTTCCGGGACTTGATTTACATCACTCGTCGGATGACACCCCAATTGGAGCAAATCCTGGTGATGGAGACATTGAGGGAGCATACGGGGTTGTTGACGAATGGAACACATTTTGAGCAGGTTCAGCATGTGGACCTGACAGCCCCAGAGGAGTGTGGCGAATCGATGATGAGCAACCTGCTCGAGAGAAGCAACCGGACCGAGGTGACTCTGAAACGAAGCAGGTACGTGGGCACATGCATACATGGTGCGGATGATGAGCTTGAGGTAGGAATTCGATTTTATGTTAATGAAGAGACTCTGTCCGATGGGGTGCACGTATGCGTGACCCGTGAATGTGTGTGTGTGGAATGCCTGTGAATGAATGTTGTGAGCCCACAGTCCAGACGACAGCACCGGTGTGTGCTGCCAAGGCCGAAACGTGTATGTACTAACGTGGTGGTCGGGAATGTAGCCCTGGAATGTGAGGCAGTGAGTCAGTGCGCAGGCAAGGTTGAATGAGTAGAGTGTGAACACATCACCTTGGAATGTGTGGAGCCTGTTTTCTGTGGGAGTCCTGAGCATGGAATGAGTGGTGACGTAGGAAATAGGTTAGAGGTGCAAGGGGAAATGGAAGTGCCACCAGGACGGAACTTGACACAGGGGACGGAAACCATAGTGGACAGCCCCACATGGGTTCTTACAGAGTTAGAGGTGTTGCATCCATGAGCAGGCTTTAGAAATTGGACTTTAATTTCTCTCTCAGCCTCACAGGAACTTCGGGGTAGAGCGCAAATGAGAAGCAAGTGGCACTGGCATGTGTCACATACTCCCCGTACCCATTTTAGAACAACTCTGGCTGTTATCGGAGAACCACCTCACCGCCGTCGAGTCTGGCATTTCACTCAAGCCGACTGGCAGGGTCTCCGAGCAGCCATCAAACTTACAGACTGGTCTCCTATCACTACTTTCTCAAACATCAACTCATCCTGGGAATTTTTTCAAAGAAACTTGCTCTCCCTCATGCACAGATTTATCCCCTCTCGTGTTCAGTTGTCCTACCCTTCCTCCCGCCCTTGGTTTACTGAAGCTTGTGGCGATGCAGTTGTCCTGAAACAACTTGCCTTTGCCTCATGGAAAGCAAACCCAACTGAGGGCAATCTCAGTTCTTTCCACAAAGCTCGGAACAAATGTGTATCTACCCTCAGGAGAGCCAGAAAACAACATTGTTCAAATCTCAAGTCTGAACTCTCAAACCTCTCTCCCTCCTCAAAATCCTGGTGCCGTTTAATCAAATCTGTTTCTGGTGTATGTTCCCCCTCCATCCCCTCCCTTACCTCAAATGGCCGCACTGCTGATACCACACGTGATAAAGCTGAATGTCTAAACTCGGTGTTTGCAGCTAAATCTTGTGTCCTAAACCGATCACTATCTCTCCCCACTTTACCCAGTCGCACCCAACTGTCCCTGGACTCTGTATCTTTTTCTTCTGACAAAGTGGAGAGCTTGCTTTCAAACCTCGAGTCAGATTCTGCAACCGGTCCAGACGGCATCAGCCCACGTGTCCTCAAAGCCTGCTCTTCTGCTCTTGCTCACCCTCTCTCTGTTCTATTCACCCTCTCATTTGCCCAAGGTCATCTGCCATCTGCTTGGAAATCTGCTAACATCACTGCCCTGTATAAAAAAGGTGCAAAAACAGATCCCTGTAACTACAGACCAATCAGCCTTCTCCCAATCATCAGCAAGGTTATGGAATCCATCATCGCTTCAGACATGAAATCCTTCCTCTTCTCCAATGGCTTGATTTCCAATCATCAATTTGGTTTCAGACAAGGTCACTCTACCCTGGATATGCTGCTTCTGCTCTCCCATCAATGGATGGAGGTCCTCAATGCCAGACAGGAAATCCGAGCCGTATCCCTGGACATATCACGTGCTTTTGACACAGTCTGGCACCCTGCCCTACTCACCAAACTCTCTTCCCATGGTATTCAAGGCCATCTCCACTCATGGCTCGCAGACTTCCTCTCCTGTCGCAGTCAACGTGTGGCCCTAATGGAGTTCTTTCATCCCCTCTTCCTGTGCAGGCGGGAGTTCCTCAAGGTAGCGTTCTGGGCCCTGTTCTTTTTCTGGTTTTCATCAATGATCTCTCGGACTCTCTGGAAAATCCTCTATTTCTCTTTGCCGACGACTCCACCCTCTGCCGTACCATCTGTCATCCCTCAGACCGGCAAGCAGCAGCTTCTTCGCTCACTGCAGATCTGGATAAAATCACAAACTGGTCCAACACGTGGAACATGTCTTTCAATCCAGACAAATCTCACACTCTCACTATGTCTCTTCGAAAGGACCGTTTAGAAAACCCCCCCATCCACTTTCCCAACAATCCTCTGGAAGAAGTCTTTTCTTTCAAGCTTCTGGGTCTCACAATCTGCCATGACCTTTCCTGGGAAAGTCACATTTCCAACCTCGCCTCAAAAGCCAGTCGCCGACTGGGAATCCTCCGTCGTGCAAAGTCCTTCCTCGGCCCTCTTGAGCTCCTGACCACTTACAAAGCTTTTGTCCGTAGCCTGATGGAGTACTGCTCTCCCCTCTGGGCTGGTGCTCCTGCCTCCCACCTTTCTCGGCTTCACGCTGTCGAAACCAGGGCATTTAAGATCATCGGCATCTCCCGCAAAGAAGCTGAGTCTTTGGGCCTCTCACTCAATCACCGCAGGTTGTTCGGTGGTCTTTCTGTCTTCTACCGACTCCTCTCCAGCCATGCCCCCCCTGCTCTCTCTGCGATTTGTCCCCACCACATTTCCACAGGGCGCTCAAGGTCCGCCAACAACCCCCTTCTGGTAAAACTACCAAAATCACGAATCACTGCTCATCTTCACTCTTTCATTCCTCTTTTTTCCCGCCTTTGGAATAAACTTCCTCACTCAATTCTTTCCCATTTTCCCTCCAGGCTTTCAAAACAGCTGTTCACCACCACCTCTTATCTTCCCCCATCCAAATCCTCGATCTTTTCTACCCCCGATAATCCACCCAAGCCCACTTCCTTCAATTCCCCTGCTTTCCTTCCTGAAAGTCCCTGTAATGTCCATCTTCTCTTCGCCATGTTCCCCGTCCCATCCCCATCCCTCTCCCTTCCACAGTTCACCTAATGTGTCTGTTCCCCACTGTTTTGTCCCTTCCACTCCCACCCCTCTTGTCTCATGCCTCCTTGCTGTGAGTTGTGTGTTAGCTCTCACACGAGCCTCGACCAAGGTATGCAAAAAAAAAAAAGGAAGTGGCCAGCAGCGACACCGCATGTGTCACATGGTCTTCAAACCTCTCTGAGGACACGAAGGGTTCGGCGAGCTGAGTGGGGTTTATCTGTCTTCAGGGAGTTAGAGAAAAGAGGGGGAGGCCGCTCCCCCGATTAGGGGTTTACCTGATTTCCTCAAACCCTGGAGAAGAGGGGAAGGCGCTTCCTCGATTGGTTTTTACCTGACTTCCGTGAACCCTGGAGAAAAGGAGGGGGTGGACCACAACCCCAACTGAGACGTGACCCCTTCCATGTATCGTGCTGGATATGATTTTAAAAAGGTGTCTACGAGGAGTCAACACGCTCAAAACGGTCAATCAGAGCATTAACCAGCTCTTACTTTTCAGTGGGCATCTGATCGTACCGTCTCCCCATCCACATGAGCACATCAAAGGCTGATTTCTGGTCCGTTGAAGGCTGAATATAAGCATATCGCAGGGAAACTTTGACGTACTTGGTACCGAAATCTTTCAATACGAACAGCGGTGTACAACTTTCGATGGAAACAAAATCAGCACGATCGAGAGTTGTCTGCGAGTCATCCCTGCTGCTGCACTGAATTGATGCAATCGTTCGGCCAGAATATTCGTCATCAAGATATTGTGTGATTAAATCACCAATACAATCACACTCGAATTTATACCGTGACATACTTCTTAACAATCACTTTCGCCCCAGAAACTACAGTCAATCTGAACCACGCTGGCCACTGCTCAGACGCCATGACCGAAGACGACTGCGCAGTTTGGTTGAAGGTGACTCGGCATTTTGGCGCGTGCGCTCGAAATTATATTTTGAGAATAAATGCCGACATTTACATTTCGGGTTTTGAAACTTTTGCACCTTCGGAAGAAAATGTATAAATATAAAAGGTTAAAATGTGTTTCATATTTATATTTCATTTCAGCAAATAAAACGTCAGCGGATCCGTAAACCAAGTTATAAAATAACTAAGGCCTTTGAGTAAATGGGAGATATGTGCTATACGTTAGACGGGGCCATGACCTTGGGCTGCCCCAAATTGAGGCTCGGGAGAAAGGTGGGGGTAACTTGCTGAAATGGGCCCTTTGTGGGTTATTAAATATAGGATTAGCCCAGATACCCCTTAAATGCATGTTTAGCCAGGTTGTTCGGTAATTGGACGTTTGATGTGTGTCGGAAGGTGTAGCAGGCTGTCCAATGTCGTAGAGTGGTGGTGTTCCGAGAGGCGCCTTCTTTTTCCTCCTCCCCCCCCCGGCCAGCCCCCACCTGGCATCCTGATAGAGCCAGTCAACCAGACGTGCCAACAACCCATTGGCGGAGAGCTGCTGCAAACTCGAATGATGGACCAATCACGTGTCCCCGGAGGCGGTCCGAAAGGCCCGCCCCAGAAGGCAAGAGGATCTGCTTCATGAGGAGTGACTCGACGAGCTGTTCCTCCTTGGCCATGGACCCATGTGCAGGTCGTCCCCAGGTTCATCCTGTGTCCAGCCACGGGGCCTCTGACTGTCCTTGCTCCCTGCACAGCACGACACGTCTTTTCATCCCATTGATCCACCTCCAGAGTCCATCACCCAGATTTGGCCTCGTCTGATGTACAGGCAATGCCTGGATTTGCATTCTGGACATTGTGAAGAACCAACTGGAACACACCATAGATCTTTTGCTCTTGTGCCGTCGACCTTATAGGGCTGGGCGCACCGAGGCTATGTGCATTAGCGGTGCCGATAGGAGTACGTCTCCGCCATCTTGCCACTCTGCATGCTCGAGCTGGGCGCTCGAATACGTTGACATCGGCTTGTCACGAGCCGCATTCCTGCCTTCGACACCTTTCCTCTCGTCCATGAGGCACCACCAAATACTCCATGTCTTGTATGTATGTTGTACAGGCCTAAGGTTAATTTTGCTGGGGTCCCCTTCGAAACCCCTATCCGTAGCTCCTGAGATAAGAGTGGGTAAAAGATTAATTATTACGTTTGTGAATGATTTGCTTGTGTCGTGTTCCCCGATGTTTTCCCCAATAAATCTGGCTGATTCATACGAAATTTGCCACCTTGAATTTATTCGTGTTGTGCTAAAGAACAATCGCTCGATTTGTATTTTAAACGAAACTGGCTACGGACTGCGGCAGACTTCGCTCAGTCTCTGATCAAACCCAGTCTGTAGCCGGGGTGTATATCCCCAACTGGCAAGGTACAGAAGTATTTTGGTATCGTGATCTGAGGCGCGTGACCCGAGACCTGTGCCGAACTAGCCGGCTTTATAACCCCTGTGACGGTGGTGCTGTTAAGCGCCGCCGAATCTTCAATAATATAAAGGTGTGCTTCAGAGCTCGTGAAAGAAATGTGTGTAAGCGTGTCTGTCATAAAGAAAAAAGCTTCCCATTAGAGAAGGTATCTATTCTCTAACCTTCTCACTGCATCACATTTAAGATCCCATTAGCCATGGGGGGGGGGGGGCTAACCTGAACATGCATTTAAGGAAATAACTGTCTGAGGACCTGGATTTGTGGATGCATTCATCAGACCGGATTCTGAAATCCATAACAACATCATATGTGTGAAACTTTTGTTTGGCTGCTAAATCATGTGATCAATGGCGAGATGATTTTTTATTCTGTGGACCATTTTATCTCAAGAGATATGGTCTGTGGATATGGTAGTAGTCTGGTGGTCTGTGGATATAGATATGGCGTCTCTCGTCGCGAACGGTGGCTCGAAGAGAGCTCGTTGTTGTTGTTCTTGTTGTTGTTGTTGTTGTTGTTCTTCTTCTTCTTCTGCTTCTTCTTCTTCTGCTTCTGCTTCTGCTTATTCTTATTCTTATTCTTATTCTTATTCTTATTCTGCTTCTTCTGATTCTGCTTCTTCTTCTTCTGATTCTTCTTCTTCTTCTTCTTCTTCTGCTTCTTCTTCTTCTTCTTCTGCTGCTGCTTCTTCTTCTGCTGCTTCTTCTTCTGCTTCTTCTTCTTCTTCTTCTTCTGCTTCTTCTTCTTCTTCTTCTTCTTCTTCTTCTGCTTCTTCTTCTTCTTCTTCTTCTTCTTCTTCTTCTTCTTCTTCTTACAAAACTCTTAGGACTCGGCTCTTTTATATACAGGATCCGGATCTCCTTTAATGCAAAACACCTGTACACATCCTCACATCGATGGTGCCTTTTGAGAGCGTCTATCATCAACTTTTAAATATATTCTGACATTTGCTTTAAAGTTTCGAAAAGTTCACGTTACGATTTAAAGATTATTCCATTTAATGTGTTGTAATTTCGTAAATACACGATTTTCTTGTCATGAACAGGAGTCTCCATGAAGGGTCTCGCTATTGGCTCCAACGAGGCACGTGACGAAATATCGGAAGTTGTTATTGCCTTTCGGACGCGGCTCTTGGACACATTTGTCCTTGTTTATTCTGTGTACCACATCCCTTAAAATTTTTCACACTGATCGGATGTGGTGTTCGGCATATGCAATTCTGACATCATAACGAGGACACCTATGATGTGATAAAAATCACGCTCATTTCCCATGAGGAGTACTTGCAACGTGCCTCGTTTCAAGTTTTTTTTCTGCGGTGTGGTTTCAGAGACAGAGGTCCAAAGTTTTTCCGTTTTTTCAATATGGCTGACACACCACGTAACCAATGACGTCATAATTATCATGAGAGCATTCAACACGTGTCGTTGCCCCAATGATGAAAATTTCGTCTCGATCTGACAAGCGGTTGCAGAGAAAAACATGAAAGTCTGCACAGCCAAACAAACAAATACAAACCATGAGATAAACAAAATGTAATACCCTCTCTTCTGGTGAGGATAATGTGGAAGAAATTAAATTAATTATATTAATGTATTCTCAATTTCGTTATCCTTTGTTTTTATCAGTGTAGAATAAGGTGTTATTTTTGTACTTGAGTCAAATTGACTGTCAGTAAAATCTCTTTTTGCAGCCTTTTGATCTTCTTCTTCTTCTTCTTTCGGCTGCTCCCGTTCGGGGTCGCCACAGCGGATCATCCGTATGATCCGCATAGTGATTTGGCACATGTTTTACGCCGGATGCCCTTCCTGACGCAACCCTGGTCGCCTCTTACGACACAGGGATAAGGTACACCTATTTTAACCGGGGTATACATCGGCCAGTACACTGGTACTCATTTCGCCGACCTCGGAAGGATGACAGGCTGAGTCAACCCCCTGGTGTATTAATTCAGTGGCCCAACGGGGCTTGAACTCAGGACCTTTTGGATCCCAAGCCGCTGCCCTAACCACTGCGCCAACACCAGGCTTCGTCTTTTGATCTCCATCGTGATGTAAATAATATACAAGCAAGATAAAATGATATCTTACGAAATCTCATGTGCTTTATCTCAATGAAATGTATTAAAACATACTGTGTATCCAAATTAGTATTTCCAATGTTAAGATGAAACTGCTCTGCTGCTCAAGAGAAGGACGCTTTGCTGCTGGTACCTATTGTCTGGTGGTTATTAAATAACTCCCGAAAGGCGATCCCAACAGACGCCTTGTTGTCCAAGGACGATTATATGACAGCATAAAATGGAATGTCGTATTTTGAGAATCTGGTTGCTCACTGGTGAACGGAAGGTATGATCAAAGTCGTGGGCTTGTGTCTCCATTCACTCGGCCTCTTCATATTTTGTCTCAACTTTGTTGTTTCCCTCTCCATCTCACGGCCGGTCTCGCTTTCCCGGGCTGTGGTCATGATCTGAGCGTGTCCATCACCCCTTCCCTCCCAAAGTGGCCATGTCTATCGTTCCCTTTATCATGCTTGCCAGCCCTCACCCCCATTGTCCCTTGCCAGATGTTTTCACTCCAGAATAATATAAAAACAATTGTTCTGTGCATTTTGAGCAGAAAGAGGATGATGTTTGTTATTTCTTGTCTTGTTATCCTTTTTCACCATGCGCATGGTGGTTGTTATTTTTATTTGATGTGTGCTGTTAATAAATGGTTTCAGACTCAGAAAGAGAAGAACTGAATTATTCACAGTAACAACAACAATTATATCACAACAAGAGCTGGGTGGGGTCTGCCTCAAATTTAATTGTCATGACGACGTAAAATGCCGGAATATTTTGTCCAATTACTCCTAAACAGAAGGGGTTTGAAAGTGCAAAAAAGGCAATTTGTATTTAACAGTGTAAATGTGTATAATTAAATTGAAATAAAATAAAGATTTTAAAGGTTGTTGATAAAAAAGTGGAAGTTTACCACCATTGATACCACCGTTCACCACCCTATCGAACACGTTTAATTAGTTATTGCTGCCTGTTGTTTGTGTCCTTTATAACGTCCTTAAAAACAGTAAGTTTCCTGTTTGGAATGATTTTCAATCTTGTTTGATTGCCAGGTGGAGTGAGTAAAATAATTATCTCACTCCTCTCTGTTCATGTGTGATCAGGACAAATTCAGAGCCAAAGTAATAAACTTCAGGTTCGTTTTCTGATTTGTCTTCAAAATATAACATTAAAATGAAATGAAGATAAGTTGTTCCTCGATCATAAACTTACATTTGTAGATGGACAGACAGAAGTGAACCAGTTCCTTAACCACGATTGTGTGTGTGGGAAACTAATAATTGTCTTGTCTGAGTTGATTCCCGACCTGACTCTAATCTGTTGAAGGGATGCTTTGTCATGAGGGCATTGCATCGCAATATGCACCATCCTTCTGATGGACATTAAGCCTGGCATCCCTTCTTCCAGCAATCATTGTTGGACATTAAAATTCCCGCAGTGTTGTTAAAACAGAACATGAAAGTTACTATTGGCAGCCCGAACTGATTACAAATTCTTGCCACCTTCAATCGGAACTCAGACCTTGCAACTGCTTTGTGAAAGACCTTGGCCAAAAACTTTCCCCGGTCAGTCCCACATGAAGGTGCAAATAATTGTCGCCATTAATGAAGCAGGAGTGGGAGTATGAATACGAACTTACATTATAATTAGCCCATCACAAGTAATTCCTTGTTATCATCAACAAAGACTTCCTTGCAGATTGGATAATTTCCCGAGAATTGGAATATTTCAGGATTTGTAACACTATCTCCCACTGGGAATGGCGCTGTCACACACGTTTACGTCGAGGGAATTGGGATCCCTCCCCTCCTCTTAACCCCCGAGACTATGAATAATAACCAATAATACCAAGACCAATAAGGCACCAGACTCACCAAGTGGAGCTTCAATCGTCACTTTTCAAACTGAGACATTAATTTAATTCCTTTAACTTCATTCACAATCTACTCATTACCTCCACCACTGAAGGTGGACACAGGTTATGTTTTTCACTCCTCTCTGTCTGTAAACAGAATATCTCAAAAAGTTGTGGATGGATTTGGATGAAATTTGGTGAACAGGTTGGTTTGTGTCCATCCATCCCTCCATTGGGACCATACTCTGTACAGAGCATCGGTGCTGCCGAAGCAGTTTCCTTGGCTATTGGGCACAATCCTGGACGAGTCACCACTCCCACGAAGGATACTCAAATGACTCGATCATCCCAGCAAGTTGGTATTCATTTTGCCGACCTCGGAAGGATGGCAGGCTGAGTCAACCCCCTGGTGAAGTAATTCAGTGGGCACCGAGGCTTGAACTCAGGACCATTGGATCCCAAGCTGTCACCCGAACTACTGAGCCAACACAAAGGTTTCGGTTGGGTGTGTGACCCCGACAAAATGATGACATTTTGTTAAAGATACAGAAACAGATCGTATAATTTTTGAAGTTATTCTTCACCGTTGAGAGAGACAGAGACAGAGACAGAGACAGAGACAGACACGAAAAACGATATATGGCACGATATCTCAAAAAGTTATCGATGGATTGGATGGAACAAAACATCATGGATGAGTTGGTTAAGTGACAAGAACAAGCCGATTCGATTTTGGTTCAGGTCTGAATCCAGATCTGGCCTCACAGTGGGACACAAAATGCAAACTGTTCCTCCTATCAAAGGCATACCCTCCACTGGGTGCTGTTCTTATTTTTAACTGCTTTGTACAAGTATTGTTACGGATTTGGAAATCTTGTGCACACAACAGCCAGAGTCCCCACAGTTCAGTTATTTAATTAAGTATATGTGTATAGTTAGAATCCATCCCCTGTGTCTGACGGGAATTACATGTGTGCGGTGCGAGTTATTTTGTCGTTAGTTTTGTTTTATATTCCCCAACAACAACATCCCGCTTCGTTCCGCTACCCAACCAAACCTTCGCACACCGACTTCATTCTCTCCATGTTTTTGGCTGAAAGCTTGGGCGGAGCCTCCATCACCTCAGATCGAGGCTCTGCTCTGAAGAAGGTCAGGAGTGTTTCCTCCAGCCATTGAACAAAGAGAGAGCAAAGCCAAGGCGCTCCAGCCAATGGGAAGCCAGAAGGCCAGAAACAATGATTGAGCCTCTTCGGGGGGGGGGGGGGCCACCGACACGCCCCCCGTCCAATGGGAGGCAGAGTTACCTCAGGAATGATCCCTCCCACCTCGCAGGAGCGGTTGAATAATTGTCGGTGTGATCTGTCTGGGTCGTCTCGTCTGGTCTGCTGGCCATCTTCCGACTTGGTGTTGACTGGCTTCTGCCGCTTCGTCTTGGTTCCTTGGCGCTTGGTGCGAGGTTGTCCATGTGGGTTTGAATCCCACCGTGGTGGTTGGAGCGTCCGATCTTCCCAAGCCCTTCCACAAGAATCCCGAGCCTTACAAGGACAGGTCAGCAAGCCGTGCGAACGCGGCCAGGTACCAGCAGAACTCTGACCCTACAGTTCGCCTATCCTCCCGGGCTGGAGGTCCGAATTACGGCCGGCCGGCTCCATTTTCTTGTGGTGTGTGTGTGTGTGTGTGTGTGTGTGTGTGTGTGTGTGTGTGTGTGTGTGTGTGTGTGTGTGTGTGTGTGTGTGTGTGTGTGTGTGTGTGTGTGTGCGCGCGCGCGCGCGTGCGTGCCTGTCTGTCTGTCTGTCTGTCTGTCTCTGTGTGTGGCGCAAGTCTATGAGGTAGAAATTGTATAAGTGTTGATTGCTCATTGTACATTGCATTTTTCTTCGTGATTACTCTGCTCTGTTTCCCCCCCCCCCCCCTTGTAAATAAATATCTGTTAAATGTTCCAGTTCGTTGCCTGTCGTTTCTATCATTGACCCAGCATGGTTCGGGCTCGAGAATTATTGAGGCTGTTTGTGCCATAAGTTGTCATTTGGACCAGCGCGGCTCTGGAAATTTTCGCTCGGTTACGCCGGACACGAGTCGGTAAATGCGACTCAGTTCGGACAGAGTCGGCCGAGGGTGTGGTTTCCCCGGTAGTTAGACGACGTGGGGACTTCGGCAAATTGGAATTGGACAATTAACCCTCCCCCACGCCGTCAACATATTGGCGTCCACGGTCCTCTAAGGGACCCGTGACCTTTGGAGTTATCCAAGGGTTACGACCTTCAATTCCGGGTGTCGGTGGGGACGGCCCGACTGCACCGATTCGCGGCTGTTATCACCACCGAAACCCGACACCGCAACAGTATAACCAGGTGGAAAGTCACACGACATTATAAATTATAATATGTGATTAATCACATTAATTAATTCCTTGCAAATGTTTCTGGTCCTGCAGGTTTTCTGGATTCATCACTTCATCAATTTACACCTTTGTTTATAAAACCCTTGGCCCAACACAGTATTTGCTTGGCCTGTTGGTGTTTTCATCTGAACCTCTGGCTCATGATGCAGTGAATTGAAGTTCAAATCCCATGTACCCAATGTTTATTAATTTAATACTGATGACCTTGACATTAATGGAAATGTACACTGACGTGGACTGATGTCGTTGGCCGAAATCTCATCTCAGGAAATTTCAATCAATTAAAATAAATATATATATATACATATATATATATATATATATATATATATATATATATATATATATATATATATATATATATATATATATTTTGCTTGAGTAAGAATCTTTGGATCACTCACTCCGGCATGTGGGAGTGAAACAGGAATTTAGTGTGAAACCAAAACCATGTTTTTACAGGTTCATGTTAAAGGAAATGTTTGTTTTCCCTTGTTGTTGAAGTTATATCTCAAAAGGAACATGTCAGTTTGTGGAGTCCAGTAACATCATGTAGATTATTTGGACCAGGTCACTCGAGTGAACTAATCATGTGGATTGTACTTTGGACCAGGTCACTCGAGTGAACTAACCATGTGCTGCAGACATTGATGTTCTGATTGTAAATTTGTGTTTCAATGCGGGAGAATAATTTATTTTTATGGTTTTGTATTACAGCCGATTGCTGCTGGTTGCATCATCGCTGGAAGTTCGGCTGTGCCGGTGATGTACGACCCCTTGTTTCCAGGAAGCTGTTAGTTCTCCTTGTTTTGACGATCTCAAGAGGATGACAGACTGAATCAACCCACGTGATGTAAGGTGACGGACAACGGGGGCTCCACCTGAACACGTGGTGTTGTGTATCGACCGGACGTGAGAGAGAGCGATGAGGAAGAAGACTCGGGGTCAGAGGTTAGGAGGTGTATAGTGAAAACCTTGTGACGTTCCGATGTCGGTTTAACATTCGATTCCTCATTCTTTGAGTATTTTATAAAATAACAAAACCGTCAAATACAATGGTGGAGATCAGTGATAACAAGGAGAAAAGTTAACATGAGGAAGAAGAAGAAGAAGAAGAATTACAGGACGATGAAGAACTTCCGGGTTGTTGTTCCTGTAAACCTCGTACAGAACCTCGAACCGAGATCCTCGTGGTCGGGACTGATGGGAAGAGGTATTTTGGGAATTCTGATTGAACACGAAAAACGTGAATTTTAGTATATAATAATTTTATGATTCTTGACGACGTCGATGAAGGAAAGTTAAAGGAGTTTTTATTGAATGTTTGTTGAGGTGATTGATTGTTAATTGAATGAGGTGTTTTTCACTCCTTTTGTTTATAATCAAATCATCACTAAACTTCCTTCAACGATGATTAAACCTCATTCTTCCTTTTAACAACAAAACTCTCAGAAACATTTTATAATTGACTTGTATATCCAATTTGATTTGAAAATGAGGAGTAACGAGGGTACGAGGTTCGATTACCGACTTTACCTCTTCCGTGGGATTTTTAACGTTCATAATCTGAATGGAGATGAAAACCCTGATTCATAATCTATAAACTCAAAAATATCGTGTGGGTCTAAAATGTAACATTCCTCGTTAACCTTCCACCGACATTCCATCAGGCTGGCCCCCACCGCCCTGCCCCCAATCTGACTTTGGACAACCGCCTTTCCCCAAATCAGCCTGGCTCCTGCCCCCAACCGGACTGCCCCCGCCACCCTGTCCCCAATCAGGCTGGCCCCCACTGCCCTGCCCCCAATCGGACTGGCCCCCGCCGCCCTATCCCCAATCAGGCTGGCCCCCGCCACCCTGCCCCCAATCGGACTGGCCCCCGCCACCCTGACCCCAATCGAACTGGAGTAGGGTAAGAATACTGATTCTGGCTCACTTTTCCCTATGTAAATGAATGGAGGATTTTCAGCGATTCCCCTTTTTTTTCCCTAAAAATAAACCCCCTTTTTATCCCAAGGTATATTTATTTGTCTCCCCTTTTAACCTAGGGGCTCTCTATTCAAATAACCCATACAACAAGATAAAGATTTGTTAAAGGTGATTCTAAAGAAATATCTGAAACGTCTAAGCCTCGGGACACTCTTTATCAAATAACCGATGCATATTGTTTAGCTCACTCATTGAACCTATAAACATTTGTTCATTCTCAAATTCCTTCAATAGTTTAATTTTCTTTGCACAATAATCCCCATCTAAAATATTGACAAACAAAACATTTGAATCTTTAAATTTTTTAAGATACCCCTTTTGTGCCATTACGAAATGATAAACTTCTCTTAATGCTCTTGTTTGACCACCTCCTGAGCCACAGGTTATTTTTGTTAAGCCCCGCCCACTTTTCATAAGCCCCGCCCACTTTCAAATGGAATTTTTAAAGCCCTGCCCACTTTTCTTTAAGCCTCGCCGACTTTTCACGAGGTATTCCATAAGCCACGCCCACTTTTCCTAAGCCCCACCTACTTTCCCACGAATTTTTATATAAGCCCCGCCCATTTTGCCAAGCCCCGCCCACTTTTGATAAGCCCCGCCCACTTTTCATGAGGTATTTTTATAAGCCCCGCCTACTTTTGCTAAGCCCCACCTACTCTTACATCATTTCCAGTTCATCTCTGACTCACAAAGAAATCACAAGAAAATTCCAGCATGTTCTGGTTTTGAAAAATTGCTCAAAGAAGGCCTGCGTGAGCTTGCCCAGGGAATTTCCACAGGAAACCACACCCAACAGTCTTTCCCTATAAAAGCCTCATGCCCAGGCTCCATTTTAAACATTTTTTTTGCTGGCAATGGTGTGCTGTGTGCTTGCCTGGAACTCTCAGACTTGTATGGAACTAAACCTTCAAGTTGATGAACTGGATTCAAACCTCTTATCTGTTGAGGTAAGATTTTTATTTTCCTATTTTCAAACTTTAATTGAAGCATACTCATTTAATAATTAAATAACTTAATTAATACAATATTATTTTCTCTCACAGGAAATTGTATCTGAAATATGAAATGAAAATACTGCTTTTGCTACAACTTGGGGTGAAATTGTTGGCTTGGTTGAAGACCTTATGAACGAGCAAGACCTTGAGTGGGATGACTTTGGGGTTCCTTGGAACTCTCTGACTTGTATGGAACTAAACCTTCAAGTTGATGAACTGGATTCAAACCTCTTATCTGTTGAGGTAAGATTTTTATTTTCCTATTTTTAGTTCCTTTTAAACATCGACTCGTTTAATAATTAAATAACTTAATTCATACATTATTATTTTCTCTCACAGGAAATTGTATCTGAAATACAAAATGAAAATACTGCTTTTGCTACAACTTGGGGGGAAATTGTTGGCTTGGTTGAAGACCTTATGAGCGACCAAGACCTACAGAACGAGTTCGTCCTTGATGACCCAACCAAAGAGTTATACCTTGGAGACCAGCAAAATCCTGAAAAAGAGTTTTACAGCAATAGTACTCATTGTGAGTTATCAAGACAATACCCACTGAACAAGTTATACCTTGATGAGCCAGAATACAAGTTTTACCTTGGAGACTCACAATTTTCAGACACTTTGAAAAATGGAGTTTTCCTTGATGATCCACAGTTATACTATGTGAGATCTATCACCGAAACCCATCAAAATTGGAAAAATGGAGATTTCCTTGATGATCCACAGTTATACTATGTGAGATCTATCACTGAAACCCATAAAAATTGGAAAAATGGAGTTTTCCTTGATGATCCACAGTTATACTATGTGAGATCTATCACTGAAACCCACTATATTTCTGGAAATTGTGATTCTTCCTTGGAGTCTTGGATAGATGGTTATATTTTTGGAGACTTGAAATGTGGGTTCTGGCTTGATAACTCACAATGTGATACATATCTTGGAAACTCAACAGGAATGTGGTTATACCTTGGAGACTTGGAAAGTTGGGTTTATTTTGAAGACTTGAAATGCTACCACTCTTTGGGATTTAAACCTATCAAGAAAGTTCTTACTCCCTCTTTCTACGTCATCAAACCTGAAAGCTTTAAAAGACAGAATTGGAAGAAGAGAAAAAAACATAAAAAATATACATTGTTCTTTCTGGGAAGAAAGTGCAGGCTTACTCCCCCTTTCTACGTCATCAAACCTGAAAGCCTTAAAAGACAGAATTGGAAGAAGAGAAAAAAAAAAAAACGTAAAAAATATATATAGGTGGAAATCTCATTTTGAAAAAGACATTGTGTTGGGCGAGGATTGAGTTGGGGTTGAGATTTTGAATGTGAGGGTTGGGGTTGAGATTTTGAATGTGAGGGTTGGGGTTGAGATTTTGAATGTGAGGGTTGGGACACACACACACACACACACACACACACACACACACACACACACACACACACACACACACACACACACACACACACACACACACACACACACACACACACATCAACAAACAAAGTTAAGCCTTGACTATTCAGTTGAGGATTCTGTGTTTGGGGTTCACAGATCGAAGAACGTCCCCCTTGACACACATTATATACTGTAATACACCTCGGACTTGTCCCTCTAGGGTCCACGAAGGTGTATAGTAGGAGGGAGTGAAGCGCCAACCCATTGCTCCCATTGGTATTATCTGCTTAGTTTTGTCTTTTGTAATTCCTGTGAATAAAATGAACCTAAAATCTCTTCCCCTTCCAAATCATATATCTTATAAGTCCAAGGAACCGTATCTATAACATCAACAATTTAAAAAAGTTATTTCGTCCATCGTTTAGTAAAACCCTTTTCAAAATGAGATTTTCACCTATATATTCTTACGATATCACCAACTTTGAAATTAGGTTTTCTGACATTAATCTCTTTTTCATATTTTAATTTTGTAAATGTTTCTGATGGTTTCATATTTGTTGACGTGTGAATCGTGTCATTATACTTATCCACAATATCCTGAATAAAAGATGACCATTGTTGTGAACCGAGTTGTGTGAATTTTTTATATAGTCTCTCTTTTAAGGTACGATTAAAACGTTCAACAACAACTGCCTTCCCTTCATTAAAGGTACTGTATAATGTAATACTGTTATTTTTTAGAAAATTCATAAATGTCTTGTTATAAAACTCTCTACCCTCATCAGTCCACAATTTTTTAGGTTTTCTCTTACTTTTATTAAATATCTGTTGAAAAGCTAACATAAGAGTATTACCTGTTTTGTTTTTTTAAAGGGACAACCCACGCATATCTACTCCTCAAATCAATAACGGTTAAAGCATACTTGTACCCCTTATCATTATTGAGTTCAATCAAATCAGCAGACCAGATATAATCAACTTCCTTGGAATAAACTTTCCTTCTCTGAAACTTTGTGAATATTGGTTTATGTAATTCATTAGCTAATTGCTCTTCAGTCTTAATGGCATCATTAGAGCCTATAAGTTTTTTAAATTTCCAAGTCCAAGTTTCAATTTAGCACTGATCATCTTCTTCACAATGAACCGATCAACTTTTTCTCTCAAGGTTGGATTTTGTATCAGAGACAAATTATACAACATTTCTCTATCGGCTTCATGCTTTTCTTCCAACGTTGTGGTATTCCTATAATCAATATCGTGTCTCATGCACACTTCATCAACTCTATTGATTGGTTTAGTCCAGGATTTAGGATTGTCTGCCTCATCTAATCTTTTATCCAAGTTTGTGCCTGGACCACAGAAAGAATACCCTGGAAGATGTAATTCCCCTGGTATTCCAGTAGTTGTAAATTTACTTCCTGATAAAAACTTTTGTATATCTCCTCCGAGTTTGTGTTTGGAGATATATTGATTTTTTTTTGAACCACACACCGAACATATACCTTTTTGTATAACCCTGTTATTTTTACTTTTAATATATGAAATATTTTTAGTATTAGTTTTCTTTTTACATTTGAGACAATAACTCATTTATTTATGAGAAAAATTCCTGCAGAGTGCAAAAACCTTTTTAGTTTCCAACATGCACATTTGAATCTTAATTTTTAAAACATAAAGAATCCTTAGAAATGCCTTCACTCTCTCCTCCATTTATTTAAGAAAAAAAATAAAAATGAAAAACTTGAATTAAAATCCATATCTTGTCGATGTCAATAGTCTTGTCGAAAGTATTGCAAATAGACTTGTCAATTCTTTGTTTTCCTCCTCGGTGGGTTGAGTTATTTTCTGTAATACCACCAATCTTTTTTTAATCTCACTGGTTTCCATATTTTGATATTTATTCATTCTCTCTCTTTCCTCCCTCTCCTCCCTCTCTCTCTTCTCTCTCTTCTCCCTTTCATCCCTCTCTCTCTCTCTTCTCTCTTTCCTCCCTCTCTCTCTTCTCTCTTTCCTCCCTCTCCTCCTTCTCTCTCTCCTCCTCCTTTTCCTCCTCTTCCCTCTCTTCTTCAACTCCTTCCTCATCCCTTACTATCCTTGAATCGCTTACACCCCATAGAATATTATTCATATATTCATCAGGATTTCTTGTTATTCCTGTATCCAAAATAATTTTTTTTACAACAGGAAACCAATAAAATTTCTTTTGAATTTCTAAAAGAGCCTTACCTTTTCTTAACTTTATAATTTTTTCATTATTTAACATTTTCATTAAATCTAAAGTTGTCAGTTTATCAACATCAGCATAATACCAATCTTTTATTGAAAATACCTCATTCTTATGTTGTAGAACATATTTATTAAAATACCGAATACCCTTTTCTTGAAGGTATGCTTGAACACAGAATTGATAATTTTCTTGAAGCCTTCTTGCTGTCATTTATGTATTAGAAATATATGTTAGAATAATATTATGGCACGAAACACCTCCCCATCTTCCCATAGTTAAATCATTTTGTATTTCCTTACTTATTATATATAATCTTGTTTTTTCAGTTTTCATGAGATAAACAAGGGCAAAACCATTATTATATTTACCCTTATTAAATTATTTTATTTGTTGTTTACTAATCGTGAACCCACAAAACTCATTCTCGATACCAAGTGGATAATATTCTTCCTGACGAGACTGATTTAATTGTTCCAGGTCTTCTAGGTTAATTTTAAATGACCAATTATACCCTAAATCATTCATATCATACCCCCATTGTTCTATTCTCATACAAACGATACGCCCTTCTTTATAAAAATTTATTTTAATTCGAACTGTGAATTCTGTATGACCTGGAGATAATATCAACACTTCTGTATCTTTGGAATACACGGCTGTTTTATTTAAGTATATATATTGTGATAAATCGCTTAATCTCACCAAGTCATTCGCGTCATTCGGGCTTGGATAATTTTTTAATTTATAAGCATTTTTCATGTTAATATTTTTGGTTATATTATATTTGTCGTTCAGCCTGTGCCTTTGTGTAATAATTTGATAAATCAATATCCAGTTCTTGAGATACACCAAAGATAGAACCATCTTTACCAACATAAGTCATTTATATTAGATTAAAAATAATATCATAAATTTTTTTATTTTTGTTGAGTTGAAATAACACATATAGACATAATTGACCACAACACTTAGAATTTAATTCTTGGACTTGAAATGTTTGATAAACACCATTCTGTAAGAATTTTATGACTTCAACAGGTGGTGGAAGACCAAAACTATCAAAATAATATTTGTCTTGACTATTAAAAATACAAACCCAATGAGAACCGTTCCCATTATTATCTTCTAAGTTCATAATAATATTCTTTGTATGTTTTGGCACATTTGTTAATTCATCTCTCATACAAATAACCACATTATGAATTTTTAATTTCTTACAATATTTAACAAGTTGTAAATTTGATGTTGTATTCTTTCCAAATTCTTTCAACCACAATTCAATGCTCATTTATTTATTAGAAAGATATAATCCATTACCTCTTTTCGTTAATTTTACACCTGCTTGTGCTATAGAAGAAAGCATATCTCCAACTAACAATCTCGCTTTATCAGGCAGACCTTCAAGTTTTTCAGCAAAATCTACAATTACACCACTTCCACTAATTTGTTTCTCCAACTCTTTGTTATGTCTTTCCAATTCTTTTTGAGCCTGGAGTTGAGCCTTCCTTTCTTTGGCAGTTTTCACCGCTGTTGAAATGCAACCCGTCAATGCTCCAACCGCACTTAAACCAGCAAATAAAGGAATTAGAAATGGGAGAAATTCTCCACTCGTCTCTCTTATTAAATATTTTTTCAACATTGGTTTTGTCATTTTAATTTTAAGTGAGCCAGTGTCATTCAAGATTTTAACCTGTTCTCTTGTGAGCAAAACATCAATTCTTACTGCTCCTTTTCTCTGAATTGTATAAACGTTAATCGTACAAGGCTTTTGATTTTGAACACAAGATGATAGTTTATGAAGATTGATTTGATTAACATATACCCCAGTTGGTACTTTGCCACTCATTTATTTAACAAAAAATTATGTGAGACTAATCATCACACCATTATCTGTATTAATATGCAATTCTGTTTCTTCCAAAAGCAAACAATATGTATCAACTTCTTCACTCTCTCCTCTTTCAATGTATAGGGAAGTATTCACTCGATTTGACTTTATAGTTTCCTTTTGAGCGCTCAGGTCAAACGCATAGATTGTATACAAACTTTTAAATCCTGTCATATCCAAAATAGGTTCTTTATTTCCATTACTTTCACACACCTTTTGGTAAGACTTGTATGCTTCAGCAAAATCATTTTTTTCCCAATTAATTTCCAATCTATCTCGTGGATAAAATGTTCCATCTGGAGATGTTCGAAGTTGTTTCACCTTAACATTATCACTCAATGCATTATTCTTATCAGTTCTAGTATCACCATCTGGCTTTTTAAAAATGATCCACAGATATCGTGGCTTTCCTTCCAGAACACCCAAATTCCACGTGTAAGTGGTTTGGTTGAGTTTAACGTGTTGACATCTTCTTTTGAGGTATGATACACTGAGTGGTTTCTTTGAGTTAAGTCTTCGATTCAGCATCTCTTCTGTTTTAAGATTCGGAGTATATTCACTGATATACCAACTCATCTCCTCAATTACAAATTTATTCTGATCACCAAAAGCACAACCAACACCAAAAAGCAATCGATTTTCATTATCATTCCTTTGTAGTTGAAATCTAATTTTAAGACCATACAGAACTTTATCATGATCACAAAATCCAAATATACCTTTAAGAGGAACTGCCACAGTAAAACTATTTTCTGCTTTTGTATCATCATTATACATTCCTTTCCTTTGAGTATATCCAGGGTCTGTGTTTGTTCCCGTTGACATATCAGGAATAAAACCTTCGACAGACCCCTTTCCCATTCTATCACTGAATGTATAGAGTGTAAATTTCATCATTTCAGATACAGCAGAGACATATAATCAACCGCTTCAACTTCTTGTGTTCCAATATACAAACGCACACTATCAAACATTTTCCAGAAGAAATCATTTACAAGTGTAGCGTTTGTGTTATTCCCAGCTTTAGTGAATTTAAATTTACACAACAAGAAACTTTCGGAGAGATTCAAATAGGTTTGTTGATTATTTATTTCAAAACTTTTTGTACCATTCGTATTCCAGTCTGTTCCAGTTATTGCATTTACCTTGAAGTAATCTTTTTTAGTGGAGTTTGAGATAATGATAGTATCATCCAAATCATAGATACGATCAATTGCTTCCATACTTGTATTTATTTAGGAAAAAAGATGTTAAAACTTTTGAAACCCTGATCCAAGTATTTGAATTATTTTCTGTCGTTCTTGGGGGGACAACTGAGTTTTGCCTTTCTTAATTTCTTTTATTGCTTGTAATTTATGAGATTCCTTCTGGGCATCTTTTATTCTCTTTACAGCACCTGCTACATTTCCCACAGTAGAAGCAGTTGAACCAATTAGATCTTTATGTTTAAGAATCGTTGAACCAATACCCATTAGAGTATCAATTATACCATCTCCTCTAAATTGATCTCCCACACCCCTTTGTCTCTTAGGTTTATAGTATCCTCTACCAAGATACATACCTTCACCCTTGTAGTATGGGGAAAGGAACATCCCATCCCCTGTAATTATTTTATATTTTCCCAACTCGTGTTTCCTCACAATAACCATCGTATTTATTTCTTGGAAAACTTCACGTAGGTGAATTCTGATGGATATAACTTCTCCATTAAAAGAAATCACACGATTATCTTGGTCGGTTCTCCAAAAATTTACTCTGTGTATGGTTTTTCCTGACACAGGGAGATAAACCAAATTTTTGGGTTCCATATTGAATTTATAACCAATTGGGGTTGAGTATGCGCTGAATGAAAATATTGCATTTGTTTTTTTTCCATCATTATAAGCACCATCAATCAAATCACAGTGAATTAACACTGAATTTATTCCTGAGGATATTTGAATGACATTATCACTGTAAAACGTCCCATTAGTTTCAATCTTTTTTGAGGAGAAACCCAACAACTCTCTAAATGAATTATCAATTGTGAAATCAACCTTGTAGTTATTTGTAACTTTAATCGTTGATTTTGAAGTATGTTTTTGAATGTTTATAACAATATTTTTTGGTTCATCACCCTGTTCTTTCATAAGACGAGCAATTTCGGAAGATATTTGAGAAATCTCATATGCTCCGGGTGAGACTGTTATCGTTTTGTATCCACTTCCCGGATTATAACTAAACTTGTCATTTTTCTCGGTTATATTAAATAAGGTATTATAAGTTTCCATGGACAATAAAGATGCCTCATATTCTTTTGTTGTGTCAAGTTGTAGTGGGTATGGGAATGAAGATGTGTGGTCGCTTGTTGTGAAATTGAAACTAAGGATTGTGCTTCTCATCTTATTTAAGATGAGATAAAATGTCTTTATATTGATATTTATTAATTATTTTCATGTTCATCAACTGGTCTAAAATGGCTGATGCTTCATTAAAACAATTGTTATTTCCAGCCTTCTTACTGCCTAACAACAATAACAGTCTATTAACTAATTGCGATGGGTCATTTGGAAGAAAACGAACACCTGAACCAAGGATACTTGAAGCCTGAATAATGTGTTTCTCCTTCTCATTCTTCCTACTTTTACCAGAAAGAATAACCTTATAATTTAGAGTGCTCAGCAGATCAATATATACTCTATCATCATTATTTTCCATATCCAATGGTTTATCAATATACTTTGATTCATCCCTCACAGTTGAACCTTGTCTTCCATCTTTTGTGAGAAGAAACATTAATCTCGGAGTTAGTTTAACAGGGGGTTGAGCAGAACCCAAGAACCTTAATTCATCATTAAATATCAATACCTTTTCTTGAACAAGATGAAATATTGCTGATTGTTCTGTTGGAATGAGTCCTGCTTTGGTTTTTGAATCCGCTGAATATTCATTGTTTTGAACAGCATTCACAATATAATCAGGGGGTTGATTAATCTCTTCCAGTTGTTGAAATAAACCTTCATCATCATATTCTAATTCTCCGAAATGCTCTAATTCTTCCTCCGTCATTTGATCAAAATCTTTTAACATTTTAAGTTTTTTAGGAGTATATTCTACTGTGGGAACTGTGGAAACATCTTTCATTTTTTCTTGGGAAGTTTTTAAAAGTGGTTTAAAAAATTTCTCTTGTTTTCTTTCAAATGCTTCTTCGCCCGTTAGTTTCTGTCTGCGTTTCTTCTTTATGTCTTCCTGTTGTTTTATAACTTTTGAAACCAACTCTTGATGTTCCTTAAATCTTCTTGCTCTTTCTTTTGCATCCATTTATTTATTGTAAAATATAATTTAATGAATTGTAAAGATCAACAGGGAAATTTTCCTTTTCTTCATCATTCAAGTCGATGTGTTCAAATAAATCCTTTTCTTGAAATATTTCATCAAATTCTTTATTAACATTAATGCGAGTTGTAATTTCTTCTTCACTAATCCTTGCATCTCTGCTTTTCATACGTTTGCGTTGAGTTTCTTCATCAACATCAAAACCGAATGATAAAATCTTCACTCTGCTCAGATATTTAATAATTTGTCTCGTTCCTTCTGGATTAGTTTCTAATATCCCAACACCACCAGATTTTAGTTTCCTTAACTCACTCTTACAATGTGAATATTTTGTTGTACCAAGAGAAACCTCCTCAAATATTTGTCCTTCATTCCTCAATCGCATATGTTCCTCCAATGAAATATAGTGATAATCTTCACCTTTTACTTCTCCAGGTCTTATTGCTCGAGTTGTTGTTAATACAATGCGTATCACGGGGTGTTTTTTAAGTAAATTTACAATATTCTCATTTGTACGACACAAGAACCTTGATTTATGAAAGTTTTTTCCAGAAGCAGATTTACCCACAAGATTTATAATAATAGTTGTCATTTATATATGTAATTGTTTATAAAACAAAAAATATATCCCTTAATATCTCATCTTGTTTCACAACAATATATTTATATTTTTCAGTCGTGTGCTTCATGTAATCCTCAAATTTCTTTTTACTACATAATGTAGAACAATTATCTCTCCAAAAATTATTGATATCTATTGAATTTAACTTGAATAAAATAAAAGTATTAGCATTGTTTCTGATGGAACGACGAGGAAGTTGAAAGTACGATTGACGAAGATAAATACAATTACAAGAAGAATATCTCCCTCTTGTGTAGTAGCTGTCCATTACCGTTTGGTTTCTCTCATTAACACAATCATCAAAGATAACGAGGTACTTTTTTGATTTATCCAAATCTTGGGGAGACGGTATATCATCCGTATTATCACGAAGAATACAAGTTATAGGATTTGATTTCCTTTTACATCTCTGTGTATCACAAAATAGTTGAATTATATCTTCAATGTTATAATCATTTTGTTTTTTTTGACGTTTAAATAAACCGATTATATCTTCTTTTTGAAGACCAGCATTAAAACCTTGTGAGAGTAGTTGATACTCTGGTTGAAAACTCGACTTTGTGAAAATTATTAAATTGTCATAATCTAAAAAGTTGGGAGTGAGGAGCATTTTTAAAAGTAAGCAGGTTTTTCCACATCCACTTGAACCAACTATGAGACATCTTAATGAATTTGGGAGATTTTTATGGTTGTTAAATTTTCTTATTTTCCCAAATAGGTAAAAAATCATTCATTTATATATTTGGAAAACAGGTTATTTAATTTATTATTGGCTTTTTTAGAAACTCTATATTTTATCCGAAGTTCAGGTTTAATTTCAAGATAATCCATTGTTTTATTTATACAATATCTTGTGTTGATATATCCCTGAAAATCACATCCATGAATAATATACAACAACAATCCTTTGAACATTTCTCTAATACGTTCAGTTTCTTCCCTTGTAAGGAAAGGTGTGTTATCACCCTCATACTTTACATTCATTTCTCTAATCAATCTTGTAAAGTAATTCATTTTTGGTGTAAATCTAAAAGAATTATTTTCCTTTTTATATTTTTTATTATTATTAATTAGAAGATAATCACAGAATATACATTGTTTATAGGCTTTTGACTCTGTTTAATCCCCGTCTTTCACACGCAGGACAATTCTCAAATTTGTCATATGGAGAATCAGGAAAGTCGAGCATATTTATAAAGTAAAACTTTACTTGAACTGAAATTCATCTATACTTTCAGTTGTATATTGACTCATATTTAATAATATTACCATCGATATCGATATACTTTTTTTCATTATCAGATTCAACGACAACATTTTTTTATATTAAAGGTAATTTTAAAATGATCGTTAATTACTATTCAACGAAATGTCATTTCACCTGATATATTAACATCCTTTATTTCCTCAGGATTTACATCTTTAGGGTTGTTGAAAAAAATACAAATTTCTCCTTGCATATTACAGATGGTCTTATCTTTTCTTTCGAAAGCTTCATCGATAAGGTTTTTGTTTTTTGATACTTTTTCTTGTTTCATTGCTT
The DNA here is from genome assembly GCF_056783735.1 of Eptatretus burgeri. Taxonomy (NCBI): domain Eukaryota; kingdom Metazoa; phylum Chordata; class Myxini; order Myxiniformes; family Myxinidae; genus Eptatretus; species Eptatretus burgeri. Next base: position 7,846,132 of record NC_140968.1, on the reverse strand, counting down.
TTTCTAGTTTTGAATATATTACTAGAAGGAGAGGAGAAACTTTTGTTAGAGATACTTTAATTGATGTTCTACCAGGTATACTAAAAGCCCTTCCACTGAAGGAAATTGAAGAACTCATATTATTTACCATCATAGTTTTTATCCAATAGTTGTTATATTTATCTTTGTTCAATTTTACATCCTTGACATATTTCTCAGTGTCTTTAACAAATGAAGAGATTGATTGAAACTTGTCTTTTGTGTCTTGAAACATTGTATTTATTAAGTGAAAAAGTTGGAGGATAAAATGGTTTTAAGCACAGATTCACCTGTAAAATAAACGAAATTTTCATCAAGAAAATTTTAGTTTAAGCAAAGATTTATTATATAAATATGGTGAATACAACATACTGCGATGTTTGTAATCACAAATATAAACATTATAGAAAACACCTCTGAACCAACAAACACACATTTAATCTGTTTCATAAAATATCTCCTCTTGAGTTGGAAAGAAAAAGTTAAAGTAAAGGGAGACTATTACATTGAAAACACTGATGGGGCATTTAAAGGACATATAAAAATAAGGATTTTTCAATTTGGAGAACCCGGTCCATCATCAATAGCTGAATCAATTGAAATAGTGAAACCCGATGTTGAAAAATTTATTAAAAAGATATTAAAAGAAATGAAAACTTTAATTTTTTTTATGGGAGTGAAAATGAATATGAAAAGACAAGATGAAGAACATACTCCTCTCTGAGAACAGATCTTCATTTTATAACATCATTTCAAGATTTTTTGAAGAGTGGGGTTTATGAAGAACTATCAAGACAAGAGGAGGATGTTGATAATACAGTGGTAGGAAGTGGATTCAATATTAAAAAAATCATCTTTTTAGTTATACACATTCTAAAATCAAACCCTCTTAAAGCTTCTTCTTATATTGAATTACCAAAAGAAATAAAACTAAAGAAGGCAGTTGATAATATTAAGAACAATGATAATAAATGTTTTCTCTGGTCTGTTCTTGCTCACTTTCATCCACCAAAATGTAATTCAGAAAGAGTAAAACAATATATGAAATATGAGAATACCTTGGACATAAAAGATTTTAAATTCCCAATGCCACAAACAGATATTCCGAAATTTGAGAAAAAGAATAATCTTTCTATTAATGTATATGGATTAACGGATACAAACAAAGTTCAAATATTAAAAATTTCAAACAACGATAAAAATGAAGAAACACACATTGATCTTTTATATTTTAGTGTTGGAAAGAATTCACATTACACATACATCAATAATTTATCAAGATTAATCTCTTCTCAGGTATTCAGAACAGCAAACAAAATATATCCTTGTAAGCGATGTCTTAATTCATTTCATACAAAAGAACGATTAGAACAACATTCAAAATATTGTAGTAATCATAAATCAGCTGTAATTACAATGCCGAAACCTGGTGAAAAGATTTCTTTTGAAGATTATAATAAATCTATCATGCACCCATTTGTGATATACGCTGATTTTGAGTGTATCCTTAAAAAGATAAATACTGCATCTCCTAATCCAAAAGAATCATATACAAATAAATATCAAAAACATATTCCTTGTGGTTTCTGTTATTATATCAAATCATCTGTTGGAGAAAAGTATAACAAACTTGAACATTATCGTGCAAAAAAAGCTTGACAAGAGCTTGTAAAACGATTAGAAAAGGATTGTATAAGACTCACTAAATTAATGAAAGAAACAAATGAACCGATGAAATTAACCAAAGAAGAAAAATTAGAATTTAGAAAGAACAATATCTGTCATATTTGTGAGGGGGAAATTAAGGAGTCTAAAGTTAGGGATCATTGTCATCTTACTGGTAAATATAGAGGTCCCGCTCATTCCTGTTGTAATCTTAATTATAAATTACCTTCTTTTATTCCAGTCTTTCTTCACAACAGCGCCAACTCTGATACACATCTATTTATAAATGAACTTTCAAAAACACCAGGGAATATTTCTGCTATAACAAACACAAGTCAAAAGTATATTTCATTTACAAAAATGATATTCACAAAACCTTTAACTCGTATTAGGTTTCTAGATTCTTACAAGTTTATGGGAACACCACTAGCCTACCTCGCATCAAATCTAAGCTCCACGGACTCTTTTCCAAATCTTAATTCATTCTTTCCAAAAGAGGAAATTCTAACTAAAGAGGAAATTCAGATTAAAGAGAGAATTCAAAGTAATGAGGAAATTCTAATTAATGAGGAAATTAATGAAGAAATTCTTACTGAAGATGAAATTCTAATTATACAGAAAATTCGAACAATGAATGAAATTCTAACTAAAGAAGAAATTCAGATTAAAGATGAAATTCTGATTAAAGAAGGAATTCTTACGAGAGAGGAAATTCAAACAAGGAATGAAATTCAAAGTAAAGAGAAAATTCTTACAAGTAAGGGAATTTATCCTTATGATTATATGGATTCATTTATGAGATTTAAAGAAACACAACTTCCTTCAAAAGAAAGTTTCTATAATAACCTTTATGAAGAAGAGATAAGTGATAAGGAATATAAACACGCACAAGAAATATGGAAAATATTTAAGATAAAGAACCTTGGAGAATATCATGATTTATATCTAAAAACAGATGTTTTATTGTTGGCTGATGTGTTTGAAGCTTTCAGATCACTCTGTCATAATAAAAATTGTTATGGATTAGATCCTGCCCACTATTTCACAGCTCCTGGTTTAGCTTGGAGTGCAATGTTGAAAATGACAAAACAAGATATCGATTTAATCAGTGATGTTGATTTGCTTTTGATGATTGAGAAGTCCAAGAGAGGTGGAATATCACAAGTATGTTCAAAAAGATATGCTAAAGCAAATAATAAATATCTTCCAAATTATGACAGTGAAAAAGATAGTAATTATTTGATGTAGTTTGATGCTAATAATTTGTATGGATGGGCAATGTCTCAATCTCTGCCTTATGGTAAATTAGAGTGGGTGGAAGAAAAGGATTATGAAAAGGCTTTGATGAATATTGTTATTTCTTCTCAAGAGGAATTGAATGACGAAGAAGAAGGTTATTATTTTGAAGTTGATTTGAGGTACCCGAGTGATCTTCATAATAAGCATAAAGACCTTCCTTTTGCATGTGAGAAAGAAACCCCAAAGAAAGAATGGTTAAGTGATTATCATAAAAGTTTTAATATTAAAGGTAAATCAACAGAAAAGTTATTAACAACATTCTATGATAAAGAGGGATATGTTTTGCATCAGAGAAGCTTACAACAGTTTTTGAGAGAAGGATTGAGAGTAGCTAAAATTCAGAGTTTTAAAATTTAAACAAAGTCCTTGGGTGAAAAAGTATATTCAATTCAATACAGATATGAGAGCAAATACAAAAGTAAAATTTGAAGGGGACTTTTATAAATTATTGAATAATGCTGTATTTGGAAAGACGATGGAAAATGTTAGAAACAGGCAAAACATTAGATTCGCAACATCTTGGAAAGAAGCTTCGAGATTGATAAATAAACCAAGTTTTGAGAGAGAAGAGGTTTTTTCAGAGAACTTTTCTGCAATTCATATGAAAAAGGAAAGTATTATAATGGATAAACCAATTTATATTGGAACAGCAGTTCTTGATTTATCAAAGATATTGATGTATGATTATTTGTATAATGACTTAAAGAAAGAGTATGGTGAAAATGTTTCATTGTTGTATCTGGACACTGATAGTTTTATCTTAGATATAAAAACTGATGATGTTTATGAAGATATGAAGAAAAATATTGGAGTATATGATACAAGTAATTTCAGCAAGAAGAGTGAGTTATTTTCCAAAAAGAATGAAAAGGTTGTTGGTAAGTTTAAGGATGAGTTGGGTGGAAAAGTAATGAGTGAGTTTATTGGATTGAGAGCAAAGGCATATGCTTATAAGTATGGTGATCAGATTGATAAGAGGTTAAAGGGAATAAAGAAATATGTAATAAAGAAATCAATAACTTTTAGAAATTATAATTGTTTGATGAATAAGAAAGAAGAATATAGGAAAATGAATACAATAAGAAGTTATAAACATAACATATATAGTGAAGAAGTAAATAAAAAGGCATTAGGAGCCTTTGATGAGAAGAGATTTATTTTAGATCATGGAATAGATTGTGTTCCATATGGATATTGTATGATAGAGTGAATAGAATAGATTGTGTTTTAACGATGGGAAGATGGGTTAGGGTTTTTTAAGGGCTACCGCCGCGTTTTTTTCGCAATATATAAATGGTTAAACCAAGTATTAATCAAACTAAAGAGTGGAGAAAATCTCAGTCTTGGTATATAAATGGAAAACATAATGAATGTGAAAAATATCAAATAAGTCTTATTGAAAGAATAACTAAAACAAAGGTAAATAAAACAAATAAGCGAATCAATTTAAAAACTAGTAAGTTTGAGGATGTAAAGAAAAAAATGAATATCCTTGAATGGACTGAAAACTTTGATGGTTATCAATTGAACAATGAAAAAACAATTTACTATAATCTCAAAATGATATGTGGCTCAGGAGGTGGTCAAACAAGAGCATTAAGAGAAGTTTATCATTTCGTAATGGCACAAAAGGGGTATCTTAAAAAATATAAAGATTCAAATGTTTTGTTTGTCAATATTTTAGATGGGGATTATTGTGCAAAGAAAATTAAACGATTGAAGGAATTTGAGAATGAACAAATGTTTATAGGTTCAATGAGTGAGCTAAACAATATGCATCGGTTATTTGATAAAGAGTGTCCTGGGGCTTAGACGTTTCAGATATTTCTTTAGAATCACCTTTAACAAATCTTTATCTTGTTGTATGGGTTATTTGAATAGAGAGCCCCGAGGTTAAAAGGGGAGACAAATAAATATACCTTGGGATAAAAAGGGGGTTTATTTTTAGGGAAAAAAAAAGGGAATCGCTGAAAATCCTCCATTTATTTACATAGGGAAAAGTGAGCCAGAATCAGTATTCTTACCCTACTCCAGTCCGATACCCTACTGACTGGCCCCCGCCGCCCTGCCCCCAATCGGACTGGCCCCCGCCGCCCTGCCCCCAATCAGACTGGCCCCCACCGCCCTGCCCCCAATCGGACTGGCCCCTGCCACCCTGCCCCCAATCAGGCTGCCCCTGCCCCCCCATCAGGTTCCGAAACATCTCCCATCCATGTACAAATCTAGTTTGTGAGATGACGGTGTAGGACTTGTTGAACCTCGATATTTGTCTTCAAGGAAAGTGTAAATTCATGATGAATCTGTGAGAAAGTTCAAGTAAAAGTAAATTGAGATGTTTGTTTGTTCTTCTCTCCACATGTGGTTTTCAGAAGGTGGAACGGAGCCCTCCAGGTGTGTGTATAATGTGTGTATCATCACTTCAATATATGTGTTTATATTCACCCCTTGGTTGCATCGGTACAGTATGTATGCATGTCTGTATGTGTGGATGGATGTATTGTTACAGATTTGGAAACCTTGTGCACACAAACAGCCAGAGTCCCCATAGTTCAGTTATTTCGATAAGTATGTGTTTTGTCATTAGAATCCATCCCCTCTGTCTAATGGGAATTTCGTGTGTGCGCTTGGAGTGATTTTTAAGTTAGGTTTTTATTACATCCACAACAACAACAACAGCGACGCCGACCCACACTCGACCCCGTCGCCATTGCCCATGTGTTTTTGGCTGAGGGCGTGGGCGGAGTCTCCGTCGCTTCGGATCGAGGCTCTGCCCCAAGGCAGGGCATGGACGTTTCCTCCAGCGAATGAGCGAAGGGCGAGCATGACACGCATGCCCCAGCCAATCGGGAGGTGACCACGAGTCGTCCCACAACCCCTCGTCCAATCAGGAGGTGAGTGGCGAGGAGAGGAGAACCCTCCCACCTCACAAGAGTCGAATGGTGGTCAGGACCAGGGTTCGGCAGAGAGAGGAGTTCATGGAGATTGCCGAGCGGTCTGTCGTCGTGGCTCAGTGATTGTCGACGAGGGCTCTGCAGACGGTCGTGGTCATGGTTGGAGTGGTCTGCTGTCCTTTGGTGGGCAAGTCTGGTGACGGAGCAGCCAGTGTCGTGGGCCATGGACTTCAGGTCGTGGGTTCGAGTCCCCGTGGTGGTTCGGGTCGGTGTGACCGCACGAGGCGGCCCAGCTCTACCGACTAAAGACCCACAGGGTCCAGTTTCGTGTGTGTGTGTGTGTGTGTGTGTGTGTGTGTGTGTGGGTGTGTGTGTGTGTGTGTGTGTGTGTGAGTGTGTGTGTGTGTGTGTGTGTGTGTGTGTGTGTGTGTGTGTGTGTCCATGGGCCCCGTCTGTAAGTAGAAACTAAAGTGCCTCTGTTCCTTGGTTTGCATTTCTTTTATTCATTATAACTCTGCTCTGTGTCTCCCCTAAGCCTGGTGTTGGCTTCGTGGTTTGGGTGGTGGCTTGGGATCCCAGGGTCCTGAGTTCAAGCCCCGTTGGCTGCTGAATTAACACCAGGGGGTTGACACAGCCTGTCATCCTTCCAAGGTCGGCGAAATGAGTACCAGTGTACTGGTCCCGGTGTATGCCCTGGTCAGAATAGGTGTACCATATCCCTGTGTGTCGTAAGAGGCGACCAGGGTTGGCGTCAGGAAGGGCATCCAGCCATAAAACATTGCCTCAAGAAAAAGCCAACCCCTGCACAGCAGGGAAAAATGGCTGTAAAAACGGTCATTATTTATTTTTCTGTGTCTTCCCTCCGGGATTATTCTTTATAAATAAACCCCCGTGTTAAATGTTCCAGTTTGTTGTTCGTGTTTTTTTTCATTGACCCAGCACGGTGTGGGTTTGAGAAATAGTAAGGCCGTTCATGTCGTAAATTGTTCATTTGGTCGGGCGTGGCCTCGGTGGCTTCCGCTTGGTTACGCCGGATCCGAGTCGGTGATAGCGACTCGGTTCGGACAAAGTCGGTCGAGGCTGTGGTTTTCCCCGGTAGTTGGACGTCATGGGTACTTAGGTATATTGAAATTAGGCAATTAACCCTACACCACGCCGTCGAAATATTGGCGACCATGGTCCACAAAGAGACCCTTGAGCTTTGGGAGTTGTCCGAGAGTCACGACCTAAATTCTGGGTGTTCGGTGGGAGACTACTCTACTGCTCCACCTTGTGGTCGTTTATCGCCACCAAACCCCGGCCCACAACAGTCTGGAGTGTTGGCCAGGCTCGTATGAGAGCTAACAAACTACGTACAGCAAGAGGGGAGGGAGAGGGAAGGACAAAACAGTGGGGAACTAGAGGGGGAGCACTCGGGAGAGTGCAAAACCTCCGCCGCCAATACTTCTGGGTCACTCAAGTGAACCTTATATCTTATTCATGAAATATGTCAACAGTGCTGACAGTTATAGTTCTTTTCTCCAACATTTTTTTTGGGGGGTGGGGACCAAGTCCAAAATTTAATGGCATAATCCTTGGACCATACCTAATCCCCCCACCAAGTTTCGTCGAAATCCGTCGAGGAGTTTTTCCGTAATACTGTTCACAAACAAACAAACAAACAAAACAAGCAGTCATAGACTGGTACTTACGAAATCGTCAACTTGACCTCTGACCTTGTCTAATAAAAGCTGTCTTGAGAAGGTAGCGACACAAACCAGAAGTTTCTACGATTATTCTGAACCAAACCATCAAAAATCGAATGTTTTGGATGTTTGACCTCACTGTGACCTTGACCTTTGACCGATTTTGACCAAAATCTAATCAGCACTTGCCATCACCCTCCTGAATCACGTGGTGTAATTTGACATTGGCAGCTTCTTCCGTTCTCGAGTTATCTGCACCAAACCATCAAAAATCGAATATTTGACCTCACCGTGACTTTGACCTTTGACCGATTTTGACCAAAATCTAATCAGCACGAGCCATCACCCTCCTCAATCACGTGGTGTAATTTGACATTGGTAGCTTCTTCCGTTCTCGAGTTGTCGTGCCTACAAATAAACAATCAAACAAACAAACAGAAACGGAAGGCATCAATATACTTACGAAATCTTTAGATTTCGTAAGTAAAAATAAACCAATGTCATCCGCAGGGTGACCCGTATCTTGCCAAAAGGTGACCACGTGTGACTTCTATAAGGTCACACTGAGGTGAACAGAGCTGCTATCCACCAGGAGCGACTCCTTGAGGAATATCTGCCTTCGAGAGATTCCGATGAGAATCGTTCGACAGAGAAACCATGAAAAATATGCGTTTGCCTCATAACGTCACCAAATGACGTCATAATGTCTCGAGCTTGACACATCTAGAAAGCACTTATGAAGGTGTTCAATTTGAGGTACTACACGATATGGTTCCTAAAACTTGAAAATTTGACCTTGGGGTCAAATATGTTTGACCTGAGGCGCCAACCATGAAGGTCAAGGCCAATCGCCACCAAAAATTAATCAGCTGAGTGCCAGACCATGAACTATATTCCCATGAAGTTTGAAGACGATCCGATCAAAATAACTCAAAAAATAAGGGTTTCGTCGACTCCCCTGATTTGCGACAGTGACCTTGACCTTTGACCTTGACCTTCAAAATTGTATGCGCTGAAAGGGACCTCTGTAGGCCTCTGAAATGCGAAGTTACAAAAATTTCCAATGATAACTGTGCCCTGCAGAACTTTTTATTTGTGATTACAGACAAACAAACAAACAAAAATAAAAATAAAAAAACATACAAGCTGACTAACATATCTTGCAAAAACTTTGTTTTGGCAAGATAACAAACAAACAAACAAACAAACAGAAAGGGGTGAAAACAGTAACCTCCATCCTTCTTCGAAGATGGCAGAGGTTAACAAAGACATTAGGAGATATGTGGAACGGAGAGTGATGGGGCAGGGAACATGGGGTGAACAAGATGTACACTTCAGGGACTTTCAGGACTTCACAAAGCAGCAAATTTGAATGAGGGGGGGGGGGGGTTTGGGTGAATTAACGGGGGTGGAAAAGATTGTGGTTTTGGATGGGGGAAGAGAAGAGGTGCTGGTGAACAGCTGTTTTGAAGACCTGGAGGGAAGAGTGGGGTTGAAGAGGGTGTGGGAGTTTATTCCAAAGGTGGGAATAAAGAGGAATGAAAGAGTGACGGTGAGCAGTGATGACTGATTTTGGTAGTTTTTACCAGAAGAGGGTTCCTGGTGGATATTGAATGCCCTGCGGAAATATGGGGGGTGGTGGGGCGGGAGTGAATATCGCAGACAGAGAGGGGGTGGGGGGGGACGAGACCAGACCAGAGAGGAGACAGTAGAAGACAGAAAGATCGCCGACCTGCCTGCGGTGAGTGAGAGGCCCAAAGATTTGGCCTCACCGCAGGAGATACCAATGATCCTAAATGCCTTGGTTTCTGCAGCGTGAAGCTGAGAAAGGTAAGAGGCAGGAGCACCAGCCCAAAGGGGAGAGCAGTACTCCATCAGGCTGTGGACGAAAGCTTTCTATGTGGTCAGGAGCACTTTTTTTTCTCTCCAAAGAGCTTTTCTGTGTTTCAGGATGGGATAGACAGACAGACAGACAGACAGACAGCAAGAGCCTATTATTAGAAAAAGATGGTGGGGCCAGGGCCGGATTGAGGAGCAGGTGACCCAGGAGACCGCCTGGGGTGCTGGCTTTGTGTGACCCAGCCAGGAAGATATAACAGGTATAAACAACGAAATTTGGCACAGGTGGTGGTAATTCAGATTTGGTTGATCACATCTGTGAGACACCAACACCACGATTCAGATTAGATATATCCGTTGAGCTTACGACTCAATTTAATAAGGGGATTGGGGAGGGGGATGGGAGTGTGGGGATGAGAAAAGTGGGGCAGGTGCAGGGTTATCACCAGGGTGTTAATAAACGAATAATTTGGTGGTTGGGAAAAGGAGGGTGGGGATCTGCTGTTTTGGGGTGAACAATACACAACATCAATCCCCCAATATCCCATGACAAGACCCTTGCTGCCCCTTCATCACTGCCTGCCCTGACTGCCCCTCACTGCTGCCTGCCCTGATTGCCCCCTCTCCACTGCCTGCCATGACTGGCCCTCACCACTGCCGACCCTGACTGCCCCTCGCCACTGCCTGCCCTGACTGACTCTCACCACCCCATACCCCCTCATGAGGCATTCACATGTTGAACAAATGGAAAAGGGGCTCCGAAGACGACGACTTGCATGGGGCATCAGTTCATCTGAGGCTGCTCCTGGGTGGTGGCAGTTGCAGATTCGAAGCAATAGAGCTCACACTGTATGAAGGGAAATTCATTCATTAATTCATTGGAAGGATGTGCCACAGTGCGCCACTGCGTCCACTTTGCACTTGTACTCCAGGGCCTTCCATGTGGCCATCCCCAAGGCAAATGCCTGACCCATCCCCATCACTTCAGGATAACACATTCCAGACACCCCACCGAAGGAATGCCTCAGATTAACCGGAGGAGACACGTCTGGTGGACGACACCTCAGCACCACCACAACACACAGCAGTGTGTTTTGTGGTGGTCGGAGGAGAAATACCACCACCAACTTCCAAGGAAAGGTAAGCAACTGCAGGAGGATGTCTGCAGATGTAGTTGGCACCAGATATGTATGGTTGTTGGCTCACAAGGAGCTCCTCTACCCTTGTGGCAGGTTTTGTATTTAATCCTGCTGGGTGTCCATGAAAGGGAAATGAGAAAGAAGAAAAGGAATAAGAGGTTCTTCCCCCACCGTGGCTTTTCTGCTTGTTTTATCCTTGTTTTGTGGAGCCATGGTGTTACTGTTGATGCATTTCCGTTTTTGTCTATGGACATTGATTATATGCTGATTGATGAAACAATAATGAGGGTGGGAGTGGTGAGGTGGCACTTTAGTTTTTGGATCTTTCATTTTGTTTGCAGTGCCTGCTGGTTGCATCATTGCTGTGAGTGTGGCTGTGCCGCTGATGTAGTTCTCCCTGTATTTTCAAGAAGAAATTTGGAATTTGGTCAGCGTGCTCGTGATAGCTGGCCTCATCTTCGAGAAAGACTCCATGGGATCTTTAATGTCTCCCAACTTATGCTGTGAGAGGGGATGCCCAGCTGAACGTTCTTCTGAAGGACGGCACACACGTTGATCCCTTTCCCAATCTGTGAAACATCATGGTGACAGTTTATTGCCGTGTCGGGATTCAAACCCAAGCAAGACAACTCAGGGTCAGTATGCCGACCTCGAGTCCATCCTGCAAGCTCACATGGAGTGAACAAACTGACTGCAAAGCCCTGCATTGATTGGATAAAATACAGAGTAAAGAAAATAACATGAACAAGTCTGAAGACGACAATGGTTCACGAACGGTATTTGACGATGTAGATTGTTTCAGAAGTCAAGGATGAGACAATGTGATAATGTTTGACCAAGTTATAAGAATGATCAACATGATGTGGTACGAGTGACAGGTTATTCGCTGCAAAATGTCGAAAACCCGGTTTCGTTCAACAACTTTCAAAATTTGACCTTTGCATAACCTTAAAAGGTCACAAAACAATGTTGGGGACATTAAAAAAAGGAAACATACTTTTGCTTATTGGAGTTGGTTCGTCGAAGAAGGTCGAAAACCCAGTTCGATTCTCACAACTTTGAAAATTTGACCTTTGTGAACTTGAAAGGTCAAAGGTCAAGGATAATGACCTTTGGTGCAAAACGTCTTCGGGAACATTCCAGGAACAATATAACATCATCTGGACTCTATGGAATTTCGCACTCCTTGGATTATCCGTAATTTGATGAAATCAGCGTAAAAACAGATTTGAAGGGGGTGCCACGGGCAAGGTGTTCGAGATGGAGCAAAATGGTTTTGAGACTTTAGGTGGGGAATGACCTCAACATTATGCATAAAAAATATTGTCATCCTCGCTCTCAAAGTTTGGGCGGTCGTATGATTTTTATGTCAAAATTCGTAATTTTCTTCGTGACCTTGTGACCTTGACCTTGGGACGAAAATGAAAAATCGAGCTCCGTGGGGCTATGCATTTGCCATTGGGCTAACCAAATACTGAAACCCCTGCCAGATTCAACAAACCCCTCGGAGAAGATGGATTTTTATGTCAAAATTCGCAATTTTCTAAGTTTATGACCTTGACCTTGGGACGAAAATGAAAAATCGAGCTCTGTGGGGCAATGCAGGTGCCATTGGGCTAAGGAAATACTGAAACCTCTGCCAGATTCGACAAACCCCCTCGGAGAAGATGCAAATTGAAATCGGCTACCCCCGAAAAACACAATTCGCAATTTTCTAAGTTCGTGACCTTGTGACTTTGAACTTGGGATGAAAATGAAAAAGCGAGCTCCATGGGTTTATGCAGGTGCCATTGGGCTAACCAAATGGCGAAACCCATGTCAGATTCGACAAACCCCCTTGGAGAAGATGCAAATTGAAATCGGCTACCCCCTCACAACACATGTTTTTTGGGCGTGGCTCCGTCCACAATGGGCGCACCACGTCCATTTTCAAGAAAACACAACAAGATCATGATACAAATCTCCCACCAAAATGTTATCAGGATCGGGTCAAACCCCTCGGAGCTATGATCGGGACAGACAGACAGACAGACAGACACACACAATAACGAATATAGTGCTCACTTATTTTTTTCGTGAAAATATTTTTTCGTGAACCAATAACCTTTCCTTTGTTAACAAAAGCATTGTGTCCCTGACAGGTCATCGGTGAAATGGACACATTCTTGGAATGGCTCCAATCACAAGGTCTGAGAACAGAAACAGCCCAAGCAGTGATCAATGTTCTTGGAATTGAGAATCGGAAGGTTCTTCAAGCTTGTAGAGACTCTGATGCATTGCGAACAGAGCTCCTCTCTCTCGCCAAAGAGAAATTTAAATTTGCAATGTATGCCGACTTTTGTAAGTTTGTGAATTCTTTTTTGAAGCCGCAGGTTCTCCAGCTTGCAGGATCTTCTCTGTTGGGAAGTCTATTCATCAACTTGGAGAATGTTATTCAAGAACTTTCCAGTTTCTGCAAAAAGTTTATTGGATTCCAAAATGTGCAGCTGGAAAATATTCCTGGTGTCCATGGAATCGGTTTCAGTGATGTCTGCAACCTCCATGATCAGGATGACGGACTAACACCCAAGTCTGGTATGTCACTTTTATACACCTGAGCATATCAAAAAGTACCTTGATGTTCAACCATGAATGTGTTTTGTCTTGCAACTTGAGGAATCTTTTTTGGAACAATTTTGTTTTGAAAACGTTTCGATTCTTGATCCACAGTGAATGTTGTTGTTTTTGTGTATGCAATGTCGAGGCTCCAATGAGGGCGAACACACACCGTTCAACAAGGTGGGCAGGAGACAAGAGTAGTGGAGAGGGAAGGGCAAAACAGTGGGGAACAGAGCGATTCGGAGAACTGTGGAAGGGAGAGGGATGGGGTGGGCTACACAGGGTAAACAAGATGGACACCACAGGGACTTTGAGAACCTTGCACGACAGGGAACTTTCGGGAAGGAAAACAGGGAATTGGATTGAAAGAGATGGATTTGGGGTGCATTTACGGGGTGGAAAAGATCGTGGTTTTGGATTGGGGAAGATTAGAGGTGGTGGTGAACAGCGATTTTGAAGAGCTGGTTGGAAGAGTGGGATTGAAGAGAGAGTGTGCGAGTTTTTTCCAAAGGCATGAAAAAAGTGGAATTAAAGTGTGAAGGTGAGAAGTGATTCTGCGGAAATATGAGGGCCACACGTTGGCTGTGACAGGAGAGTGAGTCTGTGAGCCATGAGTGGAGATGGCCTTGGATACCATAGGAAGATAATTTGGTGAGCAGGGCAGGGTGCCAGAGCGTGTCAACAGCACGCCATATGTTGAGGGATATGGCTTTGATTTCATGTCCATTGTTGGGAGAGCAGAAGCAGCATATCTAGAGTGAAGTGACCTGGTCTGACACCAAATTGATTGTCGAAAATAAAGCCATTGGAGAAGGGGAAGGATTTAATGTCTGAAGCAATGAGGGGTTCCATAACTTTGCTGATGATTGGGAGTTGGCTGATTGGTTTGCAGTTGCAGGGATCTGTTTTTCCACCTTTTTTATGCAGGACGGTCATGTTAATGTCGGTTTTCATTTCTGCATGAGCGGAATTCATCGTTCGTGCACATGATAAGATGGCCCTCAGCGCAACAGATTCTTGTCTATTCCCTTTCCTTCAAGACTCATTGGCTTGGAAATACACGATTTATTTACACATTTTATTTTGGGTTTCTTTATCACATTGGACTTGCAGGATATTTGAGTCATCACACCGCAAGATTTTCCTTGACAGTTCGTTCTCACGGTCAAACATGGCTATGGACTTGGATCATTTCCCTCAAGTCCCACCTTTTTCCATTGACGTCGACACCCACCTTTTTCCATCAGCAATCGACACCCAGTTCAGCAGCTCTATGGATGCGAACTGACTCTTCTTCGTATTGCGCTGGACAGAGGTGATAATTGCTGTTGATGTTCTGTACGCGCTTCGTGTTTCTGCTCGGTTGTTCAGGCGGATGGCTGCGTTCTGGTGTTTCTCCAGCACCCCGAACATGGCGATGTGAGCCAGGCCTGCATTAATTGGGAGTTGCATCTCGTTTGATGGACAGGAGAGAATGACCACGAGAATGGACGGTTGGAGGACACGTGCAGCGATGCACCAATTGGCAAGCTGGATTTGGCTGAAGTCGTGTTTGAGGCTCTGCTCACACTGGTCGCCTATAAAAGGACAGCAGCACTGTCTTGTTGGCAGTCTGTTGGTGAGAGATCCAACTGATGCTTTTTGACAGCTCCTGACAGTTGGGAACAGCAACAACAGCAGTTGGTGAGAGTTGAGCTGTTCTTTCTGGTTCTGCTCGGTACCTGGTTCTTGACGTTCGTGATTTGTGGCGGTGACCATGTTACGTCGGTTCGTGTTCAAACCTGTTTGTGGGTGGGTGAACGGTGAGGCAGAGCACGGCAGCGGAAACGAGCCAAGCTGTAGAGAGCTCATTTGGAGAGGTAGACGAAGCCATACTCACACATTTTGTGTGATTTTTGGAGACACATGATGATTTCTGCCGTGGTAAGCCGAGACCGGATTTATTTTTCTCCCTTGCGACACTGCCAAGGATGTTCTGGCTAAAAGGAACGGATCATTTGGAATAAAGTCCCTGAAAGCGAGGAGTCGGACCATGCTGAATCAAATGAAGGAAAACACAAAAATGAGCTGGGAACATTTCTTATAATAACTTATTTACAAGCAAGTGAGGAAAAGTATGTGGTGCAGGGAACAGTTTATTAGGGTGTGTTGTGCAGGGAATGAAAGAGATTTGAGAGGTGCGGCAATATTACAAGCAACTTACAAAAGCGGACACAGAGCAGACTTAACC
>NC_140968.1:7813268-7820768 GCF_056783735.1 Eptatretus burgeri | reverse complement strand
AACAGGTGTAAATAATGGAAAATCCACAGGAAAACGAAACAGAAACAAAAACAGCCCCAATGATTGCAAAGAAAAAAAATGAAATATCAGCAGATATACTTGGACAAATGGGAGTGATAAAAGAGCAGGAAGTTTAAAACGGAGCTTGATAGGACAGGGATTGACAAGGAAGGCTCACTGGAATGGCTCAGAAGAGGTGCAATGAATTGGGATGGAGAACGAGTCATCATAAATGCTCAAGATCAAGAACACCAAACTGATGCCTTTAAGAAAATGTTGGGAAGTCTGGACATCACAAAACAAGCACTGCGTCCGGACATCGTGCTCAAACAAAAAGGAAAAGTCAGCATTTTTCTTTGAGGTTTCAGTTCCCAATGACTTTGCACGACATGCCACAGAAATCAGAGAAATGACAAAATACCAGGTTCTGTAAAATGAGGTCAAGACGACGTCAAAAATGAAGTAAGCTGAAATTATACCAGTGATAGTCGGAATGCAAATTATACCAGTGAGAGTCGGAGTGGGGGGAATGACAAGGAAAACCCTGACTGAGTACTTGAATGTCACTCTGGGCATATCATTCCAAACAAGCTTCAAGTGGAGGCTGTGAGTGGTGGAGTGAATATTTTGAAAAGAGTCCTTGGAACGAGGGGATGAGAAGGACATTTCACAGTTTGTTTTATGAATCATAATCCTTCACCAAAAAGGAGGTGGAGATTTTCAGTTCTGGGAGAACTTCCACTCACCTTTTGAAATCCAAAGTAGATAACAACCAATGAGAGCCCCAAAAAACTCAAACAAACAAACAAAGTAAATGAAAGAAGAAAAGTCCAGCAGTTTGAAAATTTACTCAGAAGTGTCAATCAAAAACTAAGGAAACAGAAGCAGACTGTTGCAATCCCTCCACCCCAGAAAATGATGAACTCCTTTTGGAAAGAGATTGTTGAAAACTGAAAAGAACACAACAAGAAGGTGGAACAGGTCCAAAACTTGGAAACGAGAAGCAACATCAAGAGGATATTCCTCAAGTGATAATTGTCAAACAGAAAATTATGAAACACTCACCAAGATGCCAAAATTCAAAAGCCCTGGTCTGGATAGCATCCCACATTTCTGGTGTTCTTCACAATGACTTCATTCGAGCATTGGATGAGCTATCACAAGGAGAAAAGGCAACGGATGAGTGGTAGTCCAATCCTGATCTTCCCTTCCGAGTTTTCAACTTGGAAAACACCATTTTAAGGATTGTTTTTGTCGTTGTGAGTGAGACAATCCTGACCAACTGTCTTTTGATATTCACTCATTCACTATGTCTTTTGCACCTGAGAAGGAGGAGAACATTCTTTCAATCCTCAACTTTTTTATGTGCATGGAGAAAGAACTCGGACACCAAAAAGATAACAAAACAACATAACAAAGGGAACAACAGTGGAAAGGGGAACGTCATCAGCAGGGTGGAGGGGAAAATAGATGGAGACTGACATAAGGTCTGCAGGTAACGATGAGGGGTCAGGGCCAACGTCAGGGGTGGACAAGTTGGACGCATTAGCAAAATGTTGGAAGTGGTGGGGGATTGTTTAGCGGGTGGAGAAAATATCATGTTTTTGGATGTGTGATGACTTGAGATGGTGGTGAACAGGTGTCATCAAGACCTGGAGGGAAGAATCAGATTGAAGACGGTGTTAAATGTGGTTCCACAGGTGTGGAAAAAATGAATGCAAAAGTGGAGGTAAGCAGTGGTTCTGCATTTTTGCAGTTTCACTCTGAAGGGGTTGCTGGAAGACTGCGTGCATCCTGCACATACCTCGGAGAGAAGAAGCATGGAGAGGGTGGAGGGTGCAGGACCAGAAATGAGTCGGAAGAAGATGGAGAGCACCAACCTGGTGGCTATGGTGGAGTGATGGTCCCATCGTCTCAGCTTCATTGTGAGAAATTCCAATGATCTTGAAAGCCTTTGTTTCCACGGCTTCAAGGAGAGCAAGATGGGAGCCACCCCAGACAGAAGAGCAGGACTCCATTAAGCTGTGGATGAAAACCTTGCAGGTGGATCGGAGCTCGTCTAGATTTGGAGGCCAACGATGAAATGTGGCTTGCCCAAGAGAGATCATGGTTCAGAGTGAGATCCAAGAGTTTGAGTGACTGAACCTCTTCAAGAGGGTTGATGAGAAAGTACATGGGTTTGTGGTATGGTCATTGGGGAGAGAAAGGGGAACAGGGAAAGATGTCGAACCAGTTTGTGATTTTTGTCAAGGTCAAAAGGGAGGGAAGAGCCTTCTGTCTGTCAGAAGGATGAGGGATGTCATGGCAGAGAGTGGAGACGTCAGCAAAGAGAAAATGAGAATTTTCCAGCGAGTTGGGGATATCATTGATGAAGATTAGTAATAAGATAGGGTTGAGAACACTGCATTGGGGGAAGTCCAGCTTTGACAGGGAGAGGAGAACAAAGAGTTCCATTGAGAGCCTCATGTTGGCTGCAAGCGTGGAGGAAGTCAGTCATCCATGAGCGGAGTGCGCAAACACTTTGGAGAGCATGTGGGATGCCAGACCATATTGAAAGCTCAAGATATTCCCAGAAAGTCGGCTTTGATATGTCTGATATTGAAGGCCTCCAACTATTGTTGAAAGAGTAAAAGCAGCATGTCCAAGTTGGAGTAACCTGGTCTGAATCCAAATTGATGATTTGAGATGAGGCTTTTGGATTAAGGGTGTGATTTTATGTCAACTGCGATGATGGATTCCATGACATTGCTGATGTGTGGAAGAATTCGAAAACGAAGGATCCCGTGCTTTCACAAACTATGGCGAATGCCAGCTTGGAAGAAGAAAATATTTTAAAATCCTTTTCCAGGCCTCTTTTTTGGGTTTGGGCTCAACTAATCTAAGTGCAGCTAAGTGAGATTTGGCTTTGAAGTTCAGCAGTTTAAAAAAAATAAATGTATAAGGTGAAATCAGAACAACTTGTCTTGCTTCAACAGTTTATTGAGCATTGCAGGTGAAGAATGATGAAAAACCCCAAAGATAAAATGAAAACTCAAAATGCATTCCTTGATAATTTAGATCACAAACTTCAGGGAAATACTTTCACGTGTTCACTGTTAGATGCTGTCACCATGAACTATAGTTGAAGAGTAAATATATTACTGATGCAATCGACTCGTCATTGAACAATTTCGATAAACTCTCTCCAGTCATTAATTCCTGTGTTCACCAAAAAAGACATGATGGTTTATGGACAAATGGACATTCCAATCATATTAATGATTGCAATTATTCTGCAGTTGAACAATAAAAATATTGCAGTAAATCAACCAAGAACGGGAATAGTAAAATTCTTCTCCAATAAATGATGTACAACACACACGAGTCATGATACTGCTTGTTTTTATTGAATGTAACTGAATGCATCAGGTGGTATATCCAGACTCGGAACAAGCAATGTTATAATGCTGTGAGAAATTTGAACAGTATTTTTGTCTCAATATGAACATTATAGTAATTACAGGGAAAACAATCAATAATATTGAAGAAACATATCACGCCATAAGCGTGGTCAATTCAAACATGCAATCCAACAAAGGAAACATATTTCACACTTGAAGTGGGATTGTGGAAGAAAAATAATTAATTCAGTCTTGTGAAATGTAGAATATTCTGCACCAACAATTTTCTGTCATGTTCGGTAATGAACTGATGATACTCATTTCCTCTTGTGTGCTTTTAAATGCTTGTAAAGGTCTCATCAACTACAAAACATTGTAATTAACTCGTTATTTTGTCATCTTGTGTGGTGTTGTTCACCAAGAAGAATCAAGGAAGTGTGTTTTAAAACCCACTCGCCCAGTAACCGGGCAGGTTGGAATGTTTGGCTGATCAGCTCGCAGCTGCAAAGCTCAGGGTTGTTTGGGTTGCTTGCCAATATACACACCTATCTTGTCAAGTATTGTACCATGGGCCCCATGTCATCACAATGTTTCTTTGTCAGTTCCCAATCCCTCTTCCTTTAGAATACTGTGATCACGAAATACTGCAAACAGCTGTGCATTATCAGACCACCCCACCTTTTACCTTGAGGCTGGAATGTTCTCAGCTTAGGAAAAATCTTACTTCACAGGCCATTGAGATGTCAGTAAGTTTTATAACAAGTACTGTTCTTTGTGTAACACATGCCCCCTCCTTCACTCTTTTTATGCAAATAATTTTGCTCGAAAGATGATCGGCTTGGAAAACAGAACGGCGTGAAGGAAGTTCACAGCATCTCATCTTGGTGTTGATCTGTGCATTTGTTTCCGTGTACACGTAAATAAATGATTCAACTCTCACGAGATCTGGAGTGATGTTCAATTTCACTGAAGGTTCCGGTGATTGCCCCAAAGAAATTGACACAGTGAGTATGGCTCGGAACATCCCAGGGGCGAGGGGTGTGGTGGGGGGGGGGCAGCGGAGGTCAAAGTAACGTCGGCGGAGGTGATGCGGACACAGGTGGCCACCTGAAGGAGCAGGTAAGGGGACCGCTACAGATTCCCTTTCCTGACACTTTCGATGTGTCTGTCCTGCATTCAATAAAGTCATTTTCCTTGGCTCTGACCCAACTGGGTGATGCCACTCAGAGGAAAGTGAGTTGAGTCATTTATTGGAAGCTTCGCGATGCAACATCTGGATTAAAACCAGGTTGTGGTAATCTGTGCCTGGAAAGCTGAATTGTGGGAAATCCGTGCCAGGTTTGAATGTTTTTATCTGGGCATTCGAGGGGCTTGTCGAGCCGCTCCGCTGATTTTGAATCGTAGTACGAGCAACTGAAAGGTGCCTCCTGATTCTTAGTTGGTGCATAAGCGAGGTGCTCCAGAAGGTTGATGCTCAATGCCCTGTGCCTTTGGGTCCGAAGGTGTTGATCAGTGCTGTAAACTTAGCGCTGTACGATCTGGAATCTAAGAACATCTGGTGGGTTATGTTAGGATCAGGGACCCTTTGCTTCAGGTATCCAGGATCACGAGGAGTGAAGAAGGACTTAAACATCATTTTGGTTTCAGGTTCCCTCTTTGCTGGTGGACGAATGTATTTATTGCAACTTTAACTTTTAAGGATCATTTTGGCTCATTTTTTAGGGTGTTGGCTTCATGGTTGGGGTGGTGAGCTCTTTTTTTGTGTTCATTATCGAGGCTCGTGTGAGAGCTATCACACAGAATGCACAACAAGGGGGGGCAGGAGACAAGATGGGTGGAGAGGGCAGGACAAAACAATGGGGAACAGAGACATTAGATATGTGGAAAGGAGAGGGATGGGATGCTTCAGATGCATTTGTGTTTTTCCACCATTATTCCTCCTTTATCCTTTTCCTGAACAGAATTCCCCATTCATAAATTGATCTGTGTCCAACAGGGCTGTTCAGATGGAGTGAATTGACCTCTGAACTGTCCAGTCTGCTTTGATGATCATCCTTACCACACAGTGTCGAATTAAGAGCTAGTCTTGCTCGTGAAGGTTCGTGTCTCACTGTTTGTGGCATTTTTGGTCGGACAAAGGCAGGGTTCCCACTGACCTGGAAAGTCAGGGAATTGAGGTTGGTCAGGGAAAGTCAGGGATTTTTTTTTGTTGGTCAGGGAAATGTGTGATTAGTGCTTAATGATTTTAATTAGTTCCCTTTCCACCCAGTCAATTATTTTGTTCATGATGATAAAAGTTTTCTTTATTGCTCTTTTCATGAAAGTCAGAGCTGTACAGTTGGCAGTATCAACTTTATCTTTGTATTTCAGCCATGAGAGGTGTGCCCCATTCAATGACAGAAACAAAGATTTTACCATGTCTTTGTGTGATTTGAGGAGCTGAAGCTGTTTATAGATAGCAGTTGCACCCTTTCGTTGAGCTCAGGTGTTCAGTGTGTAACATAAATGACTTGTAACATGTATAAAGTACAGTTCAATAATCATAATCTGGAACTTCAGAACAGTTATGTGCATTGTCAGCGACAAGTTCAGGTTTGATGCTGGTGTCACAACAAAAGTACACTGTTAGAAATATTTTCTGAAAGAAGATATGGTATATTTCTTAAATATATGGTGTGCTCATGATATTTTGATTCAACCTTAATGGGTCATGCTTCTGCTGACTGTGTACTTGGCAGTTTTAAAGAAGCACGAAAGGAGGTGCCATTTGGCAAGTTAATGCAAGTATCTATGGATGGACCAGCCGTAAATTGGAAGTTTATTGATCTCGTCATCACAGATCTTGAAGAAGATCAAATAAAACTAATTGAAATGGGATCATGTGGCTTGCACATCATTCATGGTGCTTTTCAGACGGGCCATAAAGCAAGTGGATGGAATGTAAATGGTTATCTTCGGGTTATGTGTCGCCTGTTTCAAGATAGTCCGGCTCGGCATGCAGTTTATACAGAGGTTACTGGCAGCAAAACTTTTCCAAAGAAATTCTGTACTGTGAGATGGACTGAAAATGTTGCAGTTGTTGAGCGAGCACTTGAACTTCTACCTCATGTCAAGAAGTTTGCAGACAGTGCCGTGAAATCTAAGACATCATGTGCTACAATCACAAGCGCCACTGTAAAAACACTTTCTCGAGACAAGCTGGCTGCAGCAAAAATATCGTTCTTTGCATCAGTGGCTGCCCAGTGTGAGTCCCTTCTGAAGAAATACCAGACACAGGCACCACTTGCACCATATCTTTCTGACGAAATTGGACATTTGTTGCATACACTCATGAAATGGGTTGTCAAGAACTCTATTCTGGAGAAGGCAGAAAGTGTATCACGATTGGAAAAGATAGATGTTACTAAAAAAGACACCAGATGTAACTATAAGGAAGTGGATGTTGGAGTGGCTGCAACCAAATCTCTGACAGAAGTGAAGTTGTCTGATGCAGAGAGAATGAGTTTCAGGATGGAATGTCTTGAATTTTTGTCATCAATGGTTGCAAAAATTATCGAGAGAAGTCCTCCAAAATATGCCGTTATCCGTGCAATATCATGCTTGGTACCAAGCACAGTGTGCAGCGTTTGAGTCTTAGCTGAGAAAAGAATGAAGAACTTGGCACAAATTATGTATGAGAAGGACAACATCACTGCAGTTACTGCTGACAAATGTAAAAGTCAGTTTTCTGACCTCTGTCAAAAGGCTTCTGGAAACCTGCACACAAAGTTTTCATCATTCTCTTCTCACCGTGACAGAGTAGATGCTTTCTACTATGACATAATTGGCCAGGATATCAAATTTGTTGAGTTATTTTCTGTTGTGTGCCTGGTGCGAACACTGTCACATGGCAATGCAAGTGTTGAAAATGGCCTTTCGGTGAATTCTGGTATGCTTGTGGAGAACGTACATGAGGATTCACTCATTGCACAACGTACTGTATATGATGCTGTGCAGGCAGAAGGTGGAGTCACCTCTGTGAACATTGATAAGCCACTATTGATGCATGTCAGGGGTTCTCATGCCAGGTATCAAGCAGCACTGGAATGTAAACGTAAAGCCACAAGTGAGCTCGATCAAA
>NC_140968.1:7777768-7812768 GCF_056783735.1 Eptatretus burgeri | reverse complement strand
TTTGGCGAATGAGAGGAATGATGAGGGCGCATGCGCAGAAGGTCGTCCGGTGTGGAGAAGCGGGGAGGGCGGAGACACCCCCCCCCTCTCTGTGGGGAAAAAGAGATAAAAAGTGGGGATGGTTGGAGAGGATTGTGGAGAGAATCGTGAAGAGAATTGGAGAGAGAACAGGGAGAGAAGTGTTGAGAGAATTGTGAGGAGAAGAGAGGTTTTTCTTCACTGCCCTCGTCATCGCCAAGAGTGGAGATTCCCTCACCGTCTTCGTCGCCGTCAGCCCTGGCCCTCACACTCCTCCACCGCCTCCTCCCCTGATTGATCGTGGACTTGGGCAACGACCCCGTTTCACCTGAGCTGGGTTCACTGCGCTGTTCCGTCCGTCGGTGACCGGAGTTCCGGGAGGAAGGGGACGCCCAGCCACGCGCTCGTGGCCAGATAGCCAACTCTCGCTGGTCTGCAGTCCGACCGTCCTCCGGGCTGGAGATACAAATAAAGACCCATGGGGTCCGTGTGTGTGTGTGTGTGTGTGTGTGTGTGTGTGTGTGTGTGTGTGTGTGTGTGTGTGTGTGTGTGTGTGTGTGTGTGTGTGTGTGTGTGTGCGCGCGTGCGCCTGCGCCGCGTCCAATGAGTCGTGGAACTGCATAAGTGCTTGTGTGTGTATGTATATATATATGTATGTATATATATATATATATATATATATATATATATATATATATATATATATATATATATATATATATATATATATTTGCATTCCCTTTCTGATATTTGGCATAAATCTGTCTTCTGTGTTCCCTCGGCCCCCATTGCTTTATAAATAAACCCCATTTGTTAAATGTTTTCAACTCGTCCGTGTCCATTTCTGCCATTGACTGAGTGTGTCGCGCGTGTTGTAAACCAACAAGGCCGTTGTGCCCTCGTAACGGGATAATCAGACTGACGGAACTTGGCGATTAAAACCGCTCGGCATCGCACACGGAACGGGCTCGCGAAGCGGCTCGTTTCCATACGAGTTCCGTCGAGGGTGAACTTCCCCGGGAGTCGGACCACGTGGGTACTGAGGTAAATTGAAATTGGCAATCAACCCTACCCCACGTGGTCTATCCCTTGGCGAGTTCGGTCCAAAAGAAAGGACCAGTCTTCTCCAGAGTTTTCCAGAGAAGTACGATCTATCCATTCCGGGTGGTCGAGTCGAGCCGGCTCCATTGCTCCATCTGGTGGTCGTGCTCGTGGCGGACGTCCCGACACCGCAACAGTTTAACCAGGCGGAAAGTTACACAACATTATCAATTATAATATGTGATTAATCACGTTAATTAATTCCATGCAAATGTTTCTGGTGCTGCAGGTTTTCTGGATTCATCACTTCATCAATTTGCACCTTTGTTTATAAAACCCTTGGCCCAACACACTGTTTGCTTGGCCTGTTGGTGTTTTCATCTGAACCTCTGGCTCATGATGCAGTGAATTGAAGTTTAAATCCCATGTACTCAATGTTTATTAATTACTTACTGATGACCTTGACATTCATGTAAATGTACACTGACGTGGACTGATGGAGTTGGCCGAAATCTCATCTCAGGAAATTTCAATGAATAAATAAAATGTTTTTTTGTTTGTTTGTTTGAGTAAGAATCTTTGGATCACTCACTCCGGCATGTGGGAGTGAAACAGGAATTTAGTGTAAAACCAAAACCATGTTTTTACAGGGACATGGGAAAGGAAATGTTTGTTTTCCCTTGTTGTTGAAGTTATATCTCAAAAGGAACATGTCAGTTTGTGGAGTTCAGTAACATCATGTGGATTGTACTTTGGACCAGGTTACTCGAGTAAACTAACCATGTGGATTGTACTTTGGACCAGGTCACTCGAGTAAACTAACCATGTCGATTGTACTTTGGACCAGGTCACTCGAGTAAACTAACCATGTGGATTGTACTTTGGACCAGGTCACTCGAGTAAACTAACCATGTGGATTGTACTTTGGACCAGGTTACTCGAGTGAACTAACCATGTGGATTGTACTTTGGACCAGGTTACTCGAGTGAACTAACCATGTGGATTGTACTTTGGACCAGGTTACTCGAGTGAACTAACCATGTGCTGCAGATATTGATGTTCGGATTGTAAATTTGTGTTTCAATGCGGGAAAATAATTTATTTTTATGGTTTTGTATTACAGCCGATTGCTGCTGGTTGCATCATTGCTGGAAGTTCGGCTGTGCCGGTGATGCACGACCCCTTGTTTCCAGGAAGCCAGTCCTTGTTTTGACGATCTCAGGATGACGGGGGCTCCACCTCAACACGTGGTGTTGTGTATCGACCGGACGTGAGAGGGAGCGA
The DNA here is from genome assembly GCF_056783735.1 of Eptatretus burgeri. Classification (NCBI taxonomy): domain Eukaryota; kingdom Metazoa; phylum Chordata; class Myxini; order Myxiniformes; family Myxinidae; genus Eptatretus; species Eptatretus burgeri. The sequence goes on along the minus strand of NC_140968.1, from coordinate 7,810,425 downwards.
TGAGGAAGAAGACTCGGGGTCAGAGGTCAGGAGGTGTATAGTGAAAACCTTGTGACGTTCCGATGTCGGTTTAATAAAACGTTGAGAATATTGATTCCTCATTCTTGGAGTATTTTATAAAATAACAAAACCGTCAAATACAATGGTGGAGATCAGTGAAAACAAGTAGAAAAATGAACACGAGGAGGAAGAAGAAGAAGAAAAATGAAAGGACGATGAAGAACTTCCGGGTTGTTGTTCCTGTAAACCTCGAACAGAACCTCGAACCGAGATCCTCGTGGTCCGGACGGGACTGATGGTAAGAGGTATTTTGGGTATTCTAATATAACACTAAAAACGTGAATTTAAAGAAATAATACTTTTATGTTTCTTGACGACGTCGATGAAGGAAAGTTAAAGGAGTTTTTACTGAATGTTTGTTGAGGTGTTTGATTGTTAATTTAATGAGGTGTTTGATTGTTAATTTAATGAGGTGTTTGATTGTTAATTTAATGAGGTGTTTGATTGTTAATTTAATGAGGTGTTTTTCACTCCTTTTGTTTATAATCAAATCATCACTAAACTTCCTTCAACGATGTTAAACCTCATTCTTCCTTTTTTTAACTACAAAACTACCAGAAACATTTTATAATTGACTTGTATATCCAATTTGATCTCCAAACGAGGAGTAACGAGGGAACGAGGTTCGATTACCGACTTTATCTGTTCTGTGGGGTTTTTAACGTTCATAATCTGAATGAAGATGAAAACCCTGATTAATAATCTATAAACTCAAAAATATCGTGTGGGTCGAAAATGTAACATTCCTCGTTAACCTTCCACCGACATTCCATCTGACTGGCCCCCACTGCCCTGCCTCCAACCAGACTGCCCCCGCCATCCTGCCCCCCATCAGGCTGGCCCCCGCCGCCCTGCCCCCATCAGGCTGGCCCCCCGCCGCCCTGCCCCCCATCAGGCTGGCCCCCCGCCGCCCTGCCCCCCATCAGGCTGGCCCCCGCCGCCCTGCCCCCCATCAGGCTGGCCCCTGCCGCCCTGCCCCCATCAGGCTGGCCCCCACCGCCCTTCCCCCATCAGGCTGGCCCCCTGCCACCCTGCCCCCCATCAGGCTGGCCCCCCGCCGCCCTGCCCCCCATCAGGCTGGCCCCCCGCCACCCTGCCCCCCATCAGGCTGGCCCCCCGCCGCCCTGCCCCCCATCAGGCTGGCCCCCCGCCGCCCTGCCCCCCATCAGGCTGGCCCCCCGCCGCCCTGCCCCCCATCAGGCTGGCCCCCCGCCGCCCTGCCCCCCATCAGGCTGGCCCCCCGCCGCCCTGCCCCCCATCAGGCTGGCCCCCGCCACCCTTTCCCCAATCATACTGGCCCCCGCCGCCCTGCCCCCAATAGTACTGGCGCCACCACCTTTCCCTAAATCAGCCTGGCTCCTGCCACCCTGCCCCCAACCGGGCTGGCCCTTCCCCCCCCCCATCAGGTTCCGAAACATCTCCCATCCATGTACAAATCTAGTTTGTGAGATGACGGTGTAGGACTTGTTGAACAGGATATTTATCTTCTCGGAAAGTGTAAATTCATGATGAATCTGTGAGAAAGTTCAAGTAAAAGTAAATTGAGATGTTTGTTTGTTTTTCTCTCCACACGTGGATTTCAGAAGGTGGAACGGAGCCCTCCAGGTGTGTGTATAATGTGTGTATCATCACTTCAATATATGTGTTTATATTTACCCCTTGGTTGCATCAGTATGTATGTCTGTATGTGTGGATGGATGTATTGTTACAGATTTGGAAACCTTGTGCACACAAGCAGCCAGAGTCCCCGTAGTTCAGTTATTTCAATAAGAATGTGTTTTGTCGTTAGAATCCATCCCCAATGTCTAATGGGAATTTCGTGTGTGCGCTTGGAGTGATTTTTAAGTCAGGTTTTTATTAAATCCACAACAACAACAACAGCGACGCCGACCCACACTCGACCCCGTCGCCATTGCCCATGTGTTTTTGGCTGAGGGCGTGGGCGGAGCCTCCGTCGCTTCGGATCGAGGCTCTGCCCCAAGGCAGGGCATGGATGTTTCCTCCAGCGAATGAGCGAAGGGCGAGCATGACACGCATGCCCCAGCCAATCGGGAGGTGACCACGAGTCGTCCCACAAACCCTCGTCCAATCAGATGGTGAGTGGCGAGGAGAAGAGAACCCTCCCACCTCAGAAGAGTCGAATGGTGGTCAGGACCAGGGTTCGGCAGAGAGAGGAGTTCATGGAGATTGCCGAGCAGTCTGTCGTCGTGGCTCAGTGGTTGTCGACGAGGGCTCTGCAGACGGTCGTGGTCGTGGTTTAGAGTGGTCTGCTGTCCTTTGGTGGGCAAGTCTGGTGACCGAGCAGCCAGGGTCGTGGGCAATGGACTTCAGGTCGTGGGTTCGAGTCCCACCGTGGTGGTTCGGGTCGGTGTGACCGCACGAGGCGGCCCAGCTCTACCGACTAAAGACCCACAGGGTCCAGTTTCTTTTGGGTGTGTGTGTGTGTGTGTGTCCCCGTGGGCCCCGTCTGTAAGTAGAAACTGTAAAGTGCCTGTGTTCCTTGGTTTGCATTTCTTTTATTCATTATAACTCTGCTCTGTGTCTCCCCTCCCGGATTATTCTTTATAAATAAACCCCCGTGTTAAATGTTCCAGTTTGTTGTTCGTGTTTTCTTTCATTGACCCAGCACGGTGTGGGTTTGAGAAATAGTAAGGCCGTTTGTGCTGTACATTGTTCATTTGGTCCGGCGTGGCCTTGGTGGCTTCTTCTTGGTTACGCTGCATCCGAGTCGGTGATAGCGACTCGGTTCGGACAAAGTCGGTCGAGGGTGTGGTTTTCCCCGGTAGTTGGACGTCGTGGGTACTTAGGTATATTGAAATTAGGCAATTAACCCTACACCACGCCGTCGAAATATTGGCGACCATGGTCCGCAAAGGGACCCTTGAGCTTTCGGAGTTGTCCGAGAGTCACGACCTAAATTCTGGGTGTTCGGTGGGAGACGACTCTACTGCTCCACCTTGTGGTCGTTTATCGCCACTGAACCCTGGCCCACAACAGTCTGGAGTGTTGTCCAGGCTCGAATGAGAGCTAACAAACAACGTACAGCAAGAGGGGAGGGAGAGGGAAGGACAAAACAGTGGGGAACAAGAGGGGGAGCACTCGGGAGAGTGCAAAACCTCCGCCGCCAATACTGCTGGGTCACTCAAGTGAACCTTCTATCTTATTCATTAAATATGATGTCAACAGTGCTGACAGTAATCGTTCTTTTCTCCATTTTTTTTTGGGCGGGGGGGTTGGAAATCACTTAAAACATGTAAAAATGCAAAAAAGAAAATTGAAATTTTCTTGAAAAAAAACTTGCAAAATTTTTTTTTTTCTCGAACAATTTTTTTTTGGGGGGGGGACCAAGTCCAAAATTTAATGGCATGATCCTTGGACCATACCTTACCCCCCCACCAAGTTTCGTCGAAATCCGTCAGTTTTTCCGTAATACTGTTCACAAACAAACAAACAAATAAACCAACGTATCTTGCCAAAAGGTGACCACATGTGACTTCTTTAAGGTCACACTGAGGTGAACAGAGCTGCTATCCACCAGGAGCGACTCCTTGAGGAATATCTGCCTACGAGAGAATGCGATGACAATCGTTCTCCAGAGTAACCATGAAAAATATGTTTGCCTCAAAACGTAACCAAATGACGTCATAATGTCTCAAGCTTGACATATCTAGAAAGCACTCAGAGGTGTTCAATTTGAAGCACTACACGATATGGTTCCTAAAACTTGAAAATTTGACCTTGGGGTCAAATATGTTTGACCTCTGGCGCTAACCATGAAGGTCAAGGCCAATCGCCACCAAAAACTAATCAGCTGAGCGCCAGACCATGTACGACATTCCCATAAAGTTTGGAGACGAGTAGATTAAAATTACTCAAAAAATAAGGGTTTCGGCGACTCCCCTGATTTGCGACAGTGACCTTGACCTTTGACCTTGACCTTCAAAATTTTGTGCGCTGAAAGGGATCTCTATAGGCCTCTGATATGCGAAGTTACAAAAATTTCCGATGATAACTGTGCCCTGCAGAATTTTTTATACGTGATTACAGACAAACAAACAAAAAATAAATAAATAAAAAACATACAAGCTGACGAACATTTCTTGCAAAAACTTTTGCAAAAAAAAAAAAAGATTTGGCCTCACTGCAGAAGATACCAATGATCCTGAATGCCTTTGTTTCTGCAGCGTGAAGCTTAGAAAGGTAAGAGGCAGGAGCACCAGCCCAGAGGGGAGAGCAGTACTCCATCAGGCTGTGGACGAAAGCTTTGTATGTGGTCAGGAGCACTTTTTTATCTCCAAAGAGCTTTTCTGTGTTTCAGGATGGGATTGGCAGAAGACAGACAGCAAGAGCCTATTATTAGAAAAAGATGGTGGGGCCAGGGCCGGATTGAGGAGCAGGTGACCCAGGAGACCGCCTGGGGTGCTGGCTTTGTGTGACCCAGCCAGGAAGGTATAACAGGTATGAACAACGAAATTTAGCACAGGAGGTGGCAATTCAGATTTGGTCGATCACATCTGTGCAACACCAACACCACGATTCAGATTAGATATATCCGTTGAGCTTACGACTCAATTTAATAAGGGGATTGGGGAGGGGGATGGGAGTGTGGGGATGAGAATAGTGGGACAGGTGCAGGGTTATCACCAGGGTGTTAATAAACGAATAATTCGGTGGCTGGGAAAAGGAGGGTGGGGAGCTGCTGTTTTGGGGTGAACAATAAACAACATCAATCCCACAATATCCCATGACAAGTCCCTTGCTTCCCCTTCATCACTGACTGCCCCTCACTGCTGCCTGCCCTGATTGCCCCCTCTCCACTGCCTGCCGTGACTGCCCCTTTCCACTGCCTGCCTTGACTTCCCCTCACCACTGCCGACCCTGACTGACTCTCACCACCCCATACCCCCTCATGAGGCATTCAAATGTTGAACAAATGGAAAGGGGGCTCTGAAGACGACGACTTGCATGGGGCTTCAGTTCATCTGGGGCTGCTCCTGGGTGGTGGCAGTTGCAGATTCGAAGCAATAGAGCTCACATTGAATAAAGGGAAATTCATAAATTCATTCATTGGAAGCATGTGCCACAGTGCACCACTGCGTCCACTTTGCACTTGTACTCCAGGGCCTTCCATCTGGCCATCCCCAAGGCAAATGCCTGACCCATCCCCATCACTTAAGGATAGGACATTCCAGACACCGCATCGAAGGGATGCCTCAGATTAACTTGAGGAGACACGTCTGGTGGACGACACCACAGCACCACCACAACACACACGACAGTGCGTTTTGTGGTGGTCGGAGGACAAATACCACCACCAACTTCCAAGGAAAGGTAAGCAACTGCAGGAGGATGTCTGCAGATGCAGTTGCCACCAGATATGTATGGTTGTTGGCTCACAAGGAGCTCCTCTGCCCTTGTGGCAGGTTTTATTTAATCCTGCTGGGTGTCCATGAAAGGGAAATGAGAAAGAAGAAAAGGAATAGGAGGTTCTTCCCCCACCATGGCTTTTCTGCTTGTTTTATCCTTGTTTTGTACAGCCATGGTGTTGCTGTTGATGCATTTCTGTTTTTGTCTCTGGACATTGATTATATGCTTATTGATGAAACAATAATGAGGGTGGGAGTGGTGAGGTGGCACTTTAGTTTTTGGATCTTTCATTTTGTTTGCAGTGCCTGCTGGTTGCATCATTGCTGTGAGTGTGGCTGTGCCGCTGATGTAGTGCCCCCTGTATTTACAAGAAGAAATTTTGAATTTGGTCAGCGTGCAAGTGATAGCTGGCCTCATCTTCGAGAAGGACTCCATGGGATCTTTAATGTCTCCCAACTAATGCTGTGAGAGGGGATGCCCAGTTGAACGTTCATCTGAAGGACGGTACACACGTTGATCCCTTTCCCAATCTGTGAAACACCATGGTGACAGTTTATTGCCGTGTCGGGATTCAAACCCAAGCAAGACAACTCGGGGTCAGTATGCCTCCCTCAAGTCCATCCTGCAAGCTCACATGGAGTGAACAAACTGACTGCAAATCCCTGCATTTATTGGATAAAATACAGAGTAAAGAAAATAACGTACAAATCTAAAGACGACGATGGTTCACGAGCGGTATTTGACGATGTAGATAGTTACAGGAGTCAAGGATGAGACAATGTGATAATGTTTGACCAAGTTATAAAAATGATCAACATGATGTGGTACGAGTGACAGGTTATTAGCTGCAAAATATCGAAAACCCGGTTTCGTTCAACAACTTTAAAAATTTGACCTTTGCATAACCTTAAAAGGTCACAAAGTAATGTTGGGGACATTAAAATAAGGAAACATACTTTTGCTTATTGGAGTTAGTTCGTCGAAGAAGGTCGAAAACCCAGTTCGATTCTCACAACTTTGAAAATTTGACCTTTGTGAACTTTAAAGGTCAAAGGTCAAGGATTATGACCTTTGGTGGAAAACTTCTTCTGGAACATTCCAGGAACAATATAACATCATCTGGACTCTGGAATTTCGCACTCCTTGGATTATCCATAATTTGATGAAATCAACGTAAAAACAGATTTGAAGGGGTGCCACGGGCAAGGTGTTCGAGATGGAGCAAAATGGTTTGAAGACTTTAGGTGGGGAATGACCTCAACATTATGCATAAAAAATATTGTCATCTTAGCTCTCAAAATTTGGGCGGTCGTATGATTTTTATGTCAAAATTCGTAATTTTCTTCATGACCTTGTGACCTTGATCTTGGGACGAAAATGAAAAATCGAGCTCAGTGGGGCTATGCATTTGCCATTGGGCTAACCAAATACTGAAACCCCTGCCAGATTCAACAAACCCCTCAGAGAAGATGGATTTTTATGTCAAAATTCGCAATTTTCTCAGTTTGTGACCTTGACCTTGGGACGAAAATAAAAAAAAGTCGAGCTCTGTGGGGCTATGCAGGTGCCATTGGGCTAAGTAAATACTGAAACCTCTGCCAGATTCGACAAACCCCCTCGGAGAAGATGCAAATTGAAATCGGCTACCCCCTAAAAACACAATTCGCAATTTTCTAAGTTCGTGACCTTGTGACCTTGACCTTGGGATGAAAATGAAAAATCGAGCTCCGTGGGGCTATGCAGGTGCCATTGGGCTCACTAAATAGCGAAACCCATGTCAGATTCGACAAACCCCCTTGAGGAAGATGCAAATTGAAATCGGCTACCCCCTCACAACACATGTTTTTTGGGCGTGGCTCCGCCCACAATGGGCGCACCACGCCCATTTTCAGGAAAACACAACAAGATCACAATATAAACCTCCCACCAAAATTTTATCAGGATCGGGTCAAAACCCACGGAGCTATGCTCGGGACAGACAGACAGACACACACACACACAGACAGACAGACACACAACAATAACGAATATAGTGGTCACTTATTTTTTTCGTGAAAACATTTTTTCGTGAACCAATAACCTTTCCTTTGTTAATATAAGCATTGTGTCCCTGACAGGTCATCGGTGAAATGGACACATTCTTGGAATGGCTCCAATCACAAGGTCTGAGAGCAGAAACAGCCCAAGCAGTGATCAATGTTCTTGGAATTGAGAATTGGAAGGTTCTTCAAGCTTGTACAGACTCTGATGCATTGCGAACAGAGCTCCTCTCTCTCGCCAAAGAGAAATTTAAATTTGCAATGTATGCCGACTTTTGTAAGTTTGTGAATTCTTTTTTGAAGCCGCAGGTTCTCCAGCTTGCAGGCTCTTCTCTGTTGGGAAGTCTATTCATCAACTTGGAGAATGTTATTCAAGAACTTTCCAGTTTCTGCAAAAAGTTTATTGGATTCCAAAATGTGCAGCTGGAAAATATTCCTGGTGTCCGTGGAATCCGTTTCAGTGATGTCTGCAACCTCCATGATCAGGATGATGGATTAACAACCAAGTCTGGTATGTCACTATTTTATACACCTGAGCATATCAAGAAGTACCTTGATGTTCAACCATGAATGTGTTTTTTCTTGCAACTTAAGGAATCTTTTTTTGGAACAATTTTGTTTTGAAAACGTTTAGATTCTTGATCGACAGTGAATGTTGTTGTTTTTGTGTCTGCATTGTCGAGGCTCCAGTGAGGGCGAACACACACTGTACAACAAGGTGGGCAGGAGACGAGTAGTGGAGAGGGAAGGGCAAAACAGTAGGGAACAGAGCTATTCGGAGAACTGTGGAAGGGAGAGGGATGGGGTGGGCTAGACAGGGTAAACAAGATGGACACCACAGGAACTTTGAGAACCTTGCACGACAGGGAACTTTCGGGAAGGAAAACAGGGAATTGGATTGAAAGAGATGCCATTTGGGGTGCATTTACGGGGGAGGAAAAGATCGTGGTTTTGGATTGGGGAAGATTAGAGGTGGTGGTGAACAGCGATTTTGAAGAGCTGGTTGGAAGAGTGGGATTGAAGAGAGAGTGTGCGAGTTTTTTTCCAAAGGCAAGAAAAAAGTGGAATGAAAGTGTGAAGGTGAGAAGTGATTCTGCGGAAATATGAGGGCCACACGTTGGCTGTGACAGGAGAGTGAGTCTGTGAGCCATGAGTGGAGATGGCCTTGGATACCATAGGAAGAGAATTTGGTGAGCAGGGCAGGGTGCCAGAGCGTGTCAACAGCACGCCATATGTCGAGGGATATGGCTCTGATTTCATGTCCATTGTTGGGAGAGCAGAAGCAGCATATCAAGAGTGGAGTGACCTGGTCTGACACCAAATTGATTGTCGAAAATAAAGCCATTGGAGAAGGGGAAGGATTTAATGTCTGAAGCAATGAGGGGTTCCATAACTTTGCTGATGATTGGGAGTTGGCTGATTGGTTTGCAGTTGCAGGGATCTGTTTTTCCACCTTTTTTATGCAGGACGGAAATGTTAATATCTGTTTTCATTTCTGCATGAGCGGTATTCATCGTTCGTGCACATGATAAGATGGCCCTCAGCCCAACAGAGTCTTGTCTATTCCCTTTCCATCAAGACTCATTGGCTTGGAAATACACGATTTATTTACACATTTTATTTTGGGTTTCATTTTCACATTGGAGTTGCAGGATATTTGAGTCATCACACCGCAAGATTTTGACAGTTCGTTCTCACGGTCAAACATGGCTGTGGACTTGGATCATTTACCTCAAGTCCCACTTTTTTCCATTGACGTCGACACCCACCTTTTTCCATCGGCAATCGACACCCTGTTCAGCAGCTCTATGGATGCTAATTGACTCTTCTTCGTATTGCGCTGGACAGAGGTGATAATTGCTGTTGATGTTCTGTGGGCGCTTCGTGTTTCTGCTCGGTTGTTCTGGCGGTGCTTGTCCAGCGCCCCGATCGTGGCGATGTGAGCCAGGCCTTTCTTTTTTTTTTTTTTTTTTTGTATACCTTGGTCGAGGCTCGTATGAGAGCGAACACACAACTCACAGCAAGGAGGCATGAGACAAGAGGGGCGGGAGTGGAAGGGACAAAACATTGGGGAACAGACACAGGTGAACTGTGGAAGGGAGAGGGATGGGGATGGGACGGGGAACATGGCGAGGGGAAGATGGACATTAAAGGGACTTTCAGGAAGGAAAGCAGGAGAATTGAAGGAAGTGGGCTTGGGTGGATTATCGGGGGTAGAAAAGATCGAGGATTTGGATGGGGGAAGATAAGAGGTGGTGGTGAACAGCTGTTTTGAAAGCCTGAAGGGAAGAATGGGAAAGAATAGAGTGAGGAAGTTTATTCCAAAGGCGGGAAAAAAGAGGAATGAAAGAGTGAAGATGAGCAGTGATTCGTGATTTTGGTAGTTTTACCAGAAGGGGGTTGTTGGCGGACCTTGAGCGCCCTGTGGAAATGTGGTTGGGACAAATCGCAGAGAGAGCAGGGGGGCAAGGCTGGAGAGGAGTCGGTAGAAGACAGAAAGACCACCGACCAACCTGCGGTGATTGAGTGAGAGGCCCAAAGACTCAGCTTCATTGCGGGAGATGCCAATGATCTTAAAAGCCCTGGTTTCGACAGCGTGAAGTCGAGAAAGGTGGGAGGCAGTAGCACCAGCCCAGAGGGGAGAGCAGTACTCCATCAGGCTACGGACAAAAGCTTTGTAAGTGGTCAGGAGCTCAAGAGGGCCGAGGAAGGACTTTGCACGACGGAGGATTCCCAGTCGGCGACTGGCTTTTGAGGCAAGGTTGGAAATGTGACTTTCCCAGGAAAGGTCATGGCAGATAGTGAGACCCAGAAGCTTGAAAGAAAAGACTTCTTCCAGAGGATTGTTGAGAAAGTGGATGGGGGGGGTTATGTAAACGGTCCTTTCGAAGAGACATAGTGAGAGTGTGAGATTTGTCTGGATTGAAAGACATGTTCCACGTGTTGGACCAGTTTGTGATTTTATCCAGATCTGCAGTGAGTGAAGAAGCTGCTGCTTGCCGGGCTGAGGGATGACAGATGGTACGGCAGAGGGTTGAGTCGTCGGCAAAGAGAAATAGAGGATTTTCCAGAGAGTCCGAGAGATCATTGATGAAAACCAGAAAAAGAACAGGGCCCAGAACGCTACCTTGAGGAACTCCAGCCTGCACAGGAAGAGGGGATGAAAGAACTCCATTTAGGGCCACACGTTGACTGCGACAGGAGAGGAAGTCTGCGAGCCATGAGTGGAGATGGCCTTGAATACCATGGGCAGAGAGTTTGGTGAGTAGGGCAGGGTGCCAGACTGTGTCAAAAGCACGTGATATGTCCAGGGATACGGCTCGGATTTCCTGTCTGGCATTGAGGACCTCCATCCATTGATGGGAGAGCAGTAGCAGCATATCTAGGGTAGAGTGACCTGGTCTGAAACCAAATTGATGATTGGAAATCAAGCCATTGGAGAAGAGGAAGGATTTCATGTCTGAAGCGATGATGGATTCCATAACCTTGCTGATGATTGGGAGAAGGCTGATTGGTCTATAGTTACAGGGATCTGTTTTTGCACCTTTTTATGCAGGGCAGTGATGTTAGCAGATTTCCAAGCAGATGGCAGATGACCTTGGGAAAATGAGAGGGTGAATAGAACAGGTGAATAGAACAGGCCTGCATTAATTGGGAGTTGCATCTCGTTTGGACAGGAGAGAATGACCACGAGAATGGACGGTTGGAGGACATGTGCAGCGATGCGCCAGTCGGCAAGCTGGATTTGGCTGAAGTCGTGTTTGAGGCTCTGCTCACACTGGTCGCCTATAAAAGGACAGCAGGACTGTCTTTTTGGCAGTCTGTTGGTGAGAGATCCAACTGATGCTTTTTGACAGCTCCTGACAGTTGGGAACAGCAGCAACAGCAGTTGGTGACAGTTGAGCTGTTCCTTCTGGTTCTGCTCGGTTCCTGGTACTTGACGTTCGTGATTTGTGGGGGTGACCATGTTACGTCGGTTAGTGTTCAAGCCTGTTTGTGGGTGGGTGAACGGTGAGGCAGGGCACTGGCAGCGGAAACGAGCCAAGCTGTAGAGAGCTCATTTGGAGAGGTCGCCCAAGCCACACTCACACATTTTGTGTGATTTTCGGAGACACATGATGATTTCTGCCGTGGTGAGCCGAGACCGGATTTATTTTTCCCCCTTGCGACACTGCCAAGGATGTACCGGCGAAAAGGATCGGATCATTTGGAATAAAGTCCCACGAAGCGAGGAGTCAGACCATGCTGAATCAAATGAAGGAAAAGACAAAAATGAGCTGGGAACATTTCTAATCGTAACTTATTTACAAGCAAGTGAGGAAAAATATGTGGTGCAGGGAATAGTTTATTTTGGGTGTGTTGTGCAGGGAAAGAAAGAAATTTGAGAGGTGCGGCAATATTACAAGCAACTTACAAAAGCGGACACAGAGCAGACTTAACCCGAAATAATAGCAATAATAATAATAAGCTAATGCAATCTCACTTATGTCGACAGGCGCGAGGACAGCACGCACACGCACACAAAAACCAGATGAAGAGTTTATATTAAAGCGAGAAAGGAGAAGAAGTTGAGGCTGCCGTCTCTCGGTACTTTGTACAATTGATTGCCCGAACGCGCCATCAATATGTTTGGGGAATGCTCCGTGGTGCCATACCACCCCGAAAGCTGGTGCGTCATCTCTTGCTTCGTGCAGCTCGCGTCGAGACGTGACCGTCGGCGTGAAGAAGCTGCTTGAGTTTGGAGGGTAAAGTCAAGAGCGATCGGACGGAGTGGAAGGGAGGACCAGGTGGGTGGGTGGAGTCAGCAACGTTGAGGCTGAGTCCAGGCGATGAAGAATGGAGACGAATGACAGAGCAAGAACGGCCCCAAGATCCAACTTTTATAGACCCTGCAGTGTGGGGTGGCGGGCCACCGCAACGCGATGCGTCATCACCTGAATCGGCTTCCCTGATTGGCCCCGCTCCCCTGCACGGCCAGGCCACGATGGCCCGAAACGGCGACATTCCGCTTCCAGCCAGGTGACCCCGAGCCGTGAAAATGTCCTGCTCCGACCCCACGACATGATATGAATCGCCCACACCGATCTCCGCATCATGAATTGCCTTGCAACAACCCCCGGGCCGTGCCCTGATGACCAGCTGAGGGTGGCGTCCGTCGCACATGCTTGCCCAGAGGTCAGAAGACGTTCATCCGTGGGGAACATTCTCGGCCGCCAGCGAAGACAGACTGTAAGGTGTTATAATCAACCCATGCACAAACGGAAAGATGGGTCCATTCGTGCCCTGTTCTGTTCGATAATCAAGTGTCCCGAGCTTAGCACGGATCCCCCTTCGAGCACGTTCCGTACAGTGAGCGCGGATCCGCCATGGCCCACGTGATCAGCGCTCGCTTTCGCCCGATTCCATTATTGTGTGTGCGGGGCCAACACTGATCTGTGTCAGGGTTTGAGGGGAACGCTTGGATATAATAATTGCATGGAGGTTTCGAATGAAAAGGATATAGAAATCAGTTTCCGCTGGAGAAATGGAGGGAAAAGAGAATGCCGATATAATTCGTCCAGAAATGGGTTGAAAAGTACGCGCTGCCCGTATCTTGCACATTTGTGTCCCGTAGTTGTTGTTTTTGTTGTTGTGTAGTTGTTGTTTTTCGATTAATAATTATCGGCCTATGACATTGTAGCTATTGGCACCAAGCTGCTAGCGACGTTCTCGCCGAGATATTAGTTTCAATGCAACCAGCAATCTCATCCCAGATCATCCGAAGCTCGAGTTGATCGCCGCAAAATCGCCGCAAAATCATCGCCGCATCGCCGCAAAATCTGGGTTGAGGGATCGCTTGAGGACAGGAGTTCTGCGCTGTCAATGCTCATCCGGTGCCCCCACGGCCTTTCTATTCCCCTGCCCTGGTCACGCACGTGCTGCACGTGTTGGCCTGTGTGAGGACCCAAATTCACATTTACCTCAGAAATAAGCAGAAAATAAGAGTAGAAATGAAGTGAGTGGTGCAAGGAAACCGAGCTGTGAGATCCCAGCAATGCACGTCCTGTTGTCCCGCCAGACAAAAGGGAAGGGACTATCTTTACGTGCATTCATAGAATAACTGTCTCACGACCGTGAAATGTTGGGTGCCATTGCCTTGGAGGCATGCGATTCTGAGAACTGCAACAATATATATATATATATATATATATATATATATATATATATATATATATATATATATATATATATATATATATATATTGTTATATATATAACAATATATATTCTGAGAACTGCAACAATATATATATATATATTCTGAGAACTGCAACAATATATATATATATATATATATATATATATATATATATATATATATATATATATATATATATATATATATATATATATATATATATATATATATATATATATATATATATATATATATATATATATATATATATATATATATATATATATATATATACATATATATATATATACATATATATATATATATATATATATATATATATATATATATACATATATATATATATATACATATATATATATATATATATTGTTGCAGTTCTCAGAATCGCATGCCTCCAAGGCAATGGCACCCAACATTTCACGGTCGTGAGACAGTATATATAACAATATATATTCTGAGAACTGCAACAATATATATATATTCTGAGAACTGCAACAATATATATATATATTGTTGTGGTTGAGGAAATTCGCAAACCACCATTCAGGTCCCGTAGGTGAGATATCTCTAAGTACATGTGTCGTTAGGCCCAAACCCGTTGTTTAGAGGGAATAAATGTCATTCATTCGAGCTGCGACCCTTTAAGATAGCCGTTTTTCTGTTCTATCTTCATTTTGAACCAACCACGTCTCAACCTCCATCACACAACAACCACCAACCGCAACGCCGCTTCACAACAACAACAACGCCAACAGCCACGACCTTTACCTTCACAACTCGCTCTCGCAATCATCGCATCACCGCCATTCCAAGCGTCGCCATGGCAATCACCGCCACAATAAACCCTCCACCACCTTCACCTCTCCTACTTCGCCGGCCATTCCCGCGCCGCTTGTGAACGCCGAGCGTCAGGCTGTCCTGGTCTCGTGCGGGACGCGCGCTGAGCCGCGGGTACAAAGAGCGGCCTTTCCGAGGGGAAGTCGGATCAGGAATGATTCACGCCCACTTCTGTTCTGTCCTATCAGCGAGCGCGGGGCGATTTGGCCCCGCCTCCAGGCGCGTCGGAGTGGAATCGATATATGCAGATTCGAGGATCAGGAATGATTCACGCCCACTTTTCCTCCGTCCAATGGGCGAGCGTGGCTCCGCTCCCGAGCCGATCCTGATCCGAAAATCTGCATATGGTTTCTCCTGCTGACAATAAAGCGCCGAGCGCGGGGCGAATAGAGAGAGAGAGAAGAGTTTCTGTTTCGGGCTCGAGTGAGAGAAGAGTTTCTGTTTCGGGCTCGAGTTGGGAAGACTTTCTGTTTTAGGCTCGAATTGGAGAGAGTTTCTGTTTCGGGCTCGGGCGAGTTGTGGCGGCGGCAGCGAAGTGTGGCAGCAGCAGTCAAGACGGGTCTGGAGGAGAGTCGGTCTGTCGGGGTTCGGAGTCTGTCGGGGAGCTGCAGAGAGGAGAAGCCGGGAACGCGTCGAGGGCGCAGTGGAGTCGCTCGTCGCGGGACCCAAGCAAGCCAGCTATCCTCTTTCCCCAGAGCATCAACAACCCCCCCCTCTGTTTACCCCCGTGCTGAGATAGTTCTAAAAGGGGGCCCCGTTCCCATCCCATTTCAGGCAGTGCCAGCGAGGCCCGCGGAATCGGGGCACCGCCGCCATTTTGTGGCTCATCACAAGGCGGGTAGGCTCTGCCCGGTCTCGCGCCCACAGACCACGTCTGCCCCCTTGTATTCGAGGGTGGCCCTTTTCTTTTGATTTTGAGTATATGTGTTGTCGGCGCCGTCTGTAAAGTAAAACTGTGTACGTGTTGCCGTGTGCTCGCGTAGTCGGTAGTAGATCTGCATTGTGTTTCTTTTGTTACATTTGCTTTTGGTGCATAATTGTTGTGTTTCTTTTACATTTGCTTTTGGTGCATAATTGTTGTAATTGTATATGTGTGCTTTCCGTTTGCCGCGGAATAAATGTGCCTTATGTTGAACTGTCTTTCCCGTTTCGCTTCGTCTTTTCTTTAATTGAATCTCCATCTTACTTCACGTAAAGGGTTGGTCGTGGGCTAAATACGCCCGATAATTAATCGGAACCGTCGAGGTTGACGATAACACCGCTCGGTTATCCCGATAGTACGGAACGGTTCGCTTAAAGTGGCCCGTGTCCGAAGTCGACCTGCGGCGAGGTGCGATCGCCCGGTCTACCCTCCGTGTGGGTACTTAGGTAGGTCGAATTTGGCGAACAACCCTATCCCACGCGGGGGGCCGATTGGCACGATCGTGGTGAGGCCGAAAGGCCCAGCAGTGACTAGTTCCCGGCGTTAGTCCGAGAGGGTCACGACTGGATTGTCCGTCCGGTGGGCGACGTGCCGCGATTCGAGTTACGTGGTTATGTATATGTATATATATATATATATATATATATATATATATATATATATATAGCACCGCGAGGAGGAGTGATTGAAGGGACACATCGGCCATTTTGGAGTTAATGCCATTTCGCACTATTTTAACCCTTTCCTTATCATCATATCATTAAAAAATGTCGCTTACATCACGGGGCCTCATATACATATATCTAAATTTTCTCATTCTAAACACCTCGTTTTATCTACCGCAATGGTGGCAGCATTATTTAGCCTCGTTCCAACAGTGGAAGTGACATCTTGCATACTACTTATTGATGGGATTTACATGTGGCAGTGTTTTCAACTTCATGTCCTTCATCATTTTTAGGTGATGTTTATCCTTCAAATGTGGTTCATTTGTCTCACAAACTTTAAGATATGTTTCTGCAAAGGAAGATTCAGATGTCCATTTGATAAACGGCAGTCCTGTCTGTTTTGCAACATATGAGCAGAAACAAACAAAATTAACATTGACTTTTGAATTCATGGTTCATAAAATTTTCGAAGTTGCTCAATATTTTGAGTTTTCAGTTTCTCTAAAATAACTTATTGTTGTTTGTTTTTGTAGAACAATCAAGAAGTCCAGTTGGGCAGATACGGTCCAGGAGCAGCTTTACGATGAAGATGATATCTATTTTGAAGCAGCAATCCCAAGAACAAGGCTCCAAATGCAAGTGTGCAGCTGGTGAAAACCACACAAAGATAAATATTGAATCAAACAAACCCAAAAAGGTTATGGAAAGGCAAATGTGTTGTAAATGTAAGATATGCAGTGGAGATTCATCAAACCTCAAAATACACATGAGGACCCACAGGGGAGAACGCCCACACAAATGCTCTGTTTGTGATAAAGGTTTCTCTAATAACAGCAGCTTGAAAATACATACGAGGATACACACAGGGGAGCGTCCTCACAAATGCTCTGTCTGTGATAAAGATTTCTCTGAAAAAGGCAAGTTGAAAATACATATGAGGATACACACAGGAGAGCGTCCTTACAAATGCTCTGTCTGTGATAAAGATTTCTCTGAAAAAGGCAAGTTGAAAATACATATGAGGATACACACAGGGGAGTGTCCTCACAAATGCTCTGTCTGTGATAAAGATTTCTCTGAAAAAGGCAGTTTGAAGATACATATGAGGATACACACAGGGGAGCGTCCTCACAAATGCTCTGTCTGTGATAAAGATTTCTCTGTAAAAGGCAGTTTGAAAATACACATGAGGATCCACACAGGAGAGCGTCCTTACAAATGCTCGATCTGTGATAAAGGTTTCTCTCAGAAAGGCAGTTTGAAAATACATACGAGGGTCCACACAGGAGAGCGTCCTTACAAATGCTCCATATGTGATAAAGGTTTCTCTCAAAAAGGCGATTTGAATAAGCATATGAGGATCCATACAGGAGAGCGTCCTTACAAATGCTCCATATGTGATAAAGGTTTCTCTGAAAAAAGCAGTTTGAAAATGCACATGGGATTCCATACAGGAGAGCGTCCTTACAACTGCTCTATCTGTAATAAAGGTTTCTCTCGTGAAGGCCATTTGAATAATCATATGTGGATCCACACAGGAGAGCGTCCTTACAAATGCTCCATATGTGATAAAAGTTTCTCTCAAAAAGGCAGTTTGAAAATACATATGAGGGTCCATACAGGAGTGCATCCTGACAAATGCTCTCTCTGTGATAAAAGTTTCTCTCAAAAAGGCCATTTGAAAATACATATGAGGATCCATACAGGAGAGCGTTCCAACAAATGCTCCATATGTGATAAAGGTTTCTCTCAAAAAGGCAGTTTGAAAATGCACATGAGGATCCACACAGGAGAGCGTCCTTACAAATGCTCCATATGTGATAAAAGTTTCCCTCATAAAGGCAGTTTGAAAATACACATGAGATTCCATACAAGAGAGCGTCCTTACAAATGCTCCATATGTGATAAAAGTTTCCCTCATAAAGGCAGTTTGAAAATACACATGAGGATCCATACAGGAGAGCGTCCTTACAAATGCTCCATATGTGATAAAAGTTTCCCTCAAAAAGGCGATTTGAAAAGACACATGAGGTTCCATACAGGAGAGCGTCCCAACAAATGCTCTATCTGTGATAAAGGTTTCTCTCAAAAAGACAATTTGAATAAGCATATGAGGATCCACACAGGAGAGCGTCCTTACAAATGCTCCATATGTGATAAAGGTTTCTCTCAAAAAAACAAATTGAATCAGCACATGAGGATCCATACAGGAGAGCGTTCAAAGAATCCACACAAAAAGAACAGACAAAAATACACGAATGAGAAAACGAAGCATTCTTTCAAAACATCGGAATAAAAGAAGCCCCAGGTACAACACAAAAATATCCGTAAAATAATCGGCAAAGAGTACCTACGCATAATAAGACTAATTTTGAAGTCATCCCTCTCTCCAATGAACAAAACCAAAGATATAAACCAACTTGCAGTGCCGGTATTCCAATTTTGCTGTGTAATTATAAATTGCATGAAACGAATGCTCGCCCTAACTATTCACAAGATGTTCCACAAAAACCAATGCATACCGAGGGTGTACTTACCTGGACAAGAACGAGTAGGTTGTGTGATGGAGCTTAACCAAGTGCACAGAACATCGTGTGTCAGACCAGCAGAGTATGTGAAAATCTCAACAGACAATTGTATGAGATTTGTACACGACCAAGAAATCAACAAACCAGAAAAGGGATCCTTATTCCATTTGGCAACAAACTTCAAAAAACCGGTGTAAATGATGGAGACTGCACAAGAAAACGAAACAGAAACAAACACAGCCCCAATGATTGCAAAGAAGAAAAAAAAAACGACAAAAAGAAATATCAGCAGATATACTCTGACAAATGGGAGTGATAAAAGAGCAGGAAGATTTAAAACAGAGCTTGACAGGACAGGGATTGACAAGCATGACCCAGTGGAATGGCTAAGAAGAGGTCTAATTAATTGGGATGGAGAACGAGGCATCATAAATGCTCATCATCACAAACTGATGCCTTTAAGAAAATGGTGGGATGTATGGACATCACAAACCAAGCACTGCGTCCAGACATGGTGCTCAAACACAAAAAGGAAAAGTCAGCACTGTTCTTTGAGGTTTCAGTTCCCAATGACTGTGGATGACATGCCACAGAAATCAGAAAAATTAGGTCAAGATGACCTCAAAATTGAAGAAAGCTGAAATTGTACCAGTGATAGTCGGAGCTCAAGGAATGACAAGGAAAACCCTCACCGAGTACTTGAATATCACTCTGGGAATATAATTCCAGACAAGCTGCAAGTGGAGGCTGTCAGAGGTGGAGTGAAGATTTTGAAAAGAGTCCTTGGAAAGAGGCTATGAGAAGGACATTTCACAGTTTGTCAGATGAATCACGATTCTTTAACAAAAAGGAGGTGGAGATTTTGAGTTCTGAGAGAACTTCCTCTCACCTTTTGATATCCAAAATAGGTAACAACCAATGAGAGCCAAAAAAATCCCTCAATCAAACAAACAAATTAAATGAAAGAGGAAAAGACCAGCACTTTGAAAATTTACTCCAGAGTGAATCAAAAACGAAGGAAAATGGAAGCAGACTGTTGCAATCAACCCAGAAAAAGATGAACTATTTTTGGAAAGGGATTTATGAAAATTGAAAAGAACAAAACAAGAAGGTGGAACAGGTCCAAAACTTGGAAAAGAGAAGTCACATCGAGAGGATATTCCTCAAGTGATAATTGCCAAACAAAATTATGAAACACTCACCAAGATGCCAAATTTCAAAAGCCCTGGTCTGGATGGCATCCCACATTTCTGATGCTCTTCACAATCACTACATTGAGCTTATCCCAACGGATGAATCGTCGTCCAATCCTGATCTTCCCTTCTGAGTTTTCAACACGCAAAACACCATTTTAAGTCCTCTCTCATCCTGACCCACTGTCTTTCGATCTTCACTCATTCACTGTGTCTTTTGCACATGAGAAGGAGGAAAACATTGTTTCAACTCTCGACTTTTTGTTATATACATGGTGTCGGCTCATGAAATGACTCGGACACCAAACAGATCAGTTCACAACAAGACAAAGGGAACAGCAGTAGAAAGGGGAAACATCAACAGCAGGGTGGAGGGGAAAAGTAGACGGAGACTGACAAATAAGGGATGCCGGTAACGATGAGGGTAAGAGTAAGGGGTGGACAAGTTGAACACATTATCAAAATGTTGGAAGTAATGGGGAATTGTTTACCAGGTGTTGAAAACATCATGCTTTTGGATGGGTGATGATTTGAGATGGTGGTGAACAGATGTCTTCAAGACCTGGAGGGAAGAATCAGATTGAAGAGAGTGTGGAATGTGGTTCCACAGGTGAGGAAAAAGGAATCCATGAGTGTAGGTAAGCAGTAGTTTTGGATTTTGGCACTTGAACTCTGAAGGGGTTGATGGAAGACTGCGTGCATCCTGCACATACCTCGGAGGGAAGATGCATATGGAGGGTGCAGGACCAGAAAAGAGTCGGAAGAATATGGAGACCACTGACCTGTTGGCCATGGTGAGGTGATTTCAGCTTCATCGTGAGAAATTCCAATGATCTTGAAAGCCTTCGTTTCCACGGCTTCAAGCTGAGCAAGATGTGAGCCACGGGAGCCAGCCCTGACGAAAGAGCAGTACTCCTTAAGGTGTGGATGAAAGCCTAGTCGGTGGATAGGAGTTCAGGTGTGCCAACGAAGGACTCTTCATGAAGGAGGATGTCCCATCTGGTTTTGAAGGCCAACTTTGAAATGTGGCTTGCCCAAGAGAGATCGTGGCTTGGAGTGAGATCCAAGAGTTTGACTTACTGAACCTCTTCAAGAGGGTTGATGAAAAAGTCGATAGGTTTGTGGTACAGTCATTGGGGAGAGAAAGGGGGAAGAGAGAAAGATGTTTAACCAGTTTGTGATTTTGTCAAGGTCAAAAGGGAGGGAAGAGGCTTCTGTCTATCAGAAGGATGAGGGATGTCGCGGCAGAGAGTGGAGTCATTAGCAAAGAGATAATGAGGATTTTCTAGCGAGTCGGTGATATCATTGATGAAGATTAGGAATAAGATGGGGGCTGAGAACACTGCACTGGGGGAAGTCCAGCCTTGACAAGGAGAGGAGAACAAAGAGTTCCATTGAGAGCCCCATGTTGACTGCAAGATTGGAGGAAGTCAGTCTTCCAAGAGTGGAGTTAGCCTGGGATTCAATAGGCAAACAGTTTGGAGAGCATGTCGGATACCAGACCATATTGAAAGCTCGAGATTTTCCCAGAGAGACGGCTTTGATATGTCTGATGTTGAAGGCCTCCAACCATTGTTGAGAAAGTAAAAGCAGCACGTGCAAGATAGAGTGACCTGGTATGAATCCAAATTGATGACTTGAGATGAGACGTTTTTCAATAAAATGTATGCTTTTACGTCAGCTGCGATGATGGATTCCATGACATTGCTCTGCTTGCAAGTGAGCTTCCAGTGTTTGGAAGTGACCGGGCAAGACCCCGTGCTCTCACAAACTATGGTGGATGCCAGCTTTGAAGAAAATGTTTTAAAATCCTTTTCCAGGGCTCTTGTTAGGTTTTGCCTGCACTAATCTAAGTGCAGCCAAGTGAGATTTAGCTTTTAAGTTCTGCAGGTTTTAAAGAAATAAATGTGGAAGGTGAAATGGGAACGACTTGTCTTGCTTCAAGTTTATCGAGCATTGCAGGTTGAGATTGATGAAAAACCCGAAAGATAAAATGAAAACTCTGTCAAGATGCAGTCATTGATAATTTAGGTTGCAAACTTCAGGGAAATACTTTCATGTGTTCAATGAAAGATGCTGTTACTGTGCATTATATATAGTTGAAGAGTAAACAGGTTATTGATACAATCGACAAGTCATTGAACAATTTTGATTACCTATCTCCAGTCATAAATTCCTGTGTTCACCAATAAAGTCATTATAGTTTATTGACTAATGTGCATTGCAATCAGATTAATGACTGCAATTATTCGACAGTTGAACAGTAATAATATTACAGCAAATCAACCAAGAACAGGAACAGCAAAATTGTTCTCCAATAAATGATCCACAACACACATGCATCATGACACTGCTTGTTTTTACTGAATGCATCAGTTGCTGTATTTCCAAACTCAAAATAAGCAATTTTGTAATGTTGTGAGAAATTTGTATGGTATTTTTGTTTCAATATGAACATCACAGTAATAACAGGCAAAATATTCAATGATATTGTTACAGCTGTGGAAATTCGCAGAACACCATATAGGTTCCGAGTTAGTTATCCCGATAAGTATTTGTTCAGTTAGATTTCCCCACCGTTGTTTAATGGTTATTATTCGTGTTCACAGTGCTGTGATCCTTTGAGATAGCCGTTTTTCTTTCGCTATCGTTATTTTGGACCGACAGAGCACGCTACGATCCTGTCATGGACACAAACCAACCGAAAACGTCGAACAAAGGCGCCAGTGAAAGAACTGCAGTAACAAGCGGGTTTTCCCGCCTTTTTGCAGCGCCAAGGCTGACACGGGAGGCGGCGAGGAGCACGCTCGCGATTGGTGGATACGAGGCGTGAGGCGGTCAGGAAGGAGGAACGCCCCGTTTCGAGAAATTTCTGGAAGGAAGGCGGAGCCGAAAACGGGGAGGAGTGAAGGGTGGAGCCCCGCGCTATATAAGGCGGACCGCACGCAGGCGCTCTCTTCTTCGTCAAGGTCTCTCTCTCTCTTGGTCGTCGGAGGTTCTCACTCTCTCTCTCTTGGGTCGTTGGAGTCGTTCTCTCTCTCTCTGGGTCGTCAAAGTCATCCTCTCTCTCTTGGTCGTCGGAGGTTCTCACTCTCTCTCTCTTGATGGACGTCGGGTCGTGCTCCCTCTCCCGCCCTCTCGTCTTGGCGCTGATTGACCTGTTGGTGAAGGCGCGGGCCGGTGGCGAGTCCGGGCTACGCCTCGGAGACGCAGACGGGAGGCGCAGCCCTGCCGGCTGTGTGGTGCGAACTTGCGCATCTCGCGAGGAGCGCCGGAGAGAGCTTACCGCCCATCGTCGCGTGGCCACGCTAGCTGCCGTGGGGAGCAGACGTCGCGACCTGCCCACCGAGACACCTCGAGGGTGCAGGTAACCTGCACGGTCTCGTGGGCCTTTTCGGTCATCCACGGCCCACGACCATAAAGGTCTACGGATCCCGTCTACCCCCCTTGCGTGTGAGGGGGGTTTTCTTTCTTTTGGTATGCATGCTGTTGCGCCGTGTCCCCTAAGTTGAAACCTGTGTGAGTGACTGTGCTTGTAAATAATAATTATCGTCGGTGGTATTGCTTTTGCATTCTATTTGTCGCTTGTATATTGCATGACTGTATACGTGTTGCTTGTATAAATAAATGTGCTTGTGTGAATATTTCCCGTTCGTCGTGTCTTTTTCCCCATTGGAAATGCCATCTTGCATCGCGGAATAATTAGTTGGGTTTAAAACACCCGGTAAAGAGAATCGGATCCGTTGCAGGTCGGCGATAACACCCGCTCAGTTATCGCTGCAGAACGGAACGGACCGCTTAAGCGGTTCGTGTCCCAGGCCGACCTGCGGCGCGGTGCAGCCCCTCTGTAGGTTACCCGCGCGGGTACTTAGGTATATCGACATTCGACGATTCACCCTATTTTACGCGGGTAGAATTAGGACTGGGCGTGGTGAGGTTAAACCCCCACCCGTGACTGGTTCCTGGTGGTAGTTCCAGGAGGGTCACGACTGAATTGTCCATCCGGTGGGCAATACGGTTGCGATTGGAGTTACGCGGCCGCTCGCACGCCGGCGGGCGCGAATTCCCAACAACATTGAAGAAACATATCACGCCATAAGCGTGGTCAATCCAAACATGCAATCCAACAAAAGAAACATATATCACACCTAAAGTGCGGTTGTGGAAGAAAAATAATTAATTATGTCTTGTGAAATGTCTGGTGGTGGACTTATGGCAGCTTCGCTGCCAGGGAAGCTATCATTTCTTGAAGTGCAACTGTGTCGCTGATGCAGTGCCCCTCTACCAGTTCACACACTGGAACTGGTACTCATTTCGCCGACCTAGGAAGGATGACAGGCTGAATCAACCCGCTGGTGTATTGATTCAGCAGCCGACAGGGCTTGAACTCAGGACCCTTGGATCCCAAGCCTCCGAGCCACCCTAACCACTGAGACAACACCAGGCTAGTGAAATGTATAATGTGCTGCACCAACCATTTTCTGTCATGTAAGGTAATGAACTGATGATACTCATTTCCTCTTGTGTTCTTTTAAATGCTTGTAAAGGACTCATCTATTGCAAAGCATTGTTGTTAACTGAAGTCGATGTGTCACCATTCCTGGTGTTATTCACCAAGAAGAATCATTGAACTGTGTTTTCAAACCCACTCGCCCATTAACCGAGCAGGTTGGAATGTTCGGCTGAAAAGCTCGCAGCTGCAAAGCTCAGGGAAGTTGGGGTTGCTTGCCAATATATTGTTATGAATCTGGAACCCATCGCACACAACATTCAGGTCCCCATAGATCAGCTAAATCGGTAAAGGCCCTGTCAAACCTTGACGTTTTAGCCAGCAATGGAAACGTATAAAAATGTATGCAAGATGTTGGCGTACGCCAAACTTTTTATGTTTTTTTTTTTAAAGATTTGGTGCGCATTCGTAACGATTTTGACGTATGCATAACATATTAGTTACGAACACAGAACGTTTCGTTTTCTTATAGATAACTTACACCAACGAATGATTAGCCTGTTGTTGGCGTTCACAACCTATGCCCAACGATATAGTCTAACTTATGCAGAGCGCGCTGCAAGTATCGCCGACGATCACGTGCCGTAGCCTATTAAACGGCTGCCGCTCGGCGATTCAAATCATAACCGCCCGAGAATGGGAAGTGTCAACATGACAGTCACACCTTGGCGATCTTGCCAGCATATGCCGACCTCTGAAAAATGTGTCTAAAATGCTGGCACACGTCGAATACGTTATTGGTAAGTTTTGTTTCCGTGAAGAGCACGCTAAAATACGATGAAGTACGCTGTTATACGCCGTATAACGTTGAGTAAGTCGTGAAATTTTAAGGATGCTGAAAATTTTACGACGAACTTGGCGTATGGCTCACACGTTCCGCTACGCCGGCCATAAGTTGTAGGCACGTAATGCGATTGTCGACACACGTTACTTGAAAGTTACTCATAAGTCGAAACACATCGAGGTAATGTTTAGCATACCCGAAACTTATTTTCTCCGTCAAGGCACATTTTATTTTTTTCTCCTTGGCTCCGTCAAGGCACGTGACGAAATATCGGAAGATGTTGTTGTTGTTGTTTTTTTTATTTTTAGTCTCTGACGAATTTTTAAATATATTCGGACATTTGCTTTTAAGTTTCGACGTCGATGTGACAATATCCTCAAACAGAAAATATTCACAGAGGAGGAACTAACAAGAAGACATGAGCAAACTGAAGAGGGAATCGGGCGTGATGTAACGGCACGTGACGAAATATCGGAAGTTATTGTTGTTGTTTTTTTTTAAACGCTGCCAATATGCCATTATACGGTAACTGTAAATTACAAACACGTTCAGTAAGTTCTGTGGTCGTCCGGAAGACGTCCATCAAACACGTCTACATCCGTCAATATGCGTTGGAGGTACATCACACGTAGGTTCAAAGCACGTTTCTCATAGGTGAGAAATATGTTTTGGGTACGCTAATCATTACCTCGACGTGTTTCGACTTATGAGTAACTTACAAGTAACGTGCCTCGACATGTGTCAACGGTCGCATAACGTCCTCGACGTGTCAACAATCGCGTAACGTGCCTACAACACGTTACTCATAGGTTATAAATAAGTTTCGGGTACGCTAAACATTACCTCGACGCGTTTCGACTGATGAGTAACTTACAAGTAACGTGTGTCGACGTGTCAACGATCGCGTAACGTGCCTACAACTTATGGCCAGTTTAGCGGAACGTGTGAGTCATACGCTGGCACACATCGTAAAATTTCAAGCATGCGACAATTTGTGAAGCACCTCAGCGTACTACGACGAAAGCCAGCCTACTACGACGTATGCCACCGTGTTTCAGCATGCTCTTAATATTTTCAAAACTTACCCATAACGTATTCGACGTGTGCCAGCGTTTTAGACAAATTTTGCATAAGCTGGCTAAATCGTCAAGGTGTGACAGGGCCTTAAGTATGTGTTTCCAGTTGGGGCCCCGTCCCGAGTCTGATGGGAATTAAATGTTCATGCGCTGCAAATTTATTTTGATAGTCAGGGTTTTCTTTTACATTTTTATATCAACAATAACCACAACAACATGCCTTCACCTTGCTTCCTCACACCGACGCCATGGCCTGCGTGCGTGTCAGCACGTACTTGGGCGGAGATCGCAAGGACCTGACGTTGCTCTCGCCCAATCAGGAAGATGCGAGCGAGTTCCCCGGCGGTCGTCCAATGAGCACACCCCACGCAGGATAATATTCCTCTGCCTGTTTGGGGGGCAGGCCGCAGCGACGGCCGTCACACCCCTCCGGTCCAATCAACGGCCTTGGCAATGACCAATGACAGGGCGACGAGCGCAATTTGCTCGCCAAAACCGTACAGTGAGGGAAAGCGGGGAGGGAGGAGGCGTGCCCTTCCCCCCTGGATGAGGTCAATAAGGTTGCGACGCGATCGAAAGAAAAGAGATCCTCCGCGAGAGACCCTTGCGATCAGACAACAGAAGACATCCTTCCTCCACAGGAGCCGCGGCGCGATCGGATGCAAAGAGATCCTTCCTCGACAAGAACCGCGGCGTGATCGGACGAAAAGAGAAACCTGCCTTCTCGACAGTTCAGGTACAGAGGAGAGGTTTGGTTGTTGGGACGAGCGCTGAGCGGAGCTCTGGAGGCTGATCGCGGCTCGCTGGTGTCTGGATTCTGCTCGCCTCTCGCTGGTGCCTGGTTCGAATCGGCTCGCCTTAACCACATGAGGTGGACAGGTCCAAGTCTTTCTGGGTATCTGTGTGTGTCTGTCGGTGGGCCCGTCTGAAAGTAGGTATTGTGTTAGTGCTTTTTGCTTGTACATTTGCTTGATTTGACTTTTGCATGTAAATTGACTGCATTTCTTTGAAAGTCTGTTTAATTCTGCTCTGTGTTTCTCCTTTCCCTTTTGTAAATAAATTTCCCCTGTTCAATGTTTCAGCTCATTTCTGTGTTTCTTTCATTGGTTTAGCATGGTGCGTGTTGGGTGATTGGAAAGGCTGTTGCTGCTGAAATTGTGCATTTGGACCGAGGGGATTCGGCAACCATCCGCTCGGGTTGCACACGTTTCGGGCACGCTAACGGCTCGACTCGTATGAGTTCCGTCGAGGGTGTGAATCCTCGTGAGATCGCCGTGTGGTCTCTAGGTATTTTGAAGATTGGCAAATAACCCTGCACCATGTGGTGTATTTCTCGACATTTCATGGTCCTGGAAGGGACCCGTCGCTCCGGAGTTATCCGGGGTGACGATCTAAATTCCGCGTGTTCGGCGCAGCCGACTCTACTGCTCCACCTAGCAGTCGGCCTCGCGGCCGATACACGGCCTGCCACAATATGTCCCTATCTTGTCAAGCATTGTACCATGGGCCCCATGTCTCACAATGTTTCTTTGTCAGTTACCCATCCCTCTTCCTAGAGAATACTGTGGTCACAAAATACTGCACGCAGCTGTGTTTTCTCAGAACATCCCACCTTTTTCCTTGAGGCTGGAATGTTCTCAGCTTGAAAACATCTTTACAGGCCATTAAGATGTCAGTCAGCTTCAGGAACAAGTACTGTTCTTTGTGTAACCCATGCTCCCTCCTTCCTACTTTTTTATGTAAATAATTTTGCTCGAAAGATGATCGGCTTGGAAAACAGAACAAAGTGAAGGACGTTTACAGCATCTCATCTTGGTGTTGATCTGTGTATTTGTTTCTTGCAGTGTACACATAAATAAATGTTTCAACTCTCACTGAAACTGGTGTTATTGGAGTGACGTTCGATTCCACTGATTCCACCAAAGAAGTTGGCGCAGTGAGCAGGGCTCGCAACTTTGCGGTGGTGAGGGGGGGGGTGGGAGACCGGAGATTAAGGTGACATCAGGTGAGGTGATGCGGACGCAGGTGGCCAGTTGAAGCGGCAGGAAAGGGAACCGTTACAAATTCCCTTCTCTGACCCTTTCACTGGGTCTTGCATTCCCTCAAGTCATGTACCTTGCCTCTGACCAAACTGGGTGACACAAGCCTAAGGAAAGTGAGTTGTCGTATATTGGTAGCTTTGTGCTGTAATATCTGTATTCTAACCAGGTTTTGGCAATCCGTTCCGGGAAAGCTGGATTTCGTGACACATTCAGGAAGCTGGATTGTGGGAAATCCGTGCCAGGTTTGAATATTTTGATCCGGGCATTCGAGGGGCTTGGAGAGCCGCTCCGCTGATTTTGAATCGGAGCACGAGCAACTGAAAAGGTGCCTGCTGATTCTTTGTTGGCACGTACGTGAGGTGCTGCATTAGGTTGACACTCACTGCACTGTGCTTTCAGGTCCAAAGGTGTTGATCAGTGCTGTATACTTAGTGCTGTGAGATCTCGAATTTTGGAACATCTGTTGAGTTATGTAAGGATCAAGGACCCTTGGCTCGAGGTGTCCACGATTCAGAGGAGAACATGAGGACTTGAAGTCCTTTCGGTTAACATCATTTTACATCAAGTTTAAGGGCCCCTTTTTGCTGCTGCATGAATGTATGATTGTGACTTCAACTTTTAAGGATCATTTTTGCTGTTCGACAAATGTATAAGCCTGGTGTTGACTTGATGGGTAAGCATGGTGAGCTTGGGTCACAGGATCCTGAGTTGAAGTCCCACTCTGCTGTTGAATTAATACCAAGAAGGGTTAACTCTGCCTGTTACCCTTCCGAGGTCGGCAAAATGAGTGCCAGTTTGCTGGTATCATGTGTTGGCGTGGCGACCCATCCAGGATTGTGCCCAATAACCAAGAAGACTGTTTATGCGGCACCAACGCTCTGCACAGAGTATGGTCCCAATGGTTGAATGTATGACACTGATTTGTATTTGTAAAAACACGATGAATTGTGTGTTCAGGATGATTGTGGAATTGAGTCTTCTCAAGTACATTTGATCATTTCCTGAAACTATTTTGCAGTGGAACAATGTGGAATGTTTTTTGGTGGTTTAAGGTCAATGTTCTGAACGTGTTGATGAAATAGTTTGTGCACAACGTTTCAGTGTGTGTGGGTATGCATGTGCGTCAGTTTGTGTGTGCTCGAAGTATATCATGAATTAGAAAACTGCCAAAAAGGTAAATTGGAAAGTGTTTATGACGGGGAGTTATTATTGTTAGAGAAGATCACCTTGACAATGCGCAGAGTATATCCAGTGATGTTATGACAAATGCCGCTGAATATTTTAAAAGAAGAAAATACAGTTGTGTTCTGTGTGGGAGAATTATATTATCATGAATTTGTCATCGACACTGGCCCCATGACGTTTGGCGTGCGGGACACGGAGCGTCCAGAAGTGTGCAGGGTCTGTGCCTGGCTGTGTAGCTGTAAAGGAAGAGTTGTCGGAACAATTGACAGTTAGGAGTTGTATAAATTGTTAAAGAAATTTCCTCATTCAGCATTTGTAATTGGTGTTGCCAGCTCAAAGTGTGAACGAATAAAGACATTGTTCCTCACTCATAAAATATTATTTGAACTTTGGTAAAATGTTTCAGTTGAGAGGATTCCCTTGTAAATATGATTATCCACGGATTCTGTTACATTTGTTTTTTGTGAACCATCCATCTTCCTTCAATTGAGATTTATTTGTCATTTTTTTATTTTAAAAAAACCATGTAACAGCCTGGAAATGTTGCATAAGTTCCAGGAAGACTTCAGTACATCATGTGGTGCATGGTTAAACATAACTTTAGATATTTCTAATTCAGTTCACAAATTTGATGAACATAATGCACGGATTTTTGTGCAGACGCATTGTGGGAGCTGCCGATTTTCAATGAGCATCGACAGTCAATGTAATGTTGTTCTTTATCAACACTGAGAACGTACCGAAATAATGATTCACACCCTTGATCTGTGTGACTATCTGTCCCTCCAAATCCTGTGGATCCTCAAAGGGGCTGTTGTGCTCTTTTCTGATTGGCTGTTCTTGGGCCTTGCCGATATTGTTACCCCCACCACCGCAGGTGAAGGTGGTGATGTTTTCACCCCTTTATATCTGTTGGGTCGCCGAAATAGGTGACCCTTATTGTCAGTAATTCTGTCTGTTTGTTTGGATGTTTGTTCCTTTCTCATCAACGTAATTGGTAAAAAAAACTTGGGCCGATTTTGACCAACCTCTGGTGGTTGGTACATCTTATGACGTAGTGCTTTGGAACTTGTGATGGTTGCTTGGGACGCTTTGGTTCCCTCGCAACAACCGAAAAACCTTCAAAATCGGTACCGTTCACGCGAAATCAATTCCGAAAGCCATTTTCGCACGTATGGTTATGAAATTTGGCACGAATGATCTACAGGTGATGCTCTATTAAATATATTCCAGTTTTTGTGATAAATTCAATGAAGCTGAGTCTTTGGGCCTCTCACTCAATCACCACAGGTTGGTCGGTGGTCTTTCTGTCTTCTACCGACTCCTCTCCAGCCTTGCCCCCCTGCTCTCTCTGCGATTTGTCCCCACCACATTTCAACAGGGCACTCAAGGTCCGCCAACAGCCCCCTTCTGGTAAAACTACCAAAATCACGAATCACTGCTCATCTTCACTCTTTCATTCCTCTTTTTTCCCGCCTTTGGAATAAACTTCCTCACTCTATTCTTTCCCATTCTTCCCTCCAGGCTTTCAAAACAGCTGTTCACCACCACCTCTTATCTTCCCCCATCCAAATCCTCGATCTTTTCTACCCACGATAATCCACCCAAGCCCACTTCCTTCATTTCTCCTGCTTTCCTTCCTGAAAGTCCCTGAAATGTCCATCTTCTCTTCGCCATGTTCCCCGTCCCATCCCCATCCCTCTCACTTCCACAGTTCACCTAATGTGTCTGTTCCCCACTGTTTTGTCCCTTCCACTCCCGCCCCTCTTGTCTCATGCCTCCTTGCTGTGAGTTGTGTGTTCGCTCTCATACGAGCCTCGACCAAGGTATACAAAAAATAAATAAATAAATTAAAATGGAATACTTTACCCACAGCGGCCCCTTCAATTAGGGTATGCGCGAAAATTGGCGAAAATTGAAGGCCCCCTAGCGACCAGGTGATTGCATCGATACGAATGAAACTTTGCAGGTTCATGGTACTCAATGAGTTCGACAACCTTGCCTCAGGACATATTGACCGATTTCGCTTAGGTCAGGGGTCAAACGTCAATTAGTGCAAAAATCGATAACATGCGAGAGGTGGAGGTGCCTTCGTGCGAAATGCTACTCCTTGGGTTATGGTTGGATGGTCATGAAAATTTACACTAATCATTCGGAATACATTGTGCACAAACGATCAAGCCGGATTTTCGATTTCGATCTTTGTTCACCCACAGCACCCCTCGAACTTTGGGGATTTCCGATTTCAAACCGCATTTTCAGTACTTTTCATTCAAATGGATACCGAGTAGTTATCAGTAGATGGAACTGGATGAGATTTGATATGCATAATCTTAAGGTGATTCCCGATCCGCTATATGACATCCATTTTGCTCTTTTTCTTACTTTCCATGCTCGGCGACCCATCGCCGCCTACCGGCTTGTTGTCTTCTTATTCAGCCACTCCAATGTGGTTTTAGCTTTATGCTTCAGATCATTTTCCTGCTGAAATGTGAATCTCCTACCAAGTTTCTGATTCATGGCCAACTCGAGCAGGTTTTCATCAAGGATTCTCCTGTACTTTGCACCATCCATTGTCTCTTCTATCCTGATAAACTTGCCAGTTTATGTTGATGAAAAGCAACCCCATCACCTGATGCTGCCACTCCCATTCTTTAGAGTAAGGAAGGTGTTGATTCGGTAATGTGCAGTGTTTGGCTCGTGACAGACGTAACATTTTGAATTTTGACAATCAAGTTCAATTTTTGTTTTGTTTGACCACAAAGCGTTACGATACATTGTTGTTGTTGGATTTACAGTGACATCCCGGACCAGTTTTGTGCTTGACCGGCTGCTGAGTTTGGATGGGCGACCTGATCTAGGTTGAGTCTGGGTGATATGATACGTCTCCACCTTTAATGATTAATTTCACCGTACTCAAAGGGATAATAAGTGACTTTGAAATCTACCTATAACCCTCTCCTGAACGGTGCTTCTCCATCACTTTGTTTGACTTCTTTGGAAAGCTCCTTGGTTCTTCATCTTTGCCTTGTTGGTTTGATTATGGAGTTGCACCTTAAAACTCCTTAGATAAGTGGGGGAGCTTAATTTTTAAGTTAACCCACTGATTACATACAGATGAAACCCATTATACTTATTTTGTAATCTTTCATGCAAATAATTTGCTCGTGAAGTGATTTC
The DNA here is from genome assembly GCF_056783735.1 of Eptatretus burgeri. Lineage (NCBI taxonomy): Eukaryota > Metazoa > Chordata > Myxini > Myxiniformes > Myxinidae > Eptatretus > Eptatretus burgeri. The sequence goes on along the minus strand of NC_140968.1, from coordinate 7,777,832 downwards.
AGGTTCATTAGGCAAAGGGTTTGAATTCTTATGCAACTGAGAATCATCTGATTTTTCTCTGTTC
>NC_140968.1:7741268-7777268 GCF_056783735.1 Eptatretus burgeri | reverse complement strand
GGGCTGTGGTCATGATCTGAGCGTGTCCATCACCCCTTCCCTCCCAAAGTGGCCATGTCTATCGTTCCCTTTCTCATGCTTGCCAGCCCTCATCCCCATTGTCCCTTGCCAGATGTTTTCATTCCAGAATAATATAAAAACAATTGCTCTGTGCATTTTGGGCAGAAAGAGGATGGTGTTTGTTATTACTTGTCTTGGTATCCTTTTTCCCATGCGCATGGTGGTTGTTATTTTTATTTGATGTGTGCTGTTAATAAATGGTTTCAGACTCGGAAAGAGAAGAACTGAATTATTCACAGTAACAACAACAATTATATCACAACAAAAGCATATGTGGGGTCTGCCTCAAATTTTATTGTCATGACGATGTAAAATGCCGGAATATTTTGTCCAAGTACTCTGAAACACAAGGGGTTTGAAAGTGCAAAAAAGGCAATTTGTATTTTACAGTGTTAATGTGTATAATTAAATTGAAATAAAATAAATATTTTTAAGGTTGGAGATAAAAAAGTGGAAGCTTCCCACCGTTGATGCAGTCTTGCACACCACCCTATCGAACACGTTTAATTAGTTATTCCTGCCTGTTGTTTGTGTCCTTTATAACGTCCTTAAAAACAGTAAGTTTCCTGTTTGGAATAATTTTCAATCTTGTTTGATTACCAGGTGGAGAGAGTAAAATAATTATCTCACTCCTCTCTGTACATGTGTGATCAGGACAAATTCAGAGCCAAAGTAATAAACTTCAGGTTCGTTTTCTGATTTGTCTTCAAAATATAACATTAAATGAAATGAAGGTAAGTTGTTCCTCGATCATAAACTTACATTTGTCGATGGACAGACAGAAGTGAACCAGTTCCTCAACCACGATTGTGTGCGTGGGAAACTAATAATTGTCTTGTCTGAGTTGATTCCCGACCTGACTCTAATCTGTTGAAGGGATGTTTTGTCAGGAGGGCATTGCATCGCAATATGCACCATCCTTCTGATAGACATGAAGCCTGGCATCCCTTCTTCCAGCAATCATTGTTGGACATTAAAAATCCCACAGTGTCTTTAAAACAGAATATGAAAGTTATTATTGGCAGCCCGAACAGATTACAATGTTTTTCACTCCTGTCTGTTTGTGAACAGAATATCTCAAAAAGTTGTGGACTGATTTGGATGAAATTTGGTGGGAATGTTGGGTGTGACGCCGAGAAAATGATTAGATTTTGGTGGAGATACAGAAACATTGTAGAATTTTTGAAGTTATTCTTCACCATTGAGAGACAGAGCCAAAAACGGTATATAGCACAATATCTCAAAAAATTATGGACGGATTCAGACAAAACGTGGTGGATGAGTTGGTTCGGTGACAAGAACAAGCCGATTCGATTTTGGTTCAGGTCTGAATCCAAATCTGGCCTCACAGTGGGATACAAAATGTAAACTGTTTATCCCATCAAAGGCATACCCTCCACTGGGTCCTGTTCTTCTTAGATCCTCTTGGAGGATCTCGAAGTCTTACTCACGTTGTTGTTGTTGTTGTGGACCTTTTTGTTTCACAGCCTACAGTTTTCATCGAAACTTCCTGAAACTTGGCGTATATATGTAAAAATACCCTGCGGAGACAGTAACCATCTCAGATTGTGAAAATTCCTCCGATTAAAAAAAAGTTATGACATCAAAATATCTCCGCTAATGGAAATCGCCTAAAAAATTATCTCCGAAATTCGGCAAGCTTTTTGAATTCTGTTTGCGGGAATCGAACAGGGAATAAGCAGAGATGAATTTCCGCACATATGATACATCACTATGACGTCATATCAATTTTTATGTCGTCATTCCTATTTTTGGTTTCACAACCCAGAGTTTTCATCGGATCTTCGTGAAACTTGCCATGTATATGCAGAAAGCCCACGCGCAGACATTAACCATCTCCGATTTTGGAAATTCTTCCTCGAAAAAAAGTTGTCATATCGCCGCTAATGGAAATCGCTTCTACCATTATCTCCGAAACTAGTTTGTTTCACAGCCTACAGTTTTCATCGAAACTTCCTGAAACTTGGCAGACATATGTAAAAATACCCTGCGGAGACAGTAACCATCTCAGATTTTGAAAATTCCTCCTAGAAAAAAAAGTTATGACGTCAAAATATCTCCGCGAATGGAAATCGCCTAAAAAATTATCTCTGAAACAAGGCAAGCTTTTTGAATTCTGTTTGCAGGAATCGAACAGGGAATAAGCAGAGATGAATTTCCGCACATATGATACATCACTATGACGTCATATCAATTTTTATGTCGTCATTCCTATTTTTGGTTTCACAACCCAGAGTTTTCATCGGATCTTCGTGAAACTTGCCATGTATATGCAGAAAGCCCACGCGCAGGCATTAACCATCTCCGATTTTGGAAATTCTTCCTCGAAAAAAAGTTGTCATATCGCCGCTAATGGAAATCGCTTCTACCATTATCTCCGAAACTAGTTTGTTTCACAGCCTACAGTTTTCATCGAAACTTCCTGAAACTTGGCAGACATATGTAAAAATACCCTGCGGAGACAGTAACCATCTCAGATTTTGAAAATTCCTCCTAGAAAAAAAAGTTATGACGTCAAAATATCTCCGCGAATGGAAATCGCCTAAAAAATTATCTGAAACAAGGCAAGCTTTTTGAATTCTGTTTGCGGGAATCGAACAGGGAATAAGCATAGATGAATTAGCGCACACATGACACATCACTATGACGTCATATCAATTTTTATGACGTCATTCCTATTTTTTGTTTCACAATCCAGAGTTTTCATCGGATCTTCGTGAAACTTGCCATGTATATGCAGAAAGCCCACGCGCAGGCAGTAACCATCTCCGATTTTGGAAATTCTTCTGAGAAAAAAAGTTGCCGTCATAATATCGCCGCTAATGGAAATCGCCGACACCATTATCTCCGAAACTAGGCAAACTGTTTGAATTTTGTTTGCGGGAATCAAGCTGGGCATGAGCACAGATCATTTATCGCAAACCTGATACATCACAATGACGTCATATTCGTTTTTATGACGTCATCATTAAGAGGACGAGAATCTTCGCTCATTCGAGCTTGTTTTTAACTGCTGTTTACATGTATTGTTGCGGATTTTGAAAGCTATCACACCCAACATACAGGTCCTTCAGCTCAGTTATCTTGGTAAGTAGATGTTGCCAGTTGGGGTCCCGACCCCAGTCTAACGGGTAAATATATGTAAATGCGCTGTGAAGTTATTTTAATAGTCAGGGTTTCTTTTAGTTTGTTTTTACACCACCGACCTCACCACCAACCACACCGCATTGCCCTCACCTTCACTTCGCTCCCTTCACCTCGCTCTGGCCAATCAGGGGGGTTGCCGCTCGTTTTGGCGAATGAGAAGAATGATGAGGGCGCATGCGCAGAAGGTCGTCCGGTGTGGAGAAGCGGGGAGGGCGGAGACACCCCCCCCCCTCTCTGTGCGGAAAAAGAGATAAAAAGTGGGGATGGTTGGAGAGAATTGTGGAGAGAATCGTGAAGAGAATTGGAGAGAGAACAGGGAGAGAAGTGTTGAGAGAATTGTGAGGAGAAGAGAGGTTTTTCTTCACTGCCCTTGTCATCGCCAAGAGTGGAGATTCCCTCACCGTCTTCGTCGCCGTCAGCCCTGGCCCTCACACTCCTCCACCGCCTCCTCCCCTGATTGATCGTGGACTTGGGCGACGACCCCGTTTCACCTGAGCTGGGTTCACTGCGCTGTTCCGTCCGTCGGTGACCGGAGTTCCGGGAGGAAGGGGACGCCCAGCCACGCGCTCGTGGCCAGATAGCCAACTCTCGCTGGTCTGCAGTCCGACCGTCCTCCGGGCTGGAGATACAAATAAAGACCCATGGGGTCCGTGTGTGTGTGTGTGTGTGTGTGTGTGCGCGCGTGCGCCTGCGCCGCGTCCAATGAGTCGTGGAACTGCATAAGTGCTTGTGTGTGTATGTATATATATATGTATGTATATATATATATATATATATATATATATATATATATATATATATATATATATATATATTTGCATTCCCTTTCTGATATTTGGCATAAATCTGTCTTCTGTGTTCCCTCGGCCCCCATTGCTTTATAAATAAACCCCATTTGTTAAATGTTTTCAACTCGTCCGTGTCCATTTCTGCCATTGACTGAGTGTGTCGCGCGTGTTGTAAACTAACAAGGCCGTTGTGCCCTCGTAACGGGATAATCAGACCGACGGAACTTGGCGATTAAAACCGCTCGGCATCGCACACGGAACGGGCTCGCTAAGCGGCTCGTTTCCATACGAGTTCCGTCGAGGGTGAACTTCCCCGGGAGTCGGACAACGTGGGTACTGAGGTAAATTGAAATTGGCAATCAACCCTACCCCACGTGGTCTATCCATTGGCGAGTTCGGTCCAAAAGAAAGGACCAGTCTTCTCCAGAGTTTTCCAGAGAAGTACGATCTATCCATTCCGGGTGGTCGAGTCGAGCCGGCTCCATTGCTCCATCTGGTGGTCGTGCTCGTGGCGGACGTCCCGACACCGCAACAGTATAACCAGGCGGAAAGTTACACAACATTATCAATTATAAAATGTGATTAATCAGGTTAATTCATTTCATGCAAATGTTTCTGGTGCTGCAGGTTTTCTGGATTCATCACTTCATCAATTTACACCTTTGTTTATAAAACCCTTGGCCCAACACAGTGTTTACTTGGCCTGTTGGTGTTTTCATCTGAACCTCTGGCTCATGATGCAGTGAATTGAAGTTTAAATCCCATGTACTCAATGTTTATTAATTACATACTGATGACCTTGACATTCATGAAAATGTACACTGACGTGGACTGATGGAGTTGGCCGAAATCTCATCTCAGGAAATTTCAATGAATAAATAAAATGTTTTTTTGTTTGTTTGTTTGAGTAAGAATCTTTGGATCACTCACTCCGGCATGTGGGAGTGAAACAGGAATTTAGTGTAAAACCAAAACCATGTTTTTACAGGTTCATGGGAAAGGAAATGTTTGTTTTCCCTTGTTGTTGAAGTGATATCTCAAAAGGAACATGTCAGTTTGTGGAGTTCAGTAACATCATGTGGATTGTACTTTGGACCAAGTCACTCGAGTGAACTAACCATGTGGATTGTACTTTGGACCAGGTCACTCGAGTGAACTAACCATGTGCTGCAGATATTGATGTTCGGATTGTAAATTTGTGTTTCAATGCGGGAAAATAATTTATTTTTATGGTTTTGTATAACAGCCGATTGCTGCTGGTTGCATCATTGCTGGAAGTTCGGCTGTGCCGGTGATGCACGACCCCTTGTTTCCAGGAAGCCAGTCCTTGTTTTGACGATCTCAGGATGACGGGGGCTCCACCTCAACACGTGGTGTTGTGTATCGACCGGACCCGAGAGGGAGCGATGAGGAAGAAGACTCGGGGTCAGAGGTCAGGAGGTGTATAGTGAAAACCTTGTGACGTTCCGATGTCGGTTTAATAAAAACGTTGAGAATATTGATTCCTCATTCTTGGAGTATTTTATAAAATAACAAAACCGTCAAATACAATGGTGGAGATCAGTGAAAACAAGGAGAAAAGTGAACACGAGGAGGAAGAAGAAGAAAAATGAAAGGACGATGAAGAACTTCCGGGTTGTTGTTCCTGTAAACCTCGATCCGAGATCCTCGTGGTCGGGACGGGACTGATGGGAAGAGGTATTTTGGGTATTCTAATTTCACACTAAAAACGTGAATCTAAAGAAATAATACTTTTATGTTTCTTGACGACGTCGATGAAGGAAAGTTAAAGGAGTTTTTATTGAATGTTTGTTGAGGTGTTTGATTGTTAATTTCATGAGGTGTTTTTCACTCCTTTTGTTTATAATCAAATCATCACTAAACTTCCTTCAACGATGTTAAACCTCATTCTTCCTTTTTTTAACTACAAAACTACCAGAAACATTTTATAATTGACTTGAATATCCAATTTGATCTCCAAACGAGGAGTAACGAGGGAACGAGGTTCGATTACCGACTTTATCTGTTCTGTGGGGTTTTTAACGTTCATAATCTGAATGAAGATGAAAACCCTGATTAATAATCTATAAACTCAAAAATATCGTGTGGGTCGAAAATGTAACATTCCTCGTTAACCTTCCACCGACATTCCATCTGACTGGCCCCCACCGCCCTGCCTCCAACCAGACTGCCCCCGCCATCCTGCCCCCCATCAGGCTGGCCCCCGCCGCCCTGCCCCCCTTTCAGGCTGGCCCCCCGCCGCCCTGCCCCCCATCAGGCTGGCCCCCGCCGCCCTGCCCCCCATCAGGCTGGCCCCCCGCCGCCCTGCCCCCATCAGGCTGGCCCCCCGCCGCCCTGCCCCCATCAGGCTGGCCCCCCGCCGCCCTGCCCCCCATCAGGCTGGCCCCCGCCGCCCTGCCCCCCATCAGGCTGGCCCCCCGCCGCCCTGCCCCCCATCAGGCTGGCCCCCGCCACCCTTTCCCCAATCATACTGGCCCCCGCCGCCCTGCCCCCAATAGTACTGGCGCCACCACCTTTCCCTAAATCAGCCTGGCTCCTGCCACCCTGCCCCCAACCGGGCTGGCCCTACCCCCCCCCCCATCAGGTTCCGAAACATCTCCCATCCATGTACAAATCTAGTTTGTGAGATGACGGTGTAGAACTTGTTGAACAGGATATTTATCTTCTCGGAAAGTGTAAATTCATGATGAATCTGTGAGAAAGTTCAAGTAAAAGTAAATTGAGATGTTTGTTTGTTTTTTTCTCTCCACACGTGGATTTCAGAAGGTGGAACGGAGCCCTCCAGGTGTGTGTATAATGTGTGTATCATCACTTCAATATATGTGTTTATATTCACCCCTTGGTTGCATCGGTATGTATGTATGTATGTATGTATGTATGTCTGTCTGTATGTGTGGATGGATGTATTGTTACAGATTTGGAAACCTTGTGCACACAAGCAGCCAGAGTCCCCATAGTACAGTTATTTCAATAAGAATGTGTTTTGTCGTTAGAATCCATCCCCAATGTATAATGGGAATTTCGTGTGTGCGCTTGGAGTGATTTTAAGTCAGGTTTTTATTAAATCCACAACAACAACAACAGCGACGCCGACCCACACTCGACCCCGTCGCCATTGCCCATGTGTTTTTGGCTGAGGGCGTGGGCGGAGCCTCCGTCGCTTCGGATCGAGGCTCTTCCCCAAGGCAGGGCATGGACGTTTCCTCCAGCGAATGAGCGAAGGGCGAGCATGACACGCATGCCCCAGCCAATCGGGAGGTGACCACGAGTCGTCCCACAAACCCTCGTCCAATCAGATGGTGAGTGGCGAGGAGAAGAGAACCCTCCCACCTCAGAAGAGTCGAATGGTGGTCAGGACCAGGGTTCGGCAGAGAGAGGAGTTCATGGAGATTGCCGAGCAGTCTGTCGTCGTGGCTCAGTGGTTGTCGACGAGGGCTCTGCAGACGGTCGTGGTCGTGGTTTAGAGTGGTCTGCTGTCCTTTGGGGGGCAAGTCTGGTGACCGAGCAGCCAGGGTCGTGGGCAATGGACTTCAGGTCGTGGGTTCGAGTCCCACCGTGGTGGTTCGGGTCGGTGTGACCGCACGAGGCGGCCCAGCTCTACCGACTAAAGACCCACAGGGTCCAGTTTCTTTTGGGTGTGTGTGTGTGTGTCCCCGTGGGCCCCGTCTGTAAGTAGAAACTGTAAAGTGCCTGTGTTCCTTGGTTTGCATTTCTTTTATTCATTATAACTCTGCTCTGTGTCTCCCCTCCCGGATTATTCTTTATAAATAAACCCCCGTGTTAAATGTTCCAGTTTGTTGTTCGTGTTTTCTTTCATTGACCCAGCACGGTGTGGGTTTGAGAAATAGTAAGGCCGTTTGTGCTGTACATTGTTCATTTGGTCCGGCGTGGCCTTGGTGGCTTCTTCTTGGTTACGCTGCATCCGAGTCGGTGATAGCGACTCGGTTCGGACAAAGTCGGTCGAGGGTGTGGTTTTCCCCGGTAGTTGGACGTCGTGGGTACTTAGGTATATTGAAATTAGGCAATTAACCCTACACCACGCCGTCGAAATATTGGCGACCATGGTCCGCAAAGGGACCCTTGAGCTTTCGGAGTTGTCCGAGAGTCACGACCTAAATTCTGGGTGTTCGGTGGGAGACGACTCTACTGCTCCACCTTGTGGTCGTTTATCGCCACTGAACCCTGGCCCACAACAGTCTGGAGTGTTGTCCAGGCTCGAATGAGAGCTAACAAACAACGTACAGCAAGAGGGGAGGGAGAGGGAAGGACAAAACAGTGGGGAACAAGAGGGGGAGCACTCGGGAGAGTGCAAAACCTCCGCCGCCAATACTGCTGGGTCACTCAAGTGAACCTTCTATCTTATTCATTAAATATGATGTCAACAGTGCTGACAGTAATCGTTCTTTTCTCCAACATTTTTTTTTTGGGGGGGGGGGGTTGGAAATCACTTAAAACATGTAAAAATGCAAAAAAAAAAATTGAAATTTTCTTGAAAAAAAACTTGCAAAAATTTTTTTTTTCTCGAACAATTTTTTTTTGGGGGGGGGGACCAAGTCCAAAATTTAATGGCATGATCCTTGGACCATACCTTACCCCCCCACCAAGTTTCGTCGAAATCCGTCAGTTTTTCCGTAATACTGTTCACAAACAAACAAACAAATAAACCAACGTATCTTGCCAAAAGGTGACCACATGTGACTTCTTTCAGGTCACACTGAGGTGAACAGAGCTGCTATCCACCAGGAGCGACTCCTTGAGGAATATCTGCCTACGAGAGAATGCGATGACAATCGTTCTCCAGAGTAACCATGAAAAATATGTTTGCCTCATAACGTCACCAAATGACGTCATAATGTCTCAAGCTTGACATATCTAGAAAGCACTCAGAGGTGTTCAATTTGAAGCACTACACGATATGGTTCCTAAAACTTTGATTGGGTCAAAATTTGGGTCATTGAGTCAACAAAACAAAACAGTCAACAAAAGATTGGGTCAAAAAAAAAAAAAACTATTTGACCTTGGGGTCAAATATGTTTGACCTCTGGCGCTAACCATGAAGGTCAAGGCCAATCGCCACCAAAAACTAATCAGCTGAGCGCCAGACCATGTACGACATTCCCATAAAGTTTGGAGACGAGTAGATTAAAATTACTCAAAAAATAAGGGTTTCGGCGACTCCCCTGATTTGCGACAGTGACCTTGACCTTTGACCTTGACCTTCAAAATTTTGTGCGCTGAAAGGGATCTCTATAGGCCTCTGATATGCGAAGTTACAAAAATTTCCGATGATAACTGTGCCCTGCAGAATTTTTTATACGTGATTACAGACAAACAAACAAAAAATAAATAAATAAAAAACATACAAGCTGACGAACATTTCTTGCAAAAACTTTTGCAAAAAAAAAAAAAGATTTGGCCTCACCGCAGAAGATACCAATGATCCTGAATGCCTTTGTTTCTGCAGCGTGAAGCTTAGAAAGGTAAGAGGCAGGAGCACCAGCCCAGAGGGGAGAGCAGTGCTCCATCAGGCTGTGGACGAAAGCTTTGTATGTGGTCAGGAGCACTTTTTTTATCTCCAAAGAGCTTTTCTGTGTTTCAGGATGGGATTGGCAGAAGACAGACAGCAAGAGCCTATTATTAGAAAAAGATGGTGGGGCCAGGGCCGGATTGAGGAGCAGGTGACCCAGGAGACCGCCTGGGGTGCTGGCTTTGTGTGACCCAGCCAGGAAGGTATAACAGGTATGAACAACGAAATTTAGCACAGGAGGTGGCAATTCAGATTTGGTCGATCACATCTGTGCAACACCAACACCACGATTCAGATTAGATATATCCGTTGAGCTTACGACTCAATTTAATAAGGGGATTGGGGAGGGGGATGGGAGTGTGGGGATGAGAATAGTGGGACAGGTGCAGGGTTATCACCAGGGTGTTAATAAACGAATAATTCGGTGGCTGGGAAAAGGAGGGTGGGGAGCTGCTGTTTTGGGGTGAACAATAAACAACATCAATCCCACAATATCCCATGACAAGTCCCTTGCTTCCCCTTCATCACTGACTGCCCCTCACTGCTGCCTGCCCTGATTGCCCCCTCTCCACTGCCTGCCGTGACTGCCCCTTTCCACTGCCTGCCTTGACTTCCCCTCACCACTGCCGACCCTGACTGACTCTCACCACCCCATACCCCCTCATGAGGCATTCAAATGTTGAACAAATGGAAAGGGGGCTCTGAAGACGACGACTTGCATGGGGCTTCAGTTCATCTGGGGCTGCTCCTGGGTGGTGGCAGTTGCAGATTCGAAGCAATAGAGCTCACATTGAATAAAGGGAAATTCATAAATTCATTCATTGGAAGCATGTGCCACAGTGCACCACTGCATCCACTTTGCACTTGTACTCCAGGGCCTTCCATCTGGCCATCCCCAAGGCAAATGCCTGACCCATCCCCATCACTTAAGGATAGGACATTCCAGACACCGCATCGAAGGGATGCCTCAGATTAACTTGAAGAGACACGTCTGGTGGACGACACCACAGCACCACCACAACACACACGACAGTGCGTTTTGTGGTGGTCGGAGGACAAATACCACCACCAACTTCCAAGGAAAGGTAAGCAACTGCAGGAGGATGTCTGCAGATGCAGTTGCCACCAGATATGTATGGTTGTTGGCTCACAAGTAGCTCCTCTGCCCTTGTGGCAGGTTTTTTATTTAATCCTGCTGGGTGTCCATGAAAGGGAAATGAGAAAGAAGAAAAGGAATAGGAGGTTCTTCCCCCACCATGGCTTTTCTGCTTGTTTTATCCTTGTTTTGTACAGCCATGGTGTTGCTGTTGATGCATTTCTGTTTTTGTCTCTGGACATTGATTATATGCTTATTGATGAAACAATAATGAGGGTGGGAGTGGTGAGGTGGCACTTTAGTTTTTGGATCTTTCATTTTGTTTGCAGTGCCTGCTGGTTGCATCATTGCTGTGAGTGTGGCTGTGCCGCTGATGTAGTGCCCCCTGTATTTACAAGAAGAAATTTTGAATTTGGTCAGCGTGCAAGTGATAGCTGGCCTCGTCTTCGAGAAAGACTCCATGGGATCTTTAATGTCTCCCAACTAATGCTGTGAGAGGGGATGCCCAGTTGAACGTTCATCTGAAGGACGGCACACGTTGATCCCTTTCCCAATCTGTGAAACACCATGGTGACAGTTTTTTGCCGTGTCGGGATTCAAACCCAAGCAAGACAACTCGGGGTCAGTATGCCTCCCTCAAGTCCATCCTGCAAGCTCACATGGAGTGAACAAACTGACTGCAAATCCCTGCATTTATTGGATAAAATACAGAGTAAAGAAAATAACGTACAAATCTAAAGACGACGATGGTTCACGAGCGGTATTTGACGATGTAGATAGTTACAGGAGTCAAGGATGAGACAATGTGATAATGTTTGACCAAGTTATAAAAATGATCAACATGATGTGGTACGAGTGACAGGTTATTTGCTGCAAAATATCGAAAACCCGGTTTCGTTCAACAACTTTAAAAATTTGACCTTTGCATAACCTTAAAAGGTCACAAAACAATGTTGGGGACATTAAAATAAGGAAACAGGATACGTACTTTTGCTTATTGGAGTTAGTTCGTCGAAGAAGGTCGAAAACCCAGTTCGATTCTCACAACTTTGAAAATTTGACCTTTGTGAACTTTAAAGGTCAAAGGTCAAGGATTATGACCTTTGGTGGAAAACTTCTTCTGGAACATTCCAGGAACAATATAACATCATCTGGACTCTGGAATTTCGCACTCCTTGGATTATCCATAATTTGATGAAATCAACGTAAAAACAGATTTGAAGGGGGTGCCACGGGCAAGGTGTTCGAGATGGAGCAAAATGGTTTGAAGACTTTAGGTGGGGAATGACCTCAACATTATGCATAAAAAATATTGTCATCTTAGCTCTCAAAGTTTGGGCGGTCGTATGATTTTTATGTCAAAATTCGTAATTTTCTTCATGACCTTGTGACCTTGATCTTGGGACGAAAATGAAAAATCGAGCTCAGTGGGGCTATGCATTTGCCATTGGGCTAACCAAATACTGAAACCCCTGCCAGATTCGACAAACCCCTCAGAGAAGATGGATTTTTATGTCAAAATTCGCAATTTTCTCAGTTTGTGACCTTGACCTTGGGACGAAAATAAAAAAAAGTCGAGCTCTGTGGGGCTATGCAGGTGCCATTGGGCTAAGTAAATACTGAAACCTCTGCCAGATTCGACAAACCCCCTCGGAGAAGATGCAAATTGAAATCGGCTACCCCCTAAAAACACAATTCGCAATTTTCTAAGTTCGTGACCTTGTGACCTTTACCTTGGGATGAAAATGAAAAATCGAGCTCCGTGGGGCTATGCAGGTGCCATTGGGCTCACTAAATAGCGAAACCCATGTCAGATTCGACAAATCCCCTTGAGGAAGATGCAAATTGAAATCGGCTACCCCCTCACAACACATGTTTTTTGGGCGTGGCTCCGCCCACAATGGGCGCACCACGCCCATTTTCAGGAAAACACAACAAGATCACAATATAAACCTCCCACCAAAATTTTATCAGGATCGGGTCAAAACCCACGGAGCTATGCTCGGGACAGACAGACAGACACACACACACAGACAGACAGACACACAACAATAACGAATATAGTGGTCACTTATTTTTTTCGTGAAAACATTTTTTCGTGAACCAATAACCTTTCCTTTGTTAATATAAGCATTGTGTCCCTGACAGGTCATCGGTGAAATGGACACATTCTTGGAATGGCTCCAATCACAAGGTCTGAGAACAGAAACAGCCCAAGCAGTGATCAATGTTCTTGGAATTGAGAATCGGAAGGTTCTTCAAGCTTGTGGAGACTCTGATGCATTGCGAACAGAGCTCCTCTCTCTCGCCAAAGAGAAATTTAAATTTGCAATGTATGCCGACTTTTGTAAGTTTGTGAATTCTTTTTTGAAGCCGCAGGTTCTCCAGCTTGCAGGCTCTTCTCTGTTGGGAAGTCTATTCATCAACTTGGAGAATGTTATTCAAGAACTTTCCAGTTTCTGCAAAAAGTTTATTGGATTCCAAAATGTGCAGCTGGAAAATATTCCTGGTGTCCGTGGAATCCGTTTCAGTGATGTCTGCAACCTCCATGATCAGGATGATGGATTAACAACCAAGTCTGGTATGTCACTATTTTATACACCTGAGCATATCAAGAAGTACCTTGATGTTCAATCATGAATGTGTTTTTTCTTGCAACTTAAGGAATCTTTTTTTGGAACAATTTTGTTTTGAAAACGTTTAGATTCTTGATCGACAGTGAATGTTGTTGTTTTTGTGTCTGCATTGTCGAGGCTCCAGTGAGGGCGAACACACACTGTACAACAAGGTGGGCAGGAGACGAGTAGTGGAGAGGGAAGGGCAAAACAGTGGGGAACAGAGCTATTCGGAGAACTGTGGAAGGGAGAGGGATGGGGTGGGCTAGACAGGGTAAACAAGATGGACACCACAGGAACTTTGAGAACCTTGCACGACAGGGAACTTTCGGGAAGGAAAACAGGGAATTGGATTGAAAGAGATGCCATTTGGGGTGCATTTACGGGGGAGGAAAAGATCGTGGTTTTGGATTGGGGAAGATTGGAGGTGGTGGTGAACAGGTATTTTGAAGACCTGGTTGGAAGAGTGGGATTGAAGAGAGAGTGTGCGAGTTTTTTTCCAAAGGCAAGAAAAAAGTGGAATGAAAGTGTGAAGGTGAGAAGTGATTCTGCGGAAATATGAGGGCCACACGTTGGCTGTGACAGGAGAGTGAGTCTGTGAGCCATGAGTGGAGATGGCCTTGGATACCATAGGAAGAGAATTTGGTGAGCAGGGCAGGGTGCCAGAGCGTGTCAACAGCACGCCATATGTCGAGGGATATGGCTCTGATTTCATGTCCATTGTTGGGAGAGCAGAAGCAGCATATCTCGAGTGGAGTGACCTGGTCTGACACCAAATTGATTGTCGAAAATAAAGCCATTGGAGAAGGGGAAGGATTTAATGTCTGAAGCAATGAGGGGTTCCATAACTTTGCTGATGATTGGGAGTTGGCTGATTGGTTTGCAGTTGCAGGGATCTGTTTTTCCACCTTTTTTATGCAGGACGGAAATGTTAATATCTGTTTTCATTTCTGCATGAGCGGTATTCATCGTTCGTGCACATGATAAGATGGCCCTCAGCGCAACAGAGTCTTGTCTATTCCCTTTCCATCAAGACTCATTGGCTTGGAAATACACGATTTATTTACACTTTATTTTGGGTTTCATTTTCACATTGGAGTTGCAGGATATTTGAGTCATCACACCGCAAGATTTTCCTTGACAGTTCGTTCTCACGGTCAAACATGGCTGTGGACTTGGATCATTTACCTCAAGTCCCACTTTTTTCCATTGACGTCGACACCCACCTTTTTCCATCGGCAATCGACACCCTGTTCAGCAGCTCTATGGATGCTAATTGACTCTTCTTCGTATTGCGCTGGACAGAGGTGATAATTGCTGTTGATGTTCTGTGGGCGCTTCGTGTTTCTGCTCGGTTGTTCTGGCGGTGCTTGTCCAGCGCCCCGATCGTGGCGATGTGAGCCAGGCCTGCATTAATTGGGAGTTGCATCTCGTTTGGACAGGAGAGAATGACCACGAGAATGGACGGTTGGAGGACATGTGCAGCGATGCGCCAGTCGGCAAGCTGGATTTGGCTGAAGTCGTGTTTGAGGCTCTGCTCACACTGGTCGCCTATAAAAGGACAGCAGGACTGTCTTTTTGGCAGTCTGTTGGTGAGAGATCCAACTGATGCTTTTTGACAGCTCCTGACAGTTGGGAACAGCAGCAACAGCAGTTGGTGACAGTTGAGCTGTTCCTTCTGGTTCTGCTCGGTTCTTGGTACTTGACGTTCGTGATTTGTGGGGGTGACCATGTGACGTCGGTTAGTGTTCAAGCCTGTTTGTGGGTGGGTGAACGGTGAGGCAGGGCACTGGCAGCGGAAACGAGCCAAGCTGTAGAGAGCTCATTTGGAGAGGTCGCCCAAGCCACACTCACACATTTTGTGTGATTTTCGGAGACACATGATGATTTCTGCCGTGGTGAGCCGAGACCGGATTTATTTTTCCCCCTTGCGACACTGCCAAGGATGTACCGGCGAAAAGGATCGGATCATTTGGAATAAAGTCCCACGAACCGAGGAGTCAGACCATGCTGAATCAAATGAAGGAAAAGACAAAAATGAGCTGGGAACATTTCTAATCGTAACTTATTTACAAGCAAGTGAGGAAAAATATGTGGTGCAGGGAATAGTTTATTTTGGGTGTGTTGTGCAGGGAAAGAAAGAAATTTGAGAGGTGCGGCAATATTACAAGCAACTTACAAAAGCGGACACAGAGCAGACTTAACCCGAAATAATAGCAATAATAATAATAAGCTAATGCAATCTCACTTATGTCGACAGGCGCGAGGACAGCACGCACACGCACACAAAACCAGATGAAGAGTTTATATTAAAGCGAGAAAGGAGAAGAAGTTGAGGCTGCCGTCTCTCGGTACTTTGTACAATTGATTGCCCGAACGCGCCATCAATATGTTTGGGGGGAATGCTCCGTGGTGCCATACCACCCCGAAAGCTGGTGCGTCATCTCTTGCTTCGTGCAGCTCGCGTCGAGACGTGACCGTCGGCGTGAAGAAGCTGCTTGAGTTTGGAGGGTAAAGTCAAGAGCGATCGGACGGAGTGGAAGGGAGGACCAGGTGGGTGGGTGGAGTCAGCAACGTTGAGGCTGAGTCCAGGCGATGAAGAATGGAGACGAATGACAGAGCAAGAACGGCCCCAAGATCCAACTTTTATAGACCCTGCAGTGTGGGGTGGCGGGCCACCGCAACGCGATGCGTCATCACCTGAATCGGCTCCCCTGATTGGCCCCGCTCCCCTGCACGGCCAGGCCACGATGGCCCGAAACGGCGACATTCCGCTTCCAGCCAGGTGACCCCGAGCCGTGAAAATGTCCTGCTCCGACCCCACGACATGATATGAATCGCCCACACCGATCTCCGCATCATGAATTGCCTTGCAACAACCCCGGGCCGTGCCCTGATGACCAGCTGAGGGTGGCGTCCGTCGCACATGCTTGCCCAGAGGTCAGAAGACGTTCATCCGTGGGGAACATTCTCGGCCGCCAGCGAAGACAGACTGTAAGGTGTTATAATCAACCCATGCACAAACGGAAAGATGGGTCCATTCGTGCCCTGTTCTGTTCGATAATCAAGTGTCCCGAGCTTAGCACGGATCCCCCTTCGAGCACGTTCCGTACAGTGAGCGCGGATCCGCCATGGCCCACGTGATCAGCGCTCGCTTTCGCCCGATTCCATTATTGTGTGTGCGGGGCCAACACTGATCTGTGTCAGGGTTTGAGGGGAACGCTTGGATATAATAATTGCATGGAGGTTTCGAATGAAAAGGATATAGAAATCAGTTTCCGCTGGAGAAATGGAGGGAAAAGAGAATGCCGATATAATTCGTCCAGAAATGGGTTGAAAAGTACGCGCTGCCCGTATCTTGCACATTTGTGTCCCGTAGTTGTTGTTTTTGTTGTTGTGTAGTTGTTGTTTTTCGATTAATAATTATCGGCCTATGACATTGTAGCTATTGGCACCAAGCTGCTAGCGACGTTCTCGCCGAGATATTAGTTTCAATGCAACCAGCAATCTCATCCCAGATCATCCGAAGCTCGAGTTGATCGCCGCAAAATCATCGCCGCATCGCCGCAAAATCTGGGTTGAGGGATCGCTTGAGGACAGGAGTTCTGCGCTGTCAATGCTCATCCGGTGCCCCCACGGCCTTTCTATTCCCCTGCCCTGGTCACGCACGTGCTGCACGTGTTGGCCTGTGTGAGGACCCAAATTCACATTTACCTCAGAAATAAGCAGAAAATAAGAGTAGAAATGAAGTGAGTGGTGCAAGGAAACCGAGCTGTGAGATCCCAGCAATGCACGTCCTGTTGTCCCGCCAGACAAAAGGGAAGGGACTATCTTTACGTGCATTCATAGAATAACTGTCTCACGACCGTGAAATGTTGCGTGCCATTGCCTTGGAGGCATGCGATTCTGAGAACTGCAACAATATATATATATATATATATATATATATATATATATATATATATATATATATATATATATATATATATATATATATATATATATATATATATATATATATATATATATATATATATATATATATATATATATATATATATATATATATATATATATATATATATATATATATATATATATATATATATATATATATATATATATATATATATATATATATATATATATATATATATTGTTGCAGTTCTCAGAATCGCATGCCTCCAAGGCAATGGCACCCAACATTTCACGGTCGTGAGACAGTATATATAACAATATATATTCTGAGAACTGCAACAATATATATATATTCTGAGAACTGCAACAATATATATATATATATATATATATATATATATATATATATATATATATATATATATATTGTTGTGGTTGAGGAAATTCGCAAACCACCATTCAGGTCCCGTAGGTGAGATATCTCTAAGTACATGTGTAGTTAGGCCCAAACCCGTTGTTTAGAGGGAATAAATGTCATTCATTCGAGCTGCGACCCTTTAAGATAGCCGTTTTTCTGTTCTATCTTCATTTTGAACCAACCACGTCTCAACCTCCATCACACAACAACCACCAACCGCAACGCCGCTTCACAACAACAACAACGCCAACAGCCACGACCTTTACCTTCACAACTCGCTCTCGCAATCATCGCATCACCGCCATTCCAAGCGTCGCCATGGCAATCACCGCCACAATAAACCCTCCACCACCTTCACCTCTCCTACTTCGCCGGCCATTCCCGCGCCGCTTGTGAACGCCGAGCGTCAGGCTGTCCTGGTCTCGTGCGGGACGCGCGCTGAGCCGCGGGTACAAAGAGCGGCCTTTCCGAGGGGAAGTCGGATCAGGAATGATTCACGCCCACTTCTGTTCTGTCCTATCAGCGAGCGCGGGGCGATTTGGCCCCGCCTCCAGGCGCATCGGAGTGGAATCGATATATGCAGATTCGAGGATCAGGAATGATTCACGCCCACTTTTCCTCCGTCCAATGGGCGAGCGTGGCTCCGCTCCCGAGCCGATCCTGATCCGAAAATCTGCATATGGTTTCTCCTGCTGACGATAAAGCGCCGAGCGCGGGGCGAATCGAGAGAGAGAGAAGAGTTTCTGTTTCGGGCTCGAGTGAGAGAAGAGTTTCTGTTTCGGGCTCGAGTTGGGAAGACTTTCTGTTTTAGGCTCGGGTGGAGAGAGTTTCTGTTTCGGGCTCGGGCGAGTTGTGGCGGCGGCAGCGAAGTGTGGCAGCAGCAGTCAAGACGGGTCTGGAGGAGAGTCGGTCTGTCGGGGTTCGGAGTCTGTCGGGGAGCTGCAGAGAGGAGAAGCCGGGAACGCGTCGAGGGCGCAGTGGAGTCGCTCGTCGCGGGACCCAAGCAAGCCAGCTATCCTCTTTCCCCAGAGCATCAACAACCCCCCCCTCTGTTTACCCCCCGTGCTGAGATAGTTCGAAAAGGGGGCCCCGTTCCCATCCCATTTCAGGCAGTGCCAGCGAGGCCCGCGGAATCGGGGCACCGCCGCCATTTTGTGGCTCATCACAAGGCGGGTAGGCTCTGCCCGGTCTCGCGCCCACAGACCACGTCTGCCCCCTTGTATTCGAGGGTGGCCCTTTTCTTTTGATTTTGAGTATATGTGTTGTCGGCGCCGTCTGTAAAGTAAAACTGTGTACGTGTTGCCGTGTGCTCGCGTAGTCGGTAGTAGATCTGCA
Organism: Eptatretus burgeri; assembly: GCF_056783735.1. Lineage (NCBI taxonomy): Eukaryota > Metazoa > Chordata > Myxini > Myxiniformes > Myxinidae > Eptatretus > Eptatretus burgeri. The sequence continues at coordinate 7,758,322 of NC_140968.1, read as the reverse complement.
TTGTGTTTCTTTTGTTACATTTGCTTTTGGTGCATAATTGTTGTGTTTCTTTTACATTTGCTTTTGGTGCATAATTGTTGTAATTGTATATGTGTGCTTTCCGTTTGCCGCGGAATAAATGTGCCTTATGTTGAACTGTCTTTCCCGTTTCGCTTCGTCTTTTCTTTAATTGAATCTCCATCTTACTTCACGTAAAGGGTTGGTCGTGGGCTAAATACGCCCGATAATTAATCGGAACCGTCGAGGTTGACGATAACACCGCTCGGTTATCCCGATAGTACGGAACGGTTCGCTTAAAGTGGCCCGTGTCCGAAGTCGACCTGCGGCGAGGTGCGATCGCCCGGTCTACCCTCCGTGTGGGTACTTAGGTAGGTCGAATTTGGCGAACAACCCTATCCCACGCGGGGGGCCGATTGGCACGATCGTGGTGAGGCCGAAAGGCCCAGCCGTGACTAGTTCCCGGCGTTAGTCCGAGAGGGTCACGACTGGATTGTCCGTCCGGTGGGCGACGTGCCGCGATTCGAGTTACGTGGTTATGTATATGTATATGTATATGTATATGTATATATATATATATATATATATATATATATATATATATATATATATATATATATATATATATATATATATATATATATATATATATATATATATATATATATATATATAGCACCGCGAGGAGGAGTGATTGAAGGGACACATCGGCCATTTTGGAGTTAATGCCATTTCGCACTATTTTAACCCTTTCCTTATCATCATATCATTAAAAAATGTCGCTTACATCACGGGGCCTCATATACATATATCTAAATTTTCTCATTCTAAACACCTCGTTTTATCTACCGCAATGGTGGCAGCATTATTTAGCCTCGTTCCAACAGTGGAAGTGACATCTTGCATACTACTTATTGATGGGATTTACATGTGGCAGTGTTTTCAACTTCATGTCCTTCATCATTTTTAGGTGATGTTTATCCTTCAAATGTGGTTCATTTGTCTCACAAACTTTAAGATATGTTTCTGCAAAGGAAGATTCAGATGTCCATTTGATAAACGGCAGTCCTGTCTGTTTTGCAACATATGAGCAGAAACAAACAAAATTAACATTGACTTTTGAATTCATGGTTCATAAAATTTTCGAAATTGCTCAATATTTTGAGTTTTCAGTTTCTCTAAAATAACTTATTGTTGTTTGTTTTTGTAGAACAATCAAGAAGTCCAGTTGGGCAGATACGGTCCAGGAGCAGCTTTACGATGAAGATGATATCTATTTTGAAGCAGCAATCCCAAGAACAAGGCTCCAAATGCAAGTGTGCAGCTGGTGAAAACCACACAAAGATAAATATTGAATCAAACAAACCCAAAAAGGTTATGGAAAGGCAAATGTGTTGTAAATGTAAGATATGCAGTGGAGATTCATCAAACCTCAAAATACACATGAGGACCCACAGGGGAGAACGCCCACACAAATGCTCTGTTTGTGATAAAGGTTTCTCTAATAACAGCAGCTTGAAAATACATACGAGGATACACACAGGGGAGCGTCCTCACAAATGCTCTGTCTGTGATAAAGATTTCTCTGAAAAAGGCAAGTTGAAAATACATATGAGGATACACACAGGGGAGCGTCCTCACAAATGCTCTGTCTGTGATAAAGATTTCTCTGAAAAAGGCAGTTTGAAGATACATATGAGGATACACACAGGAGAGCGTCCTCACAAATGCTCTGTCTGTGATAAAGGTTTCTCTGTAAAAGACAATTTGAATCGGCATATGAGGATCCATACAGGAGAGCGTCCTCACAAATGCTCTGTCTGTGATAAAGGTTTCTCTGTAAAAGACAATTTGAATCGGCATATGAGGATCCATACAGGAGAGCGTCCTTACAAAAGCTCCATTTGTGATAAAGGTTTCTCTGTAAAAGGCAGTTTGAAAATACACATGAGGATCCACACAGGAGAGCGTCCTTACAAATGCTCGATCTGTGATAAAGGTTTCTCTAAGAAAGGCAGTTTGAAAATACATACGAGGGTCCACACAGGAGAGCGTCCTTACAAATGCTCCATATGTGATAAAGGTTTCTCTCAAAAAGGCGATTTGAATAAGCATATGAGGGTCCATACAGGAGTGCATCCTGACAAATGCTCTCTCTGTGATAAAAGTTTCTCTCAAAAAGGCAATTTGAAAATACATATGAGGATCCATACAGGAGAGCGTTCCAACAAATGCTCCATATGTGATAAAGGTTTCTCTCAAAAAGGCAGTTTGAAAATGCACATGAGGATCCACACAGGAGAGCGTCCTTACAAATGCTCCATATGTGATAAAAGTTTCCCTCATAAAGGCAGTTTGAAAATACACATGAGATTCCATACAAGAGAGCGTCCTTACAAATGCTCCATATGTGATAAAAGTTTCCCTCATAAAGGCAGTTTGAAAATACACATGAGGATCCACACAGGAGAGCGTCCTTACAAATGCTCCATATGTGATAAAAGTTTCCCTCAAAAAGGCGATTTGAAAAGACACATGAGGTTCCATACAGGAGAGCGTCCCAACAAATGCTCTATCTGTGATAAAGGTTTCTCTCAAAAAGACAATTTGAATAAGCATATGAGGATCCACACAGGAGAGCGTCCTTACAAATGCTCCATATGTGATAAAGGTTTCTCTCAAAAAGGCGATTTGAATAAGCATATGAGGATCCACACAGGAGAGCGTCCTTACAAATGCTCCATATGTGATAAAGGTTTCTCTCAAAAAGGCGATTTGAATAAGCATATGAGGATCCACACAGGAGAGCGTCCTTACAAATGTTCTATCTGTGATAAAAGTTTCTCTCAAAAAAACAAATTGAATCAGCACATGAGGATCCATACAGGAGAGCGTTCAAAGAATCCACACAAAAAGAACAGACAAAAATACACGAATGAGAAAACGAAGCATTCTTTCAAAACATCGGAATAAAAGAAGCCCCAGGTACAACACAAAAATATCCGTAAAATAATCGGCAAAGAGTACCTACGCATAATAAGACTAATTTTGAAGTCATCCCTCTCTCCAATGAACAAAACCAAAGATATAAACCAACTTGCAGTGCCGGTATTCCAATTTTGCTGTGTAATTATAAATTACATGAAACGAATGCTCGCCCTAACTATTCACAAGATGTTCCACAAAAACCAATGCATACCGAGGGTGTACTTACCTGGACAAGAACGAGTAGGTTGTGTGATGGAGCTTAACCAAGTGCACAGAACATCGTGTGTCAGACCAGCAGAGTATGTGAAAATCTCAACAGACAATTGTATGAGATTTGTACACGACCAAGAAATCAACAAACCAGAAAAGGGATCCTTATTCCATTTGGCAACAAACTTCAAAAAACCGGTGTAAATGATGGATACTGCACAAGAAAACGAAACAGAAACAAACACAGCCCCAATGATTGCAAAGAAGAAGAAAAAAAACGACAAAAAGAAATATCAGCAGATATACTCTGACAAATGGGAGTGATAAAAGAGCAGGAAGATTTAAAACAGAGCTTGACAGGACAGAGATTGACAAGCATGACCCAGTGGAATGGCTAAGAAGAGGTCTAATTAATTGGGATGGAGAACGAGGCATCATAAATGCTCATCATCACAAACTGATGCCTTTAAGAAAATGGTGGGATGTATGGACATCACAAACCAAGCACTGCGTCCAGACATGGTGCTCAAACACAAAAAGGAAAAGTCAGCACTGTTCTTTGAGGTTTCAGTTCCCAATGACTGTGGATGACATGCCACAGAAATCAGAAAAATTAGGTCAAGATGACCTCAAAATTGAAGAAAGCTGAAATTGTACCAGTGATAGTCGGAGCTCAAGGAATGACAAGGAAAACCCTCACCGAGTACTTGAATATCACTCTGGGAATATAATTCCAGACAAGCTGCAAGTGGAGGCTGTCAGAGGTGGAGTGAAGATTTTGAAAAGAGTCCTTGGAAAGAGGCTATGAGAAGGACATTTCACAGTTTGTCAGATGAATCACGATTCTTTAACAAAAAGGAGGTGGAGATTTTGAGTTCTGAGAGAACTTCCTCTCACCTTTTGATATCCAAAATAGGTAACAACCAATGAGAGCCAAAAAAATCCCTCAATCAAACAAACAAATTAAATGAAAGAGGAAAAAGACCAGCACTTTGAAAATTTACTCCAGAGTGAATCAAAAACGAAGGAAAATGGAAGCAGACTGTTGCAATCAACCCAGAAAAAGATGAACTATTTTTGGAAAGGGATTTATGAAAATTGAAAAGAACAAAACAAGAAGGTGGAACAGGTCCAAAACTTGGAAAAGAGAAGTCACATCGAGAGGATATTCCTCAAGTGATAATTGCCAAACAAAATTATGAAACACTCACCAAGATGCCAAATTTCAAAAGCCCTGGTCTGGATGGCATCCCACATTTCTGATGCTCTTCACAATCACTACATTGAGCTTATCCCAACGGATGAATCGTCGTCCAATCCTGATCTTCCCTTCTGAGTTTTCAACACGCAAAACACCATTTTAAGTCCTCTCTCATCCTGACCCACTGTCTTTCGATCTTCACTCATTCACTGTGTCTTTTGCACATGAGAAGGAGGAAAACATTGTTTCAACTCTCGACTTTTCGTTATATACATGGTGTCGGCTCATGAAATGACTCGGACACCAAACAGATCAGTTCACAACAAGACAAAGGGAACAGCAGTAGAAAGGGGAAACATCAACAGCAGGGTGGAGGGGAAAAGTAGACGGAGACTGACAAATAAGGGATGCCGGTAACGATGAGGGTAAGAGTAAGGGGTGGACAAGTTGAACACATTATCAAAATGTTGGAAGTAATGGGGAATTGTTTACCAGGTGTTGAAAACATCATGCTTTTGGATGGGTGATGATTTGAGATGGTGGTGAACAGATGTCTTCAAGACCTGGAGGGAAGAATCAGATTGAAGAGAGTGTGGAATGTGGTTCCACAGGTGAGGAAAAAGGAATCCATGAGTGTAGGTAAGCAGTAGTTTTGGATTTTGGCACTTGAACTCTGAAGGGGTTGATGGAAGACTGCGTGCATCCTGCACATACCTCGGAGGGAAGATGCATATGGAGGGTGCAGGACCAGAAAAGAGTCGGAAGAATATGGAGACCACTGACCTGTTGGCCATGGTGAGGTGATTTCAGCTTCATCGTGAGAAATTCCAATGATCTTGAAAGCCTTCGTTTCCACGGCTTCAAGCTGAGCAAGATGTGAGCCACGGGAGCCAGCCCTGACGAAAGAGCAGTACTCCTTAAGGTGTGTATGAAAGCCTAGTCGGTGGATCGGAGTTCAGGTGTGCCAACGAAGGACTCTTCATGAAGGAGGATGTCCCATCTGGTTTTGAAGGCCAACTTTGAAATGTGGCTTGCCCAAGAGAGATCGTGGCTTGGAGTGAGATCCAAGAGTTTGACTTACTGAACCTCTTCAAGAGGGTTGATGAAAAAGTCGATAGGTTTGTGGTACAGTCATTGGGGAGAGAAAGGGGGAAGAGAGAAAGATGTTTAACCAGTTTGTGATTTTGTCAAGGTCAAAAGGGAGGGAAGAGGCTTCTGTCTATCAGAAGGATGAGGGATGTCGCGGCAGAGAGTGGAGTCATTAGCAAAGAGATAATGAGGATTTTCTCGCGAGTCGGTGATATCATTGATGAAGACTAGGAATAAGGTGGGGGCTGAGAACACTGCATTGGGGGAAGTCCAGCCTTGACAAGGAGAGGAGAACAAAGAGTTCCATTGAGAGCCCCATGTTGACTGCAAGATTGGAGGAAGTCAGTCTTCCAAGAGTGGAGTTAGCCTGGGATTCAATAGGCAAACAGTTTGGAGAGCATGTCGGATACCAGACCATATCGAAAGCTCGAGATTTTCCCAGAGAGACGGCTTTGATATGTCTGATGTTGAAGGCCTCCAACCATTGTTGAGAAAGTAAAAGCAGCACGTGCAAGATAGAGTGACCTGGTATGAATCCAAATTGATGACTTGAGATGAGACGTTTTTCAATAAAATGTATGCTTTTACGTCAGCTGCGATGATGGATTCCATGACATTGCTCTGCTTGCAAGTGAGCTTCCAGTGTTTGGAAGTGACCGGGCAAGACCCCGTGCTCTCACAAACTATGGTGGATGCCAGCTTTGAAGAAAATGTTTTAAAATCCTTTTCCAGGGCTCTTGTTAGGTTTTGCCTGCACTAATCTAAGTGCAGCCAAGTGAGATTTAGCTTTTAAGTTCTGCAGGTTTTAAAGAAATAAATGTGGAAGGTGAAATGGGAACGACTTGTCTTGCTTCAAGTTTATCGAGCATTGCAGGTTGAGATTGATGAAAAACCCGAAAGATAAAATGAAAACTCTGTCAAGATGCAGTCCTTGATAATTTAGGTTACAAACTTCAGGGAAATACTTTCATGTGTTCAATGAAAGATGCTGTCACTGTGCATTATATATAGTTGAAGAGTAAACAGGTTATTGATACAATCGACAAGTCATTGAACAATTTTGATTTCCTATCTCCAGTCATAAATTGCTGTGTTCACCAATAAAGTCATTATAGTTTATTGACAAATGTACATTGCAATCAGATTAATGACTGCAATTATTCGACAGTTGAACAGTAATAATATTACAGCAAATCAACCAAGAACAGGAACAGCAAAATTGTTCTCCAATAAATGATCCACAACACACATGCATCATGACACTGCTTGTTTTTACTGAATGCATCAGTTACTGTATTTCCAAACTCAAAATAAGCAATTTTGTAATGTTGTGAGAAATTTGTATGGTATTTTTGTTTCAATATGAACATCACAGTAATAACAGGCAAAATATTCAATGATATTGTTACGGCTGTGGAAATTCGCAGAACACCATATAGGTTCCGAGTTAGTTATCCCGATAAGTATTTGTTCAGTTAGATTTCCCCACCGTTGTTTAATGGTTATTATTCGTGTTCACAGGGCTGTGATCCTTTGAGATAGCCGTTTTTCTTTCGCTATCGTTATTTTGGACCGACAGAGCACGTTACGATCCTGTCATGGACACAAACCAACCGAAAACGTCGAACAAAGGCGCCAGTGAAAGAACTGCAGTAACAAGCGGGTTTTCCCGCCTTTTTGCAGCGCCAAGGCTGACACGGGAGGCGGCGAGGAGCACGCTCGCGATTGGTGGATACGAGGCGTGAGGCGGTCAGGAAGGAGGAATGCCCCGTTTCGAGAAATTTCTGGAAGGAAGGCGGAGCCGAAAACGGGGAGGAGTGAAGGGTGGAGCCCCGCGCTATATAAGGCGGACCGCACGCAGGCGCTCTCTTCTTCGTCAAGGTCTCTCTCTCTCTTGGTCGTCGGAGGTTCTCACTTTCTCTCTTGGGTCGTTGGAGTCGTTCTCTCTCTCTCTGGGTCGTCAAAGTCATCCTCTCTCTCTTGGTCGTCGGAGGTTCTCTCTCTCTCTTGATGGACGTCGGGTCGTGCTCCCTCTCCCGCCCTCTCGTCTTGGCGCTGATTGACCTGTTGGTGAAGGCGCGGGCCGGTGGCGAGTCCGGGCTACGCCTCGGAGACGCAGACGGGAGGCGCAGCCCTGCCGGCTGTGTGGTGCGAACTTGCGCATCTGGCGAGGAGCGCCGGAGAGAGCTTACCGCCCATCGTCGCGTGGCCACGCTAGCTGCCGTGGGGAGCAGACGTCGCGACCTGCCCACCGAGACACCTCGAGGGTGCAGGTAACCTGCACGGTCTCGTGGGCCTTTTCGGTCATCCACGGCCCACGACCATAAAGGTCTACGGATCCCGTCTACCCCCCTTGCGTGTGAGGGGGGTTTTCTTTCTTTTGGTATGCATGCTGTTGCGCCGTGTCCCCTAAGTTGAAACCTGTGTGAGTGACTGTGCTTGTAAATAATAATTATCGTCGGTGGTATTGCTTTTGCATTCGATTTGTCGCTTGTATATTGCATGACTGTATACGTGTTGCTTGTATAAATAAATGTGCTTGTGTGAATATTTCCCGTTCGTCGTGTCTTTTTCCCCATTGGAAATGCCATCTTGCATCGCAGAATAATTAGTTGGGTTTAAAACACCCGGTAAAGAGAATCGGATCCGTTGCAGGTCGGCGATAACACCCGCTCAGTTATCGCTGCAGAACGGAACGGACCGCTTGAGCGGTTCGTGTCCCAGGCCGACCTGCGGCGCGGTGCAGCCCCTCTGCAGGTTACCCACGCGGGTACTTAGGTATATCGACATTCGACGATTCACCCTATTTTACGCGGGTAGAATGAGGACTGGGCGTGGTGAGGTTAAACCCCCACCCGTGACTGGTTCCTGGCGGTAGTTCCAGGAGGGTCACGACTGAATTGTCCGTCCGGTGGGCAATACGGTTGCGATTGGAGTTACGCGGCCGCTCGCACGCCGGCGGGCACGAATTCCCAACAACATTGAAGAAACATATCACGCCATAAGCGTGGTCAATCCAAACATGCAATCCAACAAAAGAAACATATATCACACCTAAAGTGCGGTTGTGGAAGAAAAATAATTAATTATGTCTTGTGAAATGTCTGGTGGTGGACTTATGGCAGCTTCGCTGCCAGGGAAGCTATCATTTCTTGAAGTGCAACTGTGTCGCTGATGCAGTGCCCCTCTACCAGTTCACACACTGGAACTGGTACTCATTTCGCCGACCTAGGAAGGATGACAGGCTGAATCAACCCGCTGGTGTATTGATTCAGCAGCCGACAGGGCTTGAACTCAGGACCCTTGGATCCCAAGCCGCCTCGTCACCCTAACCACTGAGACAACACCAGGCTAGTGAAATGTATAATGTGCTGCACCAACCATTTTCTGTCATGTAAGGTAATGAACTGATGATACTCATTTCCTCTTGTGTTCTTTTAAATGCTTGTAAAGGACTCATCTATTGCAAAGCATTGTTGTTAACTGAAGTCGATGTGTCACCATTCCTGGTGTTATTCACCAAGAAGAATCATTGAACTGTGTTTTAAAACCCACTCGCCCATTAACCGAGCAGGTTGGAATGTTCGGCTGAAAAGCTCGCAGCTGCAAAGCTCAGGGAAGTTGGGGTTGCTTGCCAATATATTGTTATGAATCTGGAACCCATCGCACACAACATTCAGGTCCCCATAGATCAGCTATATCGGTAAAGGCCCTGTCAAACCTTGACGTTTTAGCCAGCAATGGAAACGTATAAAAATGTATACAAGACGTTGGCGTACGCCAAACTTTTTATGTTTTTTTTTTTTAAAGATTTGGTGCGCATTCATAACGATTTTGACGTATGCATAACATATTAGTTACGAACACAGAACGTTTCGTTTTCTTATAGATAACTTACACCAACGAATGATTAGCCTGTTGTTGGCGTTCACAACCTATGCCCAACGATATAGTCTAACTTATGCATAGCACGCTGCAAGTATCGCCGACGATCACGTGCCGTAGCCTATTAAACGGCTGCCGCTCGGCGATTCAAATCATAACCGCCCGAGAATGGGAAGTGTCAACATGACAGTCACACGTTGGCGATCTTGCCAGCATATGCCGACCTCTGAAAAATGTGTCTAAAATGCTGGCACACGTCGAATCCGTTATTGGTAAGTTTTGTTTCCGTGAAGAGCACGCTAAAATACGATGAAGTACGCTGTTATACGCCGTAGTATGTCGAGTACGTCGTGAAATTTTAAGGATGCTGAAAATTTTACGACGAACTCGGCGTATGGCTCACACGTTCCGCTATGCTGGCCATAAGTTGTAGGCACGTTATGCGATTGTCGACACACGTTACTTGAAAGTTACTCATAAGTCGAAACACGTCGAGGTAATGTTTAGCATACCCGAAACTTATTTTCTCCGTCAAGGCACATTTTCTTTTTTCTCCTTGGCTCCGTCAAGGCACGTGACGAGATATCGGAAGATGTTGTTGTTGTTGTTGTTGTTGTTGTTTTTTTATTTTTAGTCTCTCACGAATTTTTAAATATATTCGGACATTTGCTTTTAAGTTTCGACGTCGATGTGACAATATCCTCAAACAGAAAATATTCACAGAGGAGGAACTAACAATAAGACATGAGCAAACTGAAGAGGCAATCGGGCGTGATGTAACGGCACGTGACGAAATATCGGAAGTTATTGGTGTTTTTTTTTTTTAAACGCTATCAATATGCCATTACACGGTAGCTGTAAATTACAAACACGTTCAGTAAGTTCTGTGGTCGTCCGGAAGACGTCAATCAAACACGTCTACATCCGTCAATATGCGTTGGAGGTACATCACACGTAGGTTCAAAGCACGTTTCTCATAGGTGAGAAATATGTTTTGGGTACGCTAATCATTACCTCGACGTGTTTCGACTTATGAGTAACTTACAAGTAACGTGCCTCGACATGTGTCAACGGTCGCATAACGTCCTCGACGTGTCAACAATCGCGTAACGTGCCTACAACACGTTACTCATAGGTTATAAATAAGTTTCGGGTACGCTAAACATTACCTCGACGCGTTTCGACTGATGAGTAACTTACAAGTAACGTGTGTCGACGTGTCAACGATCGCGTAACGTGCCTACAACTTATGGCCAGTTTAGCGGAACGTGTGAGTCATACGCTGGCACACATCGTAAAATTTCAAGCATGCGACAATTTGTGAAGCACCTCAGCGTACTACGACGAAAGCCAGCCTACTACGACGTATGCCACCGTGTTTCAGCATGCTCTTAATATTTTCAAAACTTACCCATAACGTATTCGACGTGTGCCAGCGTTTTAGACAAATTTTGCATAAGCTGGCTAAATCGTCAAGGTGTGACAGGGCCTTAAGTATGTTTCCAGTTGGGGCCCCGTCCCGAGTCTAATGGGAATTAAATGTTCATGCGCTGCAAATTTATTTTGACAGTCAGGGTTTTCTTTTACATTTTTATATCAACAATAACCACAACAACATGCCTTCACCTTGCTTCCTCACACCGACGCCATGGCCTGCGTGCGTGTCAGCACGTACTTGGGCGGAGATCGCAAGGACCTGACGTTGGTCTCGCCCAATCAGGAAGATGCGAGCGAGTTCCCTGGCGGTCGTCCAATGAGCACACCCCACGCAGGATAATATTCCTCTGCCTGTTTGGGGGGCAGGCCGCAGCGACGGCCGTCACACCCCTCCGGTCCAATCAACGGCCTTGGCAATGACCAATGACAGGGCGACGAGCGCAATTTGCTCGCCAAAACCGTACAGTGAGGGAAAGCGGGGAGGGAGGAGGCGTGCCCTCCCCCCCTGGATGAGGTCAATAAGGTTGCGACACGATCGAAAGAAAAGAGATCCTCCGCGAGAGACCCTTGCGATCAGACAACAGAAGACATCCTTCCTCCACAGGAGCCGCGGCGCGATCGGATGCAAAGAGATCCTTCCTCGACAAGAACCGCGGCGTGATCGGACGAAAAGAGAAACCTACCTTCTCGACAGTTCAGGTACAGAGGAGAGGTTTGGTTGTTGGGACGAGCGCTGAGCGGAGCTCTGGAGGCTGATCGCGGCTCGCTGGTGTCTGGATTCTGCTCGCCTCTCGCTGGTGCCTGGTTCGAATCGGCTCGCCTTAACCACATGAGGTGGACAGGTCCAAGTCTTTCTGGGTATCTGTGTGTGTCTGTCGGTGGGCCCGTCTGAAAGTAGGTATTGTGTTAGTGCTTTTTGCTTGTACATTTGCTTGATTTGACTTTTGCATGTAAATTGACTGCATTTCTTTGAAAGTCTGTTTAATTCTGCTCTGTGTTTCTCCTTTCCCTTTTGTAAATAAATTTCCCCTGTTCAATGTTTCAGCTCATTTCTGTGTTTCTTTCATTGGTTTAGCATGGTGCGTGTTGGGTGATTGGAAAGGCTGTTGCTGCTGAAATTGTGCATTTGGACCGAGGGGATTCGGCAACCATCCGCTCGGGTTGCACACGTTTCGGGCACGCTAACGGCTCGACTCGTATGACTTCCGTCGAGGGTGTGAATCCTCGTGAGATCGCCGTGTGGTCTCTAGGTATTTTGAAGATTGGCAAATAACCCTGTACCATGTGGTGTATTTCTCGACATTTCATGGTCCTGGAAGGGACCCGTCGCTCCGGAGTTATCCGGGGTGACGATCTAAATTCCGCGTGTTCGGCGCAGCCGACTCTACTGCTCCACCTAGCAGTCGGCCTCGCGGCCGATACACGGCCTGCCACAATATGTCCCTATCTTGTCAAGCATTGTACCATGGGCCCCATGTCTCACAATGTTTCTTTGTCAGTTACCCATCCCTCTTCCTAGAGAATACTGTGGTCACAAAATACTGCACGCAGCTGTGTTTTCTCAGAACATCCCACCTTTTTCCTTGAGGCTGGAATGTTCTCAGCTTGAAAACATCTTTACAGGCCATTAAGATGTCAGTCAGCTTCAGGAACAAGTACTGTTCTTTGTGTAACCCATGCTCCCTCCTTCCTACTTTTTTATGTAAATAATTTTGCTCGAAAGATGATCGGCTTGGAAAACAGAACAAAGTGAAGGACGTTTACAGCATCTCATCTTGGTGTTGATCTGTGTATTTGTTTCTTGCAGTGTACACATAAATAAATGATTCAACTCTCACTGAAACTGGTGTTATTGGAGTGACGTTCGATTCCACTGATTCCACCAAAGAAGTTGGCGCAGTGAGCAGGGCTCGCAACTTTGCGGTGGTGAGGGGGGGGGTGGGAGACCGGAGATTAAGGTGACATCAGGTGAGGTGATGCGGACGCAGGTGGCCAGTTGAAGCGGCAGGAAAGGGAACCGTTACAAATTCCCTTCTCTGACCCTTTCACTGGGTCTTGCATTCCCTCAAGTCATGTGCCTTGCCTCTGACCAAACTGGGTGACACGAGCCTAAGGAAAGTGAGTTGTCGTATATTGGTAGCTTTGTGCTGTAATATCTGTATTCTAACCAGGTTTTGGCAATCCGTTCCGGGAAAGCTGGATTTCGTGACGCATTCAGGAAGCTGGATTGTGGTAAATCCGTGCCAGGTTTGAATATTTTGATCCGGGCATTCGAGGGGCTTGGAGAGCCGCTCCGCTGATTTTGAATCGGAGCACGAGCAACTGAAAGGTGCCTGCTGATTCTTTGTTGGCACGTAAGTGAGGTGCTGCATTAGGTTGACACTCACTGCACTGTGCTTTCAGGTCCAAAGGTGTTGATCAGTACTGTTTTCTTAGTGCTGTGAGATCTCGAATTTTGGAACATCTGTTGAGTTATGTCAGGATCAAGGACCCTTGGCTAGAGGTGTCCAGGATTCAGAGGAGAACATGAGGACTTGAAGTCCTTTTGGTTAACATCATTTTACATCAAGTTTAAGGGCCCCTTTTTGCTGCTGCATGAATGTATGATTGTGACTTCAACTTTTAAGGATCATTTTTGCTGTTCGACAAATGTATAAGCCTGGTGTTGACTTGATGGGTAAGCATGGTGAGCTTGGGTCACAGGATCCTGAGTTGAAGTCCCACTCTGCTGTTGAATTAATACCAAGAAGGGTTGACTCTGCCTGTTACCCTTCCGAGGTCGGCAAAATGAGTGCCAGTTTGCTGGTATCTTGTGTTGGCGTGGCGACCCGTCCAGGATTGTGCCCAATAACCAAGAAGACTGTTTATGCGGCACCAACGCTCTGCACAGAGTATGGTCCCAATGGTTGAATGCATGACACTGATTTGTATTTGTAAAAACACGATGAATTGTGTGTTCAGGATGATTGTGGAATTGAGTCTTCTCAAGTACATTTGATCATTTCCTGAAACTATTTTGCAGTGGAACAATGTGAAATGTTTTATGGTGGTTTAAGGTCAATGTTCTGAGCGTGTTGATGAAATAGTTTGTGCACAACGTTTCAGTGTGTGTGGGTATGCATGTGCGTCAGTTTGTGTGTGCTCGAAGTATATCATGAATAAGAAAACTGCCAAAAAGGTAAATTGGAAAGTGTTTATGACGGGGAGTTATTATTGTTAGAGAAGATCACCTTGACAAAGCGCAGAGTATATCCAGTGATGTTATGACAAATGCCGCTGAATATTTTAAAAGAAGAAAATACAGTTGTGTTCTGTGTGGGAGAATTATCATGAATTTGTCATCGACACTGGCCCCATGACGTTTGGCGTGCGGGACACGGAGCGTCCAGAAGTGTGCAGGGTCTGTGCCTGGCTGTGTAGCTGTAAAGGAAGAGTTGTCGGAACAATTGACAGTTAGGAGTTGTATAAATTGTTGAAGAAATTTCCTCCTTAAGCATTTGTAATTGGTGTTGCCAGCTCAAAGTGTGAACGAATAAAGACATTGTTCCTCACTCATAAAATATTTTCTGAACTTTGGTAAAATGTTTCAGTTGAGAGGATTCCCTTGTAAATATGATTATCCACGGATTCTGTTACATTTGTTTATTGTGAACCATCCATCTTCCTTCAATTGAGATTTATTTGTCATTTTTTTATTTTAAAAAAACCATGTAACAGCCTGGAAATGTTGCATAAGTTCCAGGAAGACTTCAGTACATCATGTGGTGCATGGTTAAACATAACTTTAGATATTTCTAATTCAGTTCACAAATTTGATGAACATAATGCACGGATTTTTGTGCAGACGCATTGTGGGAGCTGCCGATTTTCAATGAGCATCGACAGTCAATGTAATGTTGTTCTTTATCAACACTGAGAACGTACCGAAGTAATGATTCACACCCTTGATCTGTGTGACTATCTGTCCCTCCAAATCCTGTGGATCCTCAAAGGGGCTGTTGTGCTCTTTTCTGATTGGCTGTTCTTGGGCCTTGCCGATATTGTTACCCCCACCACCGCAGGTGAAGGTGGTGATGTTTTCACCCCTTTATATCTGTTGGGTCGCCGAAATAGGTGACCCTTATTGTCAGTAATTCTGTCTGTTTGTTTGGATGTTTGTTCCTTTCTCATCAACGTAATTGGTAAAAAAAACTTGGGCCGATTTTGACCAACCTCTGGTGGTTGGTACATCTTATGACGTAGTGCTTTGGAACTTGTGATGGTTGCTTGGGACGCTTTGGTTCCCTCGCAACAACCGAAAAACCTTCAAAATCGGTACCGTTCACGCGAAATCAATTCCGAAAGCCATTTTCGCACGTATGGTTATGAAATTTGGCACGAATGATCTACAGGTGATGCTCTATCAAATATATTCCAGTTTTTGTGATAAATTCAATGAAGCTGAGTCTTTGGGCCTCTCACTCAATCACCGCAGGTTGGTCGGTGGTCTTTCTGTCTTCTACCGACTCCTCTCCAGCCTTGCCCCCCCCTGCTCTCTCTGCGATTTGTCCCCACTACATTTCCACAGGGCGCTCAAGGTCCGCCAACAAACCCCTTCTGGTAAAACTACCAAAATCACGAATCACTGCTCATCTTCACTCTTTCATTCCTCTTTTTCCCGCCTTTGGAATAAACTTCCTCACTCTATTCTTTCCCATTCTTCCCTCCAGGCTTTCAAAACAGCTGTTCACCACCACCTCTTATCTTCCCCCATCCAAATCCTCGATCTTTTCTACCCCCGATAATCCACCCAAGCCCACTTCCTTCATTTCTCCTGCTTTCCTTCCTGAAAGTCCCTGAAATGTCCATCTTCTCTTCGCCATGTTCCCCGTCCCATCCCCATCCCTCTCACTTCCACAGTTCACCTAATGTGTCTGTTCCCCACTGTTTTGTCCCTTCCACTCCCGCCCCTCTTGTCTCATGCCTCCTTGCTGTGAGTTGTGTGTTCGCTCTCATACGAGCCTCGACCAAGGTATACAAAAAATAAATAAATAAATTAAAATGGAATACTTTACCCACAGCGGCCCCTTCAATTAGGGTATGCGCGAAAATTGGCGAAAATTGAAGGCCCCCTAGCGACCAGGTGATTGCATCGATACGAATGAAACTTTGCAGGTTCATGGTACTCAATGAGTTCGACAACCTTGCCTCAGGACATATTGACCGATTTCGCTTAGGTCAGGGGTCAAACGTCAATTAGTGCAAAAATCGATAACATGCGAGAGGTGGAGGTGCCTTCGTGCGAAATGCTACTCCTTGGGTTATGGTTGGATGGTCATGAAAATTTACACTAATCATTCGGAATACATTGTGCACAAACGATCAAGCCGGATTTTCGATTTCGATCTTTGTTCACCCACAGCACCCCCTCGAACTTTGGGGATTTCCGATTTCAAACCGCATTTTCAGTACTTTTCATTCAAATGGATACCGAGTAGTTATCAGTAGATGGAACTGGATGAGATTTGATATGCATAATCTTAAGGTGATTCCCGATCCGCTATATGACATCCATTTTGCTCTTTTTCTTACTTTCCATGCTCGGCGACCCATCGCCGCCTACCGGCTTGTTGTCTTCTTATTCAGCCACTCCAATGTGGTTTTAGCTTTATGCTTCAGATCATTTTCCTGCTGAAATGTGAATCTCCTACCAAGTTTCTGATTCATGGCCAACTCAAGCAGGTTTTCATCAAGGATTCTCCTGTACTTTGCACCATCCATTGTCTCTTCTATCCTGATAAACTTGCCAGTTTATGTTGATGAAAAGCAACCCCATCACCTGATGCTGCCACTCCCATTCTTGACAGTAAGGAAGGTGTTGATTCGGTAATGTGCAGTGTTTGGCTCGTGACAGACGTAACATTTTGAATTTTGACAATCAAGTTCAATTTTTGTTTTGTTTGACCACAAAGCGTTACGATACATTGTTGTTGTTGGATTTACAGTGACATCCCGGACCAGTTTTGTGCTTGACCGGCTGCTGAGTTTGGATGGGCGACCTGATCTAGGTTGAGTCTGGGTGATATGATACGTCTCCACCTTTAATGATTGATTTCACCATACTCAAAGGGATAATAAGTGACTTTGAAATCTACCTATAACCCTCTCCTGAACGGTGCTTCTCCATCACTTTGTTTGACTTCTTTGGAAAGCTCCTTGGTTCTTCATCTTTGCCTTGTTGGTTTGATTATGGAGTTGCACCTTAAAA
>NC_140968.1:7696268-7733768 GCF_056783735.1 Eptatretus burgeri | reverse complement strand
ATAAATGTATTCTCAATTTCGTTATCCTTTGTTTTTATCAGTGTAGAATAAGGTGTAATTTTCTTACTGGAATCAAATTGACTGTCAGTAAAATCTCTTTTTGCAGCCTTTTGATCTCCATAGTGATGTAAATGATGTACAAGCAAGATAAAATGATCTCACTAAATCTCATTTGCTTTATCTCAATGAAATGTATTGAAACATTCTGTATATCCAAATTAGTGTTTCCAATGTTTAAATGAAACTGCTCTGCTGCTCAAGAGAAGGACGCTTTGCTGCTGGTTCCTATTGTCTGGTGGTTATTAAATAACTCCCGAAAGGCGATCCCAGCAGATGCCTTGTTGTCCAAGGACGATTATATGACAGCATAAAATGGAATGTTGTATTTTGAGAATCTGGTTGCTCACTGGTGAACGGAAGGTATGATCAAAGTAGTGGGCTTGTGTCTCCATTCACTCGGCCTCTTCATATTTTGTCTCAACTTTGTTGTTTCCCTCTCCATCTCACGGCCGGTCTCGCTTTCCCGGGCTGTGGTCATGATCTGAGCGTGTCCATCACCCCTTCCCTCCCAAAGTGGCCATGTCTATCGTTCCCTTTCTCATGCTTGCCAGCCCTCACCCCCATTGTCCCTTGCCAGATGTTTTCATTCCAGAATAAAATAAAAACAATTGCTCTGTGCATTTTGGGCAGAAAGAGGATGGTGTTTGTTATTACTTGTCTTGTTATCCTTTTTCCCCATGTGCATGGTGGTTGTTATTTTTATTTGATGTGTGCTGTTAATAAATGGTTTCAGACTCGGAAAGAGAAGAACTGAATTATTCACAGTAACAACAACAATTATATCACAACAAAAGCATGGGTGGGGTCTGCCTCAAATTTTATTGTCATGACGATGTAAAATGCCGGAATATTTTGTCCAAGTACTCTGAAACACAAGGGGTTTGAAAGTGCCAAAAAGGCAATTTGTATTTTACCGTGTTCATGTGTATAATTAAATTGAAATAAAATAAATATTTTTAAGGTTGGAGATAAAAAAGTGGAAGTTTACCACCGTTGATGCAGTCTTGCACACCACCCAATCGAACACGTTTAATTAGTTATTCCTGCCTGTTGTTTGTGTCCTTTATAACGTCCTTAAAAACAGTAAGTTTCCTGTTTGGAATAATTTTCAATCTTGTTTGATTACCAGGTGGAGAGAGTAAAATAATTATCTCACTTCTCTCTGTACATGTGTGATCAGGACAAATTCAGAGCCAAAGTAATAAACTTCAGGTTCGTTTTCTGATTTGTCTTCAAAATATAACATTAAATGAAATGAAGGTAAGTTGTTCCTCGATCATAAACTTACATTTGTCGATGGACAGACAGAAGTGAACCAGTTCCTTAACCACGATTGTGTGCGTGGGAAACTAATAATTGTCTTGTCTGAGTTGATTCCTGACCTGACTCTAATCTGTTGAAGGGATGCTTTGTCAGGAGGGCATTGCATCGCAATGTGCACCATCCTTCTGATGGACATTAAGCCTGGCATCCCTTCTTCCAGCAATCATTGTTGGACATTAAAAATCCCACAGTGTCTTTAAAACAGAATATGAAAGTTATTATTAGCAGCCCGAACAGATTACAAATTCTTGCCACCTTCAATCGGAACTCAGACCTTGCAAGCTGCTTTGTGAAAGACCTTGGCCAAAAACTTTCCCCGGTCAGTCCCACATGAAGGTGTAAATAATTGTGGCCATGAATGAAGCAGGAGTGGGAGTATGAATCCGAACTTATATTATAATTAGCCCATCACAAGTAATTCCTTGTTATCACCAACAAAGACTTCCTTGCAGATGGGATAATTTCCCGAGAATTGGTATATTTCAGGATTTGTAAAACCATCTCCCACTGGGAATGGCGCTGTCACACATGTTTACGTCGAGGGAATTAGGGTCCTTCCCCGACTCTTAACCCCCAAGACTATGAATAATAACCAATAATACCAAGACCAAGAAGGCACCAGACTCACCAAGTGGAGCTTCAATCGTCACTTTTTAAACTGAGATTTTAATTAAATTCCTTTAACTTCATTCACAATCTTCTCATTACCTCCACCACTGAAGGTGGACACAGGTTATGTTTTTCACTCCTGTCTGTGAACAGAATATCTCAAAAAGTTGTGGACTGATTTGGATGAAATTTGGTGGGAATGTTGGGTGTGACGCCGAGAAAATGATTAGATTTTGGTGGAGATACAGAAACATTGTAGAATTTTTGAAGTTATTCTTCACCATTGAGAGACAGAGCCAAAAACGATATATAGCACAATATCTCAAAAAATTATGGACGGATTCAGACAAAACGTGGTGGATGAGTTGGTTCGGTGACAAGAACAAGCCGATTCGATTTTGGTTCAGGTCTGAATCCAAATCTGGCCTCACAGTGGGATATAAAATGTAAACTGTGTATCCCATCAAAGACATACCCTCCACTGGGTCCTGTTCTTCTTAGATCCTCTTGGAGGATCTCGAAGTCTTACTCACGTTGTTGTTGTTGTTGTGGACCTTTTTGTTTCACAGCCTACAGTTTTCATCGAAACTTCCTGAAACTTGGCGTATATATGTAAAAATACCCTGCGCAGACAGTAACCATCTCAGATTGTGAAAATTCCTCCGATAAAAAAAAGTTATGACATCAAAATATCTCCGCTAATGGAAATCGCCTAAAAAATTATCTCCGAAATTCGGCAAGCTTTTTGAATTCTGTTTGCAGGAATCGAACAGGGAATAAGCAGAGATGAATTTCCGCACATATGATACATCACTATGACGTCATATCAATTTTTATGTCGTCATTCCTATTTTTGGTTTCACAACCCAGAGTTTTCATCGGATCTTCGTGAAACTTGCCATGTATATGCAGAAAGCCCACGCGCAGGCATTAACCATCTCCGATTTTGGAAATTCTTCCTCGAAAAAAAGTTGTCATATCGCCGCTAATGGAAATCGCTTCTACCATTATCTCCGAAACTAGTTTGTTTCACAGCCTACAGTTTTCATCGAAACTTCCTGAAACTTGGCAGACATATGTAAAAATACCCTGCGGAGACAGTAACCATCTCAGATTTTGAAAATTCCTCCTAGAAAATAAAGTTATGACGTCAAAATATCTCCGCTAATGGAAATCGCCTTAAAAATTATCTCTGAAACAAGGCAAGCTTTTTGAATTCTGTTTGCGGGAATCGAACAGGGAATAAGCATAGATGAATTACCGCACACATGATACATCACTATGACGTCATATCAATTTTTATGACGTCATTCCTATTTTTTGTTTCACAATCCAGAGTTTTCATCGGATCTTCGTGAAACTTGCCATGTATATGCAGAAAGCCCACGCGCAGGCAGTAACCATCTCCGATTTTGGAAATTCTTCTGAGAAAAAAAGTTGCCGTCATAATATCGCCGCTAATGGAAATCGCCTATACCATTATCTCCGAAACTAGGCAAACTGTTTGAATTTTGTTTGCGGGAATCAAGCTGGGCATGAGCACAGATCATTTATCGCAAACCTGATACATCACAATGACGTCATATTCGTTTTTATGACGTCATCATTAAGAGGACGAGAATCTTCGCTCATTCGAGCTTGTTTTTAACTGCTGTTTACATGTATTGTTGCGGATTTTGAAAGCTATCACACCCAACATACAGGTCCTTCAGCTCAGTTATCTTGGTAAGTAGATGTTGCCAGTTGGGGTCCCGACCCCAGTCTAACGGGTAAATATATGTAAATGCGCTGTGAAGTTATTTTAATAGTCAGGGTTTCTTTTAGTTTGTTTTTACACTACCGTCAACACCACGGACCTCACCACCAACCACACCGCATTGCCCTCACCTTCACTTCGCTCCCTTCACCTCGCTCTGGCCAATCAGGGGGGTTGCCACTCGTTTTGGCGAATGAGAGGAATGATGAGGGCGCATGCGCAGAAGGTCGTCCGGTGTGGAGAAGCGGGGAGGGCGGAGACACCCCCCCCCCTCTCTGTGGGGAAAAAGAGATAAAAAGTGGGGATGGTTGGAGAGGATTGTGGAGAGAATCGTGAAGAGAATTGGAGAGAGAACAGAGAGAGAAGTGTTGAGAGAATTGTGAGGAGAAGAGAGGTTTTTCTTCACTGCCCTCGTCATCGCCAAGAGTGGAGATTCCCTCACCGTCTTCGTCGCCGTCAGCCCTGGCCCTCACACTCCTCCACCGCCTCCTCCCCTGATTGATCGTGGACTTGGGCAACGACCCCGTTTCACCTGAGCTGGGTTCACTGCGCTGTTCCGTCCGTCGGTGACCGGAGTTCCGGGAGGAAGGGGACGCCCAGCCACGCGCTCGTGGCCAGATAGCCAACTCTCGCTGGTCTGCAGTCCGACCGTCCTCCGGGCTGGAGATACAAATAAAGACCCATGGGGTCCGTGTGTGTGTGTGTGTGTGTGTGTGTGTGTGTGTGCGTGCGTGCGTGTGTGTGTGTGTGTGTGTGTGTGTGTGTGCGCGCGCGCCTGCGCCGCGTTCAATGAGTCGTGGAACTGCATAAGTGCTTGTGTGTATGTATGTATATATATATATATATATATATATATATATATATATATATATATGTATGTATATATATATATGTATGTATATGTATGTATGTATATGTATGTATATATATGTATGTATATATATATATATGTATATATATGTATATATATATATATATATATATATGTATATATATATATATATATATATATATATATATATATATATATATATATATATATATATATATATATATATATGTATATATATATATGTATATATGTATATATATATATGTATATATATAGATATATTTGCATTCCCTTTCTGATATTTGGCATAAATCTGTCTTCTGTGTTCCCTCGGCCCCCATTGCTTTATAAATAAACCCCATTTGTTAAATGTTTTCAACTCGTCCGTGTCCATTTCTGCCATTGACTGAGTGTGTCGCTCGTGTTGGAAACTAACAAAGCCGTTGTGCCCTCGTAACGGGATAATCAGACCGACGGAACTTGGCGATTAAAACCGCTCGGCATCGCACACAGAACGGGCTCGCGAAGTGGCTCGTTTCCATACGAGTTCCGTCGAGGGTGAGCTTCCCCGGTAGTCGGACCACGTGGGTACTGAGGTAAATTGAAATTGGCAATCGACCCGACACCACGTGGTCTATCCATTGGCGAGTTCGGTCCAAAAGAAAGGACCCGTCATCTCCGGAGTTCTCCAGAGAAGTACGATCTCTCCATTCTGGGTGGTCGAGTCGAGCCGGCTCCATTGCTCCATCTGGTGGTCGTGCTCGTGGCGGAGGTCCCGGCACCGCAACAGTTTAACCAGGCGGAAAGTTACACAACATTATCAATTATAATATGTAATTAATCACGTTAATTCATTTCATGCAAATGTTTCTGGTGCTGCAGGTTTTCTGGATTCATCACTTCATCAATTTACACCTTTGTTTATAAAACCCTTGGCCCAACACAGTGTTTGCTTGGCCTGTTGGTGTTTTCCTCTGAACCTCTGGCTCATGATGCAGTGAATTGAAGTTTAAATCCCATGTACCCAATGTTTATTAATTACATACTGATGACCTTGACATTCATGTAAACGTACACTGACCTGGACTGATGGAGTTGGCCG
The DNA here is from genome assembly GCF_056783735.1 of Eptatretus burgeri. Taxonomy (NCBI): domain Eukaryota; kingdom Metazoa; phylum Chordata; class Myxini; order Myxiniformes; family Myxinidae; genus Eptatretus; species Eptatretus burgeri. The sequence continues at coordinate 7,728,086 of NC_140968.1, read as the reverse complement.
AAAGCTCATCTCAGGAAATTTCAATGAATTAAAAGAATTTTTTTTTTTTTTGCTTGAGAAAAGAATCGTTGGATCACTCACTCCGGCACGGGGGAGTTAAAAAGGAATTGAGTGTAAAACCAAAACCATGTTTTTACAGGTTCATAGGAAAGGAAATGTTTGTTTTCCCTTGTTGTTGAAGTTATATCTCAAAAGGAACATGTCAGTTTGTGGAGTTCAGTCACATCTTGTGGATTGTACTTTGGACCAGGTCACTCGAGTGAACTAACCATGTCGATTGTACTTTGGACCAGGTCACTCGAGTAAACTAACCATGTCGATTGTACTTTGGACCAGGTCACTCGAGTAAACTAACCATGTGGATTGTACTTTGGACCAGGTCACTCGAGTGAACTAACCATGTCGATTGTACTTTGGACCAGGTCACTCGAGTAAACTAACCATGTGGATTGGACTTTGGACCAGGTCACTCGAGTGAACTAACCATGTGGATTGTACTTTGGACCAGGTTACTCGAGTGAACTAACCATGTGGATTGTACTTTGGACCAGGTTACTCGAGTGAACTAACCATGTGCTGCAGATATCGATGTTCGGATTGTCAATTTGTGTTTCAATGCGGGAAAATAATTTATTTTTATGGTTTTGTATTACAGCCGATTGCTGCTGGTTGCATCATCGCTGGAAGTTCGGCTGTGCCGGTGATGCACGACCCCTTGTTTCCAGGAAGCCAGTCCTTGTTTTGACGATCTCAGGATGACGGGGGCTCCACCTGAACACGTGGTGTTGTGTATCGACCGGACGTGAGAGGGAGCGATGAGGAAGAAGACTCGGGGTCAGAGGTCAGGAGGTGTATAGTGAAAACCTTGTGACGTTCCGATGTGGGTTTAATAAAAACGTTGAGAATATTGAATTCCTCATTCTTGGAGTATTTTATAAAATAACAAAACCGTCAAATACAATGGTGGAGATCAGTGAAAACAAGGAGAAAAGGGAACACGGGGAGGAAGAAGAAGAAAAATGAAAGGACGATGAAGAACTTCCGGGTTGTTGTTCCTGTAAACCTCGAACCGAGATCCTCGTGGTCGGGACTGATGGTAAGAGGTATTTTGGGTATTCTAATTTCACACTAAAAACGGGAATCTAAAGAAATAATACTTTTATGTTTCTTGACGACGTCGATGAAGGAAAGTTAAAGGAGTTTTTATTGAATGTTTGTTGAGGTGTTTGATTGTTAATTTAATGAGGTGTTTTTCACTCCTTTTGTTTATAATCAAATCATCACTAAACTTCCTTCAACGATGTTAAACCTCATTCTTCCTTTTTTTAACTACAAAACTACCAGAAACATTTTATAATTGACTTGTATATCCAATTTGATCTCTAAACGAGGAGTAACGAGGGTACGAGGTTCGATTACCGACTTTATCTGTTCTGTGGGGTTTTTAACGTTCATAATCTGAATGAAGATGAAAACCCTGATTAATAATCTATAAACTCAAAAGATCGTGTGGGTCGAAAATGTAACATTCCTCGTTAACCTTCCACCGACATTCCATCTGACTGGCCCCCACTGCCCTGCCTCCAACCAGACTGCCCCCGCCATCCTGCCCCCCATCAGGCTGGCCCCCGCCGCCCTGCCCCCCATCAGGCTGGCCCCCCACTGCCCTGCCCCCATCAGGCTGGCCCCCCGCCGCCCTGCCCCCATCAGGCTGGCCCCCCGCCGCCCTGCCCCCATCAGGCTGGCCCCCCGCCGCCCTGCCCCCCATCAGGCTGGCCCCCCGCCGCCCTGCCCCCATCAGGCTGGCCCCCCGCCGCCCTGCCCCCCATCAGGCTGGCCCCCGCCGCCCTGCCCCCCATCAGGCTGGCCCCCGCCACCCTTTCCCCAATCATACTGGCCCCCGCCGCCCCGCCCCCCATAGTACTGGCGCCACCACCGTTTCCTAAATCAGCCTGGCTCCTGCCACCCTGCCCCCAACCGGGCTGGCCCTACCCCCCCCCCCCCATCAGGTTCCGAAACATCTCCCATCCATGTACAAATCTAGTTTGTGAGATGACGGTGTAGAACTTGTTGAACAGGATATTTATATTCAAGGAAAGTGTAAATTCATGATGAATCTGTGAGAAAGTTCAAGTCAAAGTAAATTGAGATGTTTGTTTGTTTTTCTCTCCACACGTGGATTTCAGAAGGTGGAACGGAGCCCTCCAGGTGTGTGTATAATGTGTGTATCATCACTTCAATATATGTGTTTATATTCACCCCTTGGTTGCATCAGTATGTATGTCTGTATGTGTGGATGGATGTATTGTTACAGATTTGGAAACCTTGTGCACACAAGCAGCCAGAGTCCCCGTAGTTCAGTTATTTCAATAAGAATGTGTTTTGTCGTTAGAATCCATCCCCAATGTCTAATGGGAATTTCGTGTGTGCGCTTGGAGTGATTTTTAAGTCAGGTTTTTATTAAATCCACAACAACAACAACAGCGACGCCGACCCACACTCGACCCCGTCGCCATTGCCCATGTGTTTTTGGCTGAGGGCGTGGGCGGAGCCTCCGTCGCTTCGGATCGAGGCTCTTCCCCAAGGCAGGGCATGGACGTTTCCTCCAGCGAATGAGCGAAGGGCGAGCATGACACGCATGCCCCAGCCAATCGGGAGGTGACCACGAGTCGTCACACAAACCCTCGTCCAATCAGATGGTGAGTGGCGAGGAGAAGAGAACCCTCCCACCTCAGAAGAGTCGAATGGTGGTCAGGACCAGGGTTCGGCAGAGAGAGGAGTTCATGGAGATTGCCGAGCAGTCTGTCGTCGTGGCTCAGTGATTGTCGACGAGGGCTCTGCAGACGGTCGTGGTCGTGGTTTAGAGTGGTCTGCTGTCCTTTGGTGGGCAAGTCTGGTGACCGAGCAGCCAGGGTCGTGGGCAATGGACTTCAGGTCGTGGGTTCGAGTCCCACCGTGGTGGTTCGGGTCGGTGTGACCGCACGAGGCGGCCCAGCTCTACCGACTAAAGACCCACAGGGTCCAGTTTCTTTTGGGTGTGTGTGTGTGTGTCCCCGTGGGCCCCGTCTGTAAGTAGAAACTGTAAAGTGCCTGTGTTCCTTGGTTTGCATTTCTTTTATTCATTATAACTCTGCTCTGTGTCTCCCCTCCCCGATTATTCTTTATAAATAAACCCCCGTGTTAAATGTTCCAGTTTGTTGTTCGTGTTTTCTTTCATTGACCCAGCACGGTGTGGGTTTGAGAAATAGTAAGGCCGTTTGTGCTGTACATTGTTCATTTGGTCCGGCGTGGCCTTGGTGGCTTCTTCTTGGTTACGCTGCATCCGAGTCGGTGATAGCGACTCGGTTCGGACAAAGTCGGTCGAGGGTGTGGTTTTCCCCGGTAGTTGGACGTCGTGGGTACTTAGGTATATTGAAATTAGGCAATTAACCCTACACCACGCCGTCGAAATATTGGCGACCATGGTCCGCAAAGGGACCCTTGAGCTTTCGGAGTTGTCCGAGAGTCACGACCTAAATTCTGGGTGTTCGGTGGGAGACGACTCTACTGCTCCACCTTGTGGTCGTTTATCGCCACTGAACCCTGGCCCACAACAGTCTGGAGTGTTGTCCAGGCTCGAATGAGAGCTAACAAACAACGTACAGCAAGAGGGGAGGGAGAGGGAAGGACAAAACAGTGGGGAACAAGAGGGGGAGCACTCGGGAGAGTGCAAAACCTCCGCCGCCAATACTGCTGGGTCACTCAAGTGAACCTTCTATCTTATTCATTAAATATGATGTCAACAGTGCTGACAGTAATCGTTCTTTTCTCCAACATTTTTTTTTTTGGGGGGGGGGGGGGTTGGAAATCACTTAAAACATGTAAAAATGCAAAAAAAAAAATTGAAATTTTCTTGAAAAAAAACTTGCAAAATTTTTTTTTTCTCGAACAATTTTTTTTTGGGGGGGGGGGACCAAGTCCAAAATTTAATGGCATGATCCTTGGACCATACCTTACCCCCCCACCAAGTTTCGTCGAAATCCGTCAGTTTTTCCGTAATACTGTTCACAAACAAACAAACAAATAAACCAACGTATCTTGCCAAAAGGTGACCACATGTGACTTCTTTAAGGTCACACTGAGGTGAACAGAGCTGCTATCCACCAGGAGCGACTCCTTGAGGAATATCTGCCTACGAGAGAATGCGATGACAATCGTTCTCCAGAGTAACCATGAAAAATATGTTTGCCTCATAACGTCACCAAATGACGTCATAATGTCTCAAGCTTGACATATCTAGAAAGCACTCAGAGGTGTTCAATTTGAAGCACTACACGATATGGTTCCTAAAACTTGAAAATTTGACCTTGGGGTCAAATATGTTTGACCTCTGGCGCTAACCATGAAGGTCAAGGCCAATCGCCACCAAAAACTAATCAGCTGAGCGCCAGACCATGTACGACATTCCCATAAAGTTTGGAGACGAGTAGATTAAAATTACTCAAAAAATAAGGGTTTCGGCGACTCCCCTGATTTGCGACAGTGACCTTGACCTTTGACCTTGACCTTCAAAATTTTGTGCGCTGAAAGGGATCTCTATAGGCCTCTGATATGCGAAGTTACAAAAATTTCCGATGATAACTGTGCCCTGCAGAATTTTTTATACGTGATTACAGACAAACAAACAAAAAATAAATAAATAAAAAACATACAAGCTGACGAACATTTCTTGCAAAAACTTTTGCAAAAAAAAAAAAAGATTTGGCCTCACCGCAGAAGATACCAATGATCCTGAATGCCTTTGTTTCTGCAGCGTGAAGCTTAGAAAGGTAAGAGGCAGGAGCACCAGCCCAGAGGGGAGAGCAGTACTCCATCAGGCTGTGGACGAAAGCTTTGTATGTGGTCAGGAGCACTTTTTTTATCTCCAAAGAGCTTTTCTGTGTTTCAGGATGGGATTGGCAGAAGACAGACAGCAAGAGCCTATTATTAGAAAAAGATGGTGGGGCCAGGGCCGGATTGAGGAGCAGGTGACCCAGGAGACCGCCTGGGGTGCTGGCTTTGTGTGACCCAGCCAGGAAGGTATAACAGGTATGAACAACGAAATTTAGCACAGGAGGTGGCAATTCAGATTTGGTCGATCACATCTGTGCAACACCAACACCACGATTCAGATTAGATATATCCGTTGAGCTTACGACTCAATTTAATAAGGGGATTGGGGAGGGGGATGGGAGTGTGGGGATGAGAATAGTGGGACAGGTGCAGGGTTATCACCAGGGTGTTAATAAACGAATAATTCGGTGGCTGGGAAAAGGAGGGTGGGGAGCTGCTGTTTTGGGGTGAACAATAAACAACATCAATCCCACAATATCCCATGACAAGTCCCTTGCTTCCCCTTCATCACTGACTGCCCCTCACTGCTGCCTGCCCTGATTGCCCCCTCTCCACTGCCTGCCGTGACTGCCCCTTTCCACTGCCTGCCTTGACTTCCCCTCACCACTGCCGACCCTGACTGACTCTCACCACCCCATACCCCCTCATGAGGCATTCAAATGTTGAACAAATGGAAAGGGGGCTCTGAAGACGACGACTTGCATGGGGCTTCAGTTCATCTGGGGCTGCTCCTGGGTGGTGGCAGTTGCAGATTCGAAGCAATAGAGCTCACATTGAATAAAGGGAAATTCATAAATTCATTCATTGGAAGCATGTGCCACAGTGCACCACTGCGTCCACTTTGCACTTGTACTCCAGGGCCTTCCATCTGGCCATCCCCAAGGCAAATGCCTGACCCATCCCCATCACTTAAGGATAGGACATTCCAGACACCGCATCGAAGGGATGCCTCAGATTAACTTGAGGAGACACGTCTGGTGGACGACACCACAGCACCACCACAACACACACGACAGTGCGTTTTGTGGTGGTCGGAGGACAAATACCACCACCAACTTCCAAGGAAAGGTAAGCAACTGCAGGAGGATGTCTGCAGATGCAGTTGCCACCAGATATGTATGGTTGTTGGCTCACAAGTAGCTCCTCTGCCCTTGTGGCAGGTTTTTTATTTAATCCTGCTGGGTGTCCATGAAAGGGAAATGAGAAAGAAGAAAAGGAATAGGAGGTTATTCCCCCACCATGGCTTTTCTGCTTGTTTTATCCTTGTTTTGTACAGCCATGGTGTTGCTGTTGATGCATTTCTGTTTTTGTCTCTGGACATTGATTATATGCTTATTGATGAAACAATAATGAGGGTGGGAGTGGTGAGGTGGCACTTTAGTTTTTGGATCTTTCATTTTGTTTGCAGTGCCTGCTGGTTGCATCATTGCTGTGAGTGTGGCTGTGCCGCTGATGTAGTGCCCCCTGTATTTACAAGAAGAAATTTTGAATTTGGTCAGCGTGCAAGTGATAGCTGGCCTCATCTTCGAGAAAGACTCCATGGGATCTTTAATGTCTCCCAACTAATGCTGTGAGAGGGGATGCCCAGTTGAATGTTCATCTGAAGGACGGTACACACGTTGATCCCTTTCCCAATCTGTGAAACACCATGGTGACAGTTTATTGCCGTGTCGGGATTCAAACCCAAGCAAGACAACTCGGGGTCAGTATGCCTCCCTCAAGTCCATCCTGCAAGCTCACATGGAGTGAACAAACTGACTGCAAATCCCTGCATTTATTGGATAAAATACAGAGTAAAGAAAATAACGTACAAATCTAAAGACGACGATGGTTCACGAGCGGTATTTGACGATGTAGATAGTTACAGGAGTCAAGGATGAGACAATGTGATAATGTTTGACCAAGTTATAAAAATGATCAACATGATGTGGTACGAGTGACAGGTTATTAGCTGCAAAATATCGAAAACCCGGTTTCGTTCAACAACTTTAAAAATTTGACCTTTGCATAACCTTAAAAGGTCACAAAACAATGTTGGGGACATTAAAATAAGGAAACAGGATACGTACTTTTGCTTATTGGAGTTAGTTCGTCGAAGAAGGTCGAAAACCCAGTTCGATTCTCACAACTTTGAAAATTTGACCTTTGTGAACTTTAAAGGTCAAAGGTCAAGGATTATGACCTTTGGTGGAAAACTTCTTCTGGAACATTCCAGGAACAATATAACATCATCTGGACTCTGGAATTTCGCACTCCTTGGATTATCCATAATTTGATGAAATCAACGTAAAAACAGATTTGAAGGGGGTGCCACGGGCAAGGTGTTCGAGATGGAGCAAAATGGTTTGAAGACTTTAGGTGGGGAATGACCTCAACATTATGCATAAAAAATATTGTCATCTTAGCTCTCAAAGTTTGGGCGGTCGTATGATTTTTATGTCAAAATTCGTAATTTTCTTCATGACCTTGTGACCTTGATCTTGGGACGAAAATGAAAAATCGAGCTCAGTGGGGCTATGCATTTGCCATTGGGCTAACCAAATACTGAAACCCCTGCCAGATTCGACAAACCCCTCAGAGAAGATGGATTTTTATGTCAAAATTCGCAATTTTCTCAGTTTGTGACCTTGACCTTGGGACGAAAATAAAAAAAAGTCGAGCTCTGTGGGGCTATGCAGGTGCCATTGGGCTAAGTAAATACTGAAACCTCTGCCAGATTCGACAAACCCCCTCGGAGAAGATGCAAATTGAAATCGGCTACCCCCTAAAAACACAATTCGCAATTTTCTAAGTTCGTGACCTTGTGACCTTGACCTTGGGATGAAAATGAAAAATCGAGCTCCGTGGGGCTATGCAGGTGCCATTGGGCTCACTAAATAGCGAAACCCATGTCAGATTCGACAAACCCCCTTGAGGAAGATGCAAATTGAAATCGGCTACCCCCTCACAACACGTGTTTTTTGGGCGTGGCTCCGCCCACAATGGGCGCACCACGCCCATTTTCAGGAAAACACAACAAGATCACAATATAAACCTCCCACCAAAATTTTATCAGGATCGGGTCAAAACCCACGGAGCTATGCTCGGGACAGACAGACAGACACACACACACACACAGACAGACAGACACACAACAATAACGAATATAGTGGTCACTTATTTTTTTCGTGAAAACATTTTTTCGTGAACCAATAACCTTTCCTTTGTTAATATAAGCATTGTGTCCCTGACAGGTCATCGGTGAAATGGACACATTCTTGGAATGGCTCCAATCACAAGGTCTGAGAACAGAAACAGCCCAAGCAGTGATCAATGTTCTTGGAATTGAGAATCGGAAGGTTCTTCAAGCTTGTGGAGACTCTGATGCATTGCGAACAGAGCTCCTCTCTCTCGCCAAAGAGAAATTTAAATTTGCAATGTATGCCGACTTTTGTAAGTTTGTGAATTCTTTTTTGAAGCCGCAGGTTCTCCAGCTTGCAGGCTCTTCTCTGTTGGGAAGTCTATTCATCAACTTGGAGAATGTTATTCAAGAACTTTCCAGTTTCTGCAAAAAGTTTATTGGATTCCAAAATGTGCAGCTGGAAAATATTCCTGGTGTCCGTGGAATCCGTTTCAGTGATGTCTGCAACCTCCATGATCAGGATGATGGATTAACAACCAAGTCTGGTATGTCACTATTTTATACACCTGAGCATATCAAGAAGTACCTTGATGTTCAACCATGAATGTGTTTTTTCTTGCAACTTAAGGAATCTTTTTTTGGAACAATTTTGTTTTGAAAACGTTTAGATTCTTGATCGACAGTGAATGTTGTTGTTTTTGTGTCTGCATTGTCGAGGCTCCAGTGAGGGCGAACACACACTGTACAACAAGGTGGGCAGGAGACGAGTAGTGGAGAGGGAAGGGCAAAACAGTGGGGAACAGAGCTATTCGGAGAACTGTGGAAGGGAGAGGGATGGGGTGGGCTAGACAGGGTAAACAAGATGGACACCACAGGAACTTTGAGAACCTTGCACGACAGGGAACTTTCGGGAAGGAAAACAGGGAATTGGATTGAAAGAGATGCCATTTGGGGTGCATTTACGGGGGAGGAAAAGATCGTGGTTTTGGATTGGGGAAGATTGGAGGTGGTGGTGAACAGCTATTTTGAAGACCTGGTTGGAAGAGTGGGATTGAAGAGAGAGTGTGCGAGTTTTTTTCCAAAGGCAAGAAAAAAGTGGAATGAAAGTGTGAAGGTGAGAAGTGATTCTGCGGAAATATGAGGGCCACACGTTGGCTGTGACAGGAGAGTGAGTCTGTGAGCCATGAGTGGAGATGGCCTTGGATACCAGAGGAAGATAATTTGGTGAGCAGGGCAGGGTGCCAGAGCATGTCAACAGCACGCCATATGTCGAGGGATATGGCTTTGATTTCATGTCCATTGTTGGGAGAGCAGAAGCAGCATATCTCGAGTGGAGTGACCTGGTCTGACACCAAATTGATTGTCAAATAAAGCCATTGGAGAAGGGGAAGGATTTAATGTCTGAAGCAATGAGGGGTTCCATAACTTTGCTGATGATTGGGAGTTGGCTGATTGGTTTGCAGTTGCAGGGATCTGTTTTTCCACTTTTTTTATGCAGGACGGAAATGTTAATATCTGTTTTCATTTCTGCATGAGCGGTATTCATCGTTCGTGCACATGATAAGATGACCCTCAGCCCAACAGAGTCTTGTCTATTCCCTTTCCATCAAGACTCATTGGCTTGGAAATACACGATTTATTTACACATTTTATTTTGGGTTTCATTTTCACATTGGAGTTGCAGGATATTTGAGTCATCACACCGCAAGATTTTCCTTGACAGTTCGTTCTCACGGTCAAACATGGCTGTGGACTTGGATCATTTACCTCAAGTCCCACTTTTTTCCATTGACGTCGACACCCACCTTTTTCCATCGGCAATCGACACCCTGTTCAGCAGCTCTATGGATGCTAATTGACTCTTCTTCGTATTGCGCTGGACAGAGGTGATAATTGCTGTTGATGTTCTGTGGGCGCTTCGTGTTTCTGCTCGGTTGTTCTGGCGGTGCTTGTCCAGCGCCCCGATCGTGGCGATGTGAGCCAGGCCTGCATTAATTGGGAGTTGCATCTCGTTTGGACAGGAGAGAATGACCACGAGAATGGACGGTTGGAGGACATGTGCAGCGATGCGCCAGTCGGCAAGCTGGATTTGGCTGAAGTCGTGTTTGAGGCTCTGCTCACACTGGTCGCCTATAAAAGGACAGCAGGACTGTCTTTTTGGCAGTCTGTTGGTGAGAGATCCAACTGATGCTTTTTGACAGCTCCTGACAGTTGGGAACAGCAGCAACAGCAGTTGGTGACAGTTGAGCTGTTCCTTCTGGTTCTGCTCGGTTCCTGGTACTTGACGTTCGTGATTTGTGGGGGTGACCATGTTACGTCGGTTAGTGTTCAAGCCTGTTTGTGGGTGGGTGAACGGTGAGGCAGGGCACTGGCAGCGGAAACGAGCCAAGCTGTAGAGAGCTCATTTGGAGAGGTCGCCCAAGCCACACTCACACATTTTGTGTGATTTTCGGAGACACATGATGATTTCTGCCGTGGTGAGCCGAGACCGGATTTATTTTTCCCCCTTGCGACACTGCCAAGGATGTACCGGCGAAAAGGATCGGATCATTTGGAATAAAGTCCCACGAAGCGAGGAGTCAGACCATGCTGAATCAAATGAAGGAAAAGACAAAAATGAGCTGGGAACATTTCTAATCGTAACTTATTTACAAGCAAGTGAGGAAAAATATGTGGTGCAGGGAATAGTTTATTTTGGGTGTGTTGTGCAGGGAAAGAAAGAAATTTGAGAGGTGCGGCAATATTACAAGCAACTTACAAAAGCGGACACAGAGCAGACTTAACCCGAAATAATAGCAATAATAATAATAAGCTAATGCAATCTCACTTATGTCGACAGGCGCGAGGACAGCACGCACACGCACACAAAAACCAGATGAAGAGTTTATATTAAAGCGAGAAAGGAGAAGAAGTTGAGGCTGCCGTCTCTCGGTACTTTGTACAATTGATTGCCCGAACGCGCCATCAATATGTTTGGGGTGCCATACCACCCCGAAAGCTGGTGCGTCATCTCTTGCTTCGTGCAGCTCGCGTCGAGACGTGACCGTCGGCGTGAAGAAGCTGCTTGAGTTTGGAGGGTAAAGTCAAGAGCGATCGGACGGAGTGGAAGGGAGGACCAGGTGGGTGGGTGGAGTCAGCAACGTTGAGGCTGAGTCCAGGCGATGAAGAATGGAGACGAATGACAGAGCAAGAACGGCCCCAAGATCCAACTTTTATAGACCCTGCAGTGTGGGGTGGCGGGCCACCGCAACGCGATGCGTCATCACCTGAATCGGCTTCCCTGATTGGCCCCGCTCCCCTGCACGGCCAGGCCACGATGGCCCGAAACGGCGACATTCCGCTTCCAGCCAGGTGACCCCGAGCCGTGAAAATGTCCTGCTCCGACCCCACGACATGATATGAATCGCCCACACCGATCTCCGCATCATGAATTGCCTTGCAACAACCCCCGGGCCGTGCCCTGATGACCAGCTGAGGGTGGCGTCCGTCGCACATGCTTGCCCAGAGGTCAGAAGACGTTCATCCGTGGGGAACATTCTCGGCCGCCAGCGAAGACAGACTGTAAGGTGTTATAATCAACCCATGCACAAACGGAAAGATGGGTCCATTCGTGCCCTGTTCTGTTCGATAATCAAGTGTCCCGAGCTTAGCACGGATCCCCCTTCGAGCACGTTCCGTACAGTGAGCGCGGATCCGCCATGGCCCACGTGATCAGCGCTCGCTTTCGCCCGATTCCATTATTGTGTGTGCGGGGCCAACACTGATCTGTGTCAGGGTTTGAGGGGAACGCTTGGATATAATAATTGCATGGAGGTTTCGAATGAAAAGGATATAGAAATCAGTTTCCGCTGGAGAAATGGAGGGAAAAGAGAATGCCGATATAATTCGTCCAGAAATGGGTTGAAAAGTACGCGCTGCCCGTATCTTGCACATTTGTGTCCCGTAGTTGTTGTTTTTGTTGTTGTGTAGTTGTTGTTTTTCGATTAATAATTATCGGCCTATGACATTGTAGCTATTGGCACCAAGCTGCTAGCGACGTTCTCGCCGAGATATTAGTTTCAATGCAACCAGCAATCTCATCCCAGATCATCCGAAGCTCGAGTTGATCGCCGCAAAATCGCCGCAAAATCATCGCCGCATCGCCGCAAAATCTGGGTTGAGGGATCGCTTGAGGACAGGAGTTCTGCGCTGTCAATGCTCATCCGGTGCCCCCACGGCCTTTCTATTCCCCTGCCCTGGTCACGCACGTGCTGCACGTGTTGGCCTGTGTGAGGACCCAAATTCACATTTACCTCAGAAATAAGCAGAAAATAAGAGTAGAAATGAAGTGAGTGGTGCAAGGAAACCGAGCTGTGAGATCCCAGCAATGCACGTCCTGTTGTCCCGCCAGACAAAAGGGAAGGGACTATCTTTACGTACATTCATGGAATAACTGTCTAGCGACCGCTATATGTTGGGTGCCATTGACTTGGAGGCATGCGATTCTGAGAACTGCAACAATATATATATATATATTCTGAGAACTGCAACAATATATATATATATATATATATATATATATATATATATATATATATATATATATATATATGTATATATGTATATATGTATATATGTATATATATATGTATATATATATATATATAAATATATAAATATATAAATATATAAATATAAATATATATAAATATATATATGTATATATATATATATATACATATATACATATATACATATATACATATATATATATATATATATATATATATATATATATATATATATATACATATATACATATATATATATATATATATATATATATATATATATATATATATATATATATTGTTGCAGTTCTCAGAATCGCATGCCTCCAAGGCAATGGCACCCAACATTTCACGGTCGTGAGACAGTATATATAACAATATATATTCTGAGAACTGCAACAATATATATATATATTATGAGAACTGCAACAATATTTATATATATATATATATATATATATATATATATATATATATATATATATATATATATATATATATATATATATATATATATATATATATTGTTGTGGTTGAGGAAATTCGCAAACCACCATTCAGGTCCCGTAGGTGAGATATCTCTAAGTACATGTGTAGTTAGGCCCAAACCCGTTGTTTAGAGGGAATAAATGTCATTCATTCGAGCTGCGACCCTTTAAGATAGCCGTTTTTCTGTTCTATCTTCATTTTGAACCAACCACGTCTCAACCTCCATCACACAACAACCACCAACCGCAACGCCGCTTCACAACAACAACAACGCCAACAGCCACGACCTTTACCTTCACAACTCGCTCTCGCAATCATCGCATCACCGCCATTCCAAGCGTCGCCATGGCAATCACCGCCACAATAAACCCTCCACCACCTTCACCTCTCCTACTTCACCGGCCATTCCCGCGCCGCTTGTGAACGCCGAGCGTCAGGCTGTCCTGGTCTCGTGCGGGACGCGCGCTGAGCCGCGGGTACAAAGAGCGGCCTTTCCGAGGGGAAGTCGGATCAGGAATGATTCACGCCCACTTCTGTTCTGTCCTATCAGCGAGCGCGGGGCGATTTGGCCCCGCCTCCAGGCGCGTCGGAGTGGAATCGATATATGCAGATTCGAGGATCAGGAATGATTCACGCCCACTTTTCCTCCGTCCAATGGGCGAGCGTGGCTCCGCTCCCGAGCCGATCCTGATCCGAAAATCTGCATATGGTTTCTCCTGCTGACGATAAAGCGCCGAGCGCGGGGCGAATAGAGAGAGAGAGAAGAGTTTCTGTTTCGGGCTCGAGTGAGAGAAGAGTTTCTGTTTCGGGCTCGAGTTGGGAAGACTTTCTGTTTTAGGCTCGAATTGGAGAGAGTTTCTGTTTCGGGCTCGGGCGAGTTGTGGCGGCGGCAGCGAAGTGTGGCAGCAGCAGTCAAGACGGGTCTGGAGGAGAGTCGGTCTGTCGGGGTTCGGAGTCTGTCGGGGAGCTGCAGAGAGGAGAAGCCGGGAACGCGTCGAGGGCGCAGTGGAGTCGCTCGTCGCGGGACCCAAGCAAGCCAGCTATCCTCTTTCCCCAGAGCATCAACAACCCCCCCCTCTGTTTACCCCCCGTGCTGAGATAGTTCTAAAAGGGGGCCCCGTTCCCATCCCATTTCAGGCAGTGCCAGCGAGGCCCGCGGAATCGGGGCACCGCCGCCATTTTGTGGCTCATCACAAGGCGGGTAGGCTCTGCCCGGTCTCGCGCCCACAGACCACGTCTGCCCCCTTGTATTCGAGGGTGGCCCTTTTCTTTTGATTTTGAGTATATGTGTTGTCGGCGCCGTCTGTAAAGTAAAACTGTGTACGTGTTGCCGTGTGCTCGCGTAGTCGGTAGTAGATCTGCATTGTGTTTCTTTTGTTACATTTGCTTTTGGTGCATAATTGTTGTGTTTCTTTTACATTTGCTTTTGGTGCATAATTGTTGTAATTGTATATGTGTGCTTTCCGTTTGCCGCGGAATAAATGTGCCTTATGTTGAACTGTCTTTCCCGTTTCGCTTCGTCTTTTCTTTAATTGAATCTCCATCTTACTTCACGTAAAGGGTTGGTCGTGGGCTAAATACGCCCGATAATTAATCGGAACCGTCGAGGTTGACGATAACACCGCTCGGTTATCCCGATAGTACGGAACGGTTCGCTTAAAGTGGCCCGTGTCCGAAGTCGACCTGCGGCGAGGTGCGATCGCCCGGTCTACCCTCCGTGTGGGTACTTAGGTAGGTCGAATTTGGCGAACAACCCTATCCCACGCGGGGGGCCGATTGGCACGATCGTGGTGAGGCCGAAAGGCCCAGCCGTGACTTCCCGGCGTTAGTCCGAGAGGGTCACGACTGGATTGTCCGTCCGGTGGGCGACGTGCCGCGATTCGAGTTACGTGGTTATGTATATGTATATGTATATATATATATATATATATATATATATATATATATATATATATATATATATATATATATATATATATATATATATATATATATATAGCACCGCGAGGAGGAGTGATTGAAGGGACACATCGGCCATTTTGGAGTTAATGCCATTTCGCACTATTTTAACCCTTTCCTTATCATCATATCATTAAAAAATGTCGCTTACATCACGGGGCCTCATATACATATATCTAAATTTTCTCATTCTAAACACCTCGTTTTATCTACCGCAATGGTGGCAGCATTATTTAGCCTCGTTCCAACAGTGGAAGTGACATCTTGCATACTACTTATTGATGGGATTTACATGTGGCAGTGTTTTCAACTTCATGTCCTTCATCATTTTTAGGTGATGTTTATCCTTCAAATGTGGTTCATTTGTCTCACAAACTTTAAGATATGTTTCTGCAAAGGAAGATTCAGATGTCCATTTGATAAACGGCAGTCCTGTCTGTTTTGCAACATATGAGCAGAAACAAACAAAATTAACATTGACTTTTGAATTCATGGTTCATAAAATTTTCGAAGTTGCTCAATATTTTGAGTTTTCAGTTTCTCTAAAATAACTTATTGTTGTTTGTTTTTGTAGAACAATCAAGAAGTCCAGTTGGGCAGATACGGTCCAGGAGCAGCTTTACGATGAAGATGATATCTATTTTGAAGCAGCAATCCCAAGAACAAGGCTCCAAATGCAAGTGTGCAGCTGGTGAAAACCACACAAAGATAAATATTGAATCAAACAAACCCAAAAAGGTTATGGAAAGGCAAATGTGTTGTAAATGTAAGATATGCAGTGGAGATTCATCAAACCTCAAAATACACATGAGGACCCACAGGGGAGAACGCCCACACAAATGCTCTGTTTGTGATAAAGGTTTCTCTAATAACAGCAGCTTGAAAATACATACGAGGATACACACAGGGGAGCGTCCTCACAAATGCTCTGTCTGTGATAAAGATTTCTCTGAAAAAGGCAAGTTGAAAATACATATGAGGATACACACAGGAGAGCGTCCTTACAAATGCTCTGTCTGTGATAAAGATTTCTCTGAAAAAGGCAAGTTGAAAATACATATGAGGATACACACAGGGGAGTGTCCTCACAAATGCTCTGTCTGTGATAAAGATTTCTCTGAAAAAGGCAGTTTGAAGATACATATGAGGATACACACAGGGGAGCGTCCTCACAAATGCTCTGTCTGTGATAAAGATTTCTCTGTAAAAGGCAGTTTGAAAATACACATGAGGATCCACACAGGAGAGCGTCCTTACAAATGCTCGATCTGTGATAAAGGTTTCTCTCAGAAAGGCAGTTTGAAAATACATACGAGGGTCCACACAGGAGAGCGTCCTTACAAATGCTCCATATGTGATAAAGGTTTCTCTCAAAAAGGCGATTTGAATAAGCATATGAGGATCCATACAGGAGAGCGTCCTTACAAATGCTCCATATGTGATAAAGGTTTCTCTGAAAAAGCAGTTTGAAAATGCACATGGGATTCCATACAGGAGAGCGTCCTTACAACTGCTCTATCTGTAATAAAGGTTTCTCTCGTGAAGGCCATTTGAATAATCATATGTGGATCCACACAGGAGAGCGTCCTTACAAATGCTCCATATGTGATAAAAGTTTCTCTCAAAAAGGCAGTTTGAAAATACACATGAGGGTCCATACAGGAGTGCATCCTGACAAATGCTCTCTCTGTGATAAAAGTTTCTCTCAAAAAGGCCATTTGAAAATACATATGAGGATCCATACAGGAGAGCGTTCCAACAAATGCTCCATATGTGATAAAGGTTTCTCTCAAAAAGGCAGTTTGAAAATGCACATGAGGATCCACACAGGAGAGCGTCCTTACAAATGCTCCATATGTGATAAAAGTTTCCCTCATAAAGGCAGTTTGAAAATACACATGAGATTCCATACAAGAGAGCGTCCTTACAAATGCTCCATATGTGATAAAAGTTTCCCTCATAAAGGCAGTTTGAAAATACACATGAGGATCCATACAGGAGAGCGTCCTTACAAATGCTCCATATGTGATAAAAGTTTCCCTCAAAAAGGCGATTTGAAAAGACACATGAGGTTCCATACAGGAGAGCGTCCCAACAAATGCTCTATCTGTGATAAAGGTTTCTCTCAAAAAGACAATTTGAATAAGCATATGAGGATCCACACAGGAGAGCGTCCTTACAAATGCTCCATATGTGATAAAGGTTTCTCTCAAAAAAACAAATTGAATCAGCACATGAGGATCCATACAGGAGAGCGTTCAAAGAATCCACACAAAAAGAACAGACAAAAATACACGAATGAGAAAACGAAGCATTCTTTCAAAACATCGGAATAAAAGAAGCCCCAGGTACAACACAAAAATATCCGTAAAATAATCGGCAAAGAGTACCTACGCATAATAAGACTAATTTTGAAGTCATCCCTCTCTCCAATGAACAAAACCAAAGATATAAACCAACTTGCAGTGCCGGTATTCCAATTTTGCTGTGTAATTATAAATTACATGAAACGAATGCTCGCCCTAACTATTCACAAGATGTTCCACAAAAACCAATGCATACCGAGGGTGTACTTACCTGGACAAGAACGAGGAGGTTGTGTGATGGAGCTTAACTAAGTGCACAGAACATTGTGTGTCAGACCAGCAGAGTATGTGAAAATCTCAACAGACAATTGTATGAGATTTGTACACGACCAAGAAATCAACAAACCAGAAAAGGGATCCTTATTCCATTTGGCAACAAACTTCAAAAAACCGGTGTAAATGATGGATACTGCACAAGAAAACGAAACAGAAACAAACAGCCCCAATGATTGCAAAGAAGAAGAAAAAAAACGACAAAAAGAAATATCAGCAGATATACTCTGACAAATGGGAGTGATAAAAGAGCAGGAAGATTTAAAACAGAGCTTGACAGGATAGGGATTGACAAGCATGACCCAGTGGAATGGCTAAGAAGAGGTCTAATTAATTGGGATGGAGAACGAGGCATCATAAATGCTCATCATCACAAACTGATGCCTTTAAGAAAATGGTGGGATGTATGGACATCACAAACCAAGCACTGCGTCCAGACATGGTGCTCAAACACAAAAAGGAAAAGTCAGCACTGTTCTTTGAGGTTTCAGTTCCCAATGACTGTGGATGACATGCCACAGAAATCAGAAAAATTAGGTCAAGATGACCTCAAAATTGAAGAAAGCTGAAATTGTACCAGTGATAGTCGGAGCTCAAGGAATGACAAGGAAAACCCTCACCGAGTACTTGAATATCACTCTGGGAATATAATTCCAGACAAGCTGCAAGTGGAGGCTGTCAGAGGTGGAGTGAAGATTTTGAAAAGAGTCCTTGGAAAGAGGCTATGAGAAGGACATTTCACAGTTTGTCAGATGAATCACGATTCTTTAACAAAAAGGAGGTGGAGATTTTGAGTTCTGAGAGAACTTCCTCTCACCTTTTGATATCCAAAATAGGTAACAACCAATGAGAGCCAAAAAAATCCCTCAATCAAACAAACAAATTAAATGAAAGAGGAAAAGACCAGCACTTTGAAAATTTACTCCAGAGTGAATCAAAAACGAAGGAAAATGGAAGCAGACTGTTGCAATCAACCCAGAAAAAGATGAACTATTTTTGGAAAGGGATTTATGAAAATTGAAAAGAACAAAACAAGAAGGTGGAACAGGTCCAAAACTTGGAAAAGAGAAGTCACATCGAGAGGATATTCCTCAAGTGATAATTGCCAAACAAAATTATGAAACACTCACCAAGATGCCAAATTTCAAAAGCCCTGGTCTGGATGGCATCCCACATTTCTGATGCTCTTCACAATCACTACATTGAGCTTATCCCAACGGATGAATTGTCGTCCAATCCTGATCTTCCCTTCTGAGTTTTCAACACGCAAAACACCATTTTAAGTCCTCTCTCATCCTGACCCACTGTCTTTCGATCTTCACTCATTCACTGTGTCTTTTGCACATGAGAAGGAGGAAAACATTGTTTCAACTCTCGACTTTTCGTTATATACATGGTGTCGGCTCATGAAATGACTCGGACACCAAACAGATCAGTTCACAACAAGACAAAGGGAACAGCAGTAGAAAGGGGAAACATCAACAGCAGGGTGGAGGGGAAAAGTAGACGGAGACTGACAAATAAGGGATGCCGGTAACGATGAGGGTAAGAGTAAGGGGTGGACAAGTTGAACACATTATCAAAATGTTGGAAGTAATGGGGAATTGTTTACCAGGTGTTGAAAACATCATGCTTTTGGATGGGTGATGATTTGAGATGGTGGTGAACAGATGTCTTCAAGACCTGGAGGGAAGAATCAGATTGAAGAGAGTGTGGAATGTGGTTCCACAGGTGAGGAAAAAGGAATCCATGAGTGTAGGTAAGCAGTAGTTTTGGATTTTGGCACTTGAACTCTGAAGGGGTTGATGGAAGACTGCGTGCATCCTGCACATACCTCGGAGGGAAGATGCATATGGAGGGTGCAGGACCAGAAAAGAGTCGGAAGAATATGGAGACCACTGACCTGTTGGCCATGGTGAGGTGATTTCAGCTTCATCGTGAGAAATTCCAATGATCTTGAAAGCCTTCGTTTCCACGGCTTCAAGCTGAGCAAGATGTGAGCCACGGGAGCCAGCCCTGACGAAAGAGCAGTACTCCTTAAGGTGTGTATGAAAGCCTAGTCGGTGGATCGGAGTTCAGGTGTGCCAACGAAGGACTCTTCATGAAGGAGGATGTCCCATCTGGTTTTGAAGGCCAACTTTGAAATGTGGCTTGCCCAAGAGAGATCGTGGCTTGGAGTGAGATCCAAGAGTTTGACTTACTGAACCTCTTCAAGAGGGTTGATGAAAAAGTCGATAGGTTTGTGGTACAGTCATTGGGGAGAGAAAGGGGGAAGAGAGAAAGATGTTTAACCAGTTTGTGATTTTGTCAAGGTCAAAAGGGAGGGAAGAGGCTTCTGTCTATCAGAAGGATGAGGGATGTCGCGGCAGAGAGTGGAGTCATTAGCAAAGAGATAATGAGGATTTTCTCGCGAGTCGGTGATATCATTGATGAAGACTAGGAATAAGGTGGGGGCTGAGAACACTGCATTGGGGGAAGTCCAGCCTTGACAAGGAGAGGAGAACAAAGAGTTCCATTGAGAGCCCCATGTTGACTGCAAGATTGGAGGAAGTCAGTCTTCCAAGAGTGGAGTTAGCCTGGGATTCAATAGGCAAACAGTTTGGAGAGCATGTCGGATACCAGACCATATTGAAAGCTCGAGATTTTCCCAGAGAGACGGCTTTGATATGTCTGATGTTGAAGGCCTCCAACCATTGTTGAGAAAGTAAAAGCAGCACGTGCAAGATAGAGTGACCTGGTATGAATCCAAATTGATGACTTGAGATGAGACGTTTTTCAATAAAATGTATGCTTTTACATCAGCTGCGATGATGGATTCCATGACATTGCTCTGCTTGCAAGTGAGCTTCCAGTGTTTGGAAGTGACCGGGCAAGACCCCGTGCTCTCACAAACTATGGTGGATGCCAGCTTTGAAGAAAATGTTTTAAAATCCTTTTCCAGGGCTCTTGTTAGGTTTTGCCTGCACTAATCTAAGTGCAGCCAAGTGAGATTTAGCTTTTAAGTTCTGCAGGTTTTAAAGAAATAAATGTGGAAGGTGAAATGGGAACGACTTGTCTTGCTTCAAGTTTATCGAGCATTGCAGGTTGAGATTGATGAAAAACCCGAAAGATAAAATGAAAACTCTGTCAAGATGCAGTCCTTGATAATTTAGGTTACAAACTTCAGGGAAATACTTTCATGTGTTCAATGAAAGATGCTGTCACTGTGCATTATATATAGTTGAAGAGTAAACAGGTTATTGATACAATCGACAAGTCATTGAACAATTTTGATTTCCTATCTCCAGTCATAAATTGCTGTGTTCACCAATAAAGTCATTATAGTTTATTGACAAATGTACATTGCAATCAGATTAATGACTGCAATTATTCGACAGTTGAACAGTAATAATATTACAGCAAATCAACCAAGAACAGGAACAGCAAAATTGTTCTCCAATAAATGATCCACAACACACATGCATCATGACACTGCTTGTTTTTACTGAATGCATCAGTTACTGTATTTCCAAACTCAAAATAAGCAATTTTGTAATGTTGCGAGAAATTTGTATGGTATTTTTGTTTCAATATGAACATCACAGTAATAACAGGCAAAATATTCAATGATATTGTTACGGCTGTGGAAATTCGCAGAACACCATATAGGTTCCGAGTTAGTTATCCTGATAAGTATTTGTTCAGTTAGATTTCCCCACCGTTGTTTAATGGTTATTATTCGTGTTCACAGGGCTGTGATCCTTTGAGATAGCCGTTTTCTTTCGCTATCGTTATTTTGGACCGACAGAGCACGTTACGATCCTGTCATGGACACAAACCAACCGAAAACGTCGAACAAAGGCGCCAGTGAAAGAACTGCAGTAACAAGCGGGTTTTCCCGCCTTTTTGCAGCGCCAAGGCTGACACGGGAGGCGGCGAGGAGCACGCTCGCGATTGGTGGATACGAGGCGTGAGGCGGTCAGGAAGGAGGAATGCCCCGTTTCGAGAAATTTCTGGAAGGAAGGCGGAGCCGAAAACGGGGAGGAGTGAAGGGTGGAGCCCCGCGCTATATAAGGCGGACCGCACGCAGGCGCTCTCTTCTTCGTCAAGGTCTCTCTCTCTCTTGGTCGTCGGAGGTTCTCACTTTCTCTCTTGGGTCGTTGGAGTCGTTCTCTCTCTCTCTGGGTCGTCAAAGTCATCCTCTCTCTCTTGGTCGTCGGAGGTTCTCTCTCTCTCTTGATGGACGTCGGGTCGTGCTCCCTCTCCCGCCCTCTCGTCTTGGCGCTGATTGACCTGTTGGTGAAGGCGCGGGCCGGTGGCGAGTCCGGGCTACGCCTCGGAGACGCAGACGGGAGGCGCAGCCCTGCCGGCTGTGTGGTGCGAACTTGCGCATCTGGCGAGGAGCGCCGGAGAGAGCTTACCGCCCATCGTCGCGTGGCCACGCTAGCTGCCGTGGGGAGCAGACGTCGCGACCTGCCCACCGAGACACCTCGAGGGTGCAGGTAACCTGCACGGTCTCGTGGGCCTTTTCGGTCATCCACGGCCCACGACCATAAAGGTCTACGGATCCCGTCTACCCCCCTTGCGTGTGAGGGGGGTTTTCTTTCTTTTGGTATGCATGCTGTTGCGCCGTGTCCCCTAAGTTGAAACCTGTGTGAGTGACTGTGCTTGTAAATAATAATTATCGTCGGTGGTATTGCTTTTGCATTCGATTTGTCGCTTGTATATTGCATGACTGTATACGTGTTGCTTGTATAAATAAATGTGCTTGTGTGAATATTTCCCGTTCGTCGTGTCTTTTTCCCCATTGGAAATGCCATCTTGCATCGCAGAATAATTAGTTGGGTTTAAAACACCCGGTAAAGAGAATCGGATCCGTTGCAGGTCGGCGATAACACCCGCTCAGTTATCGCTGCAGAACGGAACGGACCGCTTAAGCGGTGCGTGTCCCAGGCCGACCTGCGGCGCGGTGCAGCCCCTCTGCAGGTTACCCGCGCGGGTACTTAGGTATATCGACATTCGACGATTCACCCTATTTTACGCGGGTAGAATGCGGACTGGGCTGTGGTGAGGTTAAACCCCCACCCGTGACTGGTTCCTGGCGGTAGTTCCAGGAGGGTCACGACTGAATTGTCCGTCCGGTGGGCAATACGGTTGCGATTGGAGTTACGCGGCCGCTCGCACGCCGGCGGGCACGAATTCCCAACAACATTGAAGAAACATGTCACGCCATAAGCATGGTCAATCCAAACATGCAATCCAACAAAAGAAACATATATCACACCTCAAGTGCGGTTGTGGAAGAAAAATAATTAATTATGTCTTGTGAAATGTCTGGTGGTGGACTTATGGCAGCTTCGCTGCCAGGGAAGCTATCATTTCTTGAAGTGCAACTGTGTCGCTGATGCAGTGCCCCTCTACCAGTTCACACACTGGAACTGGTACTCATTTTGCCGACCTAGGAAGGATGACAGGCTGAATCAACCCGCTGGTGTATTGATTCAGCAGCCGACAGGGCTTGAACTCAGGACCCTTGGATCCCAAGCCGCCGAGCCACCCGAACCACTGAGACAACACCAGGCTAGTGAAATGTATAATGTGCTGCACCAACCATTTTCTGTCATGTAAGGTAATGAACTGATGATACTCATTTCCTCTTGTGTTCTTTTAAATGCTTGTAAAGGACTCATCTATTGCAAAGCATTGTTGTTAACTGAAGTCGATGTGTCACCATTCCTGGTGTTATTCACCAAGAAGAATCATTGAACTGTGTTTTAAAACCCACTCGCCCATTAACCGAGCAGGTTGGAATGTTCGGCTGAAAAGCTCGCAGCTGCAAAGCTCAGGGAAGTTGGGGTTGTTTGCCAATATATTGTTATGAATCTGGAACCCATCGCACACAACATTCAGGTCCCCATAGATCAGCTATATCGGTAAAGGCCCTGTCAAACCTTGACGTTTTAGCCAGCAATGGAAACGTATAAAAATGTATACAAGACGTTGGCGTACGCCAAACTTTTTATGTTTTTTTTTTAAAGATTTGGTGCGCATTCATAACGATTTTGACGTATGCATAACATATTAGTTACGAACACAGAACGTTTCGTTTTCTTATAGATAACTTACACCAACGAATGATTAGCCTGTTGTTGGCGTTCACAACCTATGCCCAACGATATAGTCTAACTTATGCATAGCACGCTGCAAGTATCGCCGACGATCACGTGCCGTAGCCTATTAAACGGCTGCCGCTCGGCGATTCAAATCATAACCGCCCGAGAATGGGAAGTGTCAACATGACAGTCACACGTTGGCGATCTTGCCAGCATATGCCGACCTCTGAAAAATGTGTCTAAAATGCTGGCACACGTCGAATCCGTTATTGGTAAGTTTTGTTTTCGTGAAGAGCACGCTAAAATACGATGAAGTACGCTGTTATACGCCGTAGTATGTCGAGTACGTCGTGAAATTTTAAGGATGCTGAAAATTTTACGACGAACTCGGCGTATGGCTCACACGTTCCGCTATGCTGGCCATAAGTTGTAGGCACGTTATGCGATTGTCGACACACGTTACTTGAAAGTTACTCATAAGTCGAAACACGTCGAGGTAATGTTTAGCATACCCGAAACTTATTTTCTCCGTCAAGGCACATTTTCTTTTTTTCTCCTTGGCTCCGTCAAGGCACGTGACGAGATATCGGAAGATGTTGTTGTTGTTGTTGTTGTTGTTTTTTATTTTTAGTCTCTCACGAATTTTTAAATATATTCGGACATTTGCTTTTAAGTTTCGACGTCGATGTGACAATATCCTCAAACAGAAAATATTCACAGAGGAGGAACTAACAATAAGACATGAGCAAACTGAAGAGGGAATCGGGCGTGATGTAACGGCACGTGACGAAATATCGGAAGTTATTGGTGTTTTTTTTTTTTAAACGCTATCAATATGCCATTACACGGTAGCTGTAAATTACAAACACGTTCAGTAAGTTCTGTGGTCGTCCGGAAGACGTCAATCAAACGCGTCTACATCCGTCAATATGCGTTGGAGGTACATCACACGTAGGTTCAAAGCACGTTTCTCATAGGTGAGAAATATGTTTTGGGTACGCTAATCATTACCTCGACGTGTTTCGACTTATGAGTAACTTACAAGTAACGTGCCTCGACATGTGTCAACGGTCGCATAACGTCCTCGACGTGTCAACAATCGCGTAACGTGCCTACAACACGTTACTCATAGGTTATAAATAAGTTTCGGGTACGCTAAACATTACCTCGACGCGTTTCGACTGATGAGTAACTTACAAGTAACGTGTGTCGACGTGTCAACGATCGCGTAACGTGCCTACAACTTATGGCCAGTTTAGCGGAACGTGTGAGTCATACTCTGGCACACATCGTAAAATTTCAAGCATGCGACAATTTGTGAAGCACCTCAGCGTACTACGACGAAAGCCAGCCTACTACGACGTATGCCACCGTGTTTCAGCATGCTCTTAATATTTTCAAAACTTACCCATAACGTATTCGACGTGTGCCAGCGTTTTAGACAAATTTTGCATAAGCTGGCTAAATCGTCAAGGTGTGACAGGGCCTTAAGTATGTTTCCAGTTGGGGCCCCGTCCCGAGTCTAATGGGAATTAAATGTTCATGCGCTGCAAATTTATTTTGACAGTCAGGGTTTTCTTTTACATTTTTATATCAACAATAACCACAACAACATGCCTTCACCTTGCTTCCTCACACCGACGCCATGGCCTGCGTGCGTGTCAGCACGTACTTGGGCGGAGATCGCAAGGACCTGACGTTGGTCTCGCCCAATCAGGAAGATGCGAGCGAGTTCCCCGGCAGTCGTCCAATGAGCACACCCCACGCAGGATAATATTCCTCTGCCTGTTTGGGGGGCAGGCCGCAGCGACGGCCGTCACACCCCTCCGGTCCAATCAACGGCCTTGGCAATGACCAATGACAGGGCGACGAGCGCAATTTGCTCGCCAAAACCGTACAGTGAGGGAAAGCGGGGAGGGAGGAGGCGTGCCCTCCCCCCCTGGATGAGGTCAATAAGGTTGCGACACGATCGAAAGAAAAGAGATCCTCCGCGAGAGACCCTTGCGATCAGACAACAGAAGACATCCTTCCTCCACAGGAGCCGCGGCGCGATCGGATGCAAAGAGATCCTTCCTCGACAAGAACCGCGGCGTGATCGGACGAAAAGAGAAACCTACCTTCTCGACAGTTCAGGTACAGAGGAGAGGTTTGGTTGTTGGGACGAGCGCTGAGCGGAGCTCTGGAGGCTGATCGCGGCTCGCTGGTGTCTGGATTCTGCTCGCCTCTCGCTGGTGCCTGGTTCGAATCGGCTCGCCTTAACCACATGAGGTGGACAGGTCCAAGTCTTTCTGGGTATCTGTGTGTGTGTCTGTCGGTGGGCCCGTCTGAAAGTAGGTATTGTGTTAGTGCTTTTTGCTTGTACATTTGCTTGATTTGACTTTTGCATGTAAATTGACTGCATTTCTTTGAAAGTCTGTTTAATTCTGCTCTGTGTTTCTCCTTTCCCTTTTGTAAATAAATTTCCCCTGTTCAATGTTTCAGCTCATTTCTGTGTTTCTTTCATTGGTTTAGCATGGTGCGTGTTGGGTGATTGGAAAGGCTGTTGCTGCTGAAATTGTGCATTTGGACCGAGGGGATTCGGCAACCATCCGCTCGGGTTGCACACGTTTCGGGCACGCTAACGGCTCGACTCGTATGAGTTCCGTCGAGGGTGTGAATCCTCGTGAGATCGCCGTGTGGTCTCTAGGTATTTTGAAGATTGGCAAATAACCCTGTACCATGTGGTGTATTTCTCGACATTTCATGGTCCTGGAAGGGACCCGTCGCTCCGGAGTTATCCGGGGTGACGATCTAAATTCCGCGTGTTCGGCGCAGCCGACTCTACTGCTCCACCTAGCAGTCGGCCTCGCGGCCGATACACGGCCTGCCACAATATGTCCCTATCTTGTCAAGCATTGTACCATGGGCCCCATGTCTCACAATGTTTCTTTGTCAGTTACCCATCCCTCTTCCGAGAGAATACTGTGGTCACAAAATACTGCATGCAGCTGTGTTTTCTCAGAACATCCCACCTTTTTCCTTGAGGCTGGAATGTTCTCAGCTTGAAAACATCTTTACAGGCCATTAAGATGTTAGTCAGCTTCAGGAACAAGTACTGTTCTTTGTGTAACCCATGCTCCCTCCTTCCTACTTTTTTATGTAAATAATTTTGCTCGAAAGATGATCGGCTTGGAAAACAGAACAAAGTGAAGGACGTTTACAGCATCTCATCTTGGTGTTGATCTGTGTATTTGTTTCTTGCAGTGTACACATAAATAAATGATTCAACTCTCACTGAAACTGGTGTTATTGGAGTGACGTTCGATTCCACTGATTCCACCAAAGAAGTTGGCGCAGTGAGCAGGGCTCGCAACTTTGCGGTGGTGAGGGGGGGGGTGGGAGACCGGAGATGAAGGTGACATCAGGTGAGGTGATGCGGACGCAGGTGGCCAGTTGAAGCGGCAGGAAAGGGAACCGTTACAAATTCACTTCTCTGACCCTTTCACTGGGTCCTGCATTCACTCAAGTCATGTGCCTTGCCTCTGACCAAACTGGGTGACACAAGCCTAAGGAAAGTGAGTTGTCGTATATTGGTAGCTTTGTGCTGTAATATCTGTATTCTAACCAGGTTTTGGCAATCCGTTCTGGGAAAGCTGGATTTCGTGACGCATTCAGGAAGCTGGATTGTGGTAAATCCGTGCCAGGTTTGAATATTTTGATCCGGGCATTCGAGGGGCTTGGAGAGCCGCTCCGCTGATTTTGAATCGGAGCACGAGCAACTGAAAGGTGCCTGCTGATTCTTTGTTGGCACGTAAGTGAGGTGCTGCATTAGGTTGACACTCACTGCACTGTGCTTTCAGGTCCAAAGGTGTTGATCAGTACTGTTTTCTTAGTGCTGTGAGATCTCGAATTTTGGAACATCTGTTGAGTTATGTCAGGATCAAGGACCCTTGGCTAGAGGTGTCCAGGATTCAGAGGAGAACATGAGGACTTGAAGTCCTTTTGGTTAACATCATTTTACATCAAGTTTAAGGGCCCCTTTTTGCTGCTGCATGAAGGTATGATTGTGACTTCAACTTTTAAGGATCATTTTTGCTGTTCGACAAATGTATAAGCCTGGTGTTGACTTGATGGGTAAGCATGGTGAGCTTGGGTCACAGGATCCTGAGTTGAAGTCCCACTCTGCTGTTGAATTAATACCAAGAAGGGTTGACTCTGCCTGTTACCCTTCCGAGGTCGGCAAAATGAGTGCCAGTTTGCTGGTATCTTGTGTTGGCGTGGCGACCCATCCAGGATTGTGCCCAATAACCAAGAAGACTGTTTATGCGGCACCAACGCTCTGCACAGAGTATGGTCCCAATGGTTGAATGCATGACACTGATTTGTATTTGTAAAAACACGATGAATTGTGTGTTCAGGATGATTGTGGAATTGAGTCTTCTCAAGTACATTTGATCATTTCCTGAAACTATTTTGCAGTGGAACAATGTGAAATGTTTTATGGTGGTTTAAGGTCAATGTTCTGAGCGTGTTGATGAAATAGTTTGTGCACAACGTTTCAGTGTGTGTGGGTATGCATGTGCGTCAGTTTGTGTGTGCTCGAAGTATATCATGAATAAGAAAACTGCCAAAAAGGTAAATTGGAAAGTGTTTATGACGGGGAGTTATTATTGTTAGAGAAGATCACCTTGACAAAGCGCAGAGTATATCCAGTGATGTTATGACAAATGCCGCTGAATATTTTAAAAGAAGAAAAATACAGTTGTGTTCTGTGTGGGAGAATTATCATGAATTTGTCATCGACACTGGCCCCATGACGTTTGGCGTGCGGGACACGGAGCGTCCAGAAGTGTGCAGGGTCTGTGCCTGGCTGTGTAGCTGTAAAGGAAGAGTTGTCGGAACAATTGACAGTTAGGAGTTGTATAAATTGTTGAAGAAATTTCCTCCTTAAGCATTTGTAATTGGTGTTGCCAGCTCAAAGTGTGAACGAATAAAGACATTGTTCCTCACTCATAAAATATTATTTGAACTTTGGTAAAATGTTTCAGTTGAGAGGATTCCCTTGTAAATATGATTATCCACGGATTCTGTTACATTTGTTTTTTGTGAACCATCCATCTTCCTTCAATTGAGATTTATTTGTCATTTTTTTTATTTTAAAAAAACCATGTAACAGCCTGGAAATGTTGCATAAGTTCCAGGAAGACTTCAGTACATCATGTGGTGCATGGTTAAACATAACTTTAGATATTTCTAATTCAGTTCACAAATTTGATGAACATAATGCACGGATTTTTGTGCAGACGCATTGTGGGAGCTGCCGATTTTCAATGAGCATCGACAGTCAATGTAATGTTGTTCTTTATCAACACTGAGAACGTACCGAAGTAATGATTCACACCCTTGATCTGTGTGACTATCTGTCCCTCCAAATCCTGTGGATCCTCAAAGGGGCTGTTGTGCTCTTTTCTGATTGGCTGTTCTTGGGCCTTGCCGATATTGTTACCCCCACCACCGCAGGTGAAGGTGGTGATGTTTTCACCCCTTTATATCTGTTGGGTCGCCGAAATAGGTGACCCTTATTGTCAGTAATTCTGTCTGTTTGTTTGGATGTTTGTTCCTTTCTCATCAACGTAATTGGTAAAAAAACTTGGGCCGATTTTGACCAACCTCTGGTGGTTGGTACATCTTATGACGTAGTGCTTTGGAACTTGTGATGGTTGCTTGGGACGCTTTGGTTCCCTCGCAACAACCGAAAAACCTTCAAAATCAGTACCGTTCACGCGAAATCAATTCCGAAAGCCATTTTCGCACGTATGGTTATGAAATTTGGCACGAATGATCTACAGGTGATGCTCTATCAAATATATTCCAGTTTTTGTGATAAATTCAATGAAGCTGAGTCTTTGGGCCTCTCACTCAATCACCGCAGGTTGGTCGGTGGTCTTTCTGTCTTCTACCGACTCCTCTCCAGCCTTGCCCCCCTGCTCTCTCTGCGATTTGTCCCCACTACATTTCCACAGGGCGCTCAAGGTCCGCCAACAAACCCCTTCTGGTAAAACTACCAAAATCACGAATCACTGCTCATCTTCACTCTTTCATTCCTCTTTTTCCCGCCTTTGGAATAAACTTCCTCACTCTATTCTTTCCCATTCTTCCCTCCAGGCTTTCAAAACAGCTGTTCACCACCACCTCTTATCTTCCCCCATCCAAATCCTCGATCTTTTCTACCCCCGATAATCCACCCAAGCCCACTTCCTTCATTTCTCCTGCTTTCCTTCCTGAAAGTCCCTGAAATGTCCATCTTCTCTTCGCCATGTTCCCCGTCCCATCCCCATCCCTCTCACTTCCACAGTTCACCTAATGTGTCTGTTCCCCACTGTTTTGTCCCTTCCACTCCCGCCCCTCTTGTCTCATGCCTCCTTGCTGTGAGTTGTGTGTTCGCTCTCATACGAGCCTCGACCAAGGTATACAAAAAATAAATAAATAAATTAAAATGGAATACTTTACCCACAGCGGCCCCTTCAATTAGGGTATGCGCGAAAATTGGCGAAAATTGAAGGCCCCTAGCGACCAGGTGATTGCATCGATACGAATGAAACTTTGCAGGTTCATGGTACTCAATGAGTTCGACAACCTTGCCTCAGGACATATTGACCGATTTCGCTTAGGTCAGGGGTCAAACGTCAATTAGTGCAAAAATCGATAACATGCGAGAGGTGGAGGTGCCTTCGTGCGAAATGCTACTCCTTGGGTTATGGTTGGATGGTCATGAAAATTTACACTAATCATTCGGAATACATTGTGCACAAACGATCAAGCCGGATTTTCGATTTCGATCTTTGTTCACCCACAGCACCCCCTCGAACTTTGGGGATTTCCGATTTCAAACCGCATTTTCAGTACTTTTCATTCAAATGGATACCGAGTA
Organism: Eptatretus burgeri; assembly: GCF_056783735.1. Taxonomy (NCBI): domain Eukaryota; kingdom Metazoa; phylum Chordata; class Myxini; order Myxiniformes; family Myxinidae; genus Eptatretus; species Eptatretus burgeri. The sequence goes on along the minus strand of NC_140968.1, from coordinate 7,697,454 downwards.
GTTATCAGTAGATGGAACTGGATGAGATTTGATATGCATAATCTTAAGGTGATTCCCGATCCGCTATATGACATCCATTTTGCTCTTTTTCTTACTTTCCATGCTCGGCGACCCATTGCCGCCTCCCGGCTTGTTGTCTTCTTATTCAGCCACTCCAATGTGGTTTTAGCTTTATGCTTCAGATCATTTTCCTGCTGAAATGTGAATCTCCTACCAAGTTTCTGATTCATGGCCAACTCGAGCAGGTTTTCATCAAGGATTCTCCTGTACTTTGCACCATCCATTGTCTCTTCTATCCTGATAAACTTGCCAGTTTATGTTGATGAAAAGCAACCCCATCACCTGATGCTGCCACTCCCATTCTTGACAGTAAGGAAGGTGTTGATTCGGTAATGTGCAGTGTTTGGCTCGTGACAGACGTAACATTTTGAATTTTGACAATCAAGTTCAATTTTTGTTTTGTTTGACCACAAAGCGTTACGATACATTGTTGTTGTTGGATTTACAGTGACATCCCGGACCAGTTTTGTGCTTGACCGGCTGCTGAGTTTGGATGGGCGACCTGATCAAGGTTGAGTCTGGGTGATATGATACGTCTCCACCTTTAATGATTGATTTCACCATACTCAAAGGGATAATAAGTGACTTTGAAATCTACCTATAACCCTCTCCTAAACGGTGCTTCTCCATCACTTTGTTTGACTTCTTTGGAAAGCTCCTTGGTTCTTCATCTTTGCCTTGTTGGTTTGATTATGGAGTTGCACCTTAAAACTCCTTAGATTTGTGGGGGAGCTTAAGTTTTGAGTTTACCCACTGATTACATACAGATGAAACCTATTATACTTATTTTGTAATCTTTCATACAAATAATTTGCTCCTGAAGTGATTTCAGGTTCATTCGGCAAAGGGTTTGAATTCTTATGCAACTGAGAATCACCTGATTTTTCTCTGTTAATCCAACTTATTCACATTTTTTCCATTTTTTTTTTAGCTTTATCACTTTGGAATCGTTTGTGAAGACCACAAGTCGAGTTTGATTTGAAAGCATCATGAAATAAGCTCAGGTGGCATCAAAATGTGAAAACTTTGAAGGGGTTGAACGCTATTGCAGGCCACTGTATTTACAGGTCTAAATGGTCTTCTTTTCCTCCTCTTCCCTTTTAGAAGGGGTGAGGTACAATGACAC
>NC_140968.1:7675268-7687768 GCF_056783735.1 Eptatretus burgeri | reverse complement strand
TTTTTAAAGGGACAACCCACGCATATCTACTCCTCAAATCAATAACGGTTAAAGCATACTTGTACCCCTTATCATTATTGAGTTCAATCAAATCAGCAGACCAGATATAATCAACTTCCTTGGAATAAACTTTCCTTCTCTGAAACTTTGTGAATATTGGTTTATGTAATTCATCAGCTAATTGCTCTTCAGTCTTAATGGCATCATTAGAGCCTATAAGTTTTTTGAATTTCCAAGTCCAAGTTTCAATTTAGCACTAATCATCTTCTTCACGATGAACCTATCAACTTTTTCTCTCAAGGTTGGATTTTGTATCAGAGACAAATTATATAACATTTCTCTATCGGCTTCATGCTTTTCTTCCAACGTTGTGGTATTCCCATAATCAATATCGTGTCTCATGCACACTTCATCAACTCTATTGATTGGTTTACTCCAGGATTTAGGATTGTCTGCCTCATCTAATCTTTTATCCAAGTTTGTGCCTGGACCACAGAAAGAATACCCTGGAAGATGTAATTCCCCTGGTATTCCAGTAGTTGTAAATTTACTTCCTGATAAAAACTTTTGTATATCTCCTCCGAGTTTGTGTTTGGAGATAAATTGATTTTTTTGAACCACACACCGAACATATACCTTTTTGTATAACCCTGTTATTTTTACTTTTAATATATGAAATATTTTTAGTATTAGTTTTCTTTTTACATTTGAGACAATAACTCATTTATTTATGAGAAAAATTTCTGCAGAGTGCAAAAACCTTTTTAGTTTCCAACATGCACATTTGAATCTTAATTTTTAAAACATAAAGAATCCTTAGAAATGCCTTCACTCTCTCCTCCATTTATTTAAGAAAAAACTTGAATTAAAATGAATAGCTTGACGATGCTAATAGTTTTGTTGAAAGTATTGCAAATAGACTTGTTAATTCTTTGTATTCCTCCCTGGTGAGATAAGTTATTTTCTTTAATACCTCTATTCTTTTTTGAATCTCACTGGTTTCCATATTTTGATATTTATTCATTCTCTCTCTTTCCTCCCTCTCTCTATTCTCTCTTTCCTCCTTCTCTTTCTTCTCCTTTTCCTCCCTCTCTCTATTCTCTCTTTCCTCCTTCTCTCTCTCTCCTCCTTCTCCTTTTCCTCCTCTTCCCTCTCTTCTTCAACTCCTTCCTCATCCCTTACTATACTTGAATCGTTTACACCCCATAGAATATTATACATATATTCATCAGGATTTCTTGTTATTCCTGTATCCAAAATAATTTTTTTTACAACAGGAAACCAATAAAATTTCTTTTGAATTTCTAAAAGAGCCTTACCTTTTCTTAACCTTATAATTTTTTCATTATTTAACATTCTAATTAAATCTAAAGTTGTCGGTTTATCAACATCAGCATAATGCCAATCTTTTATTGAAAATACCTCATTCTTATGTTGTAGAACATATTTATTGAAATACCGAATACCCTTTTCTTGAAGGTATGCTTGAACACAGAAATGATAATTTTCTTGAAGCCTTCTTGCTGTCATTTATGTATTAGAAATATATGTTAGAATAATATTATGGCACGAAACACCTCCCCATCTTCCCATAGTTAAATCATTTTGTATTTCCTTACTTATTATATATAATCCTGTTTTTTCTGTTTTCATGAGATAAACAAGGGCAAAACCATTATTATATTTACCCTTATTAAATTCTTTTATTTGTTGTTTACTAATCGTGGCTCCACAAAACTCATTCTCGATACCAAGTGGATAATATTCTTCCTTCCGAGACTGATTTAATTGTTCCAGGTCTTCGAGGTTAATTTTAAATGACCAATTATACCCTAAATCATTCATATCATACCCCCATTGTTCTATTCTCATACAAACGATACGCCCTTCTTTATAAAAATTTATTTTAATTCGAACTGTGAATTCTGTATGACCTGGAGATAATATCAACACTTCTGTATCTTTAGAATACACAGCCGTTTTATTTAAGTATATATATATTGTGATAAATCGCTTAATCTCACCAAGTCATTCGCGTCAGTCGGGCTTGGATAATTTTTTAATTTATAAGCATTTTTCATGTTAATATTTTTGTTTATATTATATTTATGTCGTTCAGCCTGTGCCTTTGTGTAATAATTTGATAAATCAATATCCAGTTCTTGAGATACACCAAAGATAGAACCATCTTTACCAACATAAGTCATTTATATTAGATTAAAAATAATATCATAAAATTTTTTATTTTTGTTGAGTTGAAATAACACATATAGACATAATTGACCACAACACTTGGAATTTAATTCTTGGACTTGAAATGTTTGATAAACACCATTCTGTAAGAATTTTATGACTTCAACAGGTGGTGGAAGACCAAAACTATCAAAATAATATTTGTCTTGACTATTAAAAATACAAACCCAATGAGAACCGTTCCCATCATTATCTTCTAAGTTCATAATAATATTCTTTGTATGTTTCGACACATTTGTTAATTCATCTCTCATACAAATAACCACATTATGAATTTTTAATTTCTTACAATATTTGGCAAGTTGTAAATTTGATGTTGTATTCTTTCCAAATTCTTTCAACCACTCATCAATGCTCATTTATTTATTAGAAAGATATAATCCATTACCTCTTTTCGTTAATTTTACACCTGCTTGTGCTATAGAAGAAAGCATATCTCCAACTAACAATCTCGCTTTATCAGGCAGACCTTCAAGTTTTTCAGCAAAATCTACAATTACACCACTTCCACTAATTTGTTTCTCCAACTCTTTGTTATGTCTTTCCAATTCTTTTTGAGCCTGGAGTTGAGCCTTCCTTTCGTTGGCAGTTTTGACCGCTGTTGAAATACCACCCGTCAATGCTCCAACCGCACTTAAACCAGCAAATAAAGGAATTAGAAATGGGAGAAATCCTCCACTCGTCTCTCTTATTGAATATTTTTTCAACATTGGTTTTGTCATTTTAATTTTAAGTGAGCCAGTGTCATTCAAGATTTTAACCTGTTCTCTTGTGAGCAAAACATCAATTCTTACTGCTCCTTTTCTCTGAATTGTATTAACGTTAATCGTACAAGGCTTTTGATTTTGAACACAAGATGATAGTTTATGAAGATTGATTTGATTAACATATACCCCAGTTGGTACTTTGCCACTCATTTATTTAACAAAAAATTATGTGAGACTAATCATCACACCATTATCTGTATTAATCTGCAATTCTGTTTCTTCCAAAAGCAAACAATATGTATCAACTTCTTCACTCTCTCCTCTTTCAATGTATAGGGAAGTATCCACTCGATTAGACTTTATAGTTTCTTTTTGAGCGCTCAGGTCAAACGTATAGATTGTATACAAACTTTTAAATGCTGTCATATCCAAAATAGGTTCTTTATTTCCATTACTTTCACACACCTTTTGGTAAGACTTGTATGCTTCAGCAAAATCATTTTTTCCCAATTAATTTCCAATCTATCTCGTGGATAAAATGTTCCATCTAGAGAAACACGAAGTTGTTTCACCTTAGCATTATCACTCAATGCATTATTCTTATCAGTCGCAGTATCACCATCTGGCTTTTTAAAAATCATCCACAGATATCGTGGCTTTCCTTCCAGAACACCCAAATTCCACGTGTAAGTAGTTTGATTGAGTTTAACGTGTTGACATCTTCTTTTGAGGTATGATACACTGAGTGGTTTCTTTGAGTTAAGTCTTCGATTCAACATCTCTTCTGTTTTAAGATTAGGAGTATATTCACTGATATACCAACTCATCTCCTCAATTACAAATTTATTCTGATCACCAAAAGCATTACCAACACCAAAAAGCAATCTATTTTCATTATCATTCCTTTGTAGTTGAAATCTAATTTTAAGACCATACAGAACTTTATCATAATCACAAAATCCAAATATACCTTTAAGAGGAACTGCCACAGTAAAACTATTTTCTGCTTTTGTATCATCATTATACATTCCTTTCCTTTGAATATATCCAGGGTCTGTGTTTGTTCCCGTTGACATATCAGGAATAAAACCTTCGACAGACCCCTTTCCCATTCTATCACTGAATGTATAGAGTGTAAATTTCATCATTTCAGATACAGCAGAGACATAATCAACCGCTTCAACTTCTTGTGTTCCAATATACAATCGCACACTATCAAACATTTTCCAGAAGAAATCATTTACAAGTGTAGCGTTTGTGTTATTCCCAGCCTTAGTGAATTTAAATTTACACAACAAGAAACTTTCGGAGAGATTCAAATAGGTTTGTTGATTATTTATTTCAAAACTTTTTGTACCATTTGTATTCCAGTCTGTTCCAGTTATTGCATTTACCTTGAAGTAATCTTCTTTTTTAGTGGAGTTTGAGATAATAATAGTATCATCCAAATCATAGATACTATCAATTGCTTCCATACTTGTATTTATTTAGGAAAAAAGATGTTAAAACTTTTGAAACCCTGATCCAAGTATTTGAATTATTTTCTGTCGTTCTTGGGGGACAACTGAGTTTTACCTTTCTTAATTTCTTTTATTGCTTGTAATTTATGAGATTCTTTCTGAGCATCTTTTATACTCTTTACAGCACCTGCTACATTTCCCACAGCAGAAGCAGTTGAACCAATTAGGTCTTTATGTTTAAGAATAGTTGAACCAATACCCATGAGAGTATCAATTATCCCATCTCCTCTAAATTGATGTCCAACACCCCTTTGTCTCTTAGGTTTATAGTATCCTCTACCAAGATACATACCTTCACCCTTGTAGTACGGGGAAAGGAACATCCCATCCCCTGAAATTATTTTATATTTTCCCAACTCGTGCTTCCTCACAATAACCATCGTATTTATTTATTGAAAAACTTCACGTAGGTGAATTCTGATGGATATAACTTCTCCATTAAAAGAGATCACACGATTATCTTGGTCGGTTATCCTAAAATTTACTCTGTGTATGGTTTTTCCTGACACAGGTAGATAAACCAAATTTTTAGGCTCCATATTGAATTTATAACCAATTGGGGTTGAGTATGCGCTGAATGAAAATATTGTATTTGTTTTTAATCCATCATTATAAGCACCATCAATCAAATCACAGTTAATTAACACCGAATTTATTCCTGAGGATATTTGAATGACATTATCACTGTAAAACGTCCCATTAGTTTCAATCTTTTTTGAGGAGAAACCTAATAACTCTCTAAATGAATTATCAATTGTGAAATCAACCTTGTAGTTATTTTTAACTTTAATCGTTGATTTTGAAGTATATTTTTGAATGTTTATAATAATATTTTTTGGTTCATCACCCTGTTCTTTCATAAGACGAGCAATTTCGGAAGATATTTGAGAAATCTCGTATGCTCCGGGTGAGACTGTTATCGTTTTGTATCCACTTCCCGGATTATAACTAAACTTGTCATTTTTCTCAGTTATATTAAATAAGGTATTATAAGTCTCCATGGACAATAAAGATGCCTCATATTCTTTTGTTGTGTCAAGTTGTAGTGGGTATGGGAATGAAGATGTGTGGTCGCTTGTTGTGAAATTAAAACTCAGGATTGTGCTTCTCATCTTATTTAATATGAGATAAAATGTCTTTATATTGAGATTTATTAATTATTTTCATGTTCATCAACTGGTCTAAAATGGCTGATGCTTCATTAAAACAATTGTTATTTCCAGCCTTCTTACTGCCGAACAACAATAACAGTCTATTAACTAATTGCGATGGGTCATTTGGAAGAAAACTAATACCTGAACCAAGGATACTTAAAGCCTGAATAATGTGTTTCTCCTTCTCATTCTTCCTACTTTTACCAGAAAGAATAACCTTATAATTTAGAGTGTTCAGCAAATCAATATATACTCTATCATCATTATTTTCCATATCCAATGGTTTATCAATATACTTTGATTCATCCCTCACAGTTGAACCTTGTCTTCCATCTTTTGTGAGAAGAAACATTAATCTCGGAGTTAGTTTAACAGGGGGTTGAGCAGAACTTAAGAACCTTAATTCATCATTAAATATCAATACCTTTTCTTGAACAAGATGAAATATTGCTGGTTGTTCTGTTGGAATGAGTCCTGCTTTGGTTTTTGAATCCGCTGAATATTCATTGTTTTGAACAGCATTCACAATATAATCAGGGGGTTGATTAATCTCTTCCAGTTGTTGAAATAAACCTTCATCATGTTCTAATTCTCCAATATGCTCTAATTCTTCCTCCGTCATTTGACTGAAATCTTTTAACATTTGAAGCTTTCTAGGAGTATATTCTACTGTGGGAACTGTGGAAACATCTTTCATTTTTTCTTGGGAAGTTTTTAAAAGTGGTTTAAAAAATTTCTCTTGTTTTTTTTCAAATGCTTCTTCGCCCGTTAGTTTCTGTCTGCGTTTCTTCTTTATGTCTTCCTGTTGTTTTACAACTTTTGAAACCAACTCTTGATGTTCCTTAAATCTTCTTGCTCTTTCTTTTGTATCCATTTATTTATTGTAAAATATCATTTAATGAATTGTAAAGATCAACAGGGAAATTTTCCTTTTCTTCATCATTCAAGTAGATGTGTTCAAATAAATCCTTTTCTTTAAATATTTCATCAAATTCTTTATTAACATTAATGCGAGTTGTAATTTCTTCTTCACTAATCCTTGCATCTCTGCTTTTCATACGTTTGTGTTGAGTTTCTTCATCAACATCAAAACCGAATGATAAAATCTTCACTCCGCTCAGATATTTAATAATTTGTCTCGTTCCTTCTGGATTAGTTTCTAATATCCCAACACCACCAGATTTTAGTTTCTTTAACTCACTCTTACAATGTGAATATTTTGTTGTACCAAGAGAAACCTCCTCAAATATTTGTCCTTCATTCCTCAATCGCATATGTTCCTCCACTGAAACATAGTGATAATCTTCACCTTTTACTTCTCCAGGTCTTATTGCTCTAGTTGTTGTTGATACAATGCGTATCACGGGGTGTTTTTTAAGTAAATTTACAATATTCTCATTTGTACTACACAAGAACCTTGATTTATGAAAGTTTTTTCCAGAAGCAGATTTACCCACAAGATTTATAATAATAGTTGTCATTTATATATGTAATTGTTTATAAAACAAAAAATATATCCCTTAATATCTCATCTTGTTTCACAACAATATATTTATATTTTTCAGTCGTGTGCTTCATATAATCCTCAAATTTCTTTTTACTACATAATGTAGAACAATTATCTCTCCAAAAATTATTGATATCTATTGAATTTAACTTGAATAAAATAAAAGTATTAGCATTGTTTCTGATGGAACGACGAGGAAGTTGAAAGTACGATTGACTAAGATAAATACAATTACAAGAAGAATGTCTCCCTCTTGTGTAGTAGCTGTCCATTACCGTTTGGTTTCTCTCATTAACACAATCATCAAAGATAACGAGGTTCTTTTTGATTTATCCAAATCTTGGGGAGACGGTATATCATCCGTATTATCACTAAGAATACAAGTTATAAGATTTGATTTCTTTTTACATCTCTGTGTATCACAAAATAGTTGAATTATATCTTCAATGTTATAATCATTTAGGTTTTTTTGACGTTTAAATAAACCTATTATATCTTCTTTTTGAAGACCAGCATTAAAACCTTGTGAGAGTAGTTGATACTCTGGTTGAAAACTCGACTTTGTGAAAATTATTAAATTATCATAATCTAAAAAGTTGGGAGTGAGGAGCATTTTTAAAAGTAAGCAGGTTTTTCCACATCCACTTGAACCAACTATGAGACATCTTAATGAATTTGGGAGATTTTTATGGTTGTTAAATTTTATCTTATTTTCCCAAATAGGTAAAAAATCATTCATTTATATATTTGAAAAACAGGTTATTTAATTTATTATTGGCTTTTTTAGAAACTCTATATTTTATCCTAAGTTCAGGTTTAATTTCAAGATAATCCATTATTTTATTTATACAATATCTTGTGTTGATATTTCCCTGAAAATTACATCCATGAATAATATACAACAACAATCCTTTGAACATTTCTCTTATACGTTCAGTTTCTTCCCTTGTAAGGAAAGGTGTGTTATCATCCTCATACTTTACATTCATTTCTCTAATCAATCTTGTAAAGTAATTCATTTTTGGTGTAAATCTAAAAGAATTATTTTCCTTTTTATATTTTTTATTATCATTAATTAGAAGATAATCACAGAATATACATTGTTTATAGGCTTTTGACTCTGTGTTTAATCCCCGTCTTTCACACGCAGGACAATTCTCAAATTTGTCATATGGAGAATCAGGAAAGTCTAGCATATTTATAAAGTAAAACTTTACTTAAACTGAAATTCATCTATACTTTCAGTTGTATATTACCATCGATATCGATATACTTTTTTTCATTATCAGATTCAACGACAACATTTTTTATATTAAAGGTAATTTTAAAATTATCGTTAACTACTATTGAACGAAATGTCATTTCACCTGATATATTAACATCCTTTATTTCATCAAGATTTACATCTTTAGGGTTGTTGAAAAAAATACAAATTTCTCCTTGCATATTACAGATGGTCTTATCTTTTCTTTCTAAAGTTTCATCCATAAGGTTTTTGTTCTTTGATACTTTTTCTTGTTTCATTGCTTTTTCTAGTTTTGAATATATTACTCGAAGGAGAGGAGAAACTTTTGTTAGAGATACTTTAATTGATGTTCTACCAGGTATACTAAAAGCCCTTCCACTGAAGGAAATTGAAGAACTCATATTATTTACCATAATAGTTTTTATCCAATAGTTGTTATATTTATCTTTGTTCAATTTTACATCCTTGACATATTTCTCAGTATCTTTAACAGATGAAGAGATTGATTGAAACTTGTCTTTTGTGTCTTGAAACATTGTATTTATTAAGTGAAAAAGTTGGAGGATAAAATGTTTTTAAGCACAGATTCACCTATAAATTAAACGAAATTTTCATCAAGAAAATTTTAGTTTAAGCAAAGTTTTATTCTATAAATATGGTGAATACAACATACTGCGATGTTTGTAATCACGAATATAAACATTATAGAAAACACCTCCGAACCAACAAACACACATTTAATCTATTTCATCAAATATCTCCTCTTGAGTTGGAAAGAAAACATTGTGATATCTGTTCAAAGGATGTTTTGAAGAGTAGTTATAATCAACATCTTCAATCACAAAAACACAAGAAAAATGAGTTTAAAGTAAAGGGAGACTATTATATTGAAAACACTGATGGGGCATTTAAAGGGCATATAAAAATAAGGATTTTTCAATTTGGAGAACCCGGTCCATCATCAATAGCTGAATCAATTGAAATAGTGAAACCCGATGTTGAAAAATTTATTAAAAAGACATTAAAAGAAATGAAAACTTTAAAGTTTTATATGGGAGTGAAAATGAATATGAAAAGACAAGATGAAGAACAAACTCCTTATATGAGAACAGATCTTCATTTTATAACATCATTTCAAGATTTTTTGAATAGTGGGGTTTATGAAGAACTATCAAGACAAGAGGAGGATGTTGATAATACAGTGGTAGGAAGTGGATTCAATATTAAAAAAATCATATTTTTAGATATACACATTCTAAAATCAAACCCTCTTAAAGCTTCTTCTTATATTGAATTACCAAAAGAAATAAAACTAAAGAAGGCAGTTGTTAATATTAAGAACAATGATAATAAATGTTTTCTCTGGTCTGTTCTTGCTCACTTACATCCACCAAAATGTAATTCAGAAAGAGTAAAACAATATATGAAATATGAGAATACCTTGGACATTAAAGATTTTAAATTCCCAATGCCATTAACAGATATTCCTAAATTTGAGAAAAAGAATAATCTTTCTATTAATGTATATGGATTAACGGATACAAACAAAGTTCAAATATTAAAAATTTCAAACAACTATAAAAATGAAGAAACACACATTGACCTTTTATATTTTAGTGTTGGAAAGAATTCACATTACACATACATCAATAATTTATCAAGATTAATCTCTTCTCAGGTATTCAGAACAGCAAACAAAATATATCCTTGTAAGCGATGTCTTAATTCATTTCATACAAAAGAACGATTAGAACAACATTCAAAATATTGTAGTAATCATAAATCAGCTGTAATCACAATGCCTAAACCTGGTGAAAAGATTTATTTTGAAGATTATAATAAATCTATCATGCACCCATTTGTGATATACGCTGATTTTGAATGTATCCTTAAAAAGATAAATACTGCTTCTCCTAATCCAAAAGAACCATATACAAATAAATATCAAAAACATATTCCTTGTGGTTTCTGTTATTATACCAAATCATCTGTTGGAGAAAAGTATAACAAACTTGAACATTATCGTGGAAAAAATGCTTCACAAGAGTTTGTAAAACGATTAGAAAAGGATTGTATAAGACTCACTAAATTAATGAAAGAAACAAATGAACCGATGAAATTAACCAAAGAAGAAAAATTAGAATTTAGAATGAACAATATCTGCCATATTTGTGAGGGGGAAATTAAGGAGTCTAAAGTTAGAGACCATTGTCATCTTACTGGTAAATATAGAGGTCCCGCTCATTCCTGTTGTAATCTTAATTATAAATTACCTTCTTTTATTCCAGTCTTTCTTCACAACAGCGCCAACTATGATACACATCTATTTATAAATGAACTTTCAAAAACACCAGGGAATATTTCTGCTATAACAAACACAAGTCAAAAGTATATTTCATTTTCAAAAATGATATTCACAAAACCTTTAACTCGTATTAGGTTTTTAGATTCTTACAAGTTTATGGGAACACCACGAGCCTACCTCGCATCAAATCTAAGCTCCACGGACTCTTTTCCAAATCTTAATTCATTCTTTCCAAAAGAGGAAATTCTCACTCAAGAGGAAATTCAGATTAAAGAGAGAATTCAAAGTAAAGAGGAAACCCTAATTAATGAAGAAATTCTAACTGAAGATGAAATTCTAATTATAAAGAAAATTCGAACTAAAGAGGAAATTCAGATTAAAGATGAAATTCTGATTAAAGAAGGAATTCTTACGAGAGAGGAAATTCAAACAAGGAATGAAATTCAAAGTAAAGAGAAAATTCTTACAAGTAAGGGAATTTATCCTTATGATTATATGGATTCATTTATGAGATTTAAAGAAACACAACTTCCTTCAAAAGAAAGTTTCTATAATAACCTTTATGAAGAAGAGATAAGTGATAAGGAATATAAACACGCACAAGAAATATGGAAAATATTTAAGATAAAGAACCTTGGAGAATATCACGATTTATATCTAAAAACAGATGTTTTATTGTTAGCTGATGTGTTTGAAGCTTTTAGATCACTCTGTCATAATAAAAATTGTTATGGATTAGATCCTGCCCACTATTTCACAGCTCCTGGTTTAGCTTGGAGTGCAATGTTGAAAATGACAAAACAAGATATAGATTTAATCAGTGATGTGGATATGCTTTTGATGATTGAGAAGTCCAAGAGAGGTGGAATATCACAAGTATGTTCAAAAAGATATGCTAAAGCAAATAATAAATATCTTCCAAATTATGATAGTGAAAAAGATAGTAATTATTTGATGTATTTTGATGCTAATAATTTGTATGGATGGGCAATGTCTCAATCTCTGCCTTATGGTAAATTAGAGTGGGTGGGAGAAAAGGATTATGAAAAGGCTTTGATGAATATTGTTATTTCTTCTCAAGAGGAATTGAATGACGAAGAAGAAGGTTATTATTTTGAAGTTGATTTGAAGTACCCGAGTGATCTTCATAATAAGCATAAAGATCTTCCTTTTGCATGTGAGAAAGAAACTCCAAAGAAAGAATGGTTAAGTGATTATCATAAAAGTTTTAATATTAAAGGTAAATCAACAGAAAAGTTATTAACAACATTCTATGATAAAGAGGGATATGTTTTGCATCAGAGAAGCTTAAAACAGTTTTTGAGAGAAGGATTGAGAGTAGCTAAAATTCATAGAGTTTTAAAATTTAAACAAAGTCCTTGGGTGAAAAAGTATATTCAATTTAATACAGATATGAGAGCAAATACAAAAGTAAAATTTGAAGGGGACTTTTATAAATTAATGAATAATGCTGTATTTGGAAAGACTATGGAAAATGTTAGAAACAGGCAAAACATTAGATTCGCAACATCTTGGAAAGAAGCTTCGAGATTGATAAATAAACCAAGTTTTGAGAGAGAAGAGGTTTTTTCAGAGAACTTTTCTGCAATTCATATGAAAAAGGAAAGTATTGTAATGGATAAACCAATTTATATTGGAACAGCAGTTCTTGATTTATCAAAGATATTGATGTATGATTATTTGTATAATGACTTAAAGAAAGAGTATGGTGAAAATGTTTCATTGTTGTATATGGATACTGATAGTTTTATCCTAGATATAAAAACTGATGATGTTTATGAAGATAT
>NC_140968.1:7650768-7665768 GCF_056783735.1 Eptatretus burgeri | reverse complement strand
TCTCTCTCAAAACTTGGTTTATTTATCAATCTCGAAGCTTCTTTCCAAGATGTTGCGAATCTAATGTTTTGTCTGTTTCTAACATTTTCCATAGTCTTTCCAAATACAGCATTATTCATTAATTTATAAAAGTCCCCTTCAAATTTTACTTTTGTATTTGCTCTCATATCTGTATTGAATTGAATATACTTTTTTCACCCAAGGACTTTGTTTAAATTTTAAAACTCTATGAATTTTAGCTACTCTCAATCCTTCTCTCAAAAACTGTTTTAAGCTTCTCTGATGCAAAACATATCCCTCTTTATCATAGAATGTTGTTAATAACTTTTCTGTTGATTTACCTTTAATATTAAAACTTTTATGATAATCACTTAACCATTCTTTCTTTGGAGTTTCTTTCTCACATGCAAAAGGAAGATCTTTATGCTTATTATGAAGATCACTCGGGTACCTCAAATCAACTTCAAAATAATAACCTTCTTCTTCGTCATTCAATTCCTCTTGAGAAGAAATAACAATATTCATCAAAGCCTTTTCATAATCCTTTTCTTCCACCCACTCTAATTTACCATAAGGTAGAGATTGAGACATTGCCCATCCATACAAATTATTAGCATCAAAATACATCAAATAATTACTATCTTTTTCACTATCATAATTTGGGAGATATTTATTATTTGCTTTAGCATATCTTTTTGAACATACTTGTGATATTCCACCTCTCTTGGACTTCTCAATCATCAAAAGCATATCAACATCACTGATTAAATCTATATCTTGTTTTGTCATTTTCAACATTGCACTCCAAGCTAAACCAGGAGCTGTGAAATAGTGGGCAGGGTCTAATCCATAACAATTTTTATTATGACAGAGTGTTCTAAAAGCCTCAAACACATCAGCTAACAATAAAACATCTGTTTTTAGATATAAATCATGATATTCTCCAAGGTTCTTTATCTTAAATATTTTCCATATTTCTTGTGCGTGTTTATATTCCTTATCACTTATCTCTTCTTCATAAAGGTTATTATAGAAACTTTCTTTTGAAGGAAGTTGTGTTTCTTTAAATCTCATAAATGAATCCATATAATCATAAGGATAAATTCCCTTACTTGTAAGAATTTTCTCTTTACTTTGAATTTCATTCCTTGTTTGAATTTCCTCTCTCGTAAGAATTCCTTCTTTAATCAGAATTTCATCTTTAATCTGAATTTCCTCTTTAGTTCGAATTTTCTTTATAATTAGAATTTCATCTTCAGTTAGAATTTCCTCTTTACTTTGAATTCTCTCTTTAATCTGAATTTCCTCTTTAGTGAGAATTTCCTCTTTTGGAAAGAATGAATTAAGATTTGGAAAAGAGTCCGTGGAGCTTAGATTTGATGCGAGGTAGGCTAGTGGTGTTCCCATAAACTTGTAAGAATCTAAAAACCTAATACGAGTTATAGGTTTTGTGAATATCATTTTTGAAAATGAAATATACTTTTGACTTGTGTTTGTTATAGCAGAAATATTCCCTGGTGTTTTTGAAAGTTCATTTATAAATAGATGTGTATCATAGTTGGCGCTGTTGTGAAGAAAGACTGGAATAAAAGAAGGTAATTTATAATTAAGATTACAACAGGAATGAGCGGGACCTCTATATTTACCAGTAAGATGACAATGGTCTCTAACTTTAGACTCCTTAATTTCCCCCTCACAAATATGACAGATATTGTTCATTCTAAATTCTAATTTTTCTTCTTTGGTTAATTTCATCGGTTCATTTGTTTCTTTCATTAATTTAGTGAGTCTTATACAATCCTTTTCTAATCGTTTTACAAACTCTTGTGAAGCATTTTTTCCACGATAATGTTCAAGTTTGTTATACTTTTCTCCAACAGATGATTTGATATAATAACAGAAACCACAAGGAATATGTTTTTGATATTTATTTGTATATGGTTCTTTTGGATTAGGAGAAGCAGTATTTATCTTTTTAAGGATACATTCAAAATCAGCGTATATCACAAATGGGTGCATGATAGATTTATTATAATCTTCAAAATAAATCTTTTCACCAGGTTTAGGCATTGTAATTACAGCTGATTTATGATTACTACAATATTTTGAATGTTGTTCTAATCGTTCTTTTGTATGAAATGAATTAAGACATCGCTTACAAGGATATATTTTGTTTGCTGTTCTGAATACCTGAGAAGAGATTAATCTTGATAAATTATTGATGTATGTGTAATGTGAATTCTTTCCAACACTAAAATATAAAAGGTCAATGTGTGTTTCTTCATTTTTATAGTTGTTTGAAATTTTTAATATTTGAACTTTGTTTGTATCCGTTAATCCATATACATTAACAGAAAGATTATTCTTTTTCTCAAATTTAGGAATATCTGTTAATGGCATTGGGAATTTAAAATCTTTAATGTCCAAGGTATTCTCATATTTCATATATTGTTTTACTCTTTCTGAATTACATTTTGGTGGATGTAAGTGAGCAAGAACAGACCAGAGAAAACATTTATTATCATTGTTCTTAATATTAACAACTGCCTTCTTTAGTTTTATTTCTTTTGGTAATTCAATATAAGAAGAAGCTTTAAGAGGGTTTGATTTTAGAATGTGTATATCTAAAAAGATGATTTTTTTAATATTGAATCCACTTCCTACCACTGTATTATCAACATCCTCCTCTTGTCTTGATAGTTCTTCATAAACCCCACTATTCAAAAAATCTTGAAATGATGTTATAAAATGAAGATCTGTTCTCATATAAGGAGTTTGTTCTTCATCTTGTCTTTTCATATTCATTTTCACTCCCATATAAAACTTTAAAGTTTTTATTTCTTTTAATGTCTTTTTAATAAATTTTTCAACATCGGGTTTCACTATTTCAATTGATTCAGCTATTGATGATGGACCGGGTTCTCCAAATTGAAAAATCCTTATTTTTATATGCCCTTTAAATGCCTCATCAGTGTTTTTAATATAATAGTCTCCCTTTACTTTAAACTCATTTTTCTTGTGTTTTTGTGATTGAAGATGTTGATTATAACTACTCTTCAAAACATCCTTTGAACAGATATCACAATGTTTTCTTTCCAACTCAAGAGGAGATATTTGATGAAATAGATTAAATGTGTGTTTGTTGGTTCGGAGGTGTTTTCTATGATGTTTATATTCGTGATTACAAACATCGCAGTACGTTGTATTCACCATATTTATAGAATAAAACTTTGTTTAAACTAAAATTTTCTTGATGAAAATTTCCTTTAATTTATAGGTGAATCTGTGCTTAAAAACATTTTATCCTCCAACTTTTTCACTTAATAAATACAATGTTTCAAGACACAAAAGACAAGTTTCAATCAATCTCTTCATCTGTTAAAGATACTGAGAAATATGTCAAGGATGTAAAATTGAACAAAGATAAATATAACAACTATTGGATAAAAACTATTATGGTAAATAATATGAGTTCTTCAATTTCCTTCAGTGGAAGGGCTTTTAGTATACCTGGTAGAACATCAATTAAAGTATCTCTAACAAAAGTTTCTCCTCTCCTTCTAGTAATATATTCAAAACTAGAAAAAGCAATGAAACAAGAAAAAGTATCAAAGAACAAAAACCTTATGGATGAAGCTTTAGAAAGAAAAGATAAGACCATCTGTAATATGCAAGGAGAAATTTGTATTTTTTTCAACAACCCTAAAGATGTAAATCTTGATGAAATAAAGGATGTTAATATATCAGGTGAAATGACATTTCGTTCAATAGTAGTTAACGATAATTTTAAAATTACCTTTAAAAGAAAAAATGTTATCGTTGAATGTGATAATGAAAAAAGTATATCGATATCGATGGTAATATACAACTGAAAGTATAGATGAATTTCAGTTTAAGTAAAGTTTTACTTTATAAATATGCTAGACTTTCCTGATTCTCCATATGACAAATTTGAGAATTGTCCTGCGTGTGAAAGACGGGGATTAAACACAGAGTCAAAAGCCTATAAACAATGTATATTCTGTGATTATCTTCTAATTAATGATAATAAAAATATAAAAAGGAAAATAATTCTTTTAGATTTACACCAAAAATGAATTACTTTACAAGATTGATTAGAGAAATGAATGTAAAGTATGAGGATGATAACACACCTTTCCTTACAAGGGAAGAAACTGAACGTATAAGAGAAATGTTCAAAGGATTGTTGTTGTATATTATTCATGGATGTAATTTTCAGGGAAATATCAACACAAGATATTGTATAAATAAAATAATGGATTATCTTGAAATTAAACCTGAACTTCGGATAAAATATAGAGTTTCTAAAAAAGCCAATAATAAATTAAATAACCTGTTTTTCAAATATATAAATGAATGATTTTTTACCTATTTGGGAAAATAAGATAAAATTTAACAACCATAAAAATCTCCCAAATTCATTAAGATGTCTCATAGTTGGTTCAAGTGGATGTGGAAAAACCTGCTTACTTTTAAAAATGCTCCTCACTCCCAACTTTTTAGATTATGATAATTTAATAATTTTCACAAAGTCGAGTTTTCAACCAGAGTATCAACTACTCTCACAAGGTTTTAATGCTGGTCTTCAAAAAGAAGATATAATAGGTTTATTTAAACGTCAAAAAAACCTAAATGATTATAACATTGAAGATATAATTCAACTATTTTGTGATACACAGAGATGTAAAAAGAAATCAAATCTTATAACTTGTATTCTTAGTGATAATACGGATGATATACCGTCTCCCCAAGATTTGGATAAATCAAAAAAGAACCTCGTTATCTTTGATGATTGTGTTAATGAGAGAAACCAAACGGTAATGGACAGCTACTACACAAGAGGGAGACATTCTTCTTGTAATTGTATTTATCTTAGTCAATCGTACTTTCAACTTCCTCGTCGTTCCATCAGAAACAATGCTAATACTTTTATTTTATTCAAGTTAAATTCAATAGATATCAATAATTTTTGGAGAGATAATTGTTCTACATTATGTAGTAAAAAGAAATTTGAGGATTATATGAAGCACACGACTGAAAAATATAAATATATTGTTGTGAAACAAGATGAGATATTAAGGGATATATTTTTTGTTTTATAAACAATTACATATATAAATGACAACTATTATTATAAATCTTGTGGGTAAATCTGCTTCTGGAAAAAACTTTCATAAATCAAGGTTCTTGTGTAGTACAAATGAGAATATTGTAAATTTACTTAAAAAACACCCCGTGATACGCATTGTATCAACAACAACTAGAGCAATAAGA
Organism: Eptatretus burgeri; assembly: GCF_056783735.1. NCBI lineage: Eukaryota > Metazoa > Chordata > Myxini > Myxiniformes > Myxinidae > Eptatretus > Eptatretus burgeri. Next base: position 7,660,473 of record NC_140968.1, on the reverse strand, counting down.
CCTGGAGAAGTAAAAGGTGAAGATTATCACTATATTTCAGTGGAGGAACATATGCGATTGAGGAATGAAGGACAAATATTTGAGGAGGTTTCTCTTGGTACAACAAAATATTCACATTGTAAGAGTGAGTTAAAGAAACTAAAATCTGGTGGTGTTGGGATATTAGAAACTAATCCAGAAGGAACGAGACAAATTATTAAATATCTGAGCGGAGTGAAGATTTTATCATTCGGTTTTGATGTTGATGAAGAAACTCAACACAAACGTATGAAAAGCAGAGATGCAAGGATTAGTGAAGAAGAAATTACAACTCGCATTAATGTTAATAAAGAATTTGATGAAATATTTAAAGAAAAGGATTTATTTGAACACATCTACTTGAATGATGAAGAAAAGGAAAATTTCCCTGTTGATCTTTACAATTCATTAAATGATATTTTACAATAAATAAATGGATACAAAAGAAAGAGCAAGAAGATTTAAGGAACATCAAGAGTTGGTTTCAAAAGTTGTAAAACAACAGGAAGACAAAAAGAAGAAACGCAGACAGAAACTAACGGGCGAAGAAGCATTTGAAAAAAAACAAGAGAAATTTTTTAAACCACTTTTAAAAACTTCCCAAGAAAAAATGAAAGATGTTTCCACAGTTCCCACAGTAGAATATACTCCTAGAAAGCTTCAAATGTTAAAAGATTTTAGTCAAATGACGGAGGAAGAATTAGAGCATATTGGAGAATTAGAACATGATGAAGGTTTATTTCAACAACTGGAAGAGATTAATCAACCCCTGATTATATTGTGAATGCTGTTCAAAACAATGAATATTCAGCGGATTCAAAAACCAAAGCAGGACTCATTCCAACAGAACAACCAGCAATATTTCATCTTGTTCAAGAAAAGGTATTGATATTTAATGATGAATTAAAGTTCTTAAGTTCTGCTCAACCCCTGTTAAACTAACTCCGAGATTAATGTTTCTTCTCACAAAAGATGGAAGGCAAGGTTCAACTGTGAGGGATGAATCAAAGTATATTGATAAACCATTGGATATGGAAAATAATGATGATAGAGTATATATTGATTTGCTGAACACTCTAAATTATAAGGTTATTCTTTCTGGTAAAAGTAGGAAGAATGAGAAGGAGAAACACATTATTCAGGCTTTAAGTATCCTTGGTTCAGGTATTAGTTTTCTTCCAAATGACCCATCGCAATTAGTTAATAGACTGTTATTGTTGTTCGGCAGTAAGAAGGCTGGAAATAACAATTGTTTTAATGAAGCATCAGCCATTTTAGACCAGTTGATGAACATGAAAATAATTAATAAATCTCAATATAAAGACATTTTATCTCATATTAAATAAGATGAGAAGCACAATCCTGAGTTTTAATTTCACAACAAGCGACCACACATCTTCATTCCCATACCCACTACAACTTGACACAACAAAAGAATATGAGGCATCTTTATTGTCCATGGAGACTTATAATACCTTATTTAATATAACCGAGAAAAATGACAAGTTTAGTTATAATCCGGGAAGTGGATACAAAACGATAACAGTCTCACCGGAGCATACGAGATTTCTCAAATATCTTCCGAAATTGCTCGTCTTATGAAAGAACAGGGTGATGAACCAAAAAATATTATTATAAACATTCAAAAACATACTTCAAAATCAACGATTAAAGTTAAAAATAACTACAAGGTTGATTTCACAATTGATAATTCATTTAGAGAGTTATTAGGTTTCTCCTCAAAAAGATTGAAACTAATGGGACGTTTTACAGTGATAATGTCATTCAAATATCCTCAGGAATAAATTCGGTGTTAATTCACTGTGATTTGATTGATGGTGCTTATAATGATGGATTAAAAACAAATACAATATTTTCATTCAGCGCATACTCAACCCCAATTGGTTATAAATTCAATATGGAGCCTAAAAATTTGGTTTATCTACCTGTGTCAGGAAAAACCATACACAGAGTAAATTTTAGGATAACCGACCAAGATAATCGTGTGATCTCTTTTAATGGAGAAGTTATATCCATCAGAATTCACCTACGTGAAGTTTTTCAATAAATAAATACGATGGTTATTGTAAGGAAGCACGAGTTGGGAAAATATAAAATAATTACAGGGGATGGGATGTTCCTTTCCCCGTACTACAAGGGTGAAGGTATGTATCTTGGTAGAGGATACTATAAACCTAAGAGACAAAGGGGTGTTGGACATCAATTTAGAGGAGATGGGATAATTGATACTCTCATGGGTATTGGTTCAACTATTCTTAAACATAAAGACCTAATTGGTTCAACTGCTTCTGCTGTGGGAAATGTAGCAGGTGCTGTAAAGAGTATAAAAGATGCTCAGAAAGAATCTCATAAATTACAAGCAATAAAAGAAATTAAGAAAGGTAAAACTCAGTTCTCGCCCCAAGAACGCCAGAAAATAATTCAAATACTTGGATCAGGGTTTCAAAAGTTTTAACATCTTTTTTCCTAAATAAATACAAGTATGAAAGCAATTGATAGTATCTATGATTTGGATGATACTATTATTATCACAAACTCCACTAAAAAGAAGATTACTTCAAGGTAAATGCAATAACTGGAACAGACTGGAATACAAATGGTACAAAAAGTTTTGAAATAAATAATCAACAAACCTATTTGAATCTCTCCGAAAGTTTCTTGTTGTGTAAATTTAAATTCACTAAGGCTGGGAATAACACAAACGCTACACTTGTAAATGATTTCTTCTGGAAAATGTTTGATGGTGTGCGATTGTATATTGGAACACAAGAAGTTGAAGCGGTTGATTATGTCTCTGCTGTATCTGAAATGATGAAATTTACACTCTATACATTCAGTGATAGAATGGGAAAGGGGTCTGTCGAAGGTTTTATTCCTGATATGTCAACGGGAACAAACACAGACCCTGGATATATTCAAAGGAAAGGAATGTATAATGATGATACAAAAGCAGAAAATAGTTTTACTGTGGCAGTTCCTCTTAAAGGTATATTTGGATTTTGTGATTATGATAAAGTTCTGTATGGTCTTAAAATTAGATTTCAACTACAAAGGAATGATAATGAAAATAGATTGCTTTTTGGTGTTGGTAATGCTTTTGGTGATCAGAATAAATTTGTAATTGAGGAGATGAGTTGGTATATCAGTGAATATACTCCTAATCTTAAAACAGAAGAGATGTTGAATCGAAGACTTAACTCAAAGAGACCACTCAGTGTATCATACCTCAAAAGAAGATGTCAACACGTTAAACTCAATCAAACTACTTACACGTGGAATTTGGGTGTTCTGGAAGGAAAGCCACGATATCTGTGGATGATTTTTAAAAAGCCAGATGGTGATACTGCGACTGATAAGAATAATGCATTGAGTGATAATGCTAAGGTGAAACAACTTCGCGTTTCTCTAGATGGAACATTTTATCCACGAGATAGATTGGAAATTAATTGGGAAAAAATGATTTTGCTGAAGCATACAAGTCTTACCAAAAGGTGTGTGAAAGTAATGGAAATAAAGAACCTATTTTGGATATGACAGCATTTAAAAGTTTGTATACAATCTATACGTTTGACCTGAGCGCTCAAAAAGAAACTATAAAGTCTAATCGAGTGGATACTTCCCTATACATTGAAAGAGGAGAGAGTGAAGAAGTTGATACATATTGTTTGCTTTTGGAAGAAACAGAATTGCAGATTAATACAGATAATGGTGTGATGATTAGTCTCACATAATTTTTTTGTTAAATAAATGAGTGGCAAAGTACCAACTGGGGTATATGTTAATCAAATCAATCTTCATAAACTATCATCTTGTGTTCAAAATCAAAAGCCTTGTACGATTAACGTTAATACAATTCAGAGAAAAGGAGCAGTAAGAATTGATGTTTTGCTCACAAGAGAACAGGTTAAAATCTTGAATGACACTGGCTCACTTAAAATTAAAATGACAAAACCAATGTTGAAAAAATATTCAATAAGAGAGACGAGTGGAGGATTTCTCCCATTTCTAATTCCTTTATTTGCTGGTTTAAGTGCGGTTGGAGCATTGACGGGTGGTATTTCAACAGCGGTCAAAACTGCCAACGAAAGGAAGGCTCAACTCCAGGCTCAAAAAGAATTGGAAAGACATAACAAAGAGTTGGAGAAACAAATTAGTGGAAGTGGTGTAATTGTAGATTTTGCTGAAAAACTTGAAGGTCTGCCTGATAAAGCGAGATTGTTAGTTGGAGATATGCTTTCTTCTATAGCACAAGCAGGTGTAAAATTAACGAAAAGAGGTAATGGATTATATCTTTCTAATAAATAAATGAGCATTGATGAGTGGTTGAAAGAATTTGGAAAGAATACAACATCAAATTTACAACTTGCCAAATATTGTAAGAAATTAAAAATTCATAATGTGGTTATTTGTATGAGAGATGAATTAACAAATGTGTCGAAACATACAAAGAATATTATTATGAACTTAGAAGATAATGATGGGAACGGTTCTCATTGGGTTTGTATTTTTAATAGTCAAGACAAATATTATTTTGATAGTTTTGGTCTTCCACCACCTGTTGAAGTCATAAAATTCTTACAGAATGGTGTTTATCAAACATTTCAAGTCCAAGAATTAAATTCCAAGTGTTGTGGTCAATTATGTCTATATGTGTTATTTCAACTCAACAAAAATAAAAAATTTTATGATATTATTTTTAATCTAATATAAATGACTTATGTTGGTAAAGATGGTTCTATCTTTGGTGTATCTCAAGAACTGGATATTGATTTATCAAATTATTACACAAAGGCACAGGCTGAACGATATAAATATAATATAAACAAAAATATTAACATGAAAAATGCTTATAAATTAAAAAATTATCCAAGCCCGACTGACGCGAATGACTTGGTGAGATTAAGCGATTTATCACAATATATATACTTAAATAAAACGGCTGTGTATTCTAAAGATACAGAAGTGTTGATATTATCTCCAGGTCATACAGAATTCACAGTTCGAATTAAAATAAATTTTTATAAAGAAGGGCGTATCGTTTGTATGAGAATAGAACAATGGGGGTATGATATGAATGATTTAGGGTATAATTGGTCATTTAAAATTAACCTCGAAGACCTGGAACAATTAAATCAGTCTCGTAAGGAAGAATATTATCCACTTGGTATCGAGAATGAGTTTTGTGGAGCCACGATTAGTAAACAACAAATAAAAGAATTTAATAAGGGTAAATATAATAATGGTTTTGCCCTTGTTTATCTCATGAAAACAGAAAAAACAGGATTATATATAATAAGTAAGGAAATACAAAATGATTTAACTATGGGAAGATGGGGAGGTGTTTCGTGCCATAATATTATTCTAACATATATTTCTAATACATAAATGACAGCAAGAAGGCTTCAAGAAAATTATCATTTCTGTGTTCAAGCATACCTTCAAGAAAAGGGTATTCGGTATTTTAATAAATATGTTCTACAACATAAGAATGAGGTATTTTCAATAAAAGATTGGCATTATGCTGATGTTGATAAACCAACAACTTTAGATTTAATTAGAATGTTAAATAATGAAAAAATTATAAGGTTAAGAAAAGGTAAGGCTCTTTTAGAAATTCAAAAGAAATTTTATTGGTATCCTGTTGTAAAAAAAATTATTTTGGATACAGGAATAACAAGAAATCCTGATGAATATATGTATAATATTCTATGGGGTGTAAACGATTCAAGTATAGTAAGGGATGAGGAAGGAGTTGAAGAAGAGAGGGAAGAGGAGGAAAAGGAGGAGGAGGAGAGAGAGAAGGAGGAAAGAGAGAAGAGAGAGAGGGAGGAAAGAGAGAGAATGAATAAATATCAAAATATGGAAACCAGTGAGATTCAAAAAAGAATAGAGGTATTAAAGAAATTAACTTATCTCACCAGGGAGGAATACAAAGAATTAAAAAGTCTATTTGCAATACTTTCGACAAGACTATCGACATCGAGAAGACATGTATTTTAATTCAAGTTTTTTCTTAAATAAATGGAGGAGAGAGTGAAGGCATTTCTAAGGATTCTTTATGTTTTAAAAATTAAGATTCAAATGTGCATGTTGGAAACTAAAAAGGTTTTTGCACTCTGCAGGAATTTTTCTCATAAATAAATGAGTTATTGTCTCAAATGTAAAAAGAAAACTAATACTAAAAATATTTCATATGTTAAAAGTAAAAATAACAGGGTTATACAAAAAGGTATATGTTCGGTGTGTGGTTCAAAAAAAAATCAATTTATCTCCAAACACAAACTCGGAGGAGATATACAAAAGTTTTTATCAGGAAGTAAATTTACAACTACTGGAATACCAGAGGAATTACATCTTCCAGGGTATTCTTTCTGTGGTCCAGGCACAAACTTGGATAAAAGATTAGATGAGGCAGACAATCCTAAATCCTGGAGTAAACCAATCAATAGAGTTGATGAAGTGTGCATGAGACACGATATTGATTATGGGAATACCACAACGTTGGAAGAAAAGCATGAAGCCGATAGAGAAATGTTATATAATTTGTCTCTGATACAAAATCCAACCTTGAGAGAAAAAGTTGATAGGTTCATCGTGAAGAAGATGATTAGTGCTAAATTGAAACTTGGACTTGGAAATTCAAAAAACTTATAGGCTCTAATGATGCCATTAAGACTGAAGAGCAATTAGCTGATGAATTACATAAACCAATATTCACAAAGTTTCAGAGAAGGAAAGTTTATTCCAAGGAAGTTGATTATATCTGGTCTGCTGATTTGATTGAACTCAATAATGATAAGGGGTACAAGTATGCTTTAACCGTTATTGATTTGAGGAGTAGATATGCGTGGGTTGTCCCTTTAAAAAACAAAACAGGTAATACTCTTATGTTAGCTTTTCAACAGATATTTAATAAAAGTAAGAGAAAACCTAAGAAATTGTGGACTGATGAGGGTAGAGAGTTTTATAACAAGACATTTATGAATTTTCTAAAAAATAACAGTATTACATTATACAGTACCTTTAATGAAGGGAAGGCAGTTGTTGTTGAACGTTTTAATCGTACCTTAAAAGAGAGACTATATAAAAAATTCACACAACTCGGTTCACAACAATGGTCATCTTTTATTCAGGATATTGTGGATAAGTATAATGACACGATTCACACGTCAACGAATATGAAGCCATCAGAAACATTTACAAAATTAAAATATGAAAAAGAGATTAATGTCAGAAAACCTAAGTTCAAAGTTGGTGATATCGTAAGAATATATAGGTGGAAATCTCATTTTGAAAAGGGTTTTACTGAACGATGGACGAAAGAACTTTTTAAAATTGTTGATGTAATAGATACAGTTCCTTGGACTTATAAAATATATGATTTGGAAGGGGAAGAGATTTTAGGTTCATTTTATTCACAGGAATTACAAAAGACAAAACTAAGCAGATAATACACCTTTGTGGACACTCGAGGGCCAAGTCCGAGGTGTATAACAGTATATAATGTGTGTCAAGGGGGACGTTCTTAGATCTGTGAACCCCAAACACAGAATCCTCAACTGAAATGTCAAGGTTTAACTTTTGTTTGTGTGTGTGTGTGTGTGTAATGGGAGCAATAGGTTGGCGCTTCACTCCCTCCTACTATACACCGTTGTGGACACTCGAGGGCCAAGTCCGAGGTGTATAACAGTATATAATGTGTGTCAAGGGGGACGTTCTTAGATCTGTGAACCCCAAACACAGAATCCTCAACTGAATAGTCAAGGCTTAACTTTTGTTTGTTGATGTGTATGTGTGTGTGTGTCCCAACCCTCACATTCAAAATCTCAACCCCAACCCTCACATTCAAAATCTCAACCCCAACTCAATCCTCGCCCAACACAATGTCTTTTTCAAAATGAGATTTCCACCTATATATATATATTTTTACGTTTTTTTTCTTCTTCCAATTCTGTCTTTTAAGGCTTTCAGGTTTGATGACGTAGAAAGGGGGAGTAAGCCTGCACTTTCTTCCCAGAACTTTCTTGATCTTGCTCCCATCAAGCACCATCCGACAAAGAACTACATCGATAGGTTTAGATCCCAAAGAGTGATAGCAACTCCAAAAGTCTCCAAAATATAAATAAATAAAATAATAATAATAATAAATAAATAAATAAATAAATAAAAGCCCCCAAAAAAGTTTCAAGTGTCCAACATAAACCCAACTTTCCAAGTCTTCAAGGTATAACCACATTCCCGTTGAGTTTCCAAGATATGTATCACATTGTGAGTTATCAATCCAGAACCCACATTTCAAGTATTCAAAGTAAAACCAACTTACAAAGTCTCTTAAGGAGAACTCATTTACTGATTTTTTCAAAATTTGTGAGTCTCCAAGGTAGGCCCCATATTTAGAACCATCTTGGCAGAACCCTTTTTCTGAGTCTCCAAGGTAGTTATTTAAACCATCAAGGCAGAACTCATTTACTGATTTTTTCAAAATTTGTGAGTCTCCAAGGTAGGCCCCATATTTAGAACCATCTTGGCAGAACCCTTTTCCTGAGTCTCCAAGGTAGTTATTTAAACCATCAAGGCAGAACTCATTTACTGATTTTTTCAAAATTTGTGAGTCTCCAAGGTAGGCCCCATATTTAGAACCATCTTGGCAAAACCCTTTTCCTGAGTCTCCAAGGTAGTTATTTAAACCATCAAGGCAGAACTCATTTACTGATTTTTCAAAATTTGTGAGTCTCCAAGGTAAAACTTGTATTCTGGCTCATCAAGGTATAACTTGTTCAGTGGGTATTGTCTTGATAACTCACAATGAGTACTATTGCTGTAAAACTCTTTTTCAGGATTTTGCTGGTCTCCAAGGTATAACTCTTTGGTTGGGTCATCAAGGACGAACTCGTTCTGTGGGTCTTGGTCGCTCATAAGGTCTTCAACCAAGCCAACAATTTCGCCCCAAGTTGTAGCAAAAGCAGTATTTTCATTTCGTATTTCAGACACAATTTCCTGTGAGAGAAAATAATAATGTATTAATTAAGTTATTTAATTATTAAATGAGTATGCTTCAATCAAAGTTTGAAAATAGGAAAATAAAAAATCTTACCTCAATAGATAAGAGGTTTGAATCCAGTTCATCAACTTGAAGGTTTAGTTCCATAGAAGACAGAGAGTTCCAAGGAACACCAAAGTCATCCCACTCAAGGTCTTCAACCAAGCCAACAATTTCCCCCCAAGTTGTAGCAAAAGCAGTATTTTCAGATACAATTTCCTGTGAGAGAAAATAATAATGTATTAATTAAGTTATTTAATTATTAAATGAGTATGCTTCAATCAAAGTTTGAAAATAGGAAAATAAAAAATCTTACCTCAATAGATAAGAGGTTTGAATCCAGTTCATCAACTTGAAGGTTTAGTTCCATAGAAGACAGAGAGTTTGAGACAAGCACACAGAACACCATTGCCAGCAAGAACAAATGTTTAAAATGGAGCCTGGGTTTGAAGCTTTTATAGAGAAAGACTGGTGGGTGTGGTTTCCTTTGGAAATTCCCTGGGCAAGCCTAGGCAAGCCTTCATTGGGAAATTTTTCAAAACCATAACATCCTGTAATTTTCTAGTGATTTCTTTGTGAGTCAGAGATGAACTGGAAATGATGTAAGAGTGGGCGGGGCTTAGCAA
>NC_140968.1:7642768-7647768 GCF_056783735.1 Eptatretus burgeri | reverse complement strand
TATAACCCAAAGTGGGTCCAGCGGCCCACAACGACAGCGAGGGGATGGATGGTGCGGAGGGGTACATCTCCTAATCTACCCTAACCATTTAACTGTTAAACTACCCCGGGGCTTTCAACAAGCGCCTCTCGCTTAAACTATTGGTTCTAACAACCCAGATTCCCGTCGCCTGTGTTGGTGTCCTCACAATTTCGGGCCTCGCCCCCCAATTTTCTCTCCGTGCCCTCACACGGTCTCCTGGCTGGGACACGTGGCTCCCTTTGGCAGGCACGACCCTCTGCCGATTCTCCCGCTATGGCACCCCCGGGCACTACACTGCCTCCGAGCCCACCAGCTCCCTAACACCGGGGAGTGCCCCCCATGGCACCTCCCCTGAAACGCACACGTGGCAGGCCGGCCTCCCGGGCCCCTTTCCGAGGGTCACCCGTGCCCACAACACTGCCCACGCGGCTAATGGCGCCCCGGGCCCCCGCACCAAGCAGGCGCACCCGTGCCCACTACTCTATCCCGGCCCCCCATGGGCCCATGGCCTACCACGGCCGACTAGCCTGGTGCCCGGGGTACCCACTCAGCGATACTCACCTTTCGCAGCCACGCTCCCAAGCCCGTCAACAGGGCTCCTGCACCCCTCCAAATGGGTCTCGAGCCTACTTTCCCACCAACAACAAAACAACCTCCATTTTTCAATTTAACTAACCCAGCTAACTCACTTTACTCTGACCCCGGGGTCCCTTGGGCGGGAGTCACTCCTCCCCCCAATCACTCATCGCACCATGCATTCCCCATTCACTCCACACACACAGACCCGCTGGCCTCACTCACTCATCATGTACTCACCTCACATCTCACCAACTCTTCAACACACTCACCGCTGAACTCTGCCATCCTTCTAACTACATCCCCTAACTAACTCGTGCTCCCACGTCATCCCTTAAACTACAGCACGTTCCCTTTTAACCTACGTAGCTAAACTACGTCCCCACTACACATCCACAAGTCTGTCACTGTCTCCAAAATAATCCCATTTTATTTCCCAACCTAAATCTGGCTACAATCCCTCTAACTAATCCATTCCACGGACTCCATGAGGACTTACCCCTGCCCCATGAAGTCGGTCTAACTAAGCTAACCCTTCCCCCTAACTAGTTTCCTTCCTGTGCCCCGGGGAAGGGGGTCTTTCACCCCTTGCCCAGGAATCCTGTGCACCCGAAAGTGAGGCTTACTGTTTTTTGTTTTTTTTCCATGCGCAGCACCTGCGCGGCAACTCAGAGCTCGCGCACTTTGCACCTGCCCGTGACGTCATGCAGCTGCACGTGTTCCTCGTCCCTCCTTGGACGGTACCATCCGGCAGAGATACCCCTCCTGCCGGATTCCAACCCCACGTGCAGCCATGACGTCACCGTGCGCATAAAAAAAACAAGCCCCACGTCTCGAGGGGTTCCCCACGCGAACACATGTGCTTTGCCCGTTGGAGCTTAACACACACGATCGCGTGGAGAACCCGTCCGGTCCAAATCCATTTACCTGCCTAAACTTTGTCCGTCCGCGGGATCAGCAAATCCACCGCGTGCGTTTCCGGACCGGGACTTCACTCTCGCAAGCGAGCACGTGGCGGTCTCGTGCGTTGCACAGCACGGACCGCGTGCTCACTGCTGGGTGAACCCGGCACGGTCCCCGAAATAGCTACAGCCGCTACTCGGCTTTCTTTCCTCTGTCGCCGTCTCCGTCTCCATTCCACACACGCATACCTGCGTGTCACGACGCACACAGTCCACTCCATCACATTCACACGGGGAGACGCGGCTGCGTGCTCCCGCATGCCAACCGACATCTCCCTCTCATACCGCTCTCTCACACACACGGTCTCCCTTGCACTCAGCAACCTTGCACACGGCCGTTCACTCACGCGTGCGGGGGCACTCACCCGCGGTGCCTCACTCGCACTCCGTGCCTCATCCACACACGCGGGGGCACTCACCCGCGGTACCTCACTCATACACACGGCGACACTCACACACGCGGTCTCTTCCACACACGGTGCCTCACCCACACACGCGGGGGCACTAACCCGCGGTGCCTCACTCACACTCCGTGCCTCACCCACACACGCGGGGGCACTCACCCGCGGTGCCTCATTCACACACACGGCGACACTCACACACGGTGCCTCATCCACACACGGCGTGCTGGGAAGCACGTGCTCCGGCACCATCGCCACCACACCACTCACACACAGGGTCGCTTCCACACACGGGGACGCACTCACACCTTGCACCACACACACAGGGACAACCACACTGGGGATTCGTGTCCCCACAAGGGTCTCCGGGGCCTCTATACCCCCCAAGCTCTCCGTGCACCCGTCCACAGCACTCGTCCCCTCAACCTCGCAAAGCACGACCGAACTCACCTGGTCGTGACTCGCCTCAAGGGGGCATACTCCCTCCCCTCGTTCCTGGAGGAGGCCATCCAGGTGCTCGCACTGGGTCTCTACCCAGTCCGCCAGCTCACCCCCATTGTCCTCCACTACCTCTGTGTGTGTGTGCGTCACTTACCCCGTCTTCCTCGTGTAGTCTTTCCTCTATTTTTTCTATCTCCCGTGTCTCTGCCAACTCTTCACCCTTTGCCTCCCTTGTCTCAACTATTATTTCCTTTGTCACGGCCTTCATGCCCGCCTGCAGGCATCGGCCCATGTTCTGCGTCTCACCCCGGAACTTTTTCATCTCTTCCCTCATTTGCTGTGTATTCGCATCCATCGTCGTTTTCACTTCATTTGTATTTGTATCCATCTTTTCACCCATTTTTTGTGTATTCGCATCCATCTTTTCGTTCATGCCTTTCATTTCGTTTTTCATATTCGCATCCATCTTCGTTTTTACTTCGTCCATTTGCTTGTTCATGTTCGCAATCATCTTCGCTGTCGTTTCCGCATACATTTTTGCCAGCATGGTGTATAGCTGGGTCATGTCGGGTACGCTTGGGTGAGCCGTTTCGGCAGGGGTCGGGGAAGGGTTTTGGTGGAGATGGGGGGGGGAGGTGTCATACACTGCGGCCGCTGCCGCACCCATTTCAGGTTCTGGGTTCAGTTGGGCGAGTCCGTGTTCCTGCACAATCAACATTTCCTGCTCGGGGATTCCATCCTGGGCCATGGACTCTACATTATTACACATATACATTTCTAATACCCCCGGCTCCCGCTCGCCTTGAGACGCCATCTTGCTTCTCGTGAAGGGTTAATTTGCTCGCTCGTAATTTGGAGGGAATCGGGGGTCGCTTCTCTCACCCCTGGACCGATTCCCGTGAATTTAGCCGGAGACAGGAGAGCCTGTTTTCCTGTTCTCCGATACCAGTGCCGCGAGGAGGGCGATGAATTTGTATCGCACGACCTGACACCAGTGTTGCGGTCTTCGCGCCCGCCGGCGTGCTGACGGCCACGTAACTCGAATCGCGGCACGTCGCCCACCGGACGGACAATCCAGTCGTGACCCTCTCGGACTAACGCCGGGAACCAGTCACGGGTGGACCTTTCGGTCTCACCGCGATCGAGCCAATCAGCCCCCGCGTGGGATAGGGTTGCTCGCCGAATTCGACCTACCTAAGTACCCACGCGGAGGGTAGACCGGGCGATCGCACCTCGCCGCAGGTCGACTTCGGACACGGGCCACTTAAGCGACCCGTTCCGTACTATCAGAATAACCGAGCGGTGTTATCGTCGACCTCGACGGTTCGATTAATTATCGGGCGTATTCAGCCCACTACCAACCCTTTACGTGAAGCAAGATGAGGATTCAATGGGAGAAAAAGACGAAGCGAAGCGGGAGAACAGTTCAATAATAAAGCACATTTATTCGCGGCACACGGGAAGCACACAAATACAATTCCACCAAAAGCACACAAAAAAAAGAAAACACAATTCCATTTACACAAAAAGCAAATATAAAAGCGAAAACACAATGCAGAGCTAATACCGACTACCGAGCACACGGCAACACTTATACAATTCTACTTCACAGACGGCGCCGACAACACATACCCAAAACCAAGGAAAAGAATACCCCCAAGAATGAGGCGGGCCTGAGGCCGAGACCGGGTCGCGCCTACCCGTCTGGTGATGAGACGCGGAGCGGCGATGGCGCCTCACTCCGCGGGCCTCGCGGACAGTGTCTGGCAGGGGGTGGGAAAGGGGGCCCCCTTGGTCGCACTATCTCAGCGCGGGGGGAAACAGGAGGGGTTGCTGATGCTCGGGGTATAGAGGATCTTTATTATCCCTGGTGTGCGTCTCCACCTCGGCCAGGTCGCGCTGCCGGCCTTCCTCGGGCGTGCAGCTCCCGGCACCGTCGCGAGCACCCCCTCGTCTGCCTTCGCCGCTGCCGCCTCTCCGCCTCTGGACTCTCCACCCTGGACTCTTCTTTGGGCTCTCCTCGTTCGACTCTCTTCAGCTTCTCCAGCTACTGCAGGCTTCGGGCTCCAGACTTCCACACGGCTCTGACTGACGAACACCGTCCTTTTATCCCCCGTAGCTTCGCCTTTGACCCCCTCCCTTTGACCTTTCACCTCGCTCCCCATTGGCCCGAGAAAAAGTGGGCGTGAAGGCTTTTTGATCCACAAATTTGCATATATCGATCGTTCTGGAGGCGGGGCCAAATCGCCCCTCGCTCACCGATTGGACGGCAAAAAGTGGGCGTGTGTCGTTTTTGATCCGTTTTTGAAGCACAAAATCCGTGATTTTGTACACGCTGTTCAACGTGCGCCCTGCACGAGTCCAACACCGGTACCCACAGCGGGGCAAGAACGGTGGCGATGCTACGGTTGCGAGGTGTGACGTGAAGGTCGTGGCGTTTGTGGTGAAGCGGCGTTGTGGTTGGTGGTGGATGTTGTGGTTGTGGTGGTAATCATGGCGGTTGGTCCAAAATAAAGATAGTAAAAGAAAAACGGCTATCCTGAAGAGTCGCAGCACGTATAAATGACATGTATTCCCACTAGACAACGGGTTTGGGCCT
>NC_140968.1:7602768-7635268 GCF_056783735.1 Eptatretus burgeri | reverse complement strand
CAGACCGACACTTTTAAGGGTTAAAATGGTCTGTCTGTCTTCCTTTGTTAATTATCTTTTTCTCGCCATTATGAAAGCAATATACTACTTCTTGCAGTGCAATATTTTTCAAATAATGCTTCAAAGGGTGTATCAACACAGTCTGTTCCAACACTGCTTTTATACAGACAGATGGTTTGTAACTAATCAACAAAAGTTAGGACACCTGTAGGATTTGTTTGCGTCAACTTTCAAGGCTTAATTTACTTCCATTGCTGCAGAACAGCTGCAGTTGCTAACCCATTACTTGTTCTTTGAAAAGGGCCTTTTTCACAGTTATGAAATTTACATTCTTTTTCTTAGTTTTTGGTGACCTACACTTCTTTTTTTTTAACCTCTGGCAGTTCACCGCTTCGCTTTGTACCATTTCAGGTTATTCATTGGACTTGAACTGCTTAAGTTTCAGTGAAAACTGGAAAAATTGGGGTGTTCTAAAACTTTTGACCTGTTGTGTGTGTGTGTGTGTGTGTGTGTGTGTGTGTGTGTGTGTGTGTGTGTGTGTGTGTGTGTGTGTGTGTGTGTGTGTGTGTGTGTGTGTGTATATATATATATATATATATATATATATATATATATATATATATATATATATATGCATATATATGCATGTGTATATACAGTAGACTAGGCGTAAGTCGGCAGCGTGTAACTCGTCACTTCGCCTAAGTCGGCAGCGTCAAAAAGTCCCGAATTTATCCAATGTTAAATCGACTTACAGACTTTGAATAAAGTCTGTAAGTCGTCATCTCTAAGTCATCACTTCGTCTAAGTCGTCAGATGTTGTCCGTTCCCGCGTAATTGAAACTCAAGTAAATTACCACGCCTAACTCGTCACACGGAACTGCTGCCTCGTGAGAAGCCCGATTTCATGGAATCGTGATGCACGGGCTATTTATAACTGCGCTGCGTTCAGCTCAGTCAGCGCGCTGTCCCACATGCATCTGAAGAGGTAGACAGGCTGCGCAATGCAGTCTCTGGCGAAGGAGTAAAGGATCGATCGAGCTTAGTGTTGAAGTCCCATCATGGTTTTATATTGGCTTGATTTGTACATCACCACACTCACTTTCACATAGGTATTGAGTGGTCGTCATCACGATGACTGTGTGTCATGTAATTTGTCGATGGGAAACGAATTTTCATTCCATATGAAAACTCATTCTACATTCATTCCAATGAATGAATTCTAACAGCCATTCATTCCACATTTGTCGATGGTCATATACCATCACCGATGGTACACGAGTTGTCTTACAGTTGTTCATTATCTTTACTTTTGATAAAGTTATTCATGAATTCCATCTTTGCTTGATCACTTTCCAACTAACCAATGAACCCCCACCTTTGCCACGAGGATTGTGTTTCCCTTTTGGTACAATAGCCGGCTTCGAGATTGTTGCGCCCTCTCACACGTACGTGTCCAGGCCACGCGCGACTTCATCCTTCACCCCACAGTCATCATGAATGTTCGCATACACGTAAGTCGTCACATGTCTAAGTCGTCACTTTTTTCTCGGTCCCGATGGTGACGACTTACGCCTAGTCTACTGTGTATATATACATATATATATATATATATATATATATATATATATATATATATATATATATATATATACATATATATATATACACACATATATATATATATATATATCTATATATCTATATATCTATATATCTATATATCTATACATATATATATACATATATATATATATATATATATATATATATATATATATATATATATATATATATATATATATATATATATATATATATATATATATATATATATATATATATATATATATATATATATATACATATATATATATATATATATATATATATATATATATATATATATATATATATATATATATATATATATATATATCTTCTTCTTTCGGCTGCTCCCTTTAGGGGTCGCCACAGCGAATCATCCGCATGATCCACAGTGATTTGGCACATGTTTTACGCCAGATGCCCTTCCTGACGCAACCCTGTTCGCCTCTTACGACACAGGGATATGGTACACCTATTTTAACCGGGGTATACACCGGCCCAGTACACTGGTACTCATTTCGCCGACCTCAGAAGGATGACAGGCTGAGTCCACCCCCTGGTGTATTAATTCAGTGGTCCAATGGGGCTTGAACTCAGGACATTTAGGATCCCAAGCCGCTGCCCTAACCACTGCGCCAACACCAGGTTCATATATATATATATATATATATATATATATATATATATATATATATATATATATATATATATATATATATATATATATATATATATATATATATATATATATATATATATATATATATATATATATATATATATATATATATATAAACACATATATACACATATATATATATATATATATATATATATATATATATATATACACATATATATATATATATATATATATATATATATATATATATATATATATATATATATACACATATATATAAACACATATATATATATATATATATATATATATATATATATATATATATATATATATATATAAACACATATAAACACATATATATATATATATATATATATATATATATATATATATATATATATATATATATATATATATATAAACACATATAAACACATATATATATATATATATATATATATATATATATATATATATATATATATATATATATATACACATATATATATATATATATATATATATATATATATATATATATATATATATATATATATATATATATATATATATATATATATATATATATATATATATATATATATATATATATATATATATATATATATATATATATATATATATATATATATATATATATATATATATATATATATATATATATATATATATATATATATATATATATATATATATATATATATATATATATATATATATATATATATATATATATATATATATATATATATATATATATATATATATATATATATATATATATATATATATATATATATATATATATATATATATATATATATATATATATATATATATATATATATATATATATATATATATATATATATATATATATATATATATATATATATATATATAAACACATATATATATATATATATATATATATATATATATATATATATATATATATATATATATATATATATATATATATATATATATATATATATATATATATATATATATATATGTAGGGTAAGAATACTGATTCTGGCTCACTTTTCCCCATGTAAATGAATGGGGGATTTTCAGCGATTCCCTTTTTTTTTTTCCCTAAAAATAAACCCCCTTTTTATCCCAAGGTATATTTATTTGTCTCCCCTTTTAACTTGGAGGTTGAACCTCATTGAATTGAACACCTGGGGGTTGAACAGCTCACTCATTGAACCTATAAAGATTTGTTCATTCTCAAATTCCTTCAATAGTTTAATTTTCTTTGCACAATAATCCCCATCTAAAATATTGACAAACAAAACATTTGAATCTTTATATTTTTGAAGATACCCCTTTTGTGCCATTACGAAATGATAAACTTCTCTTAATGCTCTTGTTTGACCACCTCCTGAGCCACAGGTTATTTTTTTGTTAAGCCCCGCCCACTTTTGCTAAGCTCCACCCACTTTTTGTGAGGTATTTTTTCTAAGCCACGCCCACTTTTCCTAAGCCCCGCCCACTTTTGCTAAGCTCCGCCCACTTTTCATATGGTATTTTTCTAAGCCACGCCCACTTTTCCTAAGCCCCGCCCACTTTTGTTAAGCTCCGCCCACTTTTCATGAGGTATTTTCCTAAGCCACGCCCACTTTTCTAAGCCCCGCCCACTTTACTAAGCTCCGCCCACTTTTCATGAGGTATTTTTTCTAAGCCACGCCCACTTTTCCTAAGCCCCGCCCACTTTTGCTAAGCTCCGCCCACTTTTCATAAGGTATTTTTCCCAAGCCACGCCCACTTTTCCTAAGCCCCGCCTACTTTTGCTTAGCCCCGCCCACTCTTACATCATTTCCAGTTCATCTCTGACTCACAAAGAAATCACTAGAAAATTACAGGATGTTATGGTTTTGAAAAATTTCCCAATGAAGGCTTGCCTAGGCTTGCCCAGGGAATTTCCAAAGGAAACCACACCCACCAGTCTTTCTCTATAAAAGCTTCAAACCCAGGCTCCATTTTAAACATTTGTTTTTGCTGGCAATGGTGTGCTGTGTGCTTGTCTGGAACTCTCTGTCTTGTATGGAACTAAACCTTCAAGTTGATGAACTGGATTCAAACCTCTTATCTGTTGAGGTAAGATTTTTATTTTCCTATTTTCAAACTTTGATTGAAGCATACTCATTTAATAATTAAATAACTTAATTAATACATTATTATTTTCTCTCACAGGAAATTGTGTCTGAAATACGAAATGAAAATACTGCTTTTGCTACAACTTGGGGCGAAATTGTTGACTTGGTTGAAGACCTTGTGAGCGACCAAGACCTTGAGTGGGATGACTTTGGTGTTCCTTGGAACTCTCTGTCTTGTATGGAACTAAACCTTCAAGTTGATGAACTGGATTCAAACCTCTTATCTGTTGAGGTAAGATTTTTATTTTCCTATTTTCAAACTTTGATTGAAGCATACTCATTTAATAATTAAATAACTTAATTAATACATTATTATTTTCTCTCACAGGAAATTGTGTCTGAAATACGAAATGAAAATACTGCTTTTGCTACAACTTGGGGCGAAATTGTTGGCTTGGTTGAAGACCTTACGAGCGACCAAGACCCACAGAACGAGTTCGTCCTTGATGACCCAACCAAAGAGTTATACCTTGGAGACCAGCAAAATCCTGAAAAAGAGTTTTACAGCAATAGTACTCATTGTGAGTTATCAAGACAATACCCACTGAACAAGTTATACGTTGATGAGCCAGAATACAAGTTTTACCTTGGAGACTCACAAATTTTGAAAAAATCAGTAAATGAGTTCTGCCTTGATGGTTTAAATAACTACCTTGGAGACTCAGGAAAAGGGTTCTGCCAAGATGGTTCTAAATATGGGAACTACCTTGGAGACTCACAAATTTTGAAAAAATCAGTAAATGAGTTCTGCCTTGATGGTTTAAATAACTACCTTGGAGACTTGGAAAGTTGGGGTTATTTTGAAGACTTGAAATGCTACCACTCTTTGGGATTTAAACCTATCAAGAAAGTTCTTACTCCCTCTTTCTATGTCATCAAACCTGAAAGCCTTAAAAGACAGAATTGGAAGAAGAGAAAAAAAAAAAACGTAAAATATATATATATATATATATATATATATATATATATATATATATATATATATATATATATATATATATATATATATATATATATATATATATAGGTGGAAATCTCATTTTGAAAAAGACATTGTGTTGGGTGAGGATTGAGTTGGGGTTGAGATTTTGAATGTGAGGGTTGGGGTTGAGATTTTGAATGTGAGGGTTGGGACACACACACACACACATACACATCAACAAACAAAAGTTAAGCCTTGACTATTCAGTTGAGGATTCTGTGTTTGGGGTTCACAGATCTAAGAACGTCCACCCCTTGACACACATTATATACTGTTATACACCTCGGACTTGGCCCTCGAGTGTCCACAAAGGTGTATTATCTGCTTAGTTTTGTCTTTTGTAATTCCTGTGAATAAAATGAACCTAAAATCTCTTCCCCTTCCAAATCATATATTTTATAAGTCCAAGGAACTGTATCTATTACATCATTAAGTTTTAATAGTTCTTTCGTCCATCGTTCAGTAAAACCCTTTTCAAAATGAGATTTCCACCTATATATTCTTACGATATCACCAACTTTGAACTTAGGTTTTCTGACATTAATCTCTTTTTCATATTTTAATTTTGTAAATGTTTCTGATGGTTTCATATTTGTTGACGTGTGAATCGTGTCATTATACTTATCCACAATATCCTGAATAAAAGATGACCATTGTTGTGAACCGAGTTGTGTGAATTTTTTATATAGTCTCTCTTTTAAGGTACGATTAAAACGTTCAACAACAACTGCCTTCCCTTCATTAAAGGTACTGTATAATGTAATACTGTTATTTTTAGAAAATTCATAAATGTCTTGTTATAAAACTCTCTACCCTCATCAGTCCACAATTTTTTAGGTTTTCTCTTACTTTTATTAAATATCTGTTGAAAAGCTAACATAAGAGGATTAGGTGTTTTGTTTTTAAAGGGACAACCCACGCATATCTACTCCTCAAATCAATAACGGTTAAAGCATACTTGTACCCCTTATCATTATTGAGTTCAATCAAATCAGCAGACCAGATATAATCAACTTCCTTGGAATAAACTTTCCTTCTCTGAAACTTTGTGAATATTGGTTTATGTAATTCATCAGCTAATTGCTCTTCAGTCTTAATGGCATCATTAGAGCCTATAAGTTTTTTGAATTTCCAAGTCCAAGTTTCAATTTAGCACTAATCATCTTCTTCACGATGAACCTATCAACTTTTTCTCTCAAGGTTGGATTTTGTATCAGAGACAAATTATACAACATTTCTCTATCGGCTTCATGCTTTTCTTCCAACGTTGTGGTATTCCCATAATCAATATCGTGTCTCATGCACACTTCATCAACTCTATTGATTGGTTTACTCCAGGATTTAGGATTGTCTGCCTCATCTAATCTTTTATCCAAGTTTGTGCCTGGACCACAGAAAGAATACCCTGGAAGATGTAATTCCCCTGGTATTCCAGTAGTTGTAAATTCACTTCCTGATAAAAACTTTTGTATATCTCCTCCGAGTTTGTGTTTGGAGATAAATTGATTTTTTTTTGAACCACACACCGAACATATACCTTTTTGTATAACCCTGTTATTTTTACTTTTAATATATGAAATATTTTTAGTATTAGTTTTCTTTTTACATTTGAGACAATAACTCATTTATTTATGAGAAAAATTCCTGCAGAGTGCAAAAACCTTTTTAGTTTCCAACATGCACATTTGAATCTTAATTTTTAAAACATAAAGAATCCTTAGAAATGCCTTCACTCTCTCCTCCATTTATTTAAGAAAAAACTTGAATTAAAATGAATAGCTTGACGATGTCAATAGTCTTGAAGAAAATATTGCAAATAGACTTGTCAATTCTTTGTTTTCCTCCTCGGTGGGTTGAGTTATTTTCTGTAATACCACCAATCTTTTTTGAATCTCACTGGTTTCCATATTTTGATATTTATTCATTCTCTCTCTTTCCTCCCTCTCTCTCTCTTCTCCTTTTCCTCCTTCTCTTTCTTCTCCCTCTCTCTCTTCTCTCTTTCCTCCCTCTCTCTATTCTCTCTTTCCTCCTTCTCTCTCTTCTCCTTTTCCTCCTTCTCTTTCTTCTCCCTCTCCTCCTTCTCCTTTTCCTCCTCTTCCCTCTCTTCTTCAACTCCTTCCTCATCCCTTACTATCCTTGAATCGTTTACACCCCATAGAATATTATACATATATTCATCAGGATTTCTTGTTATTCCTGTATCCAAAATAATTTTTTACAACAGGAAACCAATAAAATTTCTTTTGAATTTCTAAAAGAGCCTTACCTTTTCTTAACCTTATAATTTTTTCATTATTTAACATTCTAATTAAATCTAAAGTTGTCGGTTTATCAACATCAGCATAATGCCAATCTTTTATTGAAAATACCTCATTCTTATGTTGTAGAACATATTTATTAAAATACCGAATACCCTTTTCTTGAAGGGATGCTTGGACACAGAAATGATAATTTTCTTGAAGCCTTCTTGCTGTCATTTATGTATTAGAAATATATGTTAGAATAATATTATGGCACGAAACACCTCCCCATCTTCCCATAGTTAAATCATTTTGTATTTCCTTACTTATTATATAAAATCCTGTTTTTTCTGTTTTCATGAGATAAACAAGGGCAAAACCATTATTATATTTACCCTTATTAAATTATTTTATTTGTTGTCGTTCAGCCTGTGCCTTTGTGTAATAATTTGATAAATCAATATCCAGTTCTTGAGATACACCAAAGATAGAACCATCTTTACCAACATAAGTCATTTATATTAGATTAAAAATAATATCATAAAATTTTTTATTTTTGTTGAGTTGAAATAACACATATAGGCATAATTGGCCACAACACTTGGAATTTAATTCTTGGACTTGAAATGTTTGATAAACACCATTCTGTAAGAATTTTATGACTTCAACAGGTGGCGGAAGACCAAAACTATCAAAATAATATTTGTCTTGACTATTAAAAATACAAACCCAATGAGAACCGTTCCCATTATTATCTTCTAAGTTCATAATAATATTCTTTGTATGTTTCGGCACATTTGTTAATTCATCTCTCATACAAATAACCACATTATGAATTTTTAATTTCTTACAATATTTGGCAAGTTGTAAATTTGATGTTGTATTCTTTCCAAATTCTTTCAACCACTCATCAATGCTCATTTATTTATTAGAAAGATATAATCCATTACCTCTTTTCGTTAATTTTACACCTGCTTGTGCTATAGAAGAAAGCATATCTCCAACTAACAATCTCGCTTTATCAGGCAGACCTTCAAGTTTTTCAGCAAAATCTACAATTACACCACTTCCACTAATTTGTTTCTCCAACTCTTTGTTATGTCTTTCCAATTCTTTTTGAGCCTGGAGTTGAGCCTTCCTTTCGTTGGCAGTTTTCACCCCTGTTGAAATACCACCCGTCAATGCTCCAACCGCACTTAAACCAGCAAATAAAGGAATTAGAAATGGGAGAAATCCTCCACTCGTCTCTCTTATTGAATATTTTTTCAACATTGGTTTTGTCATTTTAATTTTAAGTGAGCCAGTGTCATTCAAGATTTTAACCTGTTCTCTTGTGAGCAAAACATCAATTCTTACTGCTCCTTTTCTCTGAATTGTATTAACGTTAATCGTACAAGGCTTTTGATTTTGAACACAAGATGATAGTTTATGAAGATTGATTTGATTAACATATACCCCAGTTGGTACTTTGCCACTCATTTATTTAACAAAAAATTATGTGAGACTAATCATCACACCATTATCTGTATTAATCTGCAATTCTGTTTCTTCCAAAAGCAAACAATATGTATCAACTTCTTCACTCTCTCCTCTTTCAATGTATAGGGAAGTATCCACTCGATTAGACTTTATAGTTTCCTTTTGAGCGCTCAGGTCAAACGCATAGATTGTATACAAACTTTTAAATGCTGTCATATCCAAAATAGGTTCTTTATTTCCATTACTTTCACACACCTTTTGGTAAGACTTGTATGCTTCAGCAAAATCATTTTTTCCCAATTAATTTCCAATCTATCTCGTGGATAAAATGTTCCATCTAGAGAAACGCGAAGTTGTTTCACCTTAGCATTATCACTCAATGCATTATTCTTATCAGTCGCAGTATCACCATCTGGCTTTTTAAAAATCATCCACAGATATCGTGGCTTTCCTTCCAGAACACCCAAATTCCACGTGTAAGTAGTTTGATTGAGGTTAACGTGTTGACATCTTCTTTTGAGGTATGATACACTGAGTGGTTTCTTTGAGTTAAGTCTTCGATTCAACATCTCTTCTGTTTTAAGATTAGGAGTATATTCACTGATATACCAACTCATCTCCTCAATTACAAATTTATTCTGTTCACCAAAAGCACTACCAACACCAAAAAGCAATCTATTTTCATTATCATTCCTTTGTAGTTGAAATCTAATTTTAAGACCATACAGAACTTTATCATAATCACAAAATCCAAATATACCTTTAAGAGGAACTGCCACAGTAAAACTATTTTCTGCTTTTGTATCATCATTATACATTCCTTTCCTTTGAATATATCCAGGGTCTGTGTTTGTTCCCGTTGACATATCAGGAATAAAACCTTCGACAGACCCCTTTCCCATTCTATCACTGAATGTATAGAGTGTAAATTTCATCATTTCAGATACAGCAGAGACATAATCAACCGCTTCAACTTCTTGTGTTCCAATATACAATCGCACACTATCAAACATTTTCCAGAAGAAATCATTTACAAGTGTAGCGTTTGTGTTATTCCCAGCCTTAGTGAATTTAAATTTACACAACAAGAAACTTTCGGAGAGATTCAAATAGGTTTGTTGATTATTTATTTCAAAACTTTTTGTACCATTTGTATTCCAGTCTGTTCCAGTTATTGCATTTACCTTGAAGTGATCTTCTTTTTAAGTGGAGTTTGAGATAATAATAGTATCATCCAAATCATAGATACTATCAATTGCTTCCATACTTGTATTTATTTAGGAAAAAAGATGTTAAAACTTTTGAAACCCTGATCCAAGTATTTGAATTATTTTCTGTCGTTCTTGGGGGGACAACTGAGTTTTACCTTTCTTAATTTCTTTTAATGCTTGTAATTTATGAGATTCCTTCTGAGCATCTTTTATACTCTTTACAGCACCTGCTACATTTCCCACAGCAGAAGCAGTTGAACCAATTAGGTCTTTATGTTTAAGAATAGTTGAACCGATACCCATGAGAGTATCAATTATCCCATCTCCTCTAAATTGATGTCCGACACCCCTTTGTCTATTAGGTTTATAGTATCCTCTACCAAGATACATACCTTCACCCTTGTAGTACGGGGAAAGGAACATCCCATCCCCTGTAATTATTTTATATTTTCCCAACTCGTGTTTCCTCACAATAACCATCGTATTTATTTATTGAAAAACTTCACGTAGGTGAATTCTGATGGATATAACTTCTCCATTAAAAGAAATCACACGATTATCTTGGTCGGTTATCCTAAAATTTACTCTGTGTATGGTTTTTCCTGACACAGGTAGATAAACCAAATTTTTAGGTTCCATATTGAATTTATAACCAATTGGGGTTGAGTATGCGCTGAATGAAAATATTGTATTTGTTTTTTTCCATCATTATAAGCACCATCAATCAAATCACAGTGAATTAACACCGAATTTATTCCTGAGGATATTTGAATGACATTATCACTGTAAAACGTCCCATTAGTTTCAATCTTTTTGAGGAGAAACCTAATAACTCTCTAAATGAATTATCAATTGTGAAATCAACCTTGTAGTTATTTTTAACTTTAATCGTTGATTTTGAAGTATGTTTTTGAATGTTTATAACAATATTTTTTGGTTCATCACCCTGTTCTTTCATAAGACGAGCAATTTCGGAAGATATTTGAGAAATCTCGTATGCTCCGGTGAGACTGTTATCGTTTTGTATCCACTTCCCGGATTATAACTAAACTTGTCATTTTTCTCGGTTATATTAAATAAGGTATTATAAGTTTCCATGGACAATAAAGATGCCTCATATTCTTTTGTTGTGTCAAGTTGTAGTGGGTATGGGAATGAAGATGTGTGGTCGCTTGTTGTGAAATTAAAACTCAGGATTGTGCTTCTCATCTTATTTAATATGAGATAAAATGTCTTTATATTGAGATTTATTAATTATTTTCATGTTCATCAACTGGTCTAAAATGGCTGATGCTTCATTAAAACAATTGTTATTTCCAGCCTTCTTACTGCCTAACAACAATAACAGTCTATTAACTAATTGCGATGGGTCATTTGGAAGAAAACTAATACCTGAACCAAGGATACTTAAAGCCTGAATAATGTGTTTCTCCTTCTCATTCTTCCTACTTTTACCAGAAAGAATAACCTTATAATTTAGAGTGTTCAGCAAATCAATATATACTCTATCATCATTATTTTCCATATCCAATGGTTTATCAATATACTTTGATTCATCCCTCACAGTTGAACCTTGTCTTCCATCTTTTGTGAGAAGAAACATTAATCTCGGAGTTAGTTTAACAGGGGGTTGAGCAGAACTTAAGAACCTTAATTCATCATTAAATATCAATACCTTTTCTTGAACAAGATGAAATATTGCTGGTTGTTCTGTTGGAATGAGTCCTGCTTTGGTTTTTGAATCCGCTGAATATTCATTGTTTTGAATAGCATTCACAATATAATCAGGGGTTGATTAATCTCTTCCAGTTGTTGAAATAAACCTTCATCATCATATTCTAATTCTCCTAAATGCTCTAATTCTTCCTCCGTCATTTGACTGAAATCTTTTAACATTTGAAGCTTTCTGGGAGTATATTCTACTGTGGGAACTGTGGAAACATCTTTCATTTTTTCTTGGGAAGTTTTTAAAAGTGGTTTAAAAAATTTCTCTTGTTTTCTTTCAAATGCTTCTTCGCCCGTTAGTTTCTGTCTGCGTTTATTCTTTATGTCTTCCTGTTGTTTTACAACTTTTGAAACCAACTCTTGATGTTCCTTAAATCTTCTTGCTCTATCTTTTGTATCCATTTATTTATTGTAAAATATCATTTAATGAATTGTAAAGATTAACAGGGAAATTTTCCTTTTCTTCATCATTCAAGTAGATGTGTTCAAATAATTCCTTTTCTTTAAATATTTCATCAAATTCTTTATTAACATTAATGCGAGTTGTAATTTCTTCTTCACTAATACTTGCATCTCTGCTTTTCATACGTTTGCGTTGAGTTTCTTCATCAACATCAAAACCGAATGATAAAATCTTCACTCCGCTCAGATATTTAATAATTTGTCTCGTTCCTTCTGGATTAGTTTCTAATATCCCAACACCACCAGATTTTAGTTTCCTTAACTCACTCTTACAATGTGAATATTTTGTTGTACCAAGAGAAACCTCCTCAAATATTTGTCCTTCATTCCTCAATCGCATATGTTCCTCCACTGAAATATAGTGATAATCTTCACCTTTTATTTCTCCAGGTCTTATTGCTCTAGTTGTTGTTGATACAATGCGTATCACGGGGTGTTTTTTAAGTAAATTTACAATATTCTCATTTGTACTACACAAGAACCTTGATTTATGAAAGTTTTTTCCAGAAGCAGATTTACCCACAAGATTTATAATAATAGTTGTCATTTATATATGTAATTGTTTATAAAACAAAAAATATATCCCTTAATATCTCATCTTGTTTCACAACAATATATTTATATTTTTCAGTCGTGTGCTTCATGTAATCCTCAAATTTCTTTTTACTACATAATGTAGAACAATTATCTCTCCAAAAATTATTGATATCTATTGAATTTAACTTGAATAAAATAAAAGTATTAGCATTGTTTCTGATGGAACGACGAGGAAGTTGAAAGTACGATTGACTAAGATAAATACAATTACAAGAAGAATGTCTCCCTCTTGTGTAGTAGCTGTCCATTACCGTTTGGTTTCTCTCATTAACACAATCATCAAAGATAACGAGGTTCTTTTTTGATTTATCCAAATCTTGGGGAGACGGTATATCATCCGTATTATCACTAAGAATACAAGTTATAGGATTTGATTTCTTTTTACATCTCTGTGTATCACAAAATAGTTGAATTATATCTTCAATGTTATAATCATTTAGGTTTTTTTGACGTTTAAATAAACCGATTATATCTTCTTTTTGAAGACCAGCATTAAAACCTTGTGAGAGTAGTTGATACTCTGGTTGAAAACTCGACTTTGTGAAAATTATTAAATTATCATAATCTAAAAAGTTGGGAGTCAGGAGCATCTTCAAAAGTAAGCAGGTTTTTCCACATCCACTTGTACCAACTATGAGACATCTTGATGAATTTGGGAGATTTTTATGGTTGTTAAATTTTATCTTATTTTCCCAAATAGGTAAAAAATCATTCATTTATATATTTGAAAAACAGGTTATTTAATTTATTATTGGCTTTTTTAGAAACTCTATATTTTATCCTAAGTTCAGGTTTAATTTCAAGATAATCCATTATTTTATTTATACAATATCTTGTGTTGATATTTCCCTGAAAATTACATCCATGAATAATATACAACAACAATCCTTTGAACATTTCTCTTATACGTTCAGTTTCTTCCCTTGTAAGGAAAGGTGTGTTATCACCCTCATACTTTACATTCATTTCTCTAATCAATCTTGTAAAGTAATTCATTTTTGGTGTAAATCTAAAAGAATTATTTTCCTTTTTATATTTTTTATTATCATTAATTAGAAGATAATCACAGAATATACATTGTTTACAGGCTTTTGACTCTGTGTTTAATCCCCGTCTTTCACACGCAGGACAATTCTCAAATTTGTCATATGGAGAATCAGGAAAGTCTAGCATATTTATAAAGTAAAACTTTACTTAAACTGAAATTCATCTATACTTTCAGTTGTATATTACCATCGATATCGATATACTTTTTTTCATTATCAGATTCAACGACAACATTTTTTATATTAAAGGTAATTTTAAAATTATCGTTAACTACTATTGAACGAAATGTCATTTCACCTGATATATTAACATCCTTTATTTCATCAGGATTTACATCTTTAGGGTTGTTGAAAAAAATACAAATTTCTCCTTGCATATTACAGATGGTCTTATCTTTTCTTTCTAAAGCTTCATCCATAAGGTTTTTGTTCTTTGATACTTTTTCTTGTTTCATTGCTTTTTCTAGTTTTGAATATATTACTAGAAGGAGAGGAGAAACTTTTGTTAGAGATACTTTAATTGATGTTCTTCCAGGTATACTGAAAGCCATTCCACTGAAGGAAATTGAAGAACTCATATTATTTACCATAATAGTTTTTATCCAATAGTTGTTATATTTATCTTTGTTCAATTTTACATCCTTGACATATTTCTCAGTATCTTTAACAGATGAAGAGATTGATTGAAACTTGTCTTTTGTGTCTTGAAACATTGTATTTATTAAGTGAAAAAGTTGGAGGATAAAATGTTTTTAAGCACACATTCACCTATAAATTAAACGAAATTTTCATCAAGAAAATTTTAGTTTAAGCAAAGTTTTATTCTATAAATATGGTGAATACAACGTACTGCGATGTTTGTAATCACGAATATAAACATTATAGAAAACACCTCCGAACCAACAAACACACATTTAATCTATTTCATCAAATATCTCCTCTTGAGTTGGAAAGAAAACATTGTGATATCTGTTCAAAGGATGTTTTGAAGAGTAGTTATAATAAACATCTTCAATCACAAAAACACAAGAAAAATGAGTTTAAAGTAAAGGGAGACTATTATATTAAAAACACTGATGGGGCATTTAAAGGGCATATAAAAATAAGGATTTTTCAATTTGGAGAACCCGGTCCATCATCAATAGCTGAATCAATTGAAATAGTGAAACCCGATGTTGAAAAATTTATTAAAAAGACATTAAAAGAAATGAAAACTTTAAAGTTTTATATGGGAGTGAAAATGAATATGAAAAGACAAGATGAAGAACATACTCCTTATATGAGAACAGGTCTTCATTTTATAACATCATTTCAAGATTTTTTGAATAGTGGGGTTTATGAAGAACTATCAAGACAAGAGGAGGATGTTGATAATACAGTGGTAGGAAGTGGATTCAATATTAAAAAAATCATCTTTTTAGATATACACATTCTAAAATCAAACCCTCTTAAAGCTTCTTCTTATATTGAATTACCAAAAGAAATAAAACTAAAGAAGGCAGTTGTTAATATTAAGAACAATGATAATAAATGTTTTCTCTGGTCTGTTCTTGCTCACTTTCATCCACCAAAATGTAATTCAGAAAGAGTAAAACAATATATGAAATATGAGAATACCTTGGACATTAAAGATTTTAAATTCCCAATGCCACTAACAGATATTCCTAAATTTG
Source organism: Eptatretus burgeri (assembly GCF_056783735.1). Lineage (NCBI taxonomy): Eukaryota > Metazoa > Chordata > Myxini > Myxiniformes > Myxinidae > Eptatretus > Eptatretus burgeri. The sequence goes on along the minus strand of NC_140968.1, from coordinate 7,619,413 downwards.
AGAAAAAGAATAATCTTTCTATTAATGTATATGGATTAACGGATACAAACAAAGTTCAAATATTAAAAATTTCAAACAACTATAAAAATGAAGAAACACACATTGACCTTTTATATTTTAGTGTTGGAAAGAATTCACATTACACATACATCAATAATTTATCAAGATTAATCTCTTCTCAGGTATTCAGAACAGCAAACAAAATATATCCTTGTAAGCGATGTCTTAATTCATTTCATACAAAAGAACGATTAGAACAACATTCAAAATATTGTAGTAATCATAAATCAGCTGTAATTACAATGCCTAAACCTGGTGAAAAGATTTATTTTGAAGATTATAATAAATCTATCATGCACCCATTTGTGATATACGCTGATTTTGAATGTATCCTTAAAAAGATAAATACTGCTTCTCCTAATCCAAAAGAACCATATACAAATAAATATCAAAAACATATTCCTTGTGGTTTCTGTTATTATATCAAATCATCTGTTGGAGAAAAGTATAACAAACTTGAACATTATCGTGGAAAAAATGCTTCACAAGAGTTTGTAAAACGATTAGAAAAGGATTGTATAAGACTCACTAAATTAATGAAAGAAACAAATGAACCGATGAAATTAACCAAAGAAGAAAAATTAGAATTTAGAATGAACAATATCTGTCATATTTGTGAGGGGGAAATTAAGGAGTCTAAAGTTAGAGACCATTGTCATCTTACTGGTAAATATAGAGGTCCCGCTCATTCCTGTTGTAATCTTAATTATAAATTACCTTCTTTTATTCCAGTCTTTCTTCACAACAGCGCCAACTATGATACACATCTATTTATAAATGAACTTTCAAAAACACCAGGGAATATTTCTGCCATAACAAACACAAGTCAAAAGTATATTTCATTTTCAAAAATGATATTCACAAAACCTTTAACTCGTATTAGGTTTCTAGATTCTTACAAGTTTATGGGAACACCACTAGCCTACCTCGCATCAAATATAAGCTCCACGGACTCTTTTCCAAATCTTAATTCATTCTTTCCAAAAGAGGAAATTCTCACTAAAGAGGAAATTCAGATTAAAGAGAGAATTCAAAGTAAAGAGGAAACTCTAATTAATGAAGAAATTCTAACTGAAGATGAAATTCTAATTATAAAGAAAATTCGAACTAAAGAGGAAATTCAGATTAAAGATGAAATTCTGATTAAAGAAGGAATTCTTACGAGAGAGGAAATTCAAACAAAGTAAAGAGAAAATTCTTACAAGTAAGGGAATTTATCCTTATGATTATATGGATTCATTCATGAGATTTAAAGAAACACAACTTCCTTCAAAAGAAAGTTTCTATAATAACCTTTATGAAGAAGAGATAAGTGATAAGGAATATAAACACGCACAAGAAATATGGAAAATATTTAAGATAAAGAACCTTGGAGAATATCATGATTTATATCTAAAAACAGATGTTTTATTGTTAGCTGATGTGTTTGAGGCTTTTAGAACACTCTGTCATAATAAAAATTGTTATGGATTAGACCCTGCCCACTATTTCACAGCTCCTGGTTTAGCTTGGAGTGCAATGTTGAAAATGACAAAACAAGATATAGATTTAATCAGTGATGTTGATATGCTTTTGATGATTGAGAAGTCCAAGAGAGGTGGAATATCACAAGTATGTTCAAAAAGATATGCGAAAGCAAATAATAAATATCTCCCAAATTATGATAGTGAAAAAGATAGTAATTATTTGATGTATTTTGATGCTAATAATTTGTATGGATGGGCAATGTCTCAATCTCTACCTTGTGGTAAATTAGAGTGGGTGGAAGAAAAGGATTATGAAAAGGCTTTGATGAATATTGTTATTTCTTCTCAAGAGGAATTGAATGACGAAGAAGAAGGTTATTATTTTGAAGTTGATTTGAGGTACCCAAGTGATCTTCATAATAAGCATAAAGATCTTCCTTTTGCATGTGAGAAAGAAACTCCAAAGAAAGAATGGTTAAGTGATTATCATAAAAGTTTTAATATTAAAGGTAAATCAACAGAAAAGTTATTAACAACATTCTATGATAAAGAGGGATATGTTTTGCATCAGAGAAGCTTAAAACAGTTTTTGAGAGAAGGATTGAGAGTAGCTAAAATTCATAGAGTTTTAAAATTTAAACAAAGTCCTTGGATGAAAAAGTATATTCAATTCAATACAGATATGAGAGCAAATACAAAAGTAAAATTTGAAGGGGACTTTTATAAATTAATGAATAATGCTTTATTTGGAAAGACTATGGAAAATGTTAGAAACAGGCAAAACATTAGATTCGCAACATCTTGGAAAGAAGCTTCGAGATTGATAAATAAACCAAGTTTTGAGAGAGAAGAGGTTTTTTCAGAGAACTTTTCTGCAATTCATATGAAAAAGGAAAGTATTGTAATGGATAAACCAATTTATATTGGAACAGCAGTTCTTGATTTATCAAAGATATTGATTATTTGTATAATGACTTAAAGAAAGAGTATGGTGAAAATGTTTCATTGTTGTATATGGACACTGATAGTTTTATCCTAGATATAAAAACTGATGATGTTTATGAAGATATGAAGAAAAATATTGGAGTATATGATACAAGTAATTTCAGCAAGAAGAGTGAGTTATTTTCCAAAAAGAATGAAAAGGTTATTGGTAAGTTTAAGGATGAGTTGGGTGGAAAAGTAATGAGTGAGTTTATTGGATTGAGAGCAAAGGCATATGCTTATAAGTATGGTGAACAGATTGATAAGAGGTTAAAGGGAATAAAGAAATATGTAATAAAGAAATCAATAACTTTTAGAAATTATTATAATTGTTTGATGAATAAGAAAGAAGAATATAGGAAAATGAATACAATAAGAAGTTATAAACATAACATATATAGTGAAGAAGTAAATAAAAAGGCATTAGGAGCCTTTGATGATAAGAGATTTATTTTAGATAATGGAATAGATTGTGTTCCATATGGATATTGTATGATAGAGTGTATAAAATAGATTATGTTTTAACGATGGGAAGATGGGTTAGGGTTTTTTAAGGGCCACCGCCGCGTTTTTTCACAATATATAAATGGTTAAACCAAGTATTAATCAAACTAAAGAGTGGAGAAAATCTCAGTCTTGGTATATAAATGGAAAACATAATGAATGTGAAAAATATCAAATAAGTCTTATTGAAAAAATAACTAAAACAAAGGTAAATAAAACAAATAAGCGAATTAATTTAAAAACTAGTAAGTTAGAGGATGTAAAGAAAAAATGAATATCCTTGAATGGACTGAAAACTTTGATGGTTATCAATTGAACAATGAAAAAACAATTTACTATAATCTCAAAATGATATGTGGCTCAGGAGGTGGCCAGATGAGAGCATTAAGAGAAGTTTATCATTTCGTAATGGCACAAAAGGGGTATCTTAAAAAATATAAAGATTCAAATGTTTTGTTTGTCAATATTTTAGATGGGGATTATTGTGCAAAGAAAATTAAACTATTGAAGGAATTTGAGAATAAACAAATCTTTATAGGTTCAATGAGTGAGCTGTTCAACCCCCAGGTGTTCAATTCAATGAGGTTCAACCTCCAAGTTAAAAGGGGAGACAAATAAATATACCTTGGGATAAAAAGGGGGTTTATTTTTAAGGAAAATAAAGGGAATCGCTGAAAGTCCCCCATTCATTTACATGGGGAAAAGTGAGCCAGAATCAGTATTCTTACCCTACATATATATATATATATATATATATATATATATATATATATATATATATATATATATATATATATATATATATCGAAATAACTGTCTGGGGATCACTGTATGTTGGGTGCCATTGCCTTAGAGGCATGCGGTTTTGCAGAACCGTATATATATATATATATATATATATATATATATATATATATATATATATATATATATATATATATATATATATATATATATATATATATATATATATATATATATATATGGAGCCTGGTGTTGGCGCAGTGGTTAGGGCAGCGGTTTGGGATCCAAAAGGTCCTGAGTTCAAGCACCGTTGGGCCACTGAATTAATACACCAGGGGGTTGACTCAGCCTGTCATCCTTCCGAGGTCGGCGAAATGAGTACCAGTGTACTGGGCCGATGTATACTCCGGTTAAAATGGCTGTACCATATCCCTGTGTTGTAAGAGGCGACCAGGGTTGCGTCAGGAAGGGCATCTGGCGTAAAACATGTGCCAAGTCACTATGCGGATCATACGGATGATCCGCTGTGGCGACCCCGAATGGAAGCAGCCGAAAGAAGAAGAAGAAGAAGAAGAAGATATATATATATATATATATGACGAAAATGGTTAAAGAAATGGGAATGAAGAAAAAGACGACAACGAACTGGCAACATTTCTATACAAAGCATTTATTTACAATCAAGTGAGGAAAGGTATGTGGCACAGTGAATTGGGTTTATTGGTATGTACAGCAGGGATAACAAGGAATTTGTGGGGTGCGGCAAAGGGGAAAGCTATTTACAAAAGCAGACACAGAGCAGACTTATTCCGTTATCACTTTGACAATCTTAACTTATGCTACGACAGGCACCATCACACACACACACACACACACACACACACACACACACACACACACACACACACACACACACACACACACACACACACACACACACACACACACACACACACACACACACACAAACCCGAGGAAGATTTGATAGCCAGGAAGAAGGAGAGAAGATGAGGATAAACAGCCTCGCAATACCTAGCGTGGTCGGCTGACCAATGCAACTCAGTCCACTTCGGGGGAGGTGGGTTGGGGGAGAAATACTGGTGTCTAAAGTGTGGGAGTGGGAGGTGTGGTGTCGTGCCTGAGGAAACTCTGATTGCAAGTCAGTAAAGGACACTCTTTTGTGCTTCCAAAGAGGACGAGATAGAGGGATGGAATGCCAAGACAGGGGCAACGAGGAGGGGTCGTAAGATGGGTTATCCGGGAGTTTGGTATGGGGCCCGGTGGGCATTTTGGCTCATGAGAAGGGGCCCTTGAGTGGTGGAGAAAGTCTTTTGCTATTCGACATTCAGACTGCATTCAGAGCACGTTCAGGGCCGGAGTGCCAGCTCAGGGAGCATGCCCTATATTGAGGAAGGATTTTCGACCCGTGCCGAAGCGGATGGGCAACTGAGACAATTTCCGGTCCCGGAGCCTGGCAGGGCGTGGCTATGGCCGCTGTGGCCCAAGAGAGAAGCAGGTTTCGGGTCACAGTGCGTCGCTTTTGGTCATCACCCCATCCTTCGCCCATGGCTTATAAATGGGGGAGCGCGGAGCTGTTAGCTCCTCTTCTCTTTGTTGACTCTTCTTCACTGCCTCCCCCTTCGCTGGCTCTTCACTCGCTGTCTCGTTATTGGTGTGTGATTGCCAGGACATTCTTCTACTTGAGAGCCTGATCTGGGCGACTAGCGAGATTCCCTGCCGTGCTGTTAATGTTCTGCCACCCCCGTGCAGCCAGACGGACTGGTGCGGAGCGCACGTTGCCACGAGCTCCGGCAAAGTGATTAAGCAGGAGATAACGCACCGCATCTCGAAAGGGGAAAGCTCAGGCGGAGCATCCCATGGAGGGACACACTACACAAACAGACTGATGCACCGCTTGGTTTGGGATATATCTCCTTACGCATCTTCTCTCCTCTCTCTCTATCCACCTCTCTATCCCGTCTTCTTTAGACACTCAAAGAGCATAATTACTGACACGCAATCCCATTTTCCTCTGGCACGACACCGCACCCCCCACATTGCACTAGACCACACCTCCCACTTCCACACCTTAGACACCACCAGTATTCCTCCCACCTACTTCTCCCTAAGTGTGCTGGGTTGCGTTGGTCCACCGACTGCGCCAGGTATTGGGAGGACGTTTATCCTCATCTGCTCTCTCTCTCTCTGGGCGATATCGAATCTTCCTCCAGTGTGTATATGTGTGTATGTGATGGCGCCTATCCTATTTTAAGTTTAGATTGTCTGATATATATATATATATATATATATATATATATATATATATATATATATATATATATATATATATATATATATATATATATTGTTACGGTTTGTCCCTGCATTCGGCGTGCGGACGACCGCTTCAGCCCAATTGTGGTTGCGCGCCCACCGAAGGCGACAATCCAGTCCTGATTTTCCGGACCAATGCCGAAATCCAGTCACAGATGCCTTAACACATCATAAACTAGCCAATTATTCTGTCCATGCGCTACAGGGTTGATCGCCAAATTATCGATGTACCTAATTATTCACACGGACAGAAATACCGGGAGCTTATACCTCGATGGGACCTGCACGAAAACGAGCCGCTTAAGCAGCTTGTTCCGTATGCGAAGCTGAGCGGTTTTAATTCGCCAAATCCCGTCGGACCAGATTTACTTTTAGCGGCTTTAAAAGCCAGTTAATATCCTGAGCACACGATGGCAGTCAATACAGGAAGGGACACAAAGAGCAGGTTGACATTCAAACAATGGGTATTTATTTTTAGTAGGCATGAAGTCAATGGGGGGATAGGGGACAAGACACGAGCAAAAGCCTTCAGCCAAGTTCTATTTCATTTACAGCACGCACTTAATACAATTCTATTTAAAGACAAGGCGCCACAGACTTTCATACAAAAAACCCCAGAAAGAAAAGACACAGGTTCGTAAGCTTTAATATTCCTCAGAGCCAGGATGACCAAAAGGCTCTGAGAGGCCGGGTAGGTTACCTCGCCGCCCTGGTGGCGACTCGATGGTCTTTTGTTCGGTGACGCTTGGTGTCTGTCTCTCGCTGGCTCGCTGCCAACGCGGCAGCGGTTGTCATGGCGCCTTGGTTGGTCCAGGGCCTGGCAGCATGCCCGACTTTCCACAGCCGTCTTCCCGACGACTCCAAACTCCTCCGGTGAACGACCCCTGAACGACGAACGACCACCTCCGCTCGCCAGCTTCACCACCAACTAACTCACTGCTAACTCGGCGTCCCAACGCAGCCTTTTATCGGGTCTGGGGCGTTCGCTCCTCCCTTCCCAGCACGCAGGGGGAAATCCCAGGAGTCATCGGGTTTCCTTCCTCCCTGAATACTTTTAGTAACGGTCACTTTTGTTTACCCGTTCTGAGGGACCCGCCCCAACCGTCAATCCTGTTTTTCGTCCCAGAATATCGGGGCGGGAGTTGTCGAGTTGTTGGCGTTGTGGTGGTAGTGGCGTGGTTGTTGAGTTATTGGCGTTGTGGTGGAGGTGGCGTGGTTGTTGAGTTGTTGGCATTGTGGTGGTGGTGGCGGAGCTGTAGAGTTGTTGAGGGGATGTTGTTTGTTTGAAATAAAAGATAGAACAGAATAACGGCTAACTCAAAGATTCACAGCCGGCACAAGAATAATCCTCTTTATACATCGGTGGGGAAATCTAACCTGGAACACACACTTATCGAAATAACTGATCTTTGGGGAACCTGAATGGTGTTCTCTGAATTTCCACCACCGTAACTATATATATATATATATATATATATATATATATATATATATATATATATATATATATATATATATATATATATATATATATATATATATATATATATATATAGACATACATACATACATACAGGGTGTCCCCCAAAAAAATACAACTTTTCATCTGAAAAGAGGATGGTCATTACATATTTTTTTTAAAGATATATGGCTGGATAGAAAGCTGAAAGGTTGAAGTTTATTGTACCAATGTCAAAATTGCCACCAAAATTTTATATGTTGGTATAGAATCATCGTTTTCTTTTCGACCACATGTTCGACGTCGGCTCAACGTTGTCCGATCACTGCCTGCAAACGCGTTGTCATGTTCTCCATCACTTTGGGAAACGTTTCCTGAGGAATGTTCTGGATTTCTCGGTGGATGTTTTCCTTCAGCTGATCAAGAGTCTGAGGCCGAGAGTTTCCATAGATCCTGTCCTTGAGAATCCTTGTCCACAAGAAGAAGTCTGGAGGAGTAAGGTCAGGGGAATACCGTGGCCACTCAACGTCTTTGTAGAGGAAGATAAAGCGGCCCTCAAAATGTTGGTTGAGAAAACGCCTTGTTTCCCTGGCTGTATGGGGTGGTGCCCCATCCTGCTGGAACCACTGGGTTCTCATCTGAATCAGGTTGTTTCTCCTACGGGCCTGAGTACGTAGCTCAGGCAGATAGAATTCCTGAATCATTTTGCGATAGTTCCTCTGGTTTACCGTGCAAGTGCGTCCCTGGTCATCTTCAAAGAAGTATGGATCAAATATCCCATACCAACCCTCCGCCACCCACACGGTGACTTTGAGAACAGATCGAGGCACCAGTTCAGTTGATGCATTACCAGGATTTTCAGTTCCCCAGTACCGAAAGTTTTGCTTGTTTACCTCCCTGGACAAGTGAGCATGGCATTCGTCCGTCATGTGAAGTTTTTTGAGGAAGTCTGCATCTTCCTCCAACTTTCCTGCGAACCAATTTGCAAAGTCGAGTCGTTTGCGTTTCTGTTGATCAGTAAGCACCGTTCCGTTTGAATTTTGTATGGAAAGGCATGAATATGTTGGCGAAGGATCCTCTGAACGGTGCTCTTATGAATGTTTGTCTCGGCAGAAAGTCGTCGAATCGATTTTTTTTGGACCTGTCCTGTCTCACCATTTCCACATTTTCTTCACTACGACCTGTCCTCTTCCAACCACTGTGAACCTTGTGAAGGTCACGGATGGTTCCCAGATTGGTAAACTTTGCGATGGTGCACTTTATTGTCCGAAAGTTTGGTGCATGGCTCAAATGGATTACCGAAATGTCTTGAGTAAAGACGTTGCACCTGTATGACACTTCGTCTGGTGCCAAAGTTCAACAATTTTCGTCTGTTGTTGTACGGTCAGTCTTGGCATTTTTCTTGCGCTTGCTTGGTATCAAAATACACTTCAGGGTCTCTGCAACAAGAAATGAAGCATTAGTGACAAAATTACTGCTTTTTTCGGATCAAACGAAGCATTTTAAAAGTTGTATATATTTTTTAGGACACCATATATATATATATATATATATATATATATATATATATATATATATATATATATATATATATATATATATATATACAGTATAAATATATTGTTGTGGTTCTGGAAATTCGCAAGACATCATTCAGGTTCCCCGAAGATCATTTATTTCGAAAAGTATGTGTTTCAGGTTTGGATCTCCCCACCGATGTGTAAAGCGCATTGTTCGTGTGCCGGGCTGTGAATCTTTGAGGTAGTCATTATTATTTTCCATCTTTTATTTTAAAACAACACCAACCCCATCTTCTCGACGAACAACACCATCTCTGCACCAACCATCATCTCCTACAACATAAAACAAACAGCAACCGTCATCTACTCATCATCGACAAACAACGCCATATTCGCAACCCAGCATCTCCGACAACACGAAACAAACAGCAACCGTCATCTCCTCATCATCGGCGAAGAACGCCACCTCCACACCACCAGGCGCCCTGACAAACGGCCGCAACACGAGCCGATTTGCAAAAATGGATCACAGGACGGCTTCCCCGAAACCAACTAGTGACGTCGGACATGGGGTTTACAGCGAGGCGTTCGAGGGGTGAGTGGTCGGAGGTGAAGAGTGGGCGCAGCCCCAGCGTCGGGTGAGAGTTCGAAGGGCGGGCGCCCGGCCTTATAAAAAGGGCGGAGTCGAGTCGCAGAAGTCAGTCGAGTGTCGCTGGCGTAGCAGAAGTCAGTAGGGGAGCGGTGGAGAGCGCCGGTCAGAGGAGGGTGGAGTTAGCATCGGAGAAGTCAGAGAGCACGAGACGAGAGTCGGAGAACAGCCGGAGAGGAGCGTGCGCCAGAGGTCCTGCCAGCTGCGGTGGAATCGAGCAAGCTGCGTCATGGTCTGGGCGAATGGCCCTGAGGCGGTCGAGCAACGCTGAGGTAGTAAACGGGTCCCAAAGAGCATCAACTAAAAGAGAAAAGACCCGTTCACTCCTCCGAACGCATCGCCGGCTCGGCCCGACCGACCAGGCCGCGGTGAAGGCCTGACAACCGAGGGGAACCGAGCAAGCCGCTCGCCGAGCTGCTCAAGCCGCCCGGCCGCTCCAGCGACTGGCGCGTTGCGACACGAGGGCCAAGCAAGAGACACTAGGGGTCACCGACCCAAAGACCTTCGAGCCGTCACAAGGGGGGGGGGGGTCAGGTAACCTGCCCGGCCTCTTGTGAGCCTTCGGTCATCCAGGCTCCGAGTTGGAATAAAGGCTCACGAGCCAGTTTCTTTTCTGGGGTTTTGTATGAAAGTGTTCTGTGGCGCCTTGTCTTCTTTAGTAGAATTGTTGGTTAAGTGCGTACCTGTACATGATAAGTAGACATCGGCTGCAGGCTTTGCTTGTGTCATGTCCCCTTCCCCCATTGATTGCTTATTTGAAATAAATGCCCCCATTGTTTGAATGTCAATCTGCTCGGTGCGTCATTTCCTCCCATTGACTTCCACGGCACGTTCGGGTAATTAGCAGGCTATTAAAGCCAAATAAAAGTGGTCATTTGGTCTGAGGAACTTGGCGATTAAAACCGCTCAGCATTGCACATGGAACGAGTGCGCTAAGCGGCTCGTTTCCGTACGAGTTCCGTCGAGGTATAAATTCTCGGTACTTCTGTCTGCGCGGATAATTAGGTATATCGAGATTCGGTGATTAACCCTGTACCACGTGGACAGAATATTGGCAATTTATGGTGCGTTGAGGCACCCGTGGCAGGTTTCCGGAGTTGTCCGGAAGCTACGACTGAATTCCGGTTTTCGGCGGACGCACAACTGCGGTTGGGCCGTAAGCGGTCGTGCGTGGCTGTCCAAACCGGGGAATACAGTATATATATATATATTGTTGTGGTTACCAAATTCGCAAACCACCATTCAGGTCCCTTAGGTGAGGTATCTCGGTAAGTACATGTGTAGTTAGGCCCAAACCCGTTGTCTAGTGGGAATACATGTCATTTATGCGTGCTGCGACTCTTCAGGATAGCCGTTTTTCTTTTGCTATCTTTATTTTGGACCAACCGCCATGATTACCACCACAACCACAACATCAACCACCAACCACAACGCCGCTTCACCACAACCGCCACGACCTTCCCGTCACACCTCGCAACCGTCGCATTGCCACCGTTCTTGCCCCGCTGTGGGTACCGGTGTTGGACTCGTGCAGGGTGCGCGCCGAACAGCGTGTACAAAATCACGGATTTTGTGCTTCAAAAACGGATCAAAAACGACACACGCCCACTTTTTGCCGTCCAATCGGTGAGCGAGGGGCGAATTGGCCCCGCCCCCAGGGCGATCGATATATGCAAATTTATGGATCAAAAAGCATTCACGCCCACTTTTTCTCGGGCCAATGGGGAGCGAGGTGAAAGGTCAAAGGGAGGGGGTCAAAGGCGAAGCTACGGGGGGATAAAAGGACCGTGTTCGTCAGCCAGAGGGGGAGAGTCGGAGAGTCCAGAGGCGGAGAGGCGGAGAGTAGGAGAGTCGGAAACAGAGAGTCAAGACTTCGCGGGCGGTGGAGCTGCTCGTCGTGTGCGTTGGAGTCGGAACGGAGGGGACGGAGCTGTGGAAAGGCGGCGACACCAGACGAGGGGGTGCTCGCGTCGTGCAGGGAGCTGCACCCGAGGGAGGCCGACAGCGCGACCTGGCCGAGGTGGAGACGCTCGTCGCGGGATAATAAAGATCCTCTATACCCCGAGCATCAGCAACCCCCTCCTGTTTCCCCCCGCGCTGAGATAGTGCGACCAAGGGGGCCCCTTTCCCACCCCCTACCAGACACTGTCCGCGAGGCCCGTGGAGTTGAGGCGCCATCGCCGCTCCGCGTCTCATCACCAGACGGGTAGGCCGACCCGGTCTCGGCCTCAGGCCTGCCTCATCCTTGAGGGTATTCTTTTCCTTGGTTTTGGGTATGTGTTGTCGGCGCCGTCTGTGAAGTAGAATTGTATAAGTGTTGCCGTGTGCTCGGTAGTCGGTATTAGCTCTGCATTGTGTTTTCTCTTTTACATTTGCTTTTTGTGTAAATTACATTGTGTCTTTTCTGTGTGCATTTGGTGGAATTGTATATGTGTGCTCCCGTGTGCCGCGAATAAATGTGCTTTGTGTTGAACTGTTCTCCCGCTTCGCTTCGTCTTTTCCTCTATTGAATCCCCATCTTGCTTCACGTAAAGGGTTGGTAGTGGGCTGAATACGCCCGATAATTAATCGAACCGTCGAGGTCGACGATAACACCGCTCAGTTATTCTGATAGTACGGAATGGGTCGCTTAAGTGGCCCGTGTCCGAAGTCGACCTGCGGCGAGGTGCGATCGCCCGGTCTACCCTCCGCGTGGGTACTTAGGTAGGTCGAATTTGGCAAGCAACCCTATCCCACGCGGGGGCTGATTGGCTCGATCGCGGTGAGACCGAAAGGTCCACCCGTGACTGGTTCCCGGCGTTAGTCCGAGAGGGTCACGACTGGATTGTCCGTCCGGTGGGCGACGTGCCGCGATTCGAGTTACGTGGCCGTCAGCACGCCGGCGGGCGCGAAGACCGCAACACTGGTGTCAGGTCGTGCGATACAAATTCATCGCCCTCCTCGCGGCACTGGTATCGGAGAACAGGAAAACGGGTTCTCCTGTCTCCGGCTAAATTCACGGGAATCGGTCCAGGGGTGAGAGAAGCGACCCCCGATTCCCTCCAAATTACGAGCGAGCAAATTAACCCTTTAAGAGAAGCAAGATGGCGTCTCAAGGCGAGCGGGAGCCGGGGGTATTAGAAATGTATATGTGTAGTAATGTAGAATCCATGGTCCAGGATGGAATCCTTGTGCAGGAACACGGACTCGCCCAACCGAACCCAGAGCCCGAAATGGGTGCGGCAGCGGCCGCGGTGTATGACACCTCCCCCCCCCCTCTCCACCAAAACCCTTCCCCAACCCTTGCCGAAACGGCTCAGCTGAGTGCATCCGACATGGCCCAGCTATGCGCCATGCTGGCGGCAATGAACGAAAAGATGAATGCGAAAATGATCGAAAAGATGGATGCGAATATGGAAAACGAAATGAAAGGCATGAACGAAAAGATGGATGCGTATACACAAAAATTGGATGCGAATACACAACAAATGAACGGAATGGAAACGAACATGAAGGAGGAAACGAAAAAGCTCCGGGGGGAGACGCAGAACATGGGCCGATGCCTGCAGGCGGGCATGAAGGCCGTTAGCAGGGAACTCAAAATGGCGACTCCACGTGTAGAAGCAAACGAGCTGGAAGGGGGTGCAACGGCTGACAGGCCCGCGGTGGAGGCGGGTGAAAAAATAATTCAGGGGGCGTGTTGGGCGAGGGTCGTGACAGAGGAATCGACGGTGACCAAAAGGGAAAAATTAAATGGGGAGACCAAAACGTGTGAGACGAGACACGAGGTGACGACAAAGGAAATAATAATAGTTGAGACACGGGAGATAGAGGGTGAATTGGACGGGGTAAGTGACGCACACACACACACGGAGGTAGTGGAGGACAATGGGGGTGAGCTGGCGGACTGGGTAGAGACCCAGTGCGAGCACCTGGATGGCCTCCTCCAGGAACGAAGGGAGGGAGTATGCCCCCTTGAGGCGAGTCACGACCAGGTGAGTTCGGTCGTGCTTTGCGAGGTTGAGGGGACGGGTGCTGTGAACGGGTGCACGGAGAGCTTGGGGGGTATATAGGCCCCCGAGACCCTTGTGGGGACACAAATCCCCAGTGTGGTTGTCCCTGTGTGTGTGGTGCAAGGTGTGAGTGCGTCCCCGTGTGTGGAAGCGACCCCGTGTGTGAGTGGTGTGGTGGCGAGTGTGCCGGAGTACGTGCTTCCCAGCACGCCGTGTGTGGATGAGGCACCGTGTGTGGAAGAGGCCGTGTGTGTGGATGAAATGGCCAGTATGAGTGAGGCACCGCGGGTGAGTGCCCCCGCGTGTGTGAGTGAGGCACGGAGTGTGGATGAGGCACCGCGGGTGAGTGCTCCCGCGTGTGTAAGTAGTATGGTTTGTGTGAGTAGTGAGGCACGCGTGAGTGAACGGCCGAATGCAAGGGAGACCGTGTGTGTGAGAGAGCGGTATGTAAGGGAGATGTCGGTTGGCATGCGGGAGCACGCAGCCGCGTCTCCCGGTGTGAATGTGATGGAGTGGACTGTGTGCGTCGTAACACGCAGGTATGCGTGTGTGGAATGGAGACGGAGACGGCGACAGAGGAAAGAAAGCCGAGTAGCGGCTGTAGTTGTTTCGGGGACCGTGCCGGGTTCACCCAGCAGTGAGCACGCGGTTCGTGCTGTGCAACGCACGAGACCGCCACGTGCTCGCTTGCGAGAGTGAAGTCCCGGTCCGGAAACGCACGCGGTGGATTTGCCGATCCCGCGGACGGACAAAGTTTAGGCAGGTAAACGGATTTGGACCGGACGGGTTCTCCACGCGATCGTGTGTGTTAAGCTCCAACGGGCAAAGCACATGTGTTCGCGTGGGGAACCCCTCGAGACGTGGGGCTTGTGGTTTTTTTTTGCGCACGGTGACGTCATGGCTGCACGTGTGGTTGGAATCCGGCAGGAGGGGTATCTCTGCCGGATGGTGGCGTCCAAGGAGGGACGAGGAACACATGCAGCTGCATGACGTCACGGGCAGGTGCAAAGTGCGCGAGCTCTGAGTTGCCGCGCAGGTGCTGCGCATGAAAAAAAAAAAAACAAGCCTCACTTTCGGGTGCACAGGATTCCTGGGCAAGGGGTGAAAGACCCCCTGACCTGGGCACAGGATGAAAACTAGTTAGGGGGAAGGGTTAGCTTAGTTAGACCGACTTCATGGGGCAGGGGTAAGTCCTCATGGAGTCCGTGGAATGGATTAGTTAGAGGGATTGTAGCCAGATTTAGGTTGGGAAATAAAATGGGATTATTTTGGAGACAGAGACAGACTTTGAATATGTAGGGGGATGTAGTTTAGCTACGTAGTGTTAAAAGGAACGTGCTACTAGTTTAAGGGACGACGTGGGAGCACGAGTTAGTTAGGGGATGTAGTTAGAAGAATGGCAGAGTTCAGTGGTGTGTGTGTTGAAGAGTTGGTGAGTTGTGAGGCATGTGCTTGGTGAGTGAGTGAGGCCAGCGGGTCTGTGTGAGTGGAGTGAATGGGGAATGCATGGTGCGATGAGTGATTGGGGGGAGGAGTGACTCCCGCCCAAGGGACCCCGGGGTCAGTGTAGAGTGAGTTAGGGGGTTAGTCAAATTGAAAAATGGAGGTCGTTTTGTTGTTGGTGGGAGTGTGGGCTCGAAACCCATTTGGAGGGGTGCAGGAGCCCTGTTGACGGGCTTGGGAGCGTGGCTGCGAAAGGTGAGTATCGCTGAGTGGGTACCCCGGGCACCAGGCTAGTCGGCCGCGGTAGGCCATGGGCCCATGGGGGGCCGGGATAGAGTAGTGGGCACGGGTGCGCCTGCTTGGTGCGGGGGCCCGGGGCGCCATTAGCCGCGTGGGCAGTGTTGTGGGCACCGGTGACCCTCGGAAAGGGGCCCGGGAGGCCGGCCTGCCACGTGTGCGTTTCAGGGGAGGTGCCATGGGGGGCACTCCCCGGTGTTAGGGAGCTGGTAGGCTCGGAGGCAGTGTAGTGCCCGGGGGTGCCATAGCGGGAGATTCGGCAGAGGGTCGTGCCTGCCAAAGGGAGCCACGTGTCCCAGCCAGGAGACCGTGTGAGGGCACGGAGAGAAAATTGGGGGGCGAGGCCCGAAATTGTGAGGACACCAACACAGGCGATGGGAATCTGGGTTGTTAGAACCAATTGTTTAAGCGAGAGGCGCTTGTTGAAAGCCCCGGGGTAGTTTAACAGTTAAATGGATAGGGTAGATTAGGAAGTGTACCCCTCCGCACCATCCATCCCCTCGCTGTCGTTGTGGGCCGCTGGACCCACTTTGGTTATAGATCGCCGAACTCTGGGGAGGCCATTCTGAGGCTTCGTTGGGCCTCGACACAGGACGTTAGCTCTCCCTTGTTCCCCTCCGGGAAGGGAACGTAGGGGTTGGGAGTAGGCTAGGTGACAGGATAGGTTAGCCAAACAAGGACGATAAAGGGGGTTAGGGGACGATTTATAGTGGGGGAGTAAAAATAAAAACAACAGAAAAAAATTAAGTTGGGGCTAAATTGGGGTTTGACAAATTAAGGGAGTGGGTATGTACAGTGACAGGCAAAGGCGATAGGTTGGGAGGGAGACAGGTAGGTAGGTCCAAGTGGCCAGCACCACCGCACTCCCTCCACCAACCTCCACTGAACATCAAAGGCTGGCCAGCTTCATCTGCAGCTGCTTAGCTGCAAGGCCTGTGCCGGCTGGATCGTCTGCCGGCTGGCTGTTTTTCTGCAAGGCCTGTGCCGGCCAGTTCATCTGCTGGCTGTTTTTCTTCAAGGCCTGTGCCGGCCAGTTCATCTGCCGGCTGTGTTTGCCTGTAGCGGCCTTCTTCTGCGGGCTGTGTTTGCCTGCTGCCTTTGCCATGCCATGCCCACTGCCCATGTTCACCAGCCCCGTTCAATTTTTGCTTTGCCCCCCCCCCCCCTGTTCATTTCCATGTGCGCCAGGATCA
>NC_140968.1:7587768-7597268 GCF_056783735.1 Eptatretus burgeri | reverse complement strand
TCAATGGTATCCAGTGTCCCTTGAGAGACAAAATTCTTCTTTGCCCTGCGGTGAGCTCCAAGACATCCACCGGCAACATCAAGGACGGTGGTCTTGAAGGCACTCCACAACTCTTCAGGACCCCCAAAGCACCCAGACCCCCCAAGTGTCCACTCAGCCTGTTCGCAAACTCCTCAGCTACTCTCTCATCCCTGAGCTTGCCAACATCCAGCCGAGGCTGGGATGGTACCATTCTCCAGGATTGAAGGTGCAGCTTTAGAGTTGCGCCAACAAGCCTTTGGTCAGTATTGAGGAACTGAGCACTCCAGAAGACCCTGCAGTTCTGGATCATCCTCCAACGACCGTCAATGAGGACATGGTCAATCTTCGTTGCCACACCGCCAGCGTTGGAATACCAAGTCCAGCGATGAGCTTGTGGGCGCTGAAACCATGAACCAGCCACCCTAAGTCCATGACTTCTTGCAAAGTCAAGGAACTTAGTGCTATTCTGGTTCATAGTTCCTGACCCATGGGGACCAACACATCTCTCATAACCATCCCTATCAGTTCCGGTCGATGCATTGTAATCCCCCAAGACAAGAAGTGTATCTCGTCTGGGGCACTGATCAACCACAAACTCGAGTGTGGCGAAGAATACATCCTTCACGGTGAGATCACTCGCCTCAGTCGGAGCAGAAACAGAGACCAGGGAAATGACACCGAAGGAGTGACGAATCCTTAATCTCATAATACGCTCGTTGACCGGTGTTACCTCAATTATCATTGGGGTCAGCTTATTGGACACAGCTACAGCAACTCCTTGGGTATGGTAACCATCAGAGCGACCAGACCAATAGTAGGTGTAACCACCCAACATTATCTCGCCGCCATCCGGTCTCCGAACCTCAGAGAGAGCTGCAATCCCGATGTCCAAACGCTTGAGCTCAGATGATAACAGAGACAGGTGATCATCCTCTCTTAGGGATAGGACATTCCAGGCACCCACCCGAAGGGACCGCCTCAGGTTAACCCAAGGAGACCCCCGTCTGGTGGACGACACCTCAGCACCACTCCGACACACTCTCCCGCAATCTGACCCAGGGATGTTACCCCGTGGTTTCCCTCCTATCATCAAAGATTGGGGGTCCCGAAGGCTTTGCCACAATCCCGTCATCCGGTGAGCTGCCCTGCGAAGGGAAGCTGCACAGGAGGTACTCCCACGGAGTGGGTTTTCAGTTTTTTTGCTTTTTTGCGTTTTGCGGAATGAAGGGTTTTACGGTGGCCGGAGTGCAAATCCTGCCACCAACCTCCTCATAAAAAGTAACCCAACTGCAGGAGGACGTCCGCAGACACAGTTGGCACTAGATATGGATGGCCGTTGGCTCACAAAGAGCTCCTCCACCCTTTGACAGGTTTTGTTTTTAATCCTGCCAGGTGTCCATATCCAAACACCCTCCTCACCAGAAAACCTGGTGGGGGATACGGTTTTGTCGCCGACAACCCGACCATGGAACAGGTTGGTACAGGTTTCCATGGTACCTGCAGCAGGTCACAGATCGAACCTGACCTGACAATTATATATATATATATATATATATGTATAGTTTCGGCTGTGGAAATTCGCAATTCACCATGAAGGGTCCTTCTATCAGTTACAACGCTAAGTTCATGTGTAGTTAGCCCAAACCCGTTGTATAGAGGGAATATATGTGATGCATTCGGGCTGCGATTCTTCAGTAAGCCGTTTTTCTTTTGCTGTCGTTATTTTGGTGCAACAACACAACAACGAACATCGCCACAATCAACATCTCAACAACGACGCCATTCACACCACGACGCCACCTTCAACAACTACACCACCACCATCTTCGTCACTCGCCTTTCAACGCGCACCGCGCGGTCACGATCTCCGCGGGACGGGAGCAAGGAGCGGGGTGGCAGCAGCAAGGGCGCGGAAAGACAACTCCTGCCCGAATTTCTCCCGCCTGAATCTTGAGCGGGATCGTCGTCGCGCTTGGTGAGAAGGGGGAGGGGTGGCGCAGCTCGCTGCCGATTGGGGGATGTGCGGTGTGACGCAGCCAGGGAGGAGGAATGCCCCCCTTCGAGACTTTTCTGGAAACGCCGCGAAGGGGGGTGGAGCAAGGAACGGGGCGGAGTGAAGGGCGGGGCCCCACCTTACAAAAAGGTGAGCGCAAGGCGGCTGGAGAGCTGGTCGTCAAATTGAGTCTGATTTTTTGTCTTGGTCTTGCCTGGTCGGTGCTCCCGGTTGTTGTTCCCGACTGTCGAGAACAACACTGTCGGCGCGCACACCCTATATCCCTTGCAGATACGATAACCATCACGACCACTCCTCCAATCATCACGCCCATCATGCACCATCATCATGCCCCTCCCCGTAGGCCCGCAGACTACACCACACTCCTCCCTCCTAAAAGTATGATTATTAAATGACCACCAATATAAGAAGCATTATAAGGACTTCGGTATAATAACCATGAAAATAAAATGACCAATAGCGAAGTATAATAGCACACCACATCATATAATGTCAGGTCAAGCAGCAAAGGTCAGGCTCCAAAGACGGAGGTGCACAAGGCCCCCCCCCACTCTGACCGCGTTACCGATATGAAGCAGCAAATGAGAAGCACAGCAGCACTACGCAACCAAAAACGCCCCCAGGCGGCCCATGCTGACATGGCCCTCGCCGAGGTCGTGCCGACCTTTCGAGCCAACCCCCTCCGGCACCATCAAACGCCTCCGGCCCACTCCCCCCAGGCAGACCCGACGTAGATAAACATTCCGAGGCCGGAAGCCCGCTATCTGGAAGCCGTGGCGCCAGCCTTGATCGACCTTGGCCGGGGGCGCTGAACAGCGCCGCTGGCTGCACGCATTCAATGCTCCAAAACAACTCACGCACCACAATCAGTTGAGACGCCAACGCCCGTCCCAACGGCCTTGAGCGAACACAGAGAGCTGCGCTCGCAATCAGAGGTGGGGGTAACGCCGACCAGGGCACCAGTCTTGGTTCCGAGTCGACCTCCGAGAACCACACGGCAGCTAGACGGGAGCAACTCCATTTAAACCACACTGCAATCATAGGCTCGTTATAAATCACTACGAACATTATACGAAGCATTGCAAACTCATTTGTCCGTACAGCGCGCTTTTCTGATAAAATCCCAGCACATGACAAAGCAATTACCTGTGGCCCGGGACAATGGAATGCCAACCCAACCTTTTTATTCGCCACCACTGCTCCTGAAGCCCCCACATCACATTGATCATAATACAACTCCCATTGACTGATCTCCGCCACATCCACTTTTACACGAGAACTGCTGGCATTTATTTCAACAACATTAAACTGCATCACCAGAGCAAGGAAAAACACATATGCCATGAACAGCAACCCACAACCCGCATCACGAGTCCGCTTCTTGGTTGTCGACTCGATGTTGTGACTCGCGACTCCCTTTAACGCCACGGACTCACCGTCACCTGTCGAAGCTGCCTGCACAACACCGACGCGCATTGCCCCACGAACCCTGCCGAAGCGCGGGAACTCATCGCGAGAGCTGATACGGCTCTCGCCGCCCGCCAGACCCTCGCCCTCGGTACTCGACGAAGGCCTCGAAGAGAGCACTGGCACATCTGGAGGTACGAACCGGAGACCCAGTCCGAGGTGCGCCAGCCAGTCCCGACCCAACAGGGGGGCCCCTCCCCTCGTACAACGAACACCGAGAGCCGGGCGCGTCGATCTCGGTAGCGCACTGAGACGTTGGCCCTCGCCAGCGGTGCAATCGCTTCACCGGTGTACGTGTATAACGACAAGGCCGTCTTGACCAGGCGAATACCGCGAAGACCACGAGCCGCCCACTCATCCATGACCGACACTGCCGCCCCGGTATCCACGCAAAACACAGTCGGTTGGCCATTCACTTCGACCTCAACCGTGAAAGGCGTCGTCATCTCCGAACCAACGGAAAACAGACTCAACCGTGGTTGAATCTCCCGCTCTGGCTCGCCGACATTGTCAGGCCCCGGTTGCAGGCCGATCTCCAGGTCACTGGGGTCCTCTCGCACCTCGTCATCCAAGACCCCAACGGAGGCCCCCGCCATCCGACACACACGCTTCAAATGTCCCACCTTGTGACAATGCAAACACACGGTGTTCTTATACGGGCACATTTGTCGCAGGTGCGGACCCCCACACCCCCAGCAGCCGCGGAAAGTCCCTTCGCTCCAGGTGCGACTGTGCTGCGGTGCCCCCTCGTTCCAGGTGCGACCGTGCTGCGGTGCCCCCTCGCTCCCGGTGCGACTGTGCTGCGGTGCCCCTTCGCTCCCGGTGCGACCGTGCTGCGGTGCCCCTGGTCCCGCACCGCCAGGCGCGCGTGCGACCTGCGGCACTTGAGCCACCGCTCGGACTCCGGGCTTAGCCGCCATGCTCCAGCTGGAGCTACTCACTACGTCCTGGCCGGCAATGGCGCGGACATCCGTGAGCGTCTGCTCGACAGACGAAACAGTCACGACCGCCGAGTCGAATGTGATGTCGGTTAATCGCAGGATGGCCGCTACCATCTTTGCGTCTCGCAGACCAGAAATAAAACGATCTCTGAGCCTTGTCGGACGCTCCTCTGCCGTGAATTTGCACGGCACAGCCGAATGCTTCACTCGTGCTACGAAGTCCGCAACGCGCTCCTCGCCACCCTTAGGGAGATGATCGAACTGGAACCGCGCGAGATGTAACGACTTCTCCGGCGCCAAGTGGGTCTTCATTTTCGCCACGATGTCCTGAAAGGATAGCACATCATCACTGGGTCTATTTGGAGCCACCAAATCACTCAGCAGGCGGTAGTGCTCCGTTGATAGCGAGGCGAGCAAGATCGCCTTGCGCTTCTCTTCATCCTCCACATCATTCGCCCGAAAATAGCAACCTAACTGTTCAGAAAACAACTCGAATTCATCTCCCCGAACACGGGTACACGTCCGTGTGCCGTGCCTCGACCTTCCGCCATGCTCCGTGAGACCCTTGGCTCCGTAGCTTGGAACCGCCCAGGTTACTTGCCGACCCTGCACACGCCGATTCGAAGATCCTCGTTCGCCAACTGTACTGTACTGAAATGGGAGATGCTTAGCAGGCAGACACGAGCGGAAGGACAGTCGAGCCGGGCTGTGCTGCACAGTGCGAGCGCGGGCGTACTGTGCCCGCGGCTCCCCTTTATTCCGCATTCGGTACACTCACGAGCCGGCCGACTCCAGCATTACTACGACGCCTCAGACGGCGCGCACACCCTATATCCCTTGCAGATACGATAACCACCACGACCACTCCTCCAATCATCACGCCCATCATGCACCATCATCATGCCCCTCCCCGTAGGCCCGCAGACTACACCACAGCTGCGTCCATTCCTTTGTTTGAATTTCCATCTTGCATCACGTGAGGGATTGATAGTGGGTGTAAGTTCCCGATAAATAATCTGAACCGTCAAGGTCGACGATAACTCCGCTCGGTTATCCTTGCAGTACGGAACGAGCCGCTAAAGCGGTTCGTGTCTGGAGTCGACCTGCGGTGTGGTACAACTCGTCGGTACGCGACCCGCGCGGGCACTTAGGTAAATCGACCATTCGGCGATCGGACCCGATTTCGTGCGGGTAGACTGCGGACTGAGTTGTGGTGAGGTTAAACCCCCACCTGTGACTCGCTCCCGGCGTTGTTTCGAAGGGGTTACAACTGAATTGCACGTTCGGTGGGCGAAGCGGCCGCTATTGGTTAAACGCGATCGTTCGCATGCCGGCGGGGCGCGAATTCTCAACAACATATATATATATATATATATATATATATATATATATATATATATATATATATATATATATATATATATATACATATATGTATATATCGATATACATATATATATATATATATATATATATATATGTATATACATATACAGTCATGCCCCACTTAACGACGGGGTTACGTTGTGAGAAACACGTCGCGAAGCGACGTCGTCGTTCTGCAAATATTTTTTTTTCGTTTTCGAACATCGTACTTTCATAAAACTACACACCTAGGATATATAGTGTAGCCTATTGCTCCTCGGATAGAAACCTGTACAGCATGTTACTGTATTGAATACTGTCGGCAATTGCAACACACATCCAAGAGAGACGGAAGACACGTTAGTTTTACCTTTGTGCTGTTCATGACGGCCATCGGTGTTGTTAGCAGGAGCTCACAATCTCCTCTCGCATCAATTCCAGAAAGGTAAATAATTAGCGTGTGGATTTTATAAATACGTAATCATTGCATCGATGTTATAATTTATAAAGGAAGAAACGAGCTCCTGTCAATTGTGATATATATTTTCGGAACAGTGCGATTGTTTTAACAACATGAAAAGCTTCACTGAAAAGAAATTTGTGTTTTAATTTCGACTGTACCAACGATTTATTCGCGGAATAATTCAATTCAAAGGTAATTTACTTGCTCGAAGGTAAACGTGGAAACATTGCTTCAGTTTGAAAGCCGATTTCCTTGAATCCCGATTTCGCACGATCCTGTTTTTTCGCGATGACATTTTACGGACCTCAACGATCGCATTGTAACAGGGCCACACTGTCGTTTATTATCATTATAAAGTATAATGTACTGTACAGCGTACATAATTGTACGTGCTATTTTTATGCGACTGGCAGCGCTACGTCGACAACATCACTCGGTGATAGGAATTTTTCAGCAACATTTTTTTTTTTTTTTTTTGCAGAGCTGGCAGATCCGTCGTATATGCGATCCGTCGTTGCCCGGAACGTCGTTAAGCGGCGCATGACTGTATATATATATATATATATATATATATATATATATATATATATATGTATATAAATATATATATATATAAATATATATATATATATATATATATATATATATATATATGTATATAAATATATATATATATATATATATATATATATATATATATATATATATATATATATATATATATATATATATATATATACATATATATTTTGATGTGAATATATAAATATATCCGAGAAGCACTGTCAGTGAGAGAGGGACGGTAAAGCCGTGTGACTGTTCCTATCAATCACATCCTCTTTGAACGTTGTTGTCTGACGACACGAATGTCTATAAATTATGTACGATTGAAATGTTCCTTTCACAGTGAAGCTGTGTGACTATATGATTATTTATTACGTACTGTTTGAACGTCAGTTCCATCCTGACTTCACACACAGACATCGATTTCGTACCATTTGAATGAACGTTTCGATGCTTTTGACTGCTGAGACCTTGATGACCGTTGAAGACCCTGAAAGACCCCAAGGACCCTGAAAGCCCAAAAAACCCAAAAGTCCCCAAGGACGAAAAAGGCCTCAAAGACCAAAAAGACTGAAAAGACCCAAAAGTAACCGAGGATGCAAAGACCCCAAAACATCTGGAAGACCCAAAAGATGTTGAAGACCCAAAAGTCCCCGAGGACCCAAAAGACCCTGTTGACCCAAAAGTGATTGAAGACCCAAAAAGTCACCGGAGACCCAAAATACCCCAAAAATCCAAAAGTCGTCGAACACCCAGAAGACCCAAAAGTCATTGAAGACCCAACCGTCCATGAGAACGCAAAAACCCTGAAGACCCAAAATATCCCGAGGACCCAAAAGTCAGCGAAGACCATAAAGACCCAAAAGTCCCCAAGGACCGAAAATACCCCAAAGAGCCAAAAGTCCTCGAGGACCCAAAAGATCCTGAAGACCTGAAATACCCCGAAGATCCAAAAGTCCCTGAGCATCCAGAAGACCCAAAAGTCACTGAGGACCCAAAAGGCCCCGAGGACCAAAAAGACTCTGAAGAACCAAAAGACCATGAAGACCCAAAAGTCACCGAAGACCCAAAAGACGCTGAAGACCCAAAAAACCCAAAAGACTCTGATAACTGAAAAGATAAAAAGACCCAAAAACCAAAAAGACCCAAAAGTCCCCGAGAGACCAAAAGAAGACCCAAAAGACCCAGAGGACCAAAAGATTCTGAGGACCTAAAAGACCCCTAAACCCTTCAGACCCCTTCTACCTTCAGACCATTTTGATCCCCTTAAACTTCAGACAGATTCGAGAGGTTAGACCCTTGACTATTTAGACCATTTGGACCTTTTTATATTACAAATAGATTTCAAATAAATATAATGTTTCCAGGATTACAAATACATTTAAAAAAAATAAATGGTTGTATTATGATTGATGTCAATCATGACAACACAGCAAATCTGTGACGTCAATCTCAGCAACGACGTGTGGAGTGGCAAGCCTAGCTCGCCAATCCACACTCGTTTTCAACAAACACGGATATTCCTTTGTCAGTACCTCCAGGTATTTCAAATCCTGAAATTGAACGAATTTGAGATTACAATTTTGTTCCATGTTCAGCCATGTTTCATTTCACTGCATTCCATCACCATATCTCCACACTCCGAAACTATGATCTTATAACACAGCCACTGCCTTGTCGAAGAGTGAGACTGAGAGTGATGAGGATGATGATGGAGAGAAGACAGTGATGATGACAAAGAGAATATGATTGGATGTCAAAATTAATGCATCCACTCCAATAATATATTCCATTTCCATCCAATAAACCTTGATTGTTGTGGCTCTTCTCTCTTGTGCTCCTTCAATTGGATTATTTTTGTGATAATTTATATTTGATTCTGAACTCGTGTGTTCTTCTCAGGTCTGGTCCACTCGTGGTGGTAGCACGCTGCTCTTTTGACAACACCAGTCAGGTTAATGAATCAGTGGTGGAGGAAGCTTTCAAAATGGGAACACATCAACTGCAGAACCTTGATTACTATGAGCTTGACAACACCGCGCTCACTGTTTCAAGTATGTAATTTGTGTACATTCGAGATGTATTGATTTATAAAACATTTCATGGATTTCCATGATGAGTAAAATCAATCGGGTTTTTGCCAAAATTATTTAAATAATATAAACTAAGACAAAACGTACATTTAGTTCCAGAACCACAACCTCCAACAACGATCCCGAGTACGACACCTGCAGCACCCCAAATCATGCGGACATTGTTTATCAAGTTCACTGTGGTCAACCACACATTCTCTCCTGAAATGGACAACAAAAGCTCTCCACTCTACAAGGAATACACCTCCAGCATCTCCAAAGAGGTAAGAACAGAACAATGACAATCCTTTCATCGAATAATTTATAACGAGGTTCAAATAACGTTAATTTGTCGTACAAATATCATTTTCAGCTGGAGGACCTTTTCAAGAAAGAGGTTGGAAGTGAAACTCAAAACTGCACCGTGGCACGATACTGGTGAGCATGACTTGGTGATGGTGATCGTTGATTAACATCTATCATTTTGTACGAAAAGGAAACGTTAAAAGAACAAGATGTGTCATGACAGACAGCCAAAAGGCAATGTGATATCATTCCACATAGAGCATTTTCATTGCTGGTCACAAATATAG
>NC_140968.1:7570268-7582768 GCF_056783735.1 Eptatretus burgeri | reverse complement strand
ATATATATATATATATATATATATATATATATATATATATATATATATATATATATATATATATATATATATATATATATATCAGGTCAGGTATGGGAGCATGTGCCAGAACAGCGCGTCGCTGCGTCCACTTTCCGCCAGTACTCCAGGGGCCTCCGTCTGGCCATCCCCCAGGCAGATGCCAGGCCCATCCTCATCTCCTTGAGATGATGGTCAACCTGCTGCAACCACGAGGCATGTGGTCGGCCCACTGGCCTCCTCCACTCATGAGACTCCCTCGCTGAGAGAATCTGGTGAGCAGGATCAGCGTCAGGAAAACGAGCCACATGTCCATACAGCCGCAACTGACGCTCACGGACTATGCAGGTAACAAATCTCATCCGAGTCTCTCTCAGCATCCGCTCGTTGGACACAAAATCCGACCAGCGATAGCCAAGGATTCTCCGAAGAGACCTGGTACCAAAGGAATTAAGTCTCCGTCTCAGATCCTTGGTCAGAGTCCAAGTCTCGCAACCATAGAGAAGTACCAAGGACCTGAAGACTCGGACTTTCGTCCTCCCGCACAGGTACCGGCAGCGCCACACCCCATGATCCAGTGAATCTATGACTCCCCAGGCCCGACTCAGACGTCTCTTGACCTCTGACTCACAGCCAGCAGAGACATGAATATCACTGCCAAGGTAAGTGAATCTCTCCACGACCTCAACATCCTCACCACAAACAGACACAGACAGGACAGCAGCATCCAAGATGTCACCGAAAGCCTGGATCTTAGTTTTGACCCAAGAAACCCGTAATCCCAGTGGCTCCGACTCCTCTTTCAGCACCTCGAGGGCCCCCAAAAGGATGTCTAAAGTCTCCGCAAAGATGACTGCATCATCTGCAAAATCAAGGTCCGAGATCTTGACATTCCCAAACGATGCACCGCAGCTTGATCTCTCCGACATCCTCCCTAAAATCCAGTCCATACAAGTGCTGAAAAGTGTGGGGGCCAGTACACACCCCTGACGAACTCCAGTAACAACTGGAAATAAGTTAGAGATGGTACCACCACACTTCACAGCACTTTCAGTACCAGAGTAGAGTTCAGACATCAAATCGATCAGTTTTGGTGGCACCCCACGAAGACCAAGAATCCTCCAGAGGACATCCCGATTCACTGAATCAAACGCTTTACAGAGATCAACACAGGCTGCAAGCAGCCCCTGCCGAAACTCTCGTCTGCGTTCGTTGAGGACACGAAGGGCAAGGATACGGTCAATCGTTGACCTCTTTGGTGTAAAGCCTGACTACTCTGGATGCTGCTCAAGCAGATGGTGGCGAACCCTATCATGAATGCAGATGCTCAAGCAGATGGTGGCGAACCCTATCATGAATGATCTGGCCAAAGACCTTGCCCGGCACTGAGAGCAGCGTCACCCCTCGGTAGTTGTTGCAGTCTTGGCGATCACCGTTCCCTTTCCAGAGAGGGACAACAAGGCCCCTCTTCCAGTCAGTTGGGATGATGCCTGTGTTCCAGACAGAGCACAAAACTGCATGCAACGACACGAGTGCAGCATTTACACCAGCCGTGAGAATTTCAGCATGGATGCCACAGATCCCTGGAGCTTTGCCCCATTTCAACTGGTTCACCGCAGCCTGTGTTTCCACAAGCGAAGGTGGACCACAGTTGATTCGAGGGTCAGCAACAGGGATTGTAACACCCTTGACGTCCAACTCGACAGCTGGGGGATCAGCCTGGAACAACCGCTCAAAGTAACCGGCCCAGCGGGCCTTCACTTCAGACTCCTCTGTCAAGAGCCTACCACTCTCTGCTCGAACTGCAGTGCTCCGAGGTATGGGCTTGGATGAACGCAATGCGCGAATTCCCCTGTAAGCGGGACGAGAATCACCTGTCCACAGGTGATGCTCTACCCCCTCACAGATTCCTCGCACATAGGCCTCCTTGTCCACCCTCAGTGCACGTACCGTTTTACGCCTCAGCTCCATGAACAGCTCAGCTCTGCCATTCAGCCTGGCCCTGCGACTCTGGTCAATGGTATCCAGTGTCCCTTGAGAGACAAAATTCTTCTTTGCCCTGCGGTGAGCTCCAAGACATCCACCGGCAACATCAAGGACGGTGGTCTTGAAGGCACTCCACAACTCTTCAGGACCCCCCAAAGCACCCAGACCCCCCAAGTGTCCACTCAGCCTGTTGGCAAACTCCTCAGCTACTCTCTCATCCCTGAGCTTGCCAACATCCAGCCGAGGCTGGGATGGTACCATTCTCCAGGATTGAAGGGGCAGCTTTAGAGTTGCGCCAACAAGCCTTTGGTCAGTATTGAGGAACTGAGCACTCCAGAAGACCCTGCAGTTCTGGATCATCCTCCAACGACCGTCAATGAGGACATGGTCAATCTTCGTTGCCACACCGCCAGCGTTGGAATACCAAGTCCAGCGATGAGCTTGTGGGCGCTGAAACCATGAACCAGCCACCCTAAGTCCATGACTTCTTGCAAAGTCAAGGAACTTAGTGCTATTCTGGTTCATAGTTCCTGACCCATGGGGACCAACACATCTCTCATAACCATCCCTATCAGTTCCAGTCGATGCATTGTAATCCCCCAAGACAAGAAGTGTATCTCGTCTGGGGCACTGATCAACCACAGACTCGAGTGTGGCGAAGAATACATCCTTCACGGTGAGATCACTCGCCTCAGTCGGAGCAGAAACAGAGACCAGGGAAATGACACCGAAGGAGTGACGAATCCTTAATCTCATAATACGCTCGTTGACCGGTGTTACCTCAATTATCATTGGGGTCAGCTTATTGGACACAGCTACAGCAACTCCTTGGGTATGGTAACCATCAGAGCGACCAGACCAATAGTAGGTGTAACCACCCAACATTATCTCGCCGCCATCCGGTCTCCGAACCTCAGAGAGAGCTGCAATCCCGATGTCCAAACGCTTGAGCTCAGATGATAACAGAGACAGGTGATCATCCTCTCTTAGGGATAGGACATTCCAGGCACCCACCCGAAGGGACCGCCTCAGGTTAACCCAAGGAGACCCCCGTCTGGTGGACGACACCTCAGCACCACTCCGACACACTCTCCCGCAATCTGACCCAGGGATGTTACCCCGTGGTTTCCCTCCTATCATCAAAGATTGGGGGTCCCGAAGGCTTTGCCACAATCCCGTCATCCGGTGAGCTGCCCTGCGAAGGGAAGCTGCACAGGAGGTACTCCCACGGAGTGGGTTTTCAGTTTTTTTGCTTTTTTGCGTTTTGCGGAATGAAGGGTTTTACGGTGGCCGGAGTGCAAATCCTGCCACCAACCTCCTCATAAAAAGTAACCCAACTGCAGGAGGACGTCCGCAGACACAGTTGGCACTAGATATGGATGGCCGTTGGCTCACAAAGAGCTCCTCCACCCTTTGACAGGTTTTGTTTTTAATCCTGCCAGGTGTCCATATCCAAACACCCTCCTCACCAGAAAACCTGGTGGGGGATACGGTTTTGTCGCCGACAACCCGACCATGGAACAGGTTGGTACAGGTTTCCATGGTACCTGCAGCAGGTCACAGATCGAACCTGACCTGACAATTATATATATATATATATGTATAGTTTCGGCTGTGGAAATTCGCAATTCACCATGAAGGGTCCTTCTATCAGTTACAACGCTAAGTTCATGTGTAGTTAGCCCAAACCCGTTGTATAGAGGGAATATATGTGATGCATTCGGGCTGCGATTCTTCAGTAAGCCGTTTTTCTTTTGCTGTCGTTATTTTGGTGCAACAACACAACAACGAACATCGCCACAATCAACATCTCAACAACGACGCCATTCACACCACGACGCCACCTTCAACAACTACACCACCACCATCTTCGCCACTCGCCTTTCAACGCGCACCACGCGGTCACGATCTCCGCGGGACGGGAGCAAGGAGCGGGGTGGCAGCAGCAAGGGCGCGGAAAGACAACTCCCGCCCGAATTTCTCCCGCCTGAATCTTGAGCGGGATCGTCGTCGCGCTTGGTGAGAAGGGGGAGGGGTGGCGCAGCTCGCTGCCGATTGGGGGATGTGCGGTGTGACGCAGCCAGGGAGGAGGAACGCCCCCCTTCGAGACTTTTCTGGAAACGCCGCGAAGGGGGGTGGAGCAAGGAACGGGGCGGAGTGAAGGGCGGGGCCCCACCTTACAAAAAGGTGAGCGCAAGGCGGCTGGAGAGCTGGTCGTCAAATTGAGTCTGATTTTTTGTCTTGGTCTTGCCTGGTCGGTGCTCCCGGTTGTTGTTCCCGACTGTCGAGAACAACACTGTCGGCGCGCACACCCTATATCCCTTGCAGATACGATAACCATCACGACCACTCCTCCAATCATCACGCCCATCATGCACCATCATCATGCCCCTCCCCGTAGGCCCGCAGACTACACCACACTCCTCCCTCCTAAAAGTATGATTATTAAATGACCACCAATATAAGAAGCATTATAAGGACTTCGGTATAATAACCATGAAAATAAAATGACCAATAGCGAAGTATAATAGCACACCACATCATATAATGTCAGGTCAAGCAGCAAAGGTCAGGCTCCAAAGACGGAGGTGCACAAGGCCCCCCCCCCACTCTGACCGCGTTACCGATATGAAGCAGCAAATGAGAAGCACAGCAGCACTACGCAGCTAAAAACGCCCCCAGGCGGCCCATGCTGACATGGCCCTCGCCGAGGTCGTGCCGACCTTTCGAGCCAACCCCCTCCGGCACCATCAAACGCCTCCGGCCCACTCCCCCCAGGCAGACCCGACGTAGATAAACATTCCGAGGCCGGAAGCCCGCTGTCTGGAAGCCGTGGCACCAGCCTTGATCGACCTTGGCCGGGGGCGCTGAACAGCGCCGCTGGCTGCACGCATTCAATGCTCCAAAACAACTCACGCACCACAATCAGTTGAGACGCCAACGCCCGTCCCAACGGCCTTGAGCGAACACAGAGAGCTGCGCTCGCAATCAGAGGTGGGGGTAACGCCGACCAGGGCACCAGTCTTGGTTCCGAGTCGACCTCCGAGAACCACACGGCAGCTAGACGGGAGCAACTCCATTTAAACCACACTGCAATCATAGGCTCGTTATAAATCACTACGAACATTATACGAAGCATTGCAAACTCATTTGTCCGTACAGCGCGCTTTTCTGATAAAATCCCAGCACATGACAAAGCAATTACCTGTGGCCCGGGACAATGGAATGCCAACCCAACCTTTTTATTCGCCACCACTGCTCCTGAAGCCCCCACATCACATTGACCATAATACAACTCCCATTGACTGATCTCCGCCACATCCACTTTTACACGAGAACTGCTGGCATTTATTTCAACAACATTAAACTGCATCACCAGAGCAAGGAAAAACACATATGCCATGAACAGCAACCCACAACCCGCATCACGAGTCCGCTTCTTGGTTGTCGACTCGATGTTGTGACTCGCGACTCCCTTTAACGCCACGGACTCACCGTCACCTGTCGAAGCTGCCTGCACAACACCGACGCGCATTGCCCCACGAACCCTGCCGAAGCGCGGGAACTCATCGCGAGAGCTGATACGGCTCTCGCCGCCCGCCAGAGCCTCGCCCTCGGTACTCGACGAAGGCCTCGAAGAGAGCACTGGCACATCTGGAGGTACGAACCGGAGACCCAGTCCGAGGTGCGCCAGCCAGTCCCGACCCAACAGGGGGGGCCCCTCCCCTCGAACAACGAACACCGAGAGCCGGGCGCGTCGATCTCGGTAGCGCACTGAGACGTTGGCCCTCGCCAGCGGTGCAATCGCTTCACCGGTGTACGTGTATAACGACAAGGCCGTCTTGACCAGGCGAATACCGCGAAGACCACGAGCCGCCCACTCATCCATGACCGACACTGCCGCCCCGGTATCCACGCAAAACACAGTCGGTTGGCCATTCACTTCGACCTCAACCGTGAAAGGCGTCGTCATCTCCGAACCAACGGAAAACAGACTCAACCGTGGTTGAATCTCCCGCTCTGGCTCGCCGACATTGTCAGGCCCCGGTTGCAGGCCGATCTCCAGGTCACTGGGGTCCTCTCGCACCTCGTCATCCAAGACCCCAACGGAGGCCCCCGCCATCCGACACACACGCTTCAAATGTCCCACCTTGTGACAATGCAAACACATGGTGTTCTTATACGGGCACATTTGTCGCAGGTGCGGACCCCCACACCCCCAGCAGCCGCGGAAAGTCCCTTCGCTCCAGGTGCGACTGTGCTGCGGTGCCCCCTCGTTCCAGGTGCGACCGTGCTGCGGTGCCCCCTCGCTCCCGGTGCGACTGTGCTGCGGTGCCCCTTCGCTCCCGGTGCGACCGTGCTGCGGTGCCCCTGGTCCCGCACCGCCAGGCGCGCGTGCGACCTGCGGCACTTGAGCCACCGCTCGGACTCCGGGCTTAGCCGCCATGCTCCAGCTGGAGCTACTCACTACGTCCTGGCCGGCAATGGCGCGGACATCCGTGAGCGTCTGCTCGACAGACGAAGCAGTCACGACCGCCGAGTCGAATGTGATGTCGGTTAATCGCAGGATGGCCGCTACCATCTTTGCGTCTCGCAGACCAGAAATAAAACGATCTCTGAGCCTTGTCGGACGCTCCTCTGCCGTGAATTTGCACGGCACAGCCGAATGCTTCACTCGTGCTACGAAGTCCGCAACGCGCTCCTCGCCACCCTTAGGGAGATGATCGAACTGGAACCGCGCGAGATGTAACGACTTCTCCGGCGCCAAGTGGGTCTTCATTTTCGCCACGATGTCCTGAAAGGATAGCACATCATCACTGGGTCTATTTGGAGCCACCAAATCACTCAGCAGGCGGTAGTGCTCCGTTGATAGCGAGGCGAGCAAGATCGCCTTGCGCTTCTCTTCATCCTCCACATCATTCGCCCGAAAATAGCAACCTAACTGTTCAGAAAACAACTCGAATTCATCTCCCCCGAACACGGGTACACGTCCGTGTGCCGTGCCTCGACCTTCCGCCATGCTCCGTGAGACCCTTGGCTCCGTAGCTTGGAACCGCCCAGGTTACTTGCCGACCCTGCACACGCCGATTCGAAGATCCTCGTTCGCCAACTGTACTGTACTGAAATGGGAGATGCTTAGCAGGCAGACACGAGCGGAAGGACAGTCGAGCCGGGCTGTGCTGCACAGTGCGAGCGCGGGCGTACTGTGCCCGCGGCTCCCCTTTATTCCGCATTCGGTACACTCACGAGCCGGCCGACTCCAGCATTACTACGACGCCTCAGACGGCGCGCACACCCTATATCCCTTGCAGATACGATAACCACCACGACCACTCCTCCAATCATCACGCCCATCATGCACCATCATCATGCCCCTCCCCGTAGGCCCGCAGACTACACCACAGCTGCGTCCATTCCTTTGTTTGAATTTCCATCTTGCATCACGTGAGGGATTGATAGTGGGTGTAAGTTCCCGATAAATAATCTGAACCGTCAAGGTCGACGATAACTCCGCTCGGTTATCCTTGCAGTACGGAACGAGCCGCTAAAGCGGTTCGTGTCTGGAGTCGACCTGTGGTGTGGTACAACTCCTCGGTACGCGACCCGCGCGGGCACTTAGGTAAATCGACCATTCGGCGATCGGACCCGATTTCGTGCGGGTAGACTGCGGACTGAGTTGTGGTGAGGTTAAACCCCCACCTGTGACTCGCTCCCGGCGTTGTTTCGAAGGGGTTACAACTGAATTGCACGTTCGGTGGGCGAAGCGGCCGCTATTGGTTAAACGCGATCGTTCGCATGCCGGCGGGGCGCGAATTCGCAACAACATATATATATATATATATATATATATATATATATATATATATATATATATATATATATATATATATATATATATATATACATATACATATATACATATATATATATATATATATATATATATATATATATATATACATATATATATATATATATATATATATATATATATATATATACATATATATATATATATATATACATATATATATATATATATATACATATATATATATATACATATATACATATATATACATATATATATATATATATATATATACATATATATATATATATATATATACATACATATATGTATATATCGATATACATATATATATATACATATATATATATGTATATATCGATATACATATATATATATATATATATATATATATATATATATATATATATATATATGTATATACATATACAGTCATGCCCCACTTAACGACGGGGTTACGTTGTGAGAAACGCGTCGCGAAGCGACGTCGTCGTTCTGCAAATATTTTTTTTTCGTTTTCGAACATCGTACTTTCATAAAACTCCACACCTAGGCTATATAGTGTAGCCTATTGCTCCTCGGATAGAAACCTGTACAGCATGTTACTGTATTGAATACTGTCGGCAATTGCAACACACATCCAAGAGAGACGGAAGACACGTTAGTTTTACCTTTGTGCTGTTCATGACGGCCATCGGTGTTGTTAGCAGGAGCTCACAATCTCCTCTCGCATCAATTCCAGAAAGGTAAATAATTAGCGTGTGGATTTTATAAATACGTAATCATTGCATCGATGTTATCATTTATAAAGGAAGAAACGAGCTCCTGTCAATTGTGATATATATTTTCGGAACAGTGCGATTGTTTTAACAACATGAAAAGCTTCACTGAAAAGAAATTTGTGTTTTAATTTCGACTGTACCAACGATTTATTCGCGGAATAATTCAATTCAAAGGTAATTTACTTGCTCGAAGGTAAACGTGGAAACATTGCTTCAGTTTGAAAGCCGATTTCCTTGAATCCCGATTTCGCACGATCCTGTTTTTTCGCGATGACATTTTACGGACCTCAACGATCGCATTGTAACAGGGCCACACTGTCGTTTATTATCATTATAAAGTATAATGTACTGTACAGCGTACATAATTGTACGTGCTATTTTTATGCGACTGGCAGCGCTACGTCGACAACATCACTCGGTGATAGGAATTTTTCAGCAACATTTTTTTTTTTTTTTTTTTGCAGAGCTGGCAGATCCGTCGTATATGCGATCCGTCGTTGCCCGGAACGTCGTTAAGCGGCGCATGACTGTAGATATATATATATATATGTATATAAATATATATATATATATATATGTATATATATATATATATATATATATATAAATATATATATATATATATATATATATATATATATATATATATATGTATATAAATATATATATATATATATATATAAATATATATATATATATAAATATATATATATATATATATATATATACATATATATATATATATATATATATATATATTTTGATGTGAATATATAAATATATCCGAGAAGCACTGTCAGTGAGAGAGGGACGGTAAAGCCGTGTGACTGTTCCTATCAATCACATCCTCTTTGAACGTTGTTGTCTGACGACACGAATGTCTATAAATTATGTACGATTGAAATGTTCCTTTCACAGTGAAGCTGTGTGACTATATGATTATTTATTACGTACTGTTTGAACGTCAGTTCCATCCTGACTTCACACACAGACATCGATTTCGTACCATTTGAATGAACGTTTCGATGCTTTTGACTGCTGAGACCTTGATGACCGTTGAAGACCCTGAAAGACCCCAAGGACCCTGAAAGCCCAAAAAACCCAAAAGTCCCCAAGGACGAAAAAGGCCTCAAAGACCAAAAAGACTGAAAAGACCCAAAAGTAACCGAGGATGCAAAAGACCCCAAAACATCTGGAAGACCCAAAAGATGTTGAAGACCCAAAAGTCCCCGAGGACCCAAAAGACCCTGTTGACCCAAAAGTGATTGAAGACCCAAAAAGTCACCGGAGACCCAAAATACCCCAAAAATCCAAAAGTCGTCGAACACCCAGAAGACCCAAAAGTCATTGAAGACCCAACCGTCCATGAGAACGCAAAAACCCTGAAGACCCAAAATATCCCGAGGACCCAAAAGTCAGCGAAGACCATAAAGACCCAAAAGTCCCCAAGGACCGAAAATACCCCAAAGAGCCAAAAGTCCTCGAGGACCCAAAAGATCCTGAAGACCTGAAATACCCCGAAGATCCAAAAGTCCCTGAGCATCCAGAAGACCCAAAAGTCACTGAGGACCCAAAAGGCCCCGAGGACCAAAAAGACTCTGAAGAACCAAAAGACCATGAAGACCCAAAAGTCACCGAAGACCCAAAAGACGCTGAAGACCCAAAAAACCCAAAAGACTCTGATAACTGAAAAGATAAAAAGACCCAAAAACCAAAAAGACCCAAAAGTCCCCGAGAGACCAAAAGAAGACCCAAAAGACCCAGAGGACCAAAAGATTCTGAGGACCTAAAAGACCCCTAAACCCTTCAGACCCCTTCTACCTTCAGACCATTTTGATCCCCTTAAACTTCAGACAGATTCGAGAGGTTAGACCCTTGACTATTTAGACCATTTGGACCTTTTTATATTACAAATAGATTTCAAATAAATATAATGTTTCCAGGATTACAAATACATTTAAAAAAAATAAATGGTTGTATTATGATTGATGTCAATCATGACAACACAGCAAATCTGTGACGTCAATCTCAGCAACGACGTGTGGAGTGGCAAGCCTAGCTCGCCAATCCACACTCGTTTTCAACAAACACGGATATTCCTTTGTCAGTACCTCCAGGTATTTCAAATCCTGAAATTGAACGAATTTGAGATTACAATTTTGTTCCATGTTCAGCCATGTTTCATTTCACTGCATTCCATCACCATATCTCCACACTCCGAAACTATGATCTTATAACACAGCCACTGCCTTGTCGAAGAGTGAGACTGAGAGTGATGAGGATGATGATGGAGAGAAGACAGTGATGATGACAAAGAGAATATGATTGGATGTCAAAATTAATGCATCCACTCCAATAATATATTCCATTTCCATCCAATAAACCTTGATTGTTGTGGCTCTTCTCTCTTGTGCTCCTTCAATTGGATTATTTTTGTGATAATTTATATTTGATTCTGAACTCGTGTGTTCTTCTCAGGTCTGGTCCACTCGTGGTGGTAGCACGCTGCTCTTTTGACAACACCAGTCAGGTTAATGAATCAGTGGTGGAGGAAGCTTTCAAAATGGGAACACATCAACTGCAGAACCTTGATTACTATGAGCTTGACAACACCGCGCTCACTGTTTCAAGTATGTAATTTGTGTACATTCGAGATGTATTGATTTATAAAACATTTCATGGATTTCCATGATGAGTAAAATCAATCGGGTTTTTGCCAAAATTATTTAAATAATATAAACTAAGACAAAACGTACATTTAGTTCCAGAACCACAACCTCCAACAACGATCCCGAGTACGACACCTGCAGCACCCCAAATCATGCGGACATTGTTTATCAAGTTCACTGTGGTCAACCACACATTCTCTCCTGAAATGGACAACAAAAGCTCTCCACTCTACAAGGAATACACCTCCAGCATCTCCAAAGAGGTAAGAACAGAACAATGACAATCCTTTCATCGAATAATTTATAACGAGGTTCAAATAACGTTAATTTGTCGTACAAATATCATTTTCAGCTGGAGGACCTTTTCAAGAAAGAGGTTGGAAGTGAAACTCAAAACTGCACCGTGGCACGATACTGGTGAGCATGACTTGGTGATGGTGATCGTTGATTAACATCTATCATTTTGTACGAAAAGGAAACGTTAAAAGAACAAGATGTGTCAGGACAGACAGCCAAAAGGCAATGTGATATCATTCCACATAGAGCATTTTCATTGCTGGTCACAAATATAGCATAAAACAAATACCATTACAGGTATGGTCCCTTGGTCGTCGTGGGACGTTGTGACTTTCGCGACACACCTTCCCTGAACGAGTCGACAGTGAAAGACGCATTTTATGTCGGCACAAACAACCACCACACGCTTGGGCCTTTCCTTCTCAAAAATGACTCTGCTGATACTCAAGTCACAGGTGCAGACAGTTCGACATCAACAACATTTTCTTTCTCGGTGTGTGTTTCATGAACACGTTCAACAAAAAGAAACGCTTTTCTTGATGTTGTTTGTTTTTCTTGCAGTTTATGAACCGCAACCACCAACCACACAGCCACCAACGGTTCAGCCAACAACAGCACGACTAATGGAGAAGCAATCATTTTACCTGAAGTTCATCGTGTTGAATCGGACATTCTCAGATGACTTGGACAATGCCAGCTCTACTTTGTACCAGCGTTACAATGCAGACATCAGCAGCAAGGTGAAACATTCCTTCGATGATACTCTTTCCCTTTAAAATGATATTTCATTCTTCGATTCGTTTTAAAATTATTGAGTTTGTCACGTGAGTCGTTACGGTAAAATGATGAGAAACATGTGTTATGTACATCTTAACAGAAAAACTTCATTCCCTTGATTCATGAATGAAGTAACAC
>NC_140968.1:7555268-7565268 GCF_056783735.1 Eptatretus burgeri | reverse complement strand
AAGGATTCTCCGAAGAGACCTGGTACCAAAGGAATTAAGTCTCCGTCTCAGATCCTTGGTCAGAGTCCAAGTCTCGCAACCATAGAGAAGTACCAAGGACCTGAAGACTCGGACTTTCGTCCTCCCGCACAGGTACCGGCAGCGCCACACCCCATGATCCAGTGAATCTATGACTCCCCAGGCCCGACTCAGACGTCTCTTGACCTCTGACTCACAGCCAGCAGAGACATGAATATCACTGCCAAGGTAAGTGAATCTCTCCACGACCTCAACATCCTCACCACAAACAGACACAGACAGGACAGCAGCATCCAAGATGTCACCGAAAGCCTGGATCTTAGTTTTGACCCAAGAAACCCGTAATCCCAGCGGCTCCGACTCCTCTTTCAGCACCTCGAGGGCCCCCAAAAGGATGTCTAAAGTCTCCGCAAAGATGACTGCATCATCTGCAAAATCAAGGTCCGAGATCTTGACATTCCCAAACGATGCACCGCAGCTTGATCTCTCCGACATCCTCCCTAAAATCCAGTCCATACAAGTGCTGAAAAGTGTGGGGGCCAGTACACACCCCTGACGAACTCCAGTAACAACTGGAAATAAGTTAGAGATGGTACCACCACACTTCACAGCACTTTCAGTACCAGAGTAGAGTTCAGACATCAAATCGATCAGTTTTGGTGGCACCCCACGAAGACCAAGAATCCTCCAGAGGACATCCCGATTCACTGAATCAAACGCTTTACAGAGATCAACACAGGCTGCAAGCAGCCCCTGCCGAAACTCTCGTCTGCGTTCGTTGAGGACACGAAGGGCAAGGATACGGTCAATCGTTGACCTCTTTGGTGTAAAGCCTGACTACTCTGGATGCTGCTCAAGCAGATGGTGGCGAACCCTATCATGAATGCAGATGCTCAAGCAGATGGTGGCGAACCCTATCATGAATGATCTGGCCAAAGACCTTGCCCGGCACTGAGAGCAGCGTCACCCCTCGGTAGTTGTTGCAGTCTTGGCGATCACCGTTCCCTTTCCAGAGAGGGACAACAAGGCCCCTCTTCCAGTCAGTTGGGATGATGCCTGTGTTCCAGACAGAGCACAAAACTGCATGCAACGACACGAGTGCAGCATTTACACCAGCCGTGAGAATTTCAGCATGGATGCCACAGATCCCTGGAGCTTTGCCCCATTTCAACTGGTTCACCGCAGCCTGTGTTTCCACAAGCGAAGGTGGACCACAGTTGATTCGAGGGTCAGCAACAGGGATTGTAACACCCTTGACGTCCAACTCGACAGCTGGGGGATCAGCCTGGAACAACCGCTCAAAGTAACCGGCCCAGCGGGCCTTCACTTCAGACTCCTCTGTCAAGAGCCTACCACTCTCTGCTCGAACTGCAGTGCTCCGAGGTATGGGCTTGGATGAACGCAATGCGCGAATTCCCCTGTAAGCGGGACGAGAATCACCTGTCCACAGGTGATGCTCTACCCCCTCACAGATTCCTCGCACATAGGCCTCCTTGTCCACCCTCAGTGCACGTACCGTTTTACGCCTCAGCTCCATG
The DNA here is from genome assembly GCF_056783735.1 of Eptatretus burgeri. Taxonomy (NCBI): domain Eukaryota; kingdom Metazoa; phylum Chordata; class Myxini; order Myxiniformes; family Myxinidae; genus Eptatretus; species Eptatretus burgeri. Next base: position 7,563,712 of record NC_140968.1, on the reverse strand, counting down.
AACAGCTCAGCTCTGCCATTCAGCCTGGCCCTGCGACTCTGGTCAATGGTATCCAGTGTCCCTTGAGAGACAAAATTCTTCTTTGCCCTGCGGTGAGCTCCAAGACATCCACCGGCAACATCAAGGACGGTGGTCTTGAAGGCACTCCACAACTCTTCAGGACCCCCAAAGCACCCAGACCCCCAAGTGTCCACTCAGCCTGTTGGCAAACTCCTCAGCTACTCTCTCATCCCTGAGCTTGCCAACATCCAGCCGAGGCTGGGATGGTACCATTCTCCAGGATTGAAGGGGCAGCTTTAGAGTTGCGCCAACAAGCCTTTGGTCAGTATTGAGGAACTGAGCACTCCAGAAGACCCTGCAGTTCTGGATCATCCTCCAACGACCGTCAATGAGGACATGGTCAATCTTCGTTGCCACACCGCCAGCGTTGGAATACCAAGTCCAGCGATGAGCTTGTGGGCGCTGAAACCATGAACCAGCCACCCTAAGTCCATGACTTCTTGCAAAGTCAAGGAACTTAGTGCTATTCTGGTTCATAGTTCCTGACCCATGGGGACCAACACATCTCTCATAACCATCCCTATCAGTTCCAGTCGATGCATTGTAATCCCTCAAGACAAGAAGTGTATCTCGTCTGGGGCACTGATCAACCACAGACTCGAGTGTGGCGAAGAATACATCCTTCACGGTGAGATCACTCGCCTCAGTCGGAGCAGAAACAGAGACCAGGGAAATGACACCGAAGGAGTGACGAATCCTTAATCTCATAATACGCTCGTTGACCGGTGTTACCTCAATTATCATTGGGGTCAGCTTATTGGACACAGCTACAGCAACTCCTTGGGTATGGTAACCATCAGAGCGACCAGACCAATAGTAGGTGTAACCACCCAACATTATCTCGCCGCCATCCGGTCTCCGAACCTCAGAGAGAGCTGCAATCCCGATGTCCAAACGCTTGAGCTCAGATGATAACAGAGACAGGTGATCATCCTCTCTTAGGGATAGGACATTCCAGGCACCCACCCGAAGGGACCGCCTCAGGTTAACCCAAGGAGACCCCCGTCTGGTGGACGACACCTCAGCACCACTCCGACACACTCTCCCGCAATCTGACCCAGGGATGTTACCCCGTGGTTTCCCTCCTATCATCAAAGATTGGGGGTCCCGAAGGCTTTGCCACAATCCCGTCATCCGGTGAGCTGCCCTGCGAAGGGAAGCTGCACAGGAGGTACTCCCACGGAGTGGGTTTTCAGTTTTTTGCTTTTTTGCGTTTTGCGGAATGAAGGGTTTTACGGTGGCCGGAGTGCAAATCCTGCCACCAACCTCCTCATAAAAAGTAACCCAACTGCAGGAGGACGTCCGCAGACACAGTTGGCACTAGATATGGATGGCCGTTGGCTCACAAAGAGCTCCTCCACCCTTTGACAGGTTTTGTTTTTAATCCTGCCAGGTGTCCATATCCAAACACCCTCCTCACCAGAAAACCTGGTGGGGGATACGGTTTTGTCGCCGACAACCCGACCATGGAACAGGTTGGTACAGGTTTCCATGGTACCTGCAGCAGGTCACAGATCGAACCTGACCTGACAATTATATATATATATATATATATATATATATATATATATATATATATATATATATATATATATATATATATATATATATATATATATATATATATAAATATATATATATATATATATATATATATATATATATATATATATATATATATATATATATATATATATATATATATATATATATATATATATATATATTGTTGCGGTCTTCGCGCCCGCCGGCGTGCGACGGCCACGTAACTCGAATCGCGGCACGTCGCCCACCGGACGGACAATCCAGTCGTGACCCTCTCGGACTAACGCCGGGAACCAGTCACGGGTGGACCTTTCGGTCTCACCGCGATCGAGCCAATCAGCCCCCGCGTGGGATAGGGTTGCTCGCCAAATTCGAACTACCTAAGTACCCACGCGGAGGGTAGACCGGGCGATCGCACCTCGCCGCAGGTCGACTTCGGACACGGGCCACTTAAGCGACCCGTTCCGTACTATCAGAATAACCGAGCGGTGTTATCGTCGACCTCGACGGTTCGATTAATTATCGGGCGTACTCAGCCCACTACCAACCCTTTACGTGAAGCAAGATGGGGATTCAATGGGGGAAAAGACGAAGCGAAGCGGGAGAACAGTTCAACAATAAAGCACGTTTATTCTCGGCACACGGGAAGCACACAAATACAATTCCACCAAATGCACACAAAAAAGAAACACAATTCCATTTACACCAAAAGCAAACATAAAAGTGAAAACACAGTGCAGAGCTAATTCCGACTACCGAGCACACGGCAACACTTATACAATTCTACTTCACAGACGGCGCCGACAACACATACCCAAAACCAAGGAAAAGAAATACCCTCAAGAATGAGGTAGGCCTGGGGCCGAGACCAGGTCGGGCCTACCCGTCTGGTGATGAGACGCGGAGCGGCGATGGCCCCGCAACCCGCGGGCCTCGTGGACAGTGCCTGGCAGGGGGGGGGGAACGGGGCCCCCTTGGTCGCACTATCTCAGCGCGGGGGGAAACAGGAGGGGGTTGCTGATGCTCGGGGTATAGAGGATCTTTATTATGTGCGACGAGCGTCTCCACCTCGGCCAGGTCGCGCTGCCGGCCTCCCTCGGGCGCGCAGCTCCTTGCACGACGCGAGCACCCTTCGTCCGACTCGCCGCCTCTCCACAGCTCGTCCCCTCCGTTCCGACTTCAACGCACACGACGAGCAGCTCCACCGCCCGCGAAGTCTTGTCCCTCTGCTTCCGACTCTCCTTCGCCTCGTTCCGACCTTTACGACTCGTTCCCTCTTGCGACTCTCCGACCCCTCGTTCTCGTTCTGCTGACTCTTTCGCTCCGACTTTTACGACTCCTTTGACTGACGAACACCGTCCTTTTATCCCCCCCGTAACTTCGCCTTTGACCCCCTCCCTTTGACCTTTCACCTCGCTCCCCATTGGCCCGAGAAAAAGTGGGCGTGAAGGCTTTTTGATCCACAAATTTGCATATATCGATCGCCCTGGGGGCGGGGCCAATTCGCCCCTCGCTCACCGATTGGACGGCAAAAAGTGGGCGTGTGTCGTTTTCGATCCGTTTTTGAAGCAGAAAATCCGTGGTTTTGTACACGCTGTTCGACGTGCGCCCTACACGAGTCCAGCATCGGTGCCCATGAGTGGCGCGAGATGACGGTGATGCGATGGTGGCGAGTTGTGACGGTAAAGGTCATGGCGGTTGTGGTGAAGCGGCGTTGTGGTTGGTGGTTGTTGTTGTGGTTGTGATGGTGGCGATTGATCCAAAATAAAGATAGTAAAAGAAAAACGGCTATCCTGAAGAGTCGCAGCACGTATAAATGACATGTATTCCCACTAGACAACGGGTTTGGGCCTAACTACACATGCACTTACCGAGATACCTCACCTAAGGGACCTGAATGGTGGTTTGCGAATCTGGTAACCACAACAATATATATAGTTTCGGCTGTTGAAATTCGCAATTCACCATGAAGGGTCCTTCTATCAGTTACAACGCTAAGTTCATGTGTAGTTAGCCCAAACCCGTTGTATAGAGGGAATATATGTGATGCATTCGGGCTGCGATTCTTCAGTAAGCCGTTTTTCTTTTGCTGTCGTTATTTTGGTGCAACAACACAACAACGAACATCGCCACAATCAACATCTCAACAACGACGCCATTCACACCACGACGCCACCTTCAACAACTACACCACCACCATCTTCGTCACTCGCCTTTCAACGCGCACCGCGCGGTCACGATCTCCGCGGGACGGGAGCAAGGAGCGGGGTGGCAGCAGCAAGGGCGCGGAAAGACAACTCCTGCCCGAATTTCTCCCGCCTGAATCTTGAGCGGGATCGTCGTCGCGCTTGGTGAGAAGGGGGAGGGGTGGCGCAGCTCGCTGCCGATTGGGGGATGTGCGGTGTGACGCAGCCAGGGAGGAGGAATGCCCCCCTTCGAGACTTTTCTGGAAACGCCGCGAAGGGGGGTGGAGCAAGGAACGGGGCGGAGTGAAGGGCGGGGCCCCACCTTACAAAAAGGTGAGCGCAAGGCGGCTGGAGAGCTGGTCGTCAAATTGAGTCTGATTTTTTGTCTTGGTCTTGCCTGGTCGGTGCTCCCGGTTGTTGTTCCCGACTGTCGAGAACAACACTGTCGGCGCGCACACCCTATATCCCTTGCAGATACGATAACCATCACGACCACTCCTCCAATCATCACGCCCATCATGCACCATCATCATGCCCCTCCCCGTAGGCCCGCAGACTACACCACACTCCTCCCTCCTAAAAGTATGATTATTAAATGACCACCAATATAAGAAGCATTATAAGGACTTCGGTATAATAACCATGAAAATAAAATGACCAATAGCGAAGTATAATAGCACACCACATCATATAATGTCAGGTCAAGCAGCAAAGGTCAGGCTCCAAAGACGGAGGTGCACAAGGCCCCCCCCCCCCACTCTGACCGCGTTACCGATAGGAAGCAGCAAATGAGAAGCACAGCAGCACTACGCAGCCAAAAACGCCCCCAGGCGGCCCATGCTGACATGGCCCTCGCCGAGGTCGTGCCGACCTTTCGAGCCAACCCCCTCCGGCACCATCAAACGCCTCCGGCCCACTCCCCCCAGGCAGACCCGACGTAGATAAACATTCCGAGGCCGGAAGCCCGCTGTCTGGAAGCCGTGGCACCAGCCTTGATCGACCTTGGCCGGGGGCGCTGAACAGCGCCGCTGGCTGCACGCATTCAATGCTCCAAAACAACTCACGCACCACAATCAGTTGAGACGCCAACGCCCGTCCCAACGGCCTTGAGCGAACACAGAGAGCTGCGCTCGCAATCAGAGGTGGGGGTAACGCCGACCAGGGCACCAGTCTTGGTTCCGAGTCGACCTCCGAGAACCACACGGCAGCTAGACGGGAGCAACTCCATTTAAACCACACTGCAATCATAGGCTCGTTATAAATCACTACGAACATTATACGAAGCATTGCAAACTCATTTGTCCGTACAGCGCGCTTTTCTGATAAAATCCCAGCACATGACAAAGCAATTACCTGTGGCCCGGGACAATGGAATGCCAACCCAACCTTTTTATTCGCCACCACTGCTCCTGAAGCCCCCACATCACATTGATCATAATACAACTCCCATTGACTGATCTCCGCCACATCCACTTTTACACGAGAACTGCTGGCATTTATTTCAACAACATTAAACTGCATCACCAGAGCAAGGAAAAACACATATGCCATGAACAGCAACCCACAACCCGCATCACGAGTCCGCTTCTTGGTTGTCGACTCGATGTTGTGACTCGCGACTCCCTTTAACGCCACGGACTCACCGTCACCTGTCGAAGCTGCCTGCACAACACCGACGCGCATTGCCCCACGAACCCTGCCGAAGCGCGGGAACTCATCGCGAGAGCTGATACGGCTCTCGCCGCCTGCCAGAGCCTCGCCCTCGGTACTCGACGAAGGCCTCGAAGAGAGCACTGGCACATCTGGAGGTACGAACCGGAGACCCAGTCCGAGGTCCGCCAGCCAGTCCCGACCCAACAGGGGGGGCCCCTCCCCTCGTACAACGAACACCGAGAGCCGGGCGCGTCGATCTCGGTAGCGCACTGAGACGTTGGCCCTCGCCAGCGGTGCAATCGCTTCACCGGTGTACGTGTATAACGACAAGGCCGTCTTGACCAGGCGAATACCGCGAAGACCACGAGCCGCCCACTCATCCATGACCGACACTGCCGCCCCGGTATCCACGCAAAACACAGTCGGTTGGCCATTCACTTCGACCTCAACCGTGAAAGGCGTCGTCATCTCCGAACCAACGGAAAACAGACTCAACCGTGGTTGAATCTCCCGCTCTGGCTCGCCGACATTGTCAGGCCCCGGTTGCAGGCCGATCTCCAGGTCACTGGGGTCCTCTCGCACCTCGTCATCCAAGACCCCAACGGACGCCCCCGCCATCCGACACACACGCTTCAAATGTCCCACCTTGTGACAATGCAAACACACGGTGTTCTTATACGGGCACATTTGTCGCAGGTGCGGACCCCCACACCCCCAGCAGCCGCGGAAAGTCCCTTCGCTCCAGGTGCGACTGTGCTGCGGTGCCCCCTCGTTCCAGGTGCGACCGTGCTGCGGTGCCCCCTCGCTCCCGGTGCGACTGTGCTGCGGTGCCCCTTCGTTCCCGGTGCGACCGTGCTGCGGTGCCCCTGGTCCCGCACCGCCAGGCGCACGTGCGACCTGCGGCACTTGAGCCACCGCTCGGACTCCGGGCTTAGCCGCCATGCTCCAGCTGGAGCTACTCACTACGTCCTGGCCGGCAATGGCGCGGACATCCGTGAGCGTCTGCTCGACAGACGAAGCAGTCACGACCGCCGAGTCGAATGTGATGTCGGTTAATCGCAGGATGGCCGCTACCATCTTTGCGTCTCGCAGACCAGAAATAAAACGATCTCTGAGCCTTGTCGGACGCTCCTCTGCCGTGAATTTGCACGGCACAGCCGAATGCTTCACTCGTGCTACGAAGTCCGCAACGCGCTCCTCGCCACCCTTAGGGAGATGATCGAACTGGAACCGCGCGAGATGTAACGACTTCTCCGGCGCCAAGTGGGTCTTCATTTTCGCCACGATGTCCTGAAAGGATAGCACATCATCACTGGGTCTATTTGGAGCCACCAAATCACTCAGCAGGCGGTAGTGCTCCGTTGATAGCGAGGCGAGCAAGATCGCCTTGCGCTTCTCTTCATCCTCCACATCATTCGCCCGAAAATAGCAACCTAACTGTTCAGAAAACAACTCGAATTCATCTCCCCGAACACGGGTACACGTCCGTGTGCCGTGCCTCGACCTTCCGCCATGCTCCGTGAGACCCTTGGCTCCGTAGCTTGGAACCGCCCAGGTTACTTGCCGACCCTGCACACGCCGATTCGAAGATCCTCGTTCGCCAACTGTACTGTACTGAAATGGGAGATGCTTAGCAGGCAGACACGAGCGGAAGGACAGTCGAGCCGGGCTGTGCTGCACAGTGCGAGCGCGGGCGTACTGTGCCCGCGGCTCCCCTTTATTCCGCATTCGGTACACTCACGAGCCGGCCGACTCCAGCATTACTACGACGCCTCAGACGGCGCGCACACCCTATATCCCTTGCAGATACGATAACCACCACGACCACTCCTCCAATCATCACGCCCATCATGCACCATCATCATGCCCCTCCCCGTAGGCCCGCAGACTACACCACAGCTGCGTCCATTCCTTTGTTTGAATTTCCATCTTGCATCACGTGAGGGATTGATAGTGGGTGTAAGTTCCCGATAAATAATCTGAACCGTCAAGGTCGACGATAACTCCGCTCGGTTATCCTTGCAGTACGGAACGAGCCGCTAAAGCGGTTCGTGTCTGGAGTCGACCTGCGGTGTGGTACAACTCGTCGGTACGCGACCCGCGCGGGCACTTAGGTAAATCGACCATTCGGCGATCGGACCCGATTTCGTGCGGGTAGACTGCGGACTGAGTTGTGGTGAGGTTAAACCCCCACCTGTGACTCGCTCCCGGCGTTGTTTCGAAGGGGTTACAACTGAATTGCACGTTCGGTGGGCGAAGCGGCCGCTATTGGTTAAACGCGATCGTTCGCATGCCGGCGGGGCGCGAATTCGCAACAACATATATATATATATATATACATATATATATATATATATATATATTCATATATGTATATATCGATATACATATATATATATATATATACATATATGTATATATCGATATACATATATATATATATATATATATATATATATGTATATACATATACAGTCATGCCCCACTTAACGACGGGGTTACGTTGTGAGAAACGCGTCGCGAAGCGACGTCGTCGTTCTGCAAATATTTTTTTTTCGTTTTCGAACATCGTACTTTCATAAAACTCCACACCTAGGCTATATAGTGTAGCCTATTGCTCCTCGGATAGAAACCTGTACAGCATGTTACTGTATTGAATACTGTCGGCAATTGCAACACACATCCAAGAGAGACGGAAGACACGTTAGTTTTACCTTTGTGCTGTTCATGACGGCCATCGGTGTTGTTAGCAGGAGCTCACAATCTCCTCTCGCATCAATTCCAGAAAGGTAAATAATTAGCGTGTGGATTTTATAAATACGTAATCATTGCATCGATGTTATAATTTATAAAGGAAGAAACGAGCTCCTGTCAATTGTGATATATATTTTCGGAACAGTGCGATTGTTTTAACAACATGAAAAGCTTCACGAAAAAGAAATTTGTGTTTTAATTTCGACTGTACCAACGATTTATTCGCGGAATAATTCAATTCAAAGG
>NC_140968.1:7522268-7554768 GCF_056783735.1 Eptatretus burgeri | reverse complement strand
TCCCCTTCCTTTGTATCCAACTTCTCATGCAGCTCGCCATCTGCCTTTTCCTTAGCCTTCACCGCCTCTCTCTTTGCCTTGTGCTGCCACTCCTTGTACTCCTGTCCACTTTCTTCATCTCTCTCACTATCCCAATTCTTTTTCGCCAACCCCTTCTTCCTTATACTTTCCTGTACTTCCTCGTTCCACCACCAAGTATCCTAATCTTTCTTCCTCTGTCCAGATGTCACACCAAGTACCTTCCTACCTATCTCCCTCACCACTTCTGCAGTAGTTTCCCAATCATCCCACACCTCTTTACCACCATCCAACACCTGTCTCACCTCCTCCCTGAATTTCACGCAACAGTCTTCCTCCTTCAGCTTTCACCATCTGGTCCTTGGTTCAGCCCTCATTCTCTTCCTCAACCTCACCTCCAAAATCATCCGACAAACCACCATCCGATGTTGTCTCGCTACACTCTCCCCTGCCACCACCTTACAGTCTCTAATCTCTTTCAGGTTGCATCTCCTGCTTAAGACGTAGTCCAACTGTGTGCACTTTCCTCCACTCTTGTACGCCACCCTGTGTTCGTCCTTCTTCTTGAAATGTGTATTTACCACTGCCATTTCCATTCTTTTTGCAAAATCTACCACTATTTGCCCTTCTACATTCCTCACGTTGACACCGTACCAACCCATCACCTCCTCGTCCTCTCTTTTTTTTTTTTTTTTTTTTTTTTTGTATACCTTGGTCGAGGCTCGTATGAGAGCTAACACACAACTCACAGCAAGGAGGCATGAGACAAGAGGGGCGGGAGTGGAAGGGACAAAACATTGGGGAACAGACACAGGTGAACTGTGGAAGGGAGAGGGATGGGGATGGGATGGGGAACATGGCGAGGGGAAGATGGACATTAAAGGGACTTTCAGGAAGGAAAGCAGGAGAATTGAAGGAAGTGGGCTTGGGTGGATTATCGGGGGTAGAAAAGATCGAGGATTTGGATGGGGGAAGATAAGAGGTGGTGGTGAACAGCTGTTTTGAAAGCCTGAAGGGAAGAATGGGAAAGAATAGAGTGAGGAAGTTTATACCAAAGGCGGGATAAAAGAGGAATGAAAGACTGAAGATGAGCACTGATTCGTCATTTTGGTAGTTTTACAAGAAGGGAGTTGCTGGCGGACCTTGAGCGCCCTGTGGAAATGTGGTTGGGACAAATCGCAGAGAGAGCAGGGGGGCAAGGCTGGAGAGGAGTCGGTAGAAGACAGAAAGACCACCGACCAACCTGCGGTGATTGAGTGAGAGGCCCAAAGACTCAGCTTCATTGCGGGAGATGCCAATGATCTTAAAAGCCCTGGTTTCGACAGCGTGAAGTCGAGAAAGGTGGGAGGCAGGAGCACCAGCCCAGAGGGGAGAGCAGTACTCCATCAGGCTACGGACAAAAGCTTTGTAAGTGGTCAGGAGCTCAAGAGGGCCGAGGAAGGACTTTGCACGACGGAGGGTTCCCAGTCGGCGACTGGCTTTTGAGGCAAGGTTGGAAATGTGACTTTCCCAGGAAAGGTCATGGCAGATAGTGAGACCCAGAAGCTTGAAAGAAAAGACTTCTTCCAGAGGATTGTTGAGAAAGTGGATGGGGGGTTTTGTAAACGGTCCTTTCGAAGAGACATAGTGAGAGTGTGAGATTTGTCTGGATTGAAAGACATGTTCCACGTGTTGGACCAGTTTGTGATTTTATCCAGATCTGCAGTGAGCGAAGAAGCTGCTGCTTGCCGGTCTGAGGGATGACAGATGGTACGGCAGAGGGTTGAGTCATCGGCAAAGAGAAATAGAGGATTTTCCAGAGAGTCCGAGAGATCATTGATGAAAACCAGAAAAAGAACAGGGCCCAGAACGCTACCTTGAGGAACTCCAGCCTGCACAGGAAGAGGGGATGAAAGAACTCCATTTAGGGCCACACGTTGACTGCGACAGGAGAGGAAGTCTGCGAGCCATGAGTGGAGATGGCCTTGAATACCATGGGCAGAGAGTTTGGTGAGTAGGGCAGGGTGCCAGACTGTGTCAAAAGCACGTGATATGTCCAGGGATACGGCTCGGATTTCCTGTCTGGCATTGAGGACCTCCATCCATTGATGGGAGAGCAGTAGCAGCATATCTAGGGTAGAGTGACCTGGTCTGAAACCAAATTGATGATTGGAAATCAAGCCATTGGAGAAGAGGAAGGATTTCATGTCTGAAGCGATGATGGATTCCATAACCTTGCTGATGATTGGGAGAAGGCTGATTGGTCTATAGTTACAGGGATCTGTTTTTGCACCTTTTTATGCAGGGCAGTGATGTTAGCAGATTTCCAAGCAGATGGCAGATGACCTTGGGAAAATGAGAGGGTGAATAGAACAGAGAGAGGGTGAGCAAGAGCAGAAGAGCAGGCTTTGAGGACACGTGGGCTGATGCCGTCTGGACCGGTTGCAGAATCTGACTCGAGGTTTGAAAGCAAGCTCTCCACCTTGTCAGGAGAAAAGGATACAGAGTCCAGGGACAGTTGGGTGCGACTGGGTAAAGTGGGTAGAGATAGTGATGGGTTTGGGACACAAGATTTAGCTGCAAACACCGAGTTTAGACATTCAGCTTTATCACGTGTGGAATCAGCAGTGCGGCCATTTGAGGTATGGGAGGGGATGGAGGGGGAACATACACCAGAAACAGATTTGATTAAACGCCACCAGGATTTTGAGGAGGGAGAGAGGTTTGAGAGTTCAGACTTGAGATGAGAAAGATGTTGTTTTCTGGCTCTCCTGAGGGTAGCTACACACTTGTTCCGAGCTTTGTGGAAAGAACTGAGATTGCCCTCAGTTGGGTTTGCTTTCCATGAGGCAAAGGCAAGTTGTTTCAGGACAACTGCCTCGCCACAAGCTTCAGTAAACCAAGGGCGGGAGGAAGGGTAAGACAACTGAACACGAGAGGGGATAAATCTGTGCATGAGGGAGAGCAAGTTTCTTTGAAAGAATTCCCAGGATGAGTTGATGTTTGAGAAAGTAGTGATAGGAGACCAGTCTGTAAGTTTGATGGCTGCTCGGAGACCCTGCCAGTCGGCTTGAGTGAAATGCCAGACTCGACGGCGGTGAGGTGGTTCTCTGATAACAGCCAGAGAGATGTCCACTTTAATAAGGACGTGGTCAGAAGAACCAATTGGAGCGAAGGAAGAGCAGCAGATATTGTCAGGGAAATTTGTCAAAATCAGATCCAGAAGAGATGGAGTACCATTGGTTGAGATCCGGGTCGGGAAGTTGACCGATTGAGTCAGTCCCAATGAGTCACAGAAAGCTTTTGCTGATGTCCCATGGCAGGTGAGAGAGGTACCCACACCTCGCCAACTGGCGTGATGACAATTGAAGTCGCCACATAAGAGGAAGAGAAAGTTTGGATGAGAAGATAGAAGATGGTCCATGTTTTCGGAGAGTGAGGTGTAGATGGAGTCATCACAGTTCGGTGGACGGTACAGTACACATATAAACATGAGGTGGGAGTGGAGGGGAAGCCGAAGCCAGAGGTATTCCTGGGGGTGTGGGGGAGTGAGAGCAGTGCAGGGAGAGTGAGGAATAGAGTCTTTGATGAAGAGAGCAACACCTCCACCAGGACGAGGCTCAGGTCTGTCATACCGTAAGAGGGAGTAACCAGGGAGAGATACTTGGGAGTCAGACACGTCTTGGGAGAGGAAAGTTTCTGTTAGGCAGATAATGTCTGGTTTGTCAGTGGCAACCTGCATGGAAAGATCTGAAAGGTTTGAGCGAAGGCCCCGGATATTTGAGGTCCACACTTTTAATGAAGAGGTAGGGGAGGAGGCTTTTGGTGCAGGAGGTGGAGGGGGCGGGGAGGGTCGGACGAGGGACGAGGGGGAGGTAAGGAGGGTTGCTGAAGGAGTGTGGGGTATTGCAGAATAGCGAGGGGAGGGGGCCGAATGAGGAGGAGAAAAGGCTCTGTGGTGCTGTGAGAGAGGGGGGACAAGAGACAAGGAAGATGGCAGTTGAGGATTTGAGGAGGTGGAGTGAAGAGATGGAGGTGAGAGGGCAGTGGAGGGAGGCAGGTTGGTGGATGAGAGGGGGGCAACTTAGAGAAGGAAGAGTGAGGGGGATGAAAGGTGGGAGAAAGGTGAGGGGGAATTTTTGAAAGAGGTGAGAGGGAGGCTTGGAGGGAGAAGAGTGGGATGGTTGCTTTGAGAGTGAGAGTGAGGGGTGAGGGGGGTGAGTTGGCACTGAAGTTGGAAAAAAGAATGGTTGATGGAAAGCGAGCATCCATGGCAAACTGTGGTTTTTAAAAGTTTTAGGTCAGAGATACGATTTAACACAATTCTTGATGGATGCAATGAAGGCGAATTCAGAGCATGGAGAGAAGAAGCGCTGTAATAGTTGGATTTTTTAGGCAAGGAATGAAGGAGAGGTCGAAATGAGAGCAGTCTGTTAAAATAGCAGAAGAGTAGTGCATTGTGAAACAGTAAAGAGTACCACATGTGTGAGAGAGGAAGATGAAGCATTATAAGATCGTTTTTGTTGTTAATATTAATGTATGAGAGAGTTCAACAGATTAGGTCATGGAAGTGTAAAAAAAAAAAAAAAAAGAAATCGAGGAAGACGAGGAGGAAGTTAAGAGGAAGAAGTAGCAGAATCGGGAGAAGGTTGTTGTTGTTGTTGTTGTTGTTGGTTTTTTTTTTTTTTTTTTTTTTTTTTTTTTTTTTTTTTTGAGATAAGAAAGAGATTAGTTGGGAGAATGGGGGATATTTGGAAAGTGGGGAGGATGAAAATTGAAGTTAATGCGGAGGATAGAAATTGAAGGTAATGGGGAGAAAAAACAAACAAACAAAAAAAAAAAACGATCGAACACCAAGTGGAACCGGTAGGCCTCAAGCCTAGGACTAGGCCTCAAACACCAGGTGAGAACGTCGACAATAAATACTCACAAAATAGCACGATTTTTGAAACAAAACCGAACTAGGAACACACATTAACATGTAGGTGAGAAAATTAAACAGTTAAAACGGGACAAATAACAACCGGAACTTAACTTTGAGAATGTCAGCAGGGAGCCCCGAAGGAGACCTCTTGCCGCTCAAAACCGGAACCGGAAGTATTCCGTTCTCTTCCCCAACTCTATTCCCTTCCCCAACATGCCCATTGAAATCTGCTCCAATCACCACTCTTTTATCCTTGGATACACTCTCCACCACTTCATCTAACTCACTCCGGAAATCTTCTTTATACTCCATCTCACACCCCACTTGCAGGGCATATGCACTGATGACATTCATCATCACCCCGTCAACTTCCAACTTCATACGAATCACTCGGTCCGACACTCTCCTCACCTCCAATACCCTCTTGACATAATCCTCCTTCAGGATTACCCCGACACCATTTCTCCTCCCTTCCACAACATGGTAGAACAGTTTAAAACCACCTCCAATGCTCCGAGCCTTACTCCCCATCCACTTGGTCTCTTGTACACACAGTACGTCTACCTTTCTTCTCTCCATCATATCAGTCAACTCATGCCCTTTGCCAGTCATAGTCCCAACATTAAAAGTTCCAACTCTCACCTCCAGACTTCTCCCCTTCCTCCTCTCCCACTGCCTCTGGACATGCCTTCCCCATCTCCTTCTCCTCCTTTGCTCAGCAGTAACACAATTTCCACTGGTACCCTGCTGACCAACAGTACCGATGGCGGTCATTGGCAACCCGGGCCTCGACCGATCCGGTATGGAAATCCGTTTTATGATCCGCATAATGATTTGGCATAGGTTTTACACCGGATGCCCTTCCTGACGCAACCCTGGTCGCCTCTTACGACACAGGGATATGGTACACCTATTCTAATTGGGGCATTATCATGTATACATCATATCATATATCATATACAATCATGTATTATCATGTACTATCATATACTACTATCATATACTACTATCATCATGCAATATGTGTGTATCATACAATATCATGTGTGTATCATACAATATTGTCAGGTATGAATGTCAGGTGCGACTACTGATTGGCCACATATGGTCCATATTTAAACATTTGACTCATTTAAACATTTGGCAATTGCATTAATCAGGTGTCTGGATTCAAACCATTGTCCTGGCTGCTTCAAATTGTGTTCCCAAGCCTTTTGTCTTTGCTTTAAAATGTGTTAAAATGTATTACAAGCAAGCCAGCCGATGTCCTTGTCCGAGCAGTCTGGTCGACTGTTTATGAATTCCAGTGCAGTGAAACTACAAAGGCTGGAAAACTACAAAGGGTTTGCTGCTGTTTATGAATACGTGCCAGCACTCTCTTGAAGCCTGAACCAGCCCAAACCGTGAGAAAGATGTTGGCTTGCCAAACTTCTCCTCGGGTGTAGGGAGGGGGGGGAAAGCCCACTTGCGCATTTGTTTCTTGCTTTTGCTTTGCTTTCTCTGCCTGGGAATAGATTTTATAGATGAGAGTTTTGTAGTGTGACTTTTCAGTGTGGTACAGGGTCTGACTGCTGTGGTCGGTCCCTATGCCACCTCCGCATGCATGCGCTGTGCTGTTTCAATAAATCGTATCATTCACGAATCCTCAGTTGACTCACCTCAATTCTTGGCCAGGATTGAAGGGTCTTCATGACATTTTATACCCCAGATGGGACCATACGAATTCTGACGCTGTGAACCAGAGGGGCTTCACTTGGTGTTCGGTGCTTACAAGACCAAGATACGTGTGCACACACGTCGGGCACCTGCAACAGGATAGCCCTAGTTAGGTGAACACTGTACACCCAGCGGAGGGAGCTCCTTTGGACACAGCTTCGGGGTCTGCTTGGGTCACGAACTGATGGAATGCGAGGAAACATCGAATGCGGTTGTTTCAAGAGCCCAGGGGCTATTAGGCTGTGTTTGCGACTGGTTTGGGTCAGAGGACAAGGAACATCTGAGGGAAATAAGGAGCGCAGCTTAGAGGCCTGTAAGCGCAGGTTAGATTCCTGTGATCGCAGGTGAGAGTCCTGGGATACGAGTTGGGAGGGTTAGAGTCCCTCAGAGGAAAGAAAAACTTCAAGGCGATTGAGTAGAGCAGGGTTCTGATCCTACATGATAAAAGGAGAAAAGAGAGCTATCAGGCGGTAGGCAAGAAAGGGGGATTTCGGTCCGATAAAAGGAGAAACGTTTCAAGGCTATAAGGCTAGTGGCAAGTTAAGAACATGCTATGGGGGAATAACTCTTCAAAGAACACAGAGTTACCAAAAGGAACACCATTGAAAACCGTGGGGAAAAACACGGAATGGATACAGTGAGTACTGTGTTGACGGAGGGCAAAGCAGGAGGCCCGAGACAGAATGAAAAACCCTGGAGAGCATTAGCTGCTTGGTTAACGGAGTTGCAACGTTCAGAGGGAATCTTGAACCAATGGAAAACACAAGGTTAACGAGCCAGGAAAATGGCTAAGTGGGAAATAGATGTGTTATGAATGTTTGTAGAGTTACCTCTTTTGGACGTATTTGTGAATACAATGTGATTGGAAAGGTTGAGTTTTGTGTTAGACGCAAGTTGAGTGTTCCAACCTGGAACTTGTATGTGTGGAACAACTTGTATGTTTGTATGGAGATAATGATTAGCCGTCATCATAAATTGTGAAGACTTTGGAGGAGGTGAAATGCGCACACCAAATCCAGAGGAAAAACGATGATGACTGACTGCACGTGCTGCTAATTTACAGTGCAGGGCGAATGTCATTGTGTTAGTTTTACTGGATTGAGAGGTGTGTGTGTGTGTGTGTGTGTGTGTGTGTGTGTGTGTGTGTGTGTGTGTGTGTGTGTGTGTGTGTGTGTGTGTGTGTGTGTGTGTGTGTGTGTGTGTGTGTGTGTGTGTGTGTGTGTGTGTGAACTCGATAGGGAATTAGAATCACGCGTGGTGGTCAGGAAAGGAGTCCGTGTAAGCTTGACTTGATGTAAAGATTGGTTGTGGATGGTTGAAAATCATGGTGTTACGACTGATAAAATAATATTAAATAATTGTGTGAATTACTGTGGGGATTTGAGATTTTTTCTTCGATCGACGTTACGGGTTCGTTTTAAAGTCAATTTAAATTCTGTTTTCACTTTTGGTGGTCGCTAAGCATGCTTAATACTTGATTGTCGAAAATCTGTCGAAAAAAACGGATATTTTATGGTGTTTTTGCGGGTCACGTGACGCCGCGGGTTTTAGCAGGCACGACAAAAGCCTGAGAATTGTCCCATCGAGGAACTGCGTATTGTTATGGTCTGGGAGATTAATTTTTAACATTTTAGAAGGTTTGTGGACGTGCTTTATAGGTTTCTGTAAAAAATATTCCGATGAAAAATGAACGTTTTAAGATCTTGTAAAAAATATTTGTCACGTGATCGCACATGATCACGGGCGAGACGATGAGACGCAATGCTCGTGGGTGTGTGTGTTGACGTAATCGCGCATCGACTGGGTGCCCTTTCAAGCTTGAGAGTGCAATTAAATCTGACCTTTTCATTGCGTTAATCTGCATTTAACGGTAAATTGTTTGGTAATCCTTCCTTTCCCCTCGTCATATTGCAAATTCTCATCCAAACTTAAAATGAAACGAATCCGAAATATGCTTTTTATGAGGGAAATGTATCGTGTGTTTGATAGCAATGTGTGTTGGGAAAAATTATGCGTTCTGTGTGAGCCATGGTGGTGTGATGCCGAGCTGTGGTTCTTGCCTGTGATAGTGTTTTTTTCCCACCGGATGTGGAGAGAACTTCCTGTTGCTTGGTGTTTGTGGCCCAAGGGTCGCGAGCTACACTGTACGGACCAACCCTCTCAAATTGAGTTTGTTTGGGGTGGGGTCCATTTGGGGAAGCAAGTGTTGAAGTTTTATTTTAAAGCCATAGGGATTTTGGATAAATTGTGAAATAACAGTTGTGAATGTGGGATATATTTGGAAAGTGAAGTCCACTTGGGAGGTGAACTCTCACTGGCATTGTGAATCATTTGTTTTAATTTTAAAAGAAACTGGACTTGTATTTAAAAGGTCAGAGGAAGTGATAGATGGTTCATGTAAGTGTGCTGGTTATATTGCAGCACGTGTGCTGTTTTGGTGAGAGAGAAATGAACAAGATGGACAATGTCAGAGATTTAAAATGTTGATCGAGTTCTGGAGTGATGAAAGAGATTGGATAAACATTATTTTTCTGAGATATTTCACTTCCATTTACCATGAGAGAAATGGAGGCTCATCAAGTTAATTAAACAACGTTAGCATTTTGGTATTGTTTAAACTGTTTGGAGAAATTTTGTAACAATGTTATCAAAGTTCTTGTTTCCAAAATGGACGCTCTGCAGCCAAAGTGTGATCTGCAGCTCGGCAACTCGATTGAAGCCACGCCGACAACAACGGAGTGGAACTCTCATCATGGGGGGTTTGCACTGCTGAGAGGCTGTGAAAGACTTCCAAAAGAATCACTCTGTGATGATAATTAATGATAGCCATGCTGCTCATGTTTAATTACTCCTGTGAATTAATGTGAACCTGTGAATTACTCGGTTGGTTAATTACTCCTGTGAACAACTTTGCTTTGAATTATTTGGGAATCTATTTTGTGAATTATGATGATAACCGAGCACACAGGTGTGTTCTGCACAATGTTTTGCGCACACCTAGACACGGTACACCAGTGTGTTTTGACCTGTATTGGTAGTGATGGGGATAATCTTAGGGTCAATGGGACCAACAAGTGATACTCATGATGATGTTTGCATGTGATATTAATCAGAAAAGTGATTTTCACACACCTTTTACCAGATTGGTTGTCAAATACATAAAAAATGGAGGTCATGTATGGTACCTGTGTTAGTTACTTTCAGACGAAGCTCATAAAAATAGAAAAAATTGGGGGAAAAGAACTCATTGGGAACGAACCATCATGTTTCTTTTTTGTTGTAATTGATAAACTTTTGTTTTGAGATTACAAATTGAGAATCCTTTTGCCCATGGACCTTGTTAATCTGTTAATTGAGGATAGGGAAAAGTTACTGAGAATTGAATCAAGATGATAATATCTTAAGTTAAGGTATTTACATAATATTGAAAAAGGGTCTCTGTTATTAAATTGATCGACAGATTGGTCAACACTACATATTATAAATCAAGTTATGAGGGAAAACAGCATGGTATTTACATAACCATAATGCAGAATGACTGAAAGAATGGTGAGACCAACAGCAATCATGAAATCCATTAAATGGAATTAGGAATTGTACCATGTATTGTAACTGTATTGCTCTCACTGATTAGGAGCTGGTACTGACCTGACTGTAATTTAAATAAAATGCCTCTACAATTTGTGGAAAGACAAACAAAAGGATAAACGAGAATTATGCGGAGTACAGAAGACATGACCATGAAATAAATGTTAAATCGATCAGAATAAAAAAATTATATTATTGAAAAGAGTGCAATGATGCAACAAGCCAATTTAAATATTACCTGTGTTATCTGTCTTCTGATTAATTGGACAAGTGCATGATTTTTATGAAGTAGTACTTCTTGTACGTTTACTTAAGTAAGTTGAGGTATTTCTAACACTGACTTGACCATCTTTCATCAGCACAGAAGTGCCAAGTCAGCTGGGAAAATAAATAAATAATGGCAGTTGCTCTGGAACTGCTTGTGAATGAAACTGTGGATTGTTTAGCAGATAATGATTGCAAATGTTAAAATGGTAACTGTGCAAAATTGAATCGCTTTGGATTCGGTACTTGAAAGAAGTAGCTAACTTTCATATTTTGTAAACATAATGGAATATTTTTGGTGAAAATAATTCTTCTTCTTTTGGCTGCTCCCGTTAGGGGTCGCCACAGCGGATCATCCGTATGATCCGCATAGTGATTTGGCACATGTTTTACGCCGGATGCCCTTCCTGACGCAACCCTGGTCACCTCTTACGACACAGGGATATGGTACACCTATTTTAACCGGGGTATACACTGGCCCAGTATACTGGTACTAATTTCGCCGACCTCGGAAGAATGACAGGCTGAGTCAACCCCCTGCTGTATTAATTCAGTGGCCCAACGGGGCTTGAACTTAAGACCTTTTGGATCCCAAGCCACTGCCCTAACCACTGCGCCAACACCAGGCATTTTGGTGAAAATAATTATTAATTGCAAATTGGAACCCTGATAAAGACTGTTGCTTTTACATGGAAAGAGCAAATGAGATTAATGTTTTGAGTGTACGAACAACTGAGATTTCTGAATCTTTTAGTATGTCGTTTAGGTGCGAAAAACATATAATGCAAGTTAAATGCTTCTATAAGAACCTTCGTTCGTCGAATTGAAATACATGGGCCCATGACGTTTATTGATTGGTGTTTCATTGATGCTTTGTTTGTTTCGGAGTGTTGAGCAGTTGAACGATGCAATGTACGATTTTGTCTCGTGGAGCTTTGGAAGAACTTCAACTGAAAGATTGGACGATGGGGAGAACCCAGATTGGGGTGATTGGGCCTTCAACACGTGATCATGAAACTACCCCCTTCCTGAGGAGATAAGATGAGCAATGTGGGAAAAAAGAAAAAAACCCCACTGAGGAGAAGGTTGGGCAAGACCGAGCGTCGCCGTTTTGTGATGCCAGGCCGGCCAGGCAAGCGTGGAGGAATAACCGTGGAATTGCTGCTCTGCAAATACATCGTGACCTTGCCTTGGCTGCTTCAATGCACAAAGAAGGCCCTGAAGGTCCACACGTCGAGTCCTCTGCAACATGTGTTCAATGGTGCGGGTGGGGGCTCGTGCAGCCGTCGTGACTGCATCGAACGTGCACAGCTGGCTTGGTGAATCAAACCTGTTGCAAAAACAGCTGCTACAACGGCCCAACCTCGGCTGGAACTCTGGGTCACCTCTCTGATCTGTTTCATCACCTTCAACCCAGCGTCGTGCCCAAGCTCTTGCCTGCCAAGATCTACCTTCGCTTCAGCTCAACAGAGTGCTTCAACTGTGTTTCCCATTGAGTGCGCGATTTAAATGGATACGCACACACTCGTCTGGGACACTTGAAATGGTCGTTATATGAGCATTCACTGCCATTGTTAAATTGAACTTGTGTAACGAATATCTTTCTCCTCCAGGAACAGGGTATGGTGATAATGGGTAATATGATTATTTGGGGTTTCATAAATTTAATTTTTAGGCTATAAGTCGAATTGGCCGTCAGTGATGTTTTTCCTTTGCTCAAGAGTCTTTGAATTGTGTCATTTGCTTTAAATATGGCCAAATGTGGACAAGGGGGGGGGGGGGGAATGTCAGGTGTGACAATTGATGGCCACATTTGGTCCATATTTAAACATCTGACTCATTTAAACATTTGGCAATTGCATTAATCAGGTGTCTGGATTCAAACCATTGTCCTGGCTGCTTCAAATTGTGTTCCCAAGCCTTTTGTCTTTGCTTTAAAATGTGTTAAAATGTATTCCAAGCAAGCCAGCCGATGTCCTTGTCCGAGCAGTCTGGTGGGCTGTTTATGAATTCCAGTGCAGTGAAACTACTAAGGCTGGAAAACAACAAAGGGTTTGCTGCTGTTTATGAATATGTTCCAGCACTCTCTCGAAGCCTGAATTGGCCCAAACGGTGAGAAAGATGTTGGCTTGCCAAACTTCCCCGAGGTTGCAGGGAGGGGGGGAGGAAGCCCACTTGCCCATTTGTTTCTTGCTTTTGCTTTGCTTTCTCTGCTGAGGAATAGATTTTATATATGAGAGTTTTGCAGTGTGACTTTTCAGTGTGGTACAGGGTCTGACTGCTGGGGCGGGCCCTGTGCCACCTCCACATGCATGCGCTGTGCTGCTTCAATAAATTGTATCATTCGAGAATCCTCAGTTGACTCACCTCAATTCTTGGCCAGGATTGAAGGGTTTTCATGACAAATATCATGTGTGTGTAGTGTATCATATCATGCGTGTATCATGTGCGTATCACGTGTGTGTCACGTGTGTGTATCATATGTGTATCATACAATATCATGCGTGTATCACATGTGTATCGTGTGTAGTGTGTATCATATCATGTGTGTGTGGTGTGTATCATATAATAGAATGTGTGCATCACGTGTGTATCATGCGTGTAGCATGTGTGTATCATGTATATAGCATACAATATCACGTGTGTATCGTGTGTAGCATGTTATCATACAATATCATGTAATAGCATGTGTATCATGCGTGTATCACGTGTGTACCATGCATGTATCGTGCGTTTACCGTGTGTCGCATGTATGTATTACATGTGTCGCATGTGTGTATCACGTGTGTAATCTGTGTATCATACAATATCATGCGTGTATCATGTGTGTACCACGTGCATCATGTGTGTCGTATGTGTATCATACAATATCATGTGTATCCCGTGTGTAGCATGTGTAGCGTACAACACCATGTGTGTCACATGTGTATCATACAATATCATGTGTGTATCATACAATACCATGCGTGTATCATGCGTGCATCATGTGTGTGTAGTATGTGTACCATACAATATCATGTGTGTATCATGCGTGCATCAAGTGTGTGTAGTATGTGTACCATACAATATCATGTGTGTATCACGTGTGTATCATGTGTGCATCAAGTGTGTAGTATGTATCATACAATATCATGTGTGTATCACGTGTGTCATACAATATCATGTGTGTATCATGTAACAGCATGTTATCACGAGTGTATCACTTGTGTATCGTGTGTTTGGCGTGTGTGTAGCATGGGTGTATCACGTGTGCAGCATATGTGTATCACGTGTGTAATCTGTGTATCATACAATATCATGTGTGTAAGTAGGGAAAGAATACTGGTTCTGGCTCACTTTTCCCCATGTAAATGAATGGGGGATTTTCAGCCATGAAATTTTTCTTTTTTTTCCCCTAAAAAAATAAATCCCCTTTTTAGCCCAAGGTATATTTATTTGTCTCCCCTTTTAACCTGGAGCCTGGTGTTGGCTTAGTGGTTAGGGTGGCGGCTTGGGATCCCAGGGTCCTGAGTTCAAGCCCCGTTGGCTGCTGAATTAACACCAGGGGGTTGACTCAGCCTGCCATCCTTCCGAGGTCGGTGAAATGAGTGCCAGTGTACTGGTCCCGGTGTATGCCCCGGTTAGAATAGGTGTACCATATCCCTGTGTGTCGTAAGAGGCGACCAGGGTTGGCGTCAGGAAGGGCATCCGGCCATAAAACATTGCCTCAAGAAAAAGCAAAACCCCTGCACAGCAGGGAAAAATGGCTGTAAAAACGGTCATTTTTTTATTTCCCCTTTTAACCTAGGGGCTCTCTATTCAAATAGCCCATACAACAAGATAAAGATTTGTTAAAGGTGATTCTAAAGAAATATCTGAAACGTCGAAGCCTCGAGGCACTCTCTATTCAAATAACCCATACAACAAGATAAAGATTTGTTAAAGGTGATTCTAAAGAAATATCTGAAACGTCTAAGCCCCGGGACACTCTTTATCAAATAACCCATACAACAAGATAAAGATTTGTTAAAGGTGATTCTAAAGAAATATCTGAAACGTCTAAGCCTCGGGGCACTCTTTATCAAATAACCAATGCATATTGTTTAGCTCACTCATTGAACCTATAAACATTTGTTCATTCTCAAATTCCTTCAATAGTTTAATTTTCTTTGCACAATAATCCCCATCTAAAATATTGAAAAACAAAACATTTGAATCTTTATATTTTTTAAGATACCCCTTTTGTGCCATAACGAAATGATAAACTTCTCTTAATGATCTCATCTGGCCACCGCCCGAGTTGCAAATCATTTTTGTACATAAACCACGCCATAAAAAAAGTTTTGTTTCAAATGTTTTCAGTTCATGCCGTGAAAATGAGGAAGTGTTTTTTTGACACGGCCGTGCTGTGTGAATGAGGAAGTGGTTTTGAACTGTCATGCTGTGAAAAAATAGGAACTATTCTGTGAGACAAGGTCTCATGTTTATATTTTATCTCAGAACACGAACTGAAAACTTTTTTTATGGCGTGGTTTATGTACAAAAATGATTTGCAACTCGGGCGGTGGCCAGATGAGATCATTAAGAGAAGCTTGTCATTTCCTGTGCCCACACCCAATGATTAAGCAATCTCCTCATCGTTGCTTTATAAGTGATTCGCCAGACAAAGTTTCTGCCAGACGGGATTTTCATTTTTACAACTGAGGCATGGACGATCTTTCTTCCGATGAAGACAACAGCCCACTACAGAGTTGGTAAGTTTGTGTATGGTTTTCTCTTTGAACGATGAAGCAAATGATTATTAATTAAATCATGATAATTCTGATATATATATATTTTTTCCCTGACAGGGCATTGGAAGAAATTGAGTTTACATATCACGACGTGGTTCATGAAATTAATACTCTTATTGAAGAGATCAATGATTTTAGAAGAGAATTGAAAGACATTTACAATGAGTGGCACGAAGTCTTATCACGTCCTCTCATCTCGAAGGAATTAAACCAATGGTGAGACACGTGTGTGTGTGTGTGTGTGTCTCTCTCTCTGTCTGTCTTTCTACCTACCTCTCTCTGCTCTTATTGAAGAGGTCAATGATTTATAATGACTGGTCTCTGATCTCGAATGAATTAAACCAATGGTGAGGCACGTGTGTGTGTGTGTGTGTGTGTGTGTGTGTGTGTGTGTGTGTGTGTGTGTGTGTGTGTGTGTGTGTGTGTGTGTGTGTGTGTGTGTGTGTGTGTGTGTGTGTGTGTGTGTGTGTGTGTGTGTGTGTGTGTTGCTTTCCCTGTCTGTTTGTATCTCTCTCTGTCTGTCTCTTCATCTATACCCTTGACTTATTATTTTTTTTTTCAGCACTATCGCACAACATCAGCTGTTGAAGCAATCTTGTACAACACATGATTTTCTGGAGGTAAATATTTCTGAATTATTATTAATATCACTCGTACAACACGATTTTCTGGAGGTAAATATTTCTGAATTATTATTAATATCACTCTCTCTTTAGAATGTCGCCTTATGTTGGTTGCATCATTAGTTTGGACGTGGTTTTGTCAGTACACTAGAATTCATTTTATTGACCTTGAAAGGATGACAGGCTCCTGGTGTGTTAATTCAGTGGTCAACGAGGCTTACTCATATTACCATGTAATTATCTTTATAAAACCTAATTATTATCCACTTTTTGTTTCAAAACAGAATATGGTGCCTGAGTTTCGAAATCACAAGACATCTGACGAAGATTGCTGGGAAAGATTATACATTCTCGCAAATGAATATTTAATATTTTCAATATTAATAAATTATATTTGTTTTGTTTACAATTACTTGATTCTGACTTACAAAAAAAGAATCAAGACATGAACGAGAGGGAGGGGTTGGGGGGGGGAGGGGGGGAGGTGCGCTCCCCCAATGACCCATCACCCCCTCATCCCATCCCTCCCCTCCCCATGTGTGTGTGTGGGGAAGGGTGGGGGTGGGATGAGGGAGGTGGTGGGTCAAAGGTGGGGGCGCACAGGGGGGATGAGGGGGTGGGGCTTGTGTGGGCGGGGCTTGTGTGGGCGGGGCTTTGGTGGGGGCTTGTGTGGGTGGGGTGTGTGTGGGTGGGGTGTGTGTGTGTGGGTGGGGTGTGTGTGGGAGGGGCTTGTGTGTGTGGGTGGGGCTTGTGTGGGTGGGGCTTGTGTGGGTGGGGCTTGTGTGGGTGGGGCTTGTGTGGGCGGGGTTTATGTGGGTGGAGCTTGTGTAGGAGGGGTTTATGTGGACAGGGTTTATGTGTGTGGAGTTTTTGTGTGGAGCTTGTGTAGGCAGGGCTTATGTGGGAGGGGTTTATGTGGGCAGGGTTTATGTGGGCAGGGGTTTATGTGGGTGGAGCTTGTGTGGGAGGGGTGAATGTGGATGAGGCTTATGTGGATGAGGTTTGTGTGGATAAATGGATGGGTGGAGAGATGGGGGGATGGGTGGATGAGTGGAGCTTGTGTGGATGGGTGGATAATTTTTTATTTAAATAAACATGTTGTGTGTGTGTGGGGAACTAATTAACTAATCACTAATTATGTGAATATGATGAATATGGGTGGAGCTTGTGTGGGGTTTGTGTGTGTGGAGCTTGTGTGGAGTTTTTGTGTGGAGCTTGTGTGGGGTTTGTGTGGGGTTTGTGGGCGGGGCTTCGGTGGGAGGGGCGTGTGTGGGCGGAGTCAAAAAGGGGCGGAGTCAAAAAATTTCAATTTATTAGAGCTTGTGGGGGGGTGTGTGGTGGGGTTTGTGTGGGGTTTGTGTGGGCGGGGGCTTGTGTGGGCGGGGCTTGTGTGGGTGGAGTCAAAAAGGGGCGGAGTCAAAAAATTTCAATTCATCTTTGTCTTTTGTAATTCCTGTGAATAAAATGAACCTAAAATCTCTTCCCCTTCCAAATCATATATCTTATAAGTCCAAGGAACCGTATCTATTACATCAACAATTTTAAAAAGCTCGTTGGACCATCTTTTCGTATAACCTTTTTCAAAATGAGATTTCCACCTATATATTCTTACGATATCACCAACTTTGAACTTAGGTTTTCTGACATTAATCTCTTTTTCATATTTTAATTTTGTAAATGTTTCTGATGGTTTCATATTTGTTGCCGTGTGAATCGTGTCATTATACTTACCCACAATATCCTGAATAAAAGATGACCATTGTTGTGAACCGAGTTGTGTGAATTTTTTATATAGTCTCTCTTTTAAGGTACGATTAAAACGTTCAACAACAACTGCCTTCCCTTCATTAAAGGTACTGTATAATGTAATACTGTTATTTTTTAGAAAATTCATAAATGTCTTGTTATAAAACTCTCTACCCTCATCAGTCCACAATTTTTTAGGTTTTCTCTTACTTTTATTAAATATCTGTTGAAAAGCTAACATAAGAGTATTACCTGTTTTGTTTTTTAAAGGGACAACCCACGCATATCTACTCCTCAAATCAATAACGGTTAAAGCATACTTGTACCCCTTATCATTATTGAGTTCAATCAAATCAGCAGACCAGATATAATCAACTTCCTTGGAATAAACTTTCCTTCTCTGAAGCTTTGTGAATATTGGTTTATGTAATTCATCAGCTAATTGCTCTTCAGTCTTAATGACATCATTAGAGCCGATAAGTTTTTTGAATTTCCAAGTCCAAGTTTCAATTTAGCACTGATCATCTTCTTCACAATGAACCGATCAACTTTTTCTCTCAAGGTTGGATTTTGTATCAGAGACAAATTATACAACATTTCTCTATCGGCTTCATGCTTTTCTTCCAACGTTGTGGTATTCCCATAATCAATATCGTGTCTCATGCACACTTCATCAACTCTATTGATAGGCTTACTCCAGGATTTAGGATTGTCTGCCTCATCTAATCTTTTATCCAAGTTTGTGCCTGGACCACAGAAAGAATACCCTGGAAGATGTAATTCCCCTGGTATTCCAGTAGTTGTAAATTTACTTCCTGATAAAAACTTTTGTATATCTCCTCCTAGTTTGTGTTGGGAGATAAATTGATTTTTTTTTGAACCACACACCAAACATATACCTTTTTGTATAACCCTGTTATTTTTACTTTTAATATATGAAATATTTTTGGTATTAGTTTTCTTTTTACATTTGAGACAATAACTCATTTATTTATGAGAAAAATTCCTGCAGAGTGCAAAAACCTTTTTAGTTTCCAACATGCACATTTGAATCTTAATTTTTAAAACATAAAGAATCCTTAGAAATGCCTTCACTCTCTCCCCCATTTATTTAAGAAAAAAAAAATGAAAAACTTGAATTAAAATACATGTCTTCTCGATGCCAATAGTCTTGTCGAAAGTATTGTAAATAGACTTATCAATTCTTTGCTTTCCTCCTCGGTGGGTTGAGTTATTTTCTGTAATACCCTTAATCTTTTTTGAATCTCACTGGTTTCCATATTTTGATATTTATTCATCCACTCTCTTTCCTCCCTCTCCTCCCTCTCTCTCTTCTCTCTTTCCTCCCTCTCTCTCTCTTCTCCCTTTCATCCCTCTCTCTCTTCTCTCTTTCCTCCTTCTCTTTCTTCTCCCTCTCCTCCTTCTCTCTCTTCTCCTTTTCCTCCTCTTCCCTCTCTTCTTCAACTCCTTCCGCATCCCTTACTATCCTTGAATCGCTTACACCCCATAGAATATTATACATATATTCATCAGGATTTCTTGTTATTCCTGTATCCAAAATAATTTTTTTTACAACAGGAAACCAATAAAATTTCTTTTGAATTTCTAAAAGAGCCTTACCTTTTCTTAACTTTATAATTTTTTCATTATTTAACATTCTAATTAAATCTAAAGTTGTCGGTTTATCAACATCAGCATAATGCCAATCTTTTATTGAAAATACCTCATTCTTATGTTGTAGAACATATTTATTAAAATACCGAATACCCTTTTCTTGAAGGTATGCTTGAACACAGAAATGATAATTTTCTTGAAGCCTTCTTGCTGTCATTTATGTATTAGAAATATATGTTAGAATAATATTATGGCACGAAACACCTCCCCATCTTCCCATAGTTAAATCATTTTGTATTTCCTTACTTATTATATATAATCCTGTTTTTTCTGTTTTCATGAGATAAACAAGGGCAAAACCATTATTATATTTACCCTTATTAAATTCTTTTATTTGTTGTTTACTAATCGTAGCCCCACAAAACTCATTCTCGACACCAAGTGGATAATATTCTTCCTTACGAGACTGATTTAATTGTTCCAGGTCTTCGAGGTTAATTTTAAATGACCAATTATACCCTAAATCATTCATATCATACCCCCATTGTTCTATTCTCATACAAACGATACGCCCTTCTTTATAAAAATTTATTTTAATTCGAACTGTGAATTCTGTATGACCTGGAGATAATATCAACACTTCTGTATCTTTGGAATACACAGCCGTTTTATTTAAGTATATATATATATATATATATATATATATATATATATATATATATATATATATATATATATATATATATATTGTGATAAATCACTTAATCTCACCAAGTCATTCGCTTCAATTGGGGTTGGATAATTTTTTAATTTATAAGCATTTTTCATGTTAATATTTTTGGTTATATTATATTTATGTCGTTCAGCCTGTGCCTTTGTGTAATAATTTGATAAATCAATATCCAGTTCTTGAGATACACCAAAGATAGAACCATCTTTACCAACATAAGTCATTTATATTAGATTAAAAATAATATCATAAAATTTTTTATTTTTGTTGAGTTGAAATAACACATACAGGCATAATTGGCCACAACACTTGGAATTTAATTCTTGGACTTGAAATGTTTGATAAACACCATTCTGTAAGAATTTTATGACTTCAACAGGTGGCGGAAGACCAAAACTATCAAAATAATATTTGTCTTGACGATTAAAAATACAAACCCAATGAGAACCGTTCCCATTATTATCTTCTAAGTTCATCATAATATTCTTTGTATGTTTCGGCACATTTGTTAATTCATCTCTCATACAAATAACCACATTATGAATTTTTAATTTCTTACAATATTTGACAAGTTGTAAATTTGATGTTGTATTCTTTCCAAATTCTTTCAACCACTCATCAATGCTCATTTATTTATTAGAAAGATATAATCCATTACCTCTTTTCGTTAATTTTACACCTGTTTGTGCTATAGAAGAAAGCATATCTCCAACTAACAATCTCGCTTTATCAGGCAGACCTTCAAGTTTTTCAGCAAAATCTACAATTACACCACTTCCACTAATTTGTTTCTCCAACTCTTTGTTATGTCTTTCCAATTCTTTTTGAGCCTGGAGTTGAGCCTTCCTTTCGTTGGCAGTTTTCACCGCTGTTGAAATACCACCCGTCAATGCTCCAACCGCACTTAAACCAGCAGATAAAGGAATTAGAAATGGGAGAAATCCTCCACTCGTCTCTCTTATTGAATATTTTTTCAACATTGGTTTTGTCATTTTAATTTTAAGTGAGCCAGTGTCATTCAAGATTTTAACCTGTTCTCTTGTG
Organism: Eptatretus burgeri; assembly: GCF_056783735.1. Lineage (NCBI taxonomy): Eukaryota > Metazoa > Chordata > Myxini > Myxiniformes > Myxinidae > Eptatretus > Eptatretus burgeri. Next base: position 7,533,750 of record NC_140968.1, on the reverse strand, counting down.
AGAAAAACATCAATTCTTACTGCTCCTTTTCTCTGAATTGTATTAACGTTCATCGTACAAGGCTTTTGATTTTGAACACAAGATGATAGTTTATGAAGATTGATTTGATTAACATATACCCCAGTTGGTACTTTGCCACTCATTTATTTAACAAAAAATTATGTGAGACTAATCATCACACCATTATCTGTATTAATCTGCAATTCTGTTTCTTCCAAAAGCAAACAATATGTATCAACTTCTTCACTCTCTCCTCTTTCAATGTATAGGGAAGTATCCACTCGATTAGACTTTATAGTTTCCTTTTGAGCGCTCAGGTCAAACGCATAGATTGTATACAAACTTTTAAATGCTGTCATACCAAAATAGGTTCTTTATTTCCATTACTTTCACACACCTTTTGGTAAGACTTGTATGCTTCAGCAAAATCATTTTTTTCCCAATTAATTTCCAATCTATCTCGTGGGTAAAATGTCCCATCTAGAGAAACGCGAAGTTGTTTCACCTTAGCATTATCACTCAATGCATTATTCTTATCAGTCGCAGTATCACCATCTGGCTTTTTAAAAATGATCCACAGGTATCGTGGCTTTCCTTCCAGAACACCCAAATTCCACGTGTAAGTAGTTTGATTGAGTTTAACGTGTTGACATCTTCTTTTGAGGTATGATACACTGAGTGGTTTCTTTGAGTTAAGTCTTCGATTCAACATCTCTTCTGTTTTAAGATTAGGAGTATATTCACTGATATACCAACTCATTTCCTCAATTACAAATTTATTCTGATCACCAAAAGCACTACCAACACCAAAAAGCAATCGATTTTCATTATCATTCCTTTGTAGTTGAAATCTAATTTTAAGGCCATACAGAACTTTATCATGATCACAAAATCCAAATATACCTTTAAGAGGAACTGCCACAGTAAAACTATTTTCTGCTTTTGTATCATCATTATACATTCCTTTCCTTTGAGTATATCCAGGGTCTGTGTTTGTTCCCGTTGACATATCAGGAATAAAACCTTTGACAGACCCCTTTCCCATTCTATCACTGAATGTATAGAGTGTAAATTTTATCATTTCAGATACAGCAGAGACATAATCAACCGCTTCAACTTCTTGTGTTCCAATATACAAACGCACACTATCAAACATTTTCCAGAAGAAATCATTTACAAGTGTAGCGTTTGTGTTATTCCCAGCCTTAGTGAATTTAAATTTACACAACAAGAAACTTTCGGAGAGATTCAAATAGGTTTGTTGATTATTTATTTCAAAACTTTTTGTACCATTCGTATTCCAGTCTGTTCCAGTTATTGCATTTACCTTGAAGTAATCTTCTTTTTTAGTGGAGTTTGAGATAATAATAGTATCATCCCAATCATAGATACTATCAATTGCTTCCATACTTGTATTTATTTAGGAAAAAAAGATGTTAAAACTTTTGAAACCCTGATCCAAGTATTTGAATTATTTTCTGTCGTTCTTGGGGGGACAACTGAGTTTTGCCTTTCTTAATTTCTGTTATTGCTTGTAATTTATGAGATTCCTTCTGAGCATCTTTTATACTCTTTACAGCACCTGCTACATTTCCCACAGCAGAAGCAGTTGAACCAATTCGATCTTTATGTTTAAGAATAGTTGAACCAATACCCATGAGAGTATCAATTATCCCATCTCCTCTAAATTGATGTCCAACACCCCTTTGTCTCTTAGGTTTATAGTATCCTCTACCAAGATACATACCTTCACCCTTGTAGTATGGGGAAAGGAACATCCCATCCCCTGTAATTATTTTATATTTTCCCAACTCGTGTTTCCTCACAATAACCATCGTATTTATTTATTGGAAAACTTCACGTAGGTGAATTCTGATGGATATAACTTCTCCATTAAAAGAAATCACACGATTATCTTGGTCAGTTATCCTAAAATTTACTCTGTGTATGGTTTTTCCTGACACAGGAAGATAAACCAAATTTTTGGGTTCCATATTGAATTTGTAACCAATTGGGGTTGAGTATGCGCTGAATGAAAATATTGTATTTGTTTTTTTCCCATCATTATAAGCACCATCAATCAAATCACAGTGAATTAACACCGAATTTATTCCTGAGGATATTTGAATGACATTATCACTGCAAAACGTCCCATTAGTTTCAATCTTTTTTGAGGAGAAATCCAATAACTCTCTAAATGAATTATCAATTGTGAAATCAACCTTGGAGTTATTTTTAACTTTAATCGTTGATTTTGAAGTATGTTTTTGAATGTTTATAACAATATTTTTTGGTTCATCACCCTGTTCTTTCATAAGACGAGCAATTTCGGAAGATATTTGAGAAATCTCATATGCTCCGGGTGAGACTGTTATCGTTTTGTATCCACTTCCCGGATTATAACTAAACTTGTCATTTTTCTCGGTTATATTAAATAAGGTATTATAAGTTTCCATGGACAATAAAGATGCCTCATATTCTTTTGTTGTGTCAAGTTGTAGTGGGTATGGGAATGAAGATGTGTGGTCGCTTGTTGTGAAATTGAAACTAAGGATTGTGCTTCTCATCTTATTTAATATGAGATAAAATGTCTTTATTTTGATATTTATTAATTATTTTCATGTTCATCAACTGGTCTAAAATGGCTGATGCTTCATTAAAACAATTGTTATTTCCAGCCTTCTTACTGCGTAACAACAATAACAGTCTATTAACTAATTGCGATGGGTCATTTGGAAGAAAACTAACACCTGAACCAAGGATACTTAAAGCCTGAATAATGTGTTTCTCCTTCTCATTCTTCCTACTTTTACCAGAAAGAATAACCTTATAATTTAGAGTGTTCAGCAGATCAATATATACTCTATCATCATTATTTTCCATATCCAATGGTTTATCAATATACTTTGATTCATCCCTCACAGTTGAACCTTGTCTTCCATCTTTTGTGAGAAGAAACATTAATCTCGGAGTTAGTTTAACAGGGGGTTGAGCAGAACCCAAGAACCTTAATTCATCATTAAATATCAAGACCTTTTCTTGAACAAGATGAAATATTGCTGATTGTTCTGTTGGAATGAGCCCTGCTTTGGTTTTTGAATCCGCTGAATATTCATTGTTTTGAACAGCATTCACAATATAATCAGGGGGTTGATTAATCTCTTCCAGTTGTTGAAATAATTCTTCATCATGATATTCTAATTCTCCAATATGCTCTAATTCTTCCTCCGTCATTTGACTGAAATCTTTTAACATTTGAAGTTTTTAGGAGTATATTCTACTGTGGGAACTGTGGAAACATCTTTCATTTTTTCTTGGGAAGTTTTTAAAAGTGGTTTAAAAAATTTCTCTTGTTTTCTTTCAAATGCTTCTTCGCCCGTTAGTTTCTGTCTGCGTTTCTTCTTTATGTCTTCCTGCTGTTTTACAACTTTTGAAACCAACTCTTGATGTTCCCTAAATCTTCTTGCTCTTTCTTTCACATCCATTTATTTATTGAAAAATATCATTTAATATCTCATCTTGTTTCACAACAATATATTTATATTTTTCAGTCGTGTGTTTCATGTAATCCCCAAATTCCTTTTTACTACATAATGTAGAACAATTGTCTCTCCAAAAATTGTTTATATCTATTGAATTTAACTTGAATAAAATAAAAGTATTAGCATTGTTTCTGATGGAACGACGAGGAAGCTGAAAGTACGATTGACTAAGATAAATACAATTACAAGAAGAATGTCTCCCTCTTGTGCAGTTGCTGTCCATTACCGTTTGGTTTCTCTCATTAACACAATCATCAAAGATAACGAGGTTCTTTTTGGATTTATCCAAATCTTGGGGAGACGGTATATCATCCGTATTATCACTCAGAATACAAGTTATCGGTTTTGATTTCTTTTTACATCTCTGTGTATCACAAAATAGTTGTATTATATCTTCAATGTTAAAATCATTTAGGTTTTTTTGAAGTTTAAATAAACCGATTATATCTTCTTTTTGAAGACCAGCATTAAAACCTTGTGAGAGTAGTTGATACTCTGGTTGAAAACTTGACTCTGTGAAAATTATTAAATTATCATAATCTAAAAAGTTGGGAGTGAGGAGCATCTTTAAAAGTAAGCAGGTTTTTCCACATCCACTTGAACCAACTATGAGGCATCTTAATGAATTTGGGAGATTTTTATGGTTGTCAAATTTTATCTTATTTTCCCAAATGGGTAAAAAATCATTCATTTATATATTTGGAAAACAGGTTATTTAATTTATTATTGGCTTTTTTCGAAATTCTATATTTTATCCGAAGTTCAGGTTTAATTTCAAGATAATCCATTATTTTATTTATGCAATATCTTGTGTTGATATTTCCCTGAAAATAACATCCATGAATAAGATATAACAACAATCCTTTGAACATTTCTCGAATACGTGCAGTTTCTTCCCTTGTGAGGAAAGGTGTGTTCTCACCCTCGTACTTTACATTCATTTCTCTAATCAATCTTGTAAAGTAATTCATTTTTGGTGTAAATCTAAAAGAATTATTTTCCTTTTTATATTTTTGATTATCATTAATTAGAAGATAATCACAGAATATACATTGTTTATAGGCTTTTGACTCTGTGTTTAATCCCCGTCTTTCACACGCAGGACAATTCTCAAATTTGTCATATGGAGAATCATGGAATTCAAGAGGCTCAAAATCGAGTAAACTATTCATATTTATAAAGTAAAACTTTACTTAAACTGAAATTCATCTTCGATATCATCTTCGATACTTTCAGAATCATCTATACTTTCATAACTATCATTTGAACACAAACTCTCGGTGTCATAACTATCGTTTGAATGCAAACTCTCGGTATCATAATCACTCTCATAATCTTCAAAATCTTCAGTTGAATATTGGCTCATTTAATTAGTAGAAAAAAACATTACCATCGATATCGATATACATTTTTCATTAACAGATTCAACTGCTACATTTTTTATATTAAAGGTAATTTTAAAATGATCCTTAACTACAATTGAACGAAATGTCATTTCACCTGATATATTAACATCCTTTATTTCATCAGGATTTATATCTTTGGGGTTGTTGAAAAAAATACAAATTTCTCCTTGCATATTACAGATGGTCTTATCTTTTCTTTCTAAAGCTTCATCCATAAGGTTTTTATTTTTTGATACCTTTTCTTGTTTCATTGCTTTTTCTAGTTTTGAATATATTGCCAGAAGGAGAGGAGAAACTTTTGTTAGAGATACCTTAATTGATGTTCTTCCAGGTATACTAAAAGCCCTTCCACTGAAGTAAATTGAAGAACTCATCATATCCACCATAATTGTTTTTATCCAATAGTTGTTATATTTATCTTTGTTCAATTTTACATCCTTGACATATTTCTCAGCATCTTTAACAAATGAAGAGATTGATTGAAACTTGTCTTTTGTGTCTTGAAACATTGTATTTATTAAGTGAAAAAGTTGGAGGATAAAATGGTTTTAAGCACAGATTCACCTGTAAAATAAACGAAATTTTCATCAAGAAAATTTTAGTTTAAGCACAGATTCACCTGTAAAATAAACGAAATTTTCATCAAGAAAATTTTAGTTTAAGCAAAGTTTTATTATATAAATATGGTGAATACAACATACTGCGATGTTTGTAATCACGAATATAAACATTATAGAAAACACCTCCGAACCAACAAACACACATTTAATCTATTTCACAAAATATCCCCTCTTGAGTTGGAAAGAAAACATTGTGATACCTGCTCAAAGGATGTTTTGAAGAGTAGTTATAATAGGCATCTTCAATCACAAAAACACAAGAAAAATGAGTTTAAAGTAAAGGGAGACTATTATATTGAAAACACTGATGGGGCATTTAAAGGGCATATATAAATAAGGATTTTTCAATTTGGAGAACCCGGTCCATCATCAATAGTTGAATCAATTGAAATAGTGAAACCTGATGTTGAAAAATTTATTAAAAAGACATTAAAAGAAATGAAAACTTTAAAGTTTTATATGGGAGTGAAAATGAATATGAAAAGACAAGATGAAGAATAAACTCCTTATTTGAGGACAGATCTTCATTTTATAACATCATTTCAAGATTTTTTGAATAGTGGGGTTTATGAAGAACTATCAAGACAAGAGGAGGATGTTGATAATACAGTGGTAGGAAGTGGATTCAATATTAAAAAAATCATCTTTTTAGATATACACATTCTAAAATCAAACCCTCTCAAAGCTTCTTCTTATATTGAATTACCAAAAGAAATAAAACGAAAGAAGGCAGTTGTTAATATTAAGAATAATGATAATAAATGTTTTCTCTGGTCTGTTCTTGCTCACTTACATCCACCAAAATGTAATTCAGAAAGAGTAAAACAATATATGAAATATGAGAATACCTTGGACATTAAAGATTTTAATTTCCCAATGCCACTAACAGATATTCCTAAATTTGAGAAAAAGAATAATCTTTCTATTAATGTATATGGATTAACGGATACAAACAAAGTTCAAATATTAAAAATTTCAAACCACTATAAAATTGAAGAAACACACATTGATCTTTTATATTTTAGTGTTGGAAAGAATTCACATTACACATACATCAATAATTTATCAAGATTAATCTCTTCTCAGGTATTCAGAACAGCAAACAAAATATATCCTTGTAAGCAATGTCTTAATTCATTTCATACAAAAGAACGATTAGAACAACATTCAAAATATTGTAGTAATCATAAATCAGCTGTAATTACAATGCCTAAACCTGGTGAAAAGATTTCTTTTGAAGATTATAATAAATCTATCATGCACCCATTTGTGATATACGCTGATTTTGAATGTATCCTTAAAAAGATAAATACTGCTTCTCCGAATCCAAAAGAACCATATACAAATAAATATCAAAAACATATTCCTTGTGGTTTCTGTTATTATATCAAATCATCTGTTGGAGAAAAGTATAATAAACTTGAACAGTATAGTGGAAAAAATGCTTCACAAGAGTTTGTAAAACGATTAGAAAAGGATTGTATAAGACTAACTAAATTAATGAAAGAAACAAATGAACCGATGAAATTAACCATAGAAGAAAAATTAGAATTTAGAAAGAACAATATCTGTCATATTTGTGAGGAGGAAATTGAGGAGTCTAAAGTTAGGGATCATTGTCATCTTACTGGTAAATATAGAGGTCCCGCTCATTCCTGTTGTAATCTTAATTATAAATTACCTTCTTTTATTCCAGTCTTTCTTCACAACAGCGCCAACTATGATACACATCTATTTATAAATGAACTTTCAAAAACACCAGGGAATATTTCTGCCATAACAAACATAAGTCAAAAGTATATTTCATTTACAAAAATGATATTCACAAAACCTATAACTCGTATAAGGTTTCTTGATTCTTACAAGTTTATGGGAACGCCACTAGCCAACCTCGCATCAAATCTAAGCTCCACGGGCTCTTTTCCAAATCTTAATTCATTCTTTCCAAAAGAGGAAATTCTAACTAAAGAGGAAATTCAGATTAAAGAGAGAATTCAAAGTAAAGAGGAAATTCTAATTAATGAGGAAATGAATGAAGAAATTCTTACTGAAGATGAAATTCTAATTATACAGAAAATTCGAACAAAGAATGAAATTCTAACTAAAGAGGAAATTCTGATTATAGATGAAATTCTGATTAAAGAGGGAATTCTAACTCGAGAGGAAATTGAAACAAGGAATGAAATTCAAAGTAAAGAGAAAATTCTTACAAGTAAGGGAATTTATCCTTATGGTGATATGGATTCATTTATGAGATTTAAAGAAACACAACTTCCTTCAAAAGAAAGTTTCTATAATAACCTTTATGAAGAAGAGATAAGTGATAAGGAATATAAACACGCACAAGAAATTTGGAAAATATTTAAGATAAAGAACCTTGGAGAATATCTTGATTTGTATCTAAAAACAGATGTTTTATTGTTCGCTGATGTGTTTGAAGCTTTTAGATCACTCTGTCATAATAAAAATTGTTATGGATTAGATCCTGCCCACTATTTCACAGCTCCTGGTTTAGCTTGGAGTGCAATGTTGAAAATGACAAAACAAGATATAGATTTAGTCAGTGATGTAGATATGCTTTTGATGATTGAGAAGTCTAAGAGAGGTGGAATATCACAAGTATGTTCAAAAAGATATGCTAAAGCAAATAATAAATATCTTCCAAATTATGAGAGTGAAAAAGATAGTAATTATTTGATGTACTTTGATGCTAATAATTTGTATGGATGGGCAATGTCTCAATCTCTGCCTTATGGTAAATTAGAGTGGGTGGAAGAAAAGGATTATGAAAAGGCTTTGATGAATGTTGTTATTTCTTCTCAAGAGAAATTGAATGACAAAGAAGAAGGTTATTATTTTGAAGTTGATTTGAAGTACCCGAGTGATCTTCATAATAAGCATAAAGACCTTCCTTTTGCATGTGAGAAAGAAACCCCAAAGAAAGAATGGTTCAGTGATTATCATAAAAGTTTTAATATTAAAGGCAAATCAACAGAAAAGTTATTAACAACATTCTATGAAAAAGAGGGATATGTTTTGCATCAAAGGAACTTGAGACAATATTTATCTGCTGGGTTGAGAGTAGCTAAAATTCATAGAGTTTTAAAATTTAAACAAAGTCCTTGGATGAAAAAGTATATTAAATTCAATACAGATATGAGAACAAATACAAAAGTAAAATTTGAAGAGGAATTCTATAAATTGATGAATAATGCTGTCTTTGAAAAGACAATGGAGAATGTTAGAAACAGGCAAAACATTAGATTTGCAACATCTTGGAAAGAAGCTTCTAGATTGATAAATAAACCAAGTTTTGAGAGAGAAGAGGTTTTTTCAGAGAACTTTTCTGCTATTCATATGAAAAAGGAAAGTATTGTCATGGATAAACCAATTTATATTGGAACAGCAGTTCTTGATTTATCAAAGATATTGATGTATGATTATTTGTATAATGATTTAAAGAAAGAGTATGGTGAAAATGCTTCATTGTTGTATCTGGACACTGATAGTTTTATTCTAGATGTAAAAACTGACGATGTTTATAAAGATATGAAGAATAACATTGGAGTATATGATACAAGTAATTTTAGTAAGAAGAGTGAGTTATTTTCAAAAAAGAATGAAAAGGTTATTGGCAAGTTTAAGGATGAGTTGGGTGGAAAAGTAATGAGTGAGTTTATTGGATTGAGAGCAAAGGCATATGCTTATAAGTATGGTGATCAGATTGATAAAAGGTTAAAGGGAATAAAGAAATATGTAATAAAGAAATCAATAACTTTTAGAAATTATTATAATTGTTTGACGAATAAGAAAGAAGAATATAGGAAAATGAATACAATAAGAAGTTATAAACATAAGATATATAGTGAAGAAGTAAATAAAAAGGCATTAGGAGCCTTTGATGACAAGAGATTTATTTTAGATAATGGAATAGATTGTGTTCCATATGGATATTGTATGATAGAGTGAATAGAATAGATTGTGTTCCATATGGACACAAGTTTTAACGATGGGAAGATGGGTTAGGGTTTTTAAGGGCTACCGCCGCGTTTTTCACAATATATAAATGGTCGAACCAAGTATTAGTCAAACTAAAGAGTGGAGAAAATCTCAGTCTTGGTATATAAATGGAAAACATAATGAATGTGAAAAATATCAAATAAGTCTTATTGAAAAAATATCTAAAACAAAGGTAAATAAAACAAATATGCGAATCAATTTAAAAACCAATAAGTTAGAGGATGTAAAGAAATTAATAAATATGTTTGAATGGACTGAAAAATTTGATGGTTATCAATTGAACAATGGAAAAATAATTTACTACAATATCAAAATGATATGCAACTCAGGAGGTGGCCAGATGAGATCATTAAGAGAAGTTTATCATTTCGTAATGGCACAAAAGGGGTATCTTAAAAAATATAAAGATTCAAATGTTTTGTTTTTCAATATTTTAGATGGGGATTATTGTGCAAAGAAAATTAAACTATTGAAGGAATTTGAGAATGAACAAATGTTTATAGGTTCAATGAGTGAGCTAAACAATATGCATTGGTTATTTGATAAAGAGTGCCCCGAGGCTTAGACGTTTCAGATATTTCTTTAGAATCACCTTTAACAAATCTTTATCTTGTTGTATGGGTTATTTGATAAAGAGTGTCCCGGGGCTTAGACGTTTCAGATATTTCTTTAGAATCACCTTTAACAAATCTTTATCTTGTTGTATGGGTTATTTGAATAGAGAGTGCCCCGAGGCTTCGACGTTTCAGATATTTCTTTAGAATCACCTTTAACAAATCTTTATCTTGTTGTATGGGCTATTTGAATAGAGAGCCCCTAGGTTAAAAGGGGAAATAAAAAAATGACCGTTTTTACAGCCATTTTTCCCTGCTGTGCAGGGGTTTGGCTTTTTCTTGAGGCAATGTTTTATGGGCGGATGCCCTTCCTGACGCCAACCCTGGTCGCCTCTTACGACACACAGGGATATGGTACACCTATTCTAACCGGGGCATACACCGGGACCAGTACACTGGCACTCATTTCGCTGAGTCAACCCCCTGGTGTTAATTCAGCAGCAAACGGGGCTTGAACTCAGGACCCTGGGATCCCAAGCCGCCACCCCAACCACTAAGCCAACACCAGGCTCCAGGTTAAAAGGGGAGACAAATAAATATACCTTGGGCAAAAAAGGGGATTTATTTTTTTAGGGGAAAAAAAAGAAAAATTTCATGGCTGAAAATCCCCCATTCATTTACATGGGGAAAAGTGAGCCAGAACCAGTATTCTTTCCCTACTCGTGTATCATGTGTGTACCACGTGCATCATGTGTGTGCCAGATGTGTATCATACAATATCATGTGTGTTACGTGTATCATGTGTGTATCACGTGTGTATCATACAATACCATGCGTGCATCATGTGTGTGTAGTATGTGTACCATACAATATCATGTGTGTATCACGTGTGCATCATGCGTGCATCAAGTGTGTGTAGTATGTGTACCATACAATATCATGTGTGTATCATGCGTGCATCAAGTGTGTGGTATGTATCATACAATATCATGTGTGTATCACACGTGTATCACGTGTGTCATACAATATCATGTGTGTATCATGTAACAGCATGTTATCACGAGTGTATCACTTGTGTATCGTGTGTTTGGTGTGTGTGTAGCATGGGTGTATCACGTGTGCAGCATATGTGTATCACGTGTGTAATCTGTGTATCATACAATATCATGCGTGTATCATGTGTGTACCACATGCATCATGCGTGCATCATGTGTGTGTCAGATGTGTATCATACAATATCATGTGTCACGTGTGTATCATACAATATCATGTGTGTAGCATGTGTGTCTAGCATGTGTATCATGCAATACCATGTGTGTATCACGTGTGTATCATACAAT
>NC_140968.1:7497268-7512268 GCF_056783735.1 Eptatretus burgeri | reverse complement strand
CATATTGTTTCGCTCACTCATTGAACCTATAAAGATTTGTTCATTCTCAAATTCCTTCAATAGTTTAATTTACTCTGCACAATAATCCCCATCTAAAATATTGACAAACAAAACATTTGAATCTTTATATTTTTTAAGATACCCCTTTTGTGCCATTACGAAATGATAAACTTCTCTTAATGCTCTTGTTTGACAACCTCCTGAGCCACAGGTTATTTTTTGTTTTGCCCCGCCCACTTTTCTTTAAGCCCCGCCCACTTTTGCTAAGCCCCGCCCACTTTCCGCAAGGCATTCAATAAGCCACGCCCACTTTCCTCTAAGCCCCGCCCACTTTTCTTTGAGCCCCGCCCACTTTTGCTAAGCCCCGCCCACTTTTCATGAGGTATTTTTTCTAAGCCACGCCCACTTTTCCTAAGCCCCGCCTACTTTTGCTAAGCCCCGCCTACTCTTACATCATTTCCAGTTCATCTCTGACTCACAAAGAAATCACGAGAAAATTCCAGCATGTTTCAGTTTCTATGGTTTCCATGTTATGAAATGGTTTCCAGCATGTTATGAAATTCCACCAGGGAATTTCCACAGGAAACCACACCCAACAGTCTTTCCCTATAAAAGCCTCAAGCCCAGGCTCCATTTTAAACATTTTTTTTGCTGGTGATGGTGTGCTGTGTGCTTGCCTGGAACTCTCTGACTTGTATGGAACTAAACCTTCAAGTTGATGAACTGGATTCAAACCTCTTATCTGTTGAGGTAAGATTTTTATTTTCCTATTTTCAAACTTTAATTGAAGCATACTCATTTAATAATTAAATAACTTAATTAATACATTATTATTTTCTCTCACAGGAAATTGTATCTGCAATACGAAATGAAAATACTGCTTTTGCTACAACTCGGGGTGAAATTGTTGGCTTGGTTGAAGACCTTATGAGCGAGCAAGACCTTGAGTGGGATGACTTTGGGGTTCCTTGGAACTCTCTGACTTGTATGGAACTAAACCTTCAAGTTGATGAACTGGATTCAAACCTCTTATCCATTGAGGTAAGATTTTATTTTCCTATTTTCAAACTCTGATTGAAGCATACTCATTTAATAATTAAATAACTTAATTAATACATTATTATTTTCTCTCACAGGAAATTGTATCTGAAATACAAAATGAAAATACTGCTTTTGCTACAACTTGGAGCGAAATTGTTGGCTTAGTTGAAGATCATATGAGCGACCAAGACCCACAGAATGAGTTCGTCCTTGATGATCCAACCAAAGAGTTATACCTTGGAGACCAGCAAAGTCCTGAAAAAGAGTTTTGCAACAATAGTACTCATTGTGAGTTATCAAGACAATACCCCCTGAACAAGTTATACCTTGATGAGCCAGAATACAAGTTTTACCTTGGAGACTCACAATTTTCAGACATTTTGAAAAATGGAGTTTTCCTTGATGATCCACAGTCATACTATGTGAGATCTATCACTGAAACCCATAAAAATTGGAAAAATGGAGATTTCCTTGATGATCCACAGTTATACTATGTGAGATCTATCACCGAAACCCATCAAAATTGGAAAAATGGAGATTTCCTTGATGATCCACAGTTATACTATGTGAGATCTATCACTGAAACCCATAAAAATTGGAAAAATGGAGATTTCCTTGATGATCCACAGTTATACTATGTGAGATCTATCACTGAAACCCATAAAAATTGGAAAAATGGAGATTTCCTTGATGATCCACAGTTATACTATGTGAGATCTATCACTGAAACCCACTATATTTCTGGAAATTGTGATTCTACCTTGGAGTCTTGGATAGATGGTTATATTTTTGGAGACTTGAAATGTGGGTTCTGGCTTGATAACTCACAATGTGATACATATCTTGGAAACTCAACAGGAATGTGGTTGTACCTTGGAGACTTGGAAAGTTGGGTTTATTTTGAAGACTTGAAATGCTACCACTCTTTGGGATCTAAACCTATCAAGAAAATTCTTACTCCCTCTTTCTACGTCATCAAACCTGAAAGCCTTAAAAGACAGAATTGGAAGAAGAGAAAAAAACATAAAAAATATACATTATTCGTTCTGGGAAGAAAGTGCAGGCTTACTCCCCCTTTCTACGTCATCAAACCTGAAAGCCTTAAAAGACAGAATTGGAAGAAGAGAAAAAAAAAAACGTAAAAAATATATATAGGTGGAAATCTCATTTTGAAAAAGACATTGTGTTGGGTGAGGATTGAGTTGGGGTTGAGATTTTGAATGTGAGGGTTGGGGTTGAGATTTTGAATATGAGGGTTGGGACACACACACACACACACACACACACACACACACACACACACACACACACACACACACACACACACACACACACACACACACACACACACACACACACACACACCAACAAACAAAAGTTAAGCCTTGATTATTCAGTTGAGGATTCTGTGTTTGGGGTTCACAGATCGAAGAACATCCCCCTTGCCACACATTATATACTGTAATACACCTCGGACTTGTCCCTCTTGTGTCCACAAAGGTGTATAGTAGGAGGGAGTGAAGGGACAACCCATTGCTCCCATGAGTATTATCTGCTTAGTTTTGTCTTTTGTAATTCCTGTGAATAAAATGAACCTAAAATCTCTTCCCCTTCCAAATCATATATTTTATAAGTCCAAGGAACTGTATCTATTACATCAACAATTTTAAAAAGTTCTTTCGTCCATCGTTCAGTAAAACCCTTTTCAAAATGAGATTTCCACCTATATATTCTTACGATATCACCAACTTTGAACTTAGGTTTTCTGACATTAATCTCTTTTTCATATTTTAATTTTGTAAATGTTTCTGATGGCTTCATATTCGTTGACGTGTGAATCGTGTCATTATACTTATCCACAATATCCTGAATAAAAGATGACCATTGTTGTGAACCGAGTTGTGTGAATTTTTTATATAGTCTCTCTTTTAAGGTACGATTAAAACGTTCAACAACAACTGCCTTCCCTTCATTAAAGGTACTGTATAATGTAATACTGTTATTTTTTAGAAAATTCATAAATGTCTTGTTATAAAACTCTCTACCCTCATCAGTCCACAATTTTTTAGGTTTTCTCTTACTTTTATTAAATATCTGTTGAAAAGCTAACATAAGAGTATTACCTGTTTTGTTTTTTAAAGGGACAACCCACGCATATCTACTCCTCAAATCAATAACGGTTAAAGCATACTTGTACCCCTTATCATTATTGAGTTCAATCAAATCAGCAGACCAGATATAATCTACTTCCTTGGAATAAACTTTCCTTCTCTGAAACTTTGTGAATATTGGTTTATGTAATTCATCAGCTAATTGCTCTTCAATCTTAATGACATCATTAGAGCTTACAAATTTTTTGAATTTCCAAGTCCAAGTTTCAATTTCGCACTGATCATCTTCTTCACAATGAACCGATCAACTTTTTCTCTCAAGGTTGGATTTTGTATCAGAGACAAATTATACAACATTTCTCTATCGGCTTCATGTTTTTCTTCCAACGTTGTGGTATTCCCATAATCAATATCGTGTCTCATGCACACTTCATCAACTCTATTGATTGGTTTACTCCAGGATTTAGGATTGTCTGCCTCATCTAATCTTTTATCCAAGTTTGTGCCTGGACCACAGAAAGAATACCCTGGTAGATGTAATTCCCCTGGTATTCCAGTAGTTGTAAATTTACTTCCTGATAAAAACTTTTGTATATCTCCTCCGAGTTTGTGTTTGGAGATAAATTGATTTTTTTTTGAACCACACACCGAACATATACCTTTTTGTATAACCCTGTTATTTTTACTTTTAATATATGAAATATTTTTAGTGTTAGTTTTCTTTTTACATTTGAGACAATAACTCATTTATTTATGAGAAAAATTCCTGCAGAGTGCAAAAACCTTTTTAGTTTCCAACATACACATTTGAATCTTAATTTTTAAAACATAAAGAATCCTTAGAAATGCCTTCACTCTCTCCTTCATTTATTTAAGAAAAAAAAATGAAAAACTTGAATTAAAATGAATATCTTGCCGATGACAATAGTCTTGTAGAAAATATTGCAAATAGACTTGTCAATTCTTTGTTTTCCTCCTCGGTGGGTTGAGTTATTTTCTGTAATACCCTTAATCTTTTTTGAATCTCACTGGTTTCCATATTTTCATATTTATTTAGTCTCGCTCTTTCCTTCCTCTCTCTCTCTTCTCTCTTCTCCCTTTCCTCCCTCTCTCTCTTCTCTCTCTTCTCTCTTTCCTCCCTCTCTCTCTTCTCTCTTTCCTCCCTCTCTCTGTTCTCTCTTTCCTCCCTCTCTCTCTTCTCTCTTTCCTCCCTCTCTCTCTTCTCCTTTTCCTCCTTCTCTTTCTTCTCCCTCTCCTCCTCTCTCTTCTCCTTTTCCTCCTTCTCTCTCGTCAACTCCTTCCTCGTCCCTTACTATCCTTGAATCGCTTCCACCCCATAGAATATTATACATATATTCATCAGGATTTCTTGTTATTCCTGTATCCAAAATAATTTATTTACAACAGGAAACCAATAAAATTTCTTTTGAATTTCGAAAAGAGTCTTACCTTTTCTTAACTTTATAATTTTTTCATTATTTAACATTCTAATTAAATCTAAAGTTGTCGGTTTATCAACATCAGCATAATGCCAATCTTTTATTGAAAATACCTCATTCTTATGTTGTAGAACATATTTAGTAAAATACCGAATACCCTTTTCTTGAAGGTATGCTTGGACACAGAAATGATAATTTTCTTGAAGCCTTCTTGCTGTCATTTATGTATTAGAAATATATGTTAGAATAATATTATGGCACGAAACACCTCCCCATCTTCCCATAGTTAAATCATTTTGTATTTCCTTACTTATTATATATAATCCTGTTTTTTCTGTTTTCATGAGATAAACAAGGGCAAAACAATTATTATATTTACCCTTATTAAATTCTTTTATTTGTTGTTTACTAATCATGGACCCACAAAACTCATTCTCGATACCAAGTGGATAATATTGTTCCAGGTCTTCGAGGTTAATTTTAAATGACCAATTATACCCTAAATCATTCATATCATACCCCCATTGTTCTATTCTCATACAAACGATACGCCCTTCTTTATAAAAATTTATTT
Organism: Eptatretus burgeri; assembly: GCF_056783735.1. NCBI lineage: Eukaryota > Metazoa > Chordata > Myxini > Myxiniformes > Myxinidae > Eptatretus > Eptatretus burgeri. The sequence continues at coordinate 7,507,103 of NC_140968.1, read as the reverse complement.
TAATTCGAACTGTGAATTCTGTATGACCTGGAGATAATATCAACACTTCTGTATCTTTGGAATACACAGCCGTTTTATTTAAGGATATATATTGTGATAAATCGCTTAATCTCACCAAGTCATTCGCGTCAGTCGGGCTTGGATAATTTTTTAATTTAAAAGCATTTTTCATGTTAATATTTTTGGTTATATTATATTTATGTCGTTCAGCCTGTGCCTTTGTGTAATAATTTGATAAATCAATATCCAGTTCTTCAGATACACCAAAGATAGAACCATCTTTACCAACATAAGTCATTTATATTAGATTAAAAATAATATCATAAAATTTTTTATTTTTGTTGAGTTGAAATAACACATATAGACATAATTGACCACAACACTTGGAATTTAATTCTTGGACTTGAAATGTTTGATAAACACCATTCTGTAAGAATTTTATGACTTCAACAGGTGGTGGAAGACCAAAACTATCAAAATAATATTTGTCTTGACCATTAAAAATACAAACCCAATGAGAACCGTTCCCATTATTATCTTCTAAGTTCATAATAATATTCTTTGTATGTTTCGGCACATTTGTTAATTCATCTCTCATACAAATAACCACATTATGAATTTTTAATTTCTTACAATATTTGACAGGTTGTAAATTTGATGTTGTATTCTTTCCAAATTCTTTAAACCACTCATCAATGCTCATTTATTTATTGGAAAGATATAATCCATTACCTCTTTTCGTTAATTTTACACCTGCTTGTGCTATCGAAGAAAGCATATCTCCAACTAATAATCTCGCTTTATCAGGCAGACCTTCAAGTTTTTCAGCAAAATCTACAATTACACCACTTCTACGAATTTGTTTCTCCAACTCTTTGTTATGTCTTTCCAATTCTTTTTGAGCCTGGAGTTGAGCCTTCCTTTCGTTGGCAGTTTTCACCGCTGTTGAAATACCACCCGTCAATGCTCCAACCGCACTTAAACCAGCAAATAAAGGAATTAGAAATGGGAGAAATCCTCCACTCGTCTCTCTTATTGAATATTTTTTCAACATTGGTTTTGTCATTTTAATTTTAAGTGAGCCAGCGTCATTCAAGATTTTAACCTGTTCTCTTGTGAGAAAAACATCAATTCTTACTGCTCCTTTTCTCGGAATTGTATTAACGTTAATCGTACAAGGCTTTTGATTTTGAACACAAGATGATAGTTTATGAAGATTGATTTGATTAACATATACCCCAGTTGGTACTTTGCCACTCATTTATTTAACAAAAAATTATGTGAGACTAATCATCACACCATTATCTGTATTAATCTGCAATTCTGTTTCTTCCAAAAGCAAACAATATGCATCAACTTCTTCACTCTCTCCTCTTTCAATGTATAGGGAAGTATCCACTCAATAAGACTTTATAGTTTCCTATTGAGCGCTCAGGTCAAACGCATAGATTGTATACAAACTTTTAAATGCTGTCATATCAAAATAGGTTCTTTATTTCCATTACTTTCACACACCTTTTGGTAAGACTTGTATGCTTCAGCAAAATCATTTTTTTCCCAATTAATTTCCAATCTATCTCGTGGATAAAATGTTCCATCTGGAGAAACGCGAAGTTGTTTCACCTTAGCATTATCACTCAATGCATTATTCTTATCAGTCGCAGTATCACCATCTGGCTTTTTAAAAATGATCCACAGGTATCGTGGCTTTCCTTCCAGAACACCCAAATTCCACGTGTAAGTAGTTTGATTGAGTTTAACGTGTTGACATCTTCTTTTGAGGTATGATACACTGAGTGGTTTCTTTGAGTTAAGTCTTCTATTCAACATCTCTTCTGTTTTAAGATTAGGAGTATATTCACTGATATACCAACTCATTTCCTCAATTACAAATTTATTCTGATCACCAAAAGCATTACCAACACCAAAAAGCAATCTATTTTCATTATCATTCCTTTGTAGTTGAAATCTAATTTTAAGACCATACAGAACTTTATCATGATCACAAAATCCAAATATACCTTAAAGAGGAACTGCCACAGTAAAACTATTGACTGCTTTTGTATCATCATTATACGCTCCTTTCCTTTGAGTATATCCAGGGTCTGTGTTTGTTCCAGTTGACGTATTAGGAATAAAACCTTCGACAGACCCCTTTCCCATTCTATCACTGAATGTATAGAGTGTAAATTTCATCATTTCAGATACAGCAGAGACATAATCAACCGCTTCAACTTCTTGTGTTCCAATATACAAACGCACACTATCAAACATTTTCCAAAAGAAATCATTTACGAGTGCAGCATTTGTGTTATTCCCAGCCTTAGTGAATTTAAATTTACACAACAAGAAACTTTCGGATAGATTCAAATAGGTTTGTTGATTATTTATTTCAAAACTTTTTGTACCATTCGTATTCCAGTCTGTTCCAGTTATTGCATTTACCTTGAAGTAATCTTCTTTTTTAGTGGAGTTTGAGATAATAATAGTATCATCCAAATCATAGATACTATCAATTGCTTCCATTCTTGTATTTATTGAGGAAAAAAGATGTTAAAACTTTTGAAACCCTGATCCAAGTATTCGAATTATTTTCTGTCGTTCTTGGGGGGACAACTGAGTTTTGCCTTTCTTAATTTCTTTTATTGCTTGTAATTTATGAGATTCCTTCTGGGCATCTTTTATGCTCTTTACAGCACCTGCTACATTTCCCACAGCAGAAGCAGTTGAACCAATTAGATCTTTATGTTTAAGAATAGTTGAACCAATACCCATTAGAGCATCAATTATCCCATCTCCTCTAAATTGATGTCCAACACCCCTTTGTCTCTTAGGTTTATAGTATCCTCTACCAAGATACATACCTTCACCCTTGTAGTATGGGGAAAGGAACATCCCATCCCCTGTAATTATTTTATATTTTCCCAACTCGTGTTTCCTCACAATAACCATCGTATTTATTTATTGGAAAACTTCACGTAGGTAAATTCTGATGGATATGACTTCTCCATTAAAAGAAATCATACGATTATCTTGGTCGGTTATCCTAAAATTTACTCTGTGTATGGTTTTTCCTGACACAGGGAGATAAACCAAATTTTTGGGTTCCATATTGAATTTATAACCAATTGGGGTTGAGTATGCGCTGAATGAAAATATTGTATTTGTTTTTATTCCATCATTATAAGCACCATCAATCAAATCACAGTGAATTAACACCGAATTTATTCCTGAGGATATTTGAATGACATTATCACTGTAAAACGTCCCATTAGTTTCAATCTTTTTTGAGGAGAAACCCAAAAACTCTCTAAATGAATTATCAATTGCGAAATCAACCTTGAAATCAATCAACTTTAATCGTTGATTTTGAAGTATGTTTTTGAATGTCTATAACAATATTTTTTGGTTCATCAACCTGTTCTTTCATAAGACGAGCAATTTCGGAAGATATTTGAGAAATCTCATATGCTCCGGGTGAGACTTTTATCGTTTTGTATCCACTTCCGGGATTATAACTAAACTTGTCATTTTTATCAGTTATATTAAATAAGGTATTATAAGTTTCCATGGACAATAAAGATGCCTCATATTCTTTTGTTGGGTCAAGTTGTATTGGGTATGGGAATGAAGATGTGTGGTCGCTTGTTGTGAAATTAAAACTCAGGATTGTGCTTCTCATCTTATTTAATACGAGATAAAATGTCTTTATATTGAGATTTATTAATTATTTTCATGTTCATCAACTGGTCTAAAATGGCTGATGCTTCATTAAAACATTTGTTATTTCCAGCCTTCTTACTACCTAACAACAATAAGTCTATTAACTAATTGCGATGGGTCATTTGAAAGAAAACTAATACCTGAACCAAGGATACTTCAAGCCTGAATAATGTGTTTCTCCTTCTCATTTTTCCTACTTTTACCAGAAATACTAACCCTATAATTTAGAGTGTTCAGCAGATCAATATATACTCTATCATCATTATTTTTCATATCCAATGGTTTATCAATATACTTTGATTCATCCCTCACAGTTGAACCTTGTCTTCCATCTTTTGTGAGAAGAAACATTAATCTCGGAGTTAGTTTAACAGGGGGTTGAGCAGAACCCAAGAACCTTAATTCATCATTAAATATCAATACCTTTTCTTGAACAAGATGAAATATTGCTGGTTGTTCTGTTGGAATGAGTCCTGCTTTGGTTTTTTAATCCGCTGAATATTCATTGTTTTGAAGAGCATTCACAATATAATCAGGGGGTCGATTAATCTCTTCCAGTTGTTGAAATAAACCTTTATCATCATATTCTAATTCTCCCAAATGCTCTAATTCTTCCCAGTGATTTGATCAAAATCTTTTAACATTTGAAGTTTTTTAGGAGTATATTCTACTGTGGGAACTGTGGAAACATCTTTCATTATTTCTTGGGAAGTTTTTAAAAGTGGTTTCAAAAATTTCTCTTGTTTTCTTTCAAATGCTTCTTCGCCCGTTAATTTTTGTCTGCGTTTCTTCTTTATGTCTTCCTGTTGTTTTACAACTTTTGAAACCAACTCTTGATGTTCCTTAAATCTTCTTGCTCTTTCTTTTGCATCCATTTATTTATTGGAAAATATCATTTAATGAATTGTAAAGATCAACAGGGAAATTTTCCTTTTCTTCATCATTCAAGTAGATGTGTTCAAATAAATCCTTTTCTTTAAATATTTCATCAAATTCTTTATTAACATTAATGCGAGTTGCAATTTCTTCTTCACTAATACTTGCATCTCTGCTTTTCATACGTTTGCGTTGAGTTTCTTTATCAACATCAAAATCGAATGATAAAATCTTCACTCTGCTCAGATGTTTAATAATTTGTCTCGTTCCTTCTGGATGAGTTTCTAATATCCCAAGACCACCAGATTTTAGTTTCCTTAACTCACTCTTACAATGTGAATATTTTGTTGTACCAAAAGAAACCTCCTCAAATATTTGACCTTCATTCCTCAATCGCATATGTTCCTCCACTGAAATATAGTGATAATCTTCACCTTTTACTTCTCCAGGTCTTATTGCTCTAGTTGTTGTTGATACAATGCGTATCACGGGGTGTTTTTTAAGTAAATTTACAATATTCTCATTTGTACTACACAAGAACCTTGATTTATGAAAGTTTTTTCCAGAAGCAGATTTACCCACAAGATTTAAAATAATAGTTGTCATTTATAGATGTAATTGTTTATAAAACAAAAAATATATCCCTTAATATCTCATCTTGTTTCACAACAATATATTTATATTTTTCAGTCGTGTGCTTCATGTAATCCTCAAATTTCTTTTTACTACATAATGTAGAACAATTATCTCTCCAAAAATTATTGATATCTATTGAACTTAACTTGAATAAAATAAAAGTATTAGCATTGTTTCTGATGGAACGACGAGGAAGTTGAAAGTACGATTGATTAAGATAAATACAATTACAAGAAGAATGTCTCCCTCTTGTGTAGTTGCTGCCCATTACCGTTTGGTTTCTCTCATTAACACAATCATCAAAGATAACGAGGTTCTTTTTTGATTTATCCAAATCTTGGGAAGACGGTATATCATCCGTATTATCACTAAGAATACAAGTTATCGGATTTGATTTCTTTTTACATCTCTGTGTATCACAAAATAGTTGAATTATATCTTCAATGTTATAATCATTTAGGTTTTTTTGAAGTTTAAATAAACCGATTATATCTTCTTTTTGAAGACCAGCATTAAAACCTTGTGAGAGTAGTTGATACTCTGGTTGAAAACTCGACTTTGTGAAGATTATTAAATTATCATAATCTAAAAAGTTGGGAGTGAGGAGCATCTTTTAAAGTAAGCAGGTTTTTCCACATCCACTTGAACCAACTATGAGACATCTTAATGAATTTGGGATATTTTTATGGTTGTTAAATTTTATCTTATTTTCCCAAATGGGTAAAAAATCATTCATTTATATATTTGGAAAACAGGTTATTTAATTTATTATTGGCTTTTTTAGAAACTATATTTTATCCTAAGTTCAGGTTTAATTTCAAAATAATCCATTATTTTATTTATGCAATATCTTGTGTTGATATTTCCCTGAAAATCACATCCATGAATAATATATAACAACAATCCTTTGAACATTTCTCGAATACGTTCAGTTTCTTCCCTTGTAAGGAAAGGTGTGTTATCACCCTCATACTTTACATTCATTTCTCTAATCAATCTTGTAAAGTAATTCATTTTTTGTGTAAATCTAAAGAAATTATTTTCCTTTTTATATTTTTGATTATCATTAATTGGAAGATAATCACAGAATATACATTGTTTATAGGCTTTTGACTCTGTGCTTAATCCCCGTCTTTCACACGCAGGACAATTCTCAAATTTGTCATATGGAGAATCAGGAAAGTCTAGCATATTTATAAAGTAAAACTTTACTTAAACTGAAATTCATCGATACTTTCAGTTGTATATTGACTCATATTTAATAATATTACCATCGATATCGATATACTTTTTTTCATTACCAGATTCAACGACAACATTTTTATATTAAAGGTAATTTTAAAATGATCGTTAACTACTATTGAACGAAATGTCATTTCACCTGATATATTAACATCCTTTATTTCATCAGGATTTACAACTTTAGGGTTGTTGAAAAAAAATACAAATTTCTCCTTCCATATTACAGATGGTCTTATCTTTTCTTTCGAAAGCTTCATCCATAAGGTTTTTGTTTTTTGATACTTTTTCTTGTTTCATTGCTTTTTCTAGTTTTGAATATATTACCAGAAGGAGAGGAGAAACTTTTGTTCGAGATACTTTAATTGATGTTCTTCCAGGTATACTAAAAGCCCTTCCACTGAATGAAATTTAAGAACTCATCATATCCACCATAATTGTTTTTGTCCAACAGTTGTTATATTTATCTTTGTTCAATTTTACATCCTTGACATATTTCTCAGTATCTTTAACAAATGAAGAGATTGATTGAAACTTGTCTTTTGTGCCTTGAAACATTGTATTTATTAAGTGAAAAAGTTGGAGGATAAAATGGTTTTAAGCACAGATTCACCTGTAAAATAAACGAAATTTTCATCAAGAAAATTTTAGTTTAAGCAAAGATTTATCATATAAATATGGTGAATACAACATACTGCGATGTTTGTAATCACGAATATAAACATGATAGAAAACACCTCCGAACCAACAAACACACATTTAATCTATTTCATAAAATATCTCCTCTTGAGTTGGAAAGAAAACATTGTGATATCTGTTCAAAGGATGTTTTGAAGAGAAGTTATAATAGACATCTTCAATCACAAAAACACAAGAAAAATGAGTTTAAAGTAAAGGGAGACTATTACATTGAAAACACTAATGGGGCATTTAAAGGGCATATAAAAATAAGGATTTTTCAATTTGGAGAACCCGGTCCATCATCAATAGCTGAATCAATTGAAATAGTGAAACCTGATGTTGAAAGTTATTAAAAAGACATGAAAAGAAATGAAAACTTTAAAGTTTTATCTGGGAGTGAAAATGAATATGAAAAGACAAGATGAAGAAGAAACTCCTTATATGAGAACAGATCTTCATTTTATAACATCATTTCAAGATTTTTTGAATCGTGGGGTTTATGAAGAACTATCAAAACAAGAGGAGGATGTTGATAATACAGTGGTCGGAAGTGGATTCAATATTTAAAAACTCATCTTTTTAGATATACACATTCTAAAATCAAACCCTCTTAAAGCTTCTTGTTATATTGAATTACCAAAAGAAATAAAACTAAAGAAGGCAGTTGTTAATATTAAGAACAATGATAATAAATGTTTTCTCTGGTCTGTTCTTGCTCACTTTCATCCACCAAAATGTAATTCAGAAAGAGTAAAACAATATTTGAAATATGAGAATACCTTGGACATTAAAGATTTTAAATTCCCAATGCCACTAACAGATATTCTCAAATTTGAGAAAAAGAATAATCTTTCCATTAATGTGTATGGATTAATGGATACAAACAAAGTTCAAATATTAAAAATTTCAAACTATAAAAATGAAGAAACACACATTGATCTTTTATATTTTAGAATTGGAAATAATTCACATTACACATACATCAAAAATTTATCAAGATTAATATCTTCTCAGGTATTCAGAACAGCAAACAAAATATATCCTTGCAAGCGATGTCTTAATTCATTTCATACAAAAGAACGATTAGAACAACATTCAAAATATTGTAGTAATCATAAATCAGCTGTAATTACAATGCATAAACCTGGTGAAAAGATTTCTTTTGAAGATTATAATAAATCTATCATGCACCCATTTGTGATATATGCCGATTTTGAGTGTATCCTTAAAAAGATAAATACTGCTTCTCCTAATCCAAAAGAATCATATCCAAATAAATATCAAAAACATATTCCTTGTGGTTTCTGTTATTATATCAAATCATCTGTTGGAGAAAAGTATAACAAACTTGAACATTATAGTGGAAAAAAGCTTCACAAGAGTTTGTAAAACGATTAGAAAAGGATTGTATAAGACTCACTAAATAAATGAAGGAAACAAATGAACCGATGAAATTAACCAAAGAAGAAAAATTAGAATCTCGAAAGAACAATATCTGTCATATTTGTGAGGGGGAAATTAAGGAGTCTAAAGTTAGGGATCATTGTCATCTTACTGGTAAATATCGAGGTCCCGCTCATTCCTGTTGTAATCTTAATTATAAATTACCTTCTTTTATTCCAGTCTTTCTTCACAACAGCGCCAACTGTGATACACATCTATTTATAAATGAACTTTCAAAAACACCAGGGAATATTTCTGCCATAACAAACACAAGTCAAAAGTATATTTCATTTACAAAAATGATATTCACAAAACCTTTAACTCGTATTAGGTTTCTAGATTCTTACAAGTTTATGGGAACAGCACTTGCCTACCTCGCATCAAATCTAAGCTCCACGGACTCTTTTCCAAATCTTAATTCATTCTTTCCAAAAGAGGAAATTCTCACTAAAGAGGAAATTCAGATTAAAGAGAGAATTCAAAGATAAGAGGAAATTCGAATTAATGAGGAAATTAATGAAGAAATTCTAACTGAAGATGAAATTCTAATTATAAAGAAAATTCGAACAATGAATGAAATTCTAACTAAAGAGGAAATTCTGATTAAAGATGAAATTCTGATTAAAGAAGGAATTCTCACGAGAGAGGAAATTCAAACAAGGAATGAAATTCAAAGTAAAGAGAAAATTCTTACAAGTAAGGGAATTTATCCTTATGATTATATGGATTCATTTATGAGATTTAAAGAAACACAACTTCCTTCAAAAGAAAGTTTCTATAATAACCTTTATGAAGAAGAGATAAGTGATAAGGAATATAAACACGCACAAGAAATATGGAAAATATTTAAGATAAAGAATCTTGGAGAATATCATGATTTATATCTAAATACAGATGTTTTATTGTTTGCTGATGTGTTTGAAGCTTTTAGATCACTCTGTCATAATAAAAATTGTTATGGATTCGATCCTGCCCACTATTTCACAGCTCCTGGTTTAGCTTGGAGTGCAATGTTGAAAATGACAAAACAAGATATAGATTTAATCAGTGATGTTGATATGCTTTTGATGATTGAGAAGTCCAAGAGAGGTGGAATATCACAAGTATGTTCAAAAAGATATGCTAAAGCAAATAATAAATATCTTCCAAATTATGATAGTGAAAAAGATAGTAATTATTTGATGTATTTTGATGCTAATAATTTGTATGGATGGGCAATGTCTCAATCTCTGCCTTA
>NC_140968.1:7399768-7492268 GCF_056783735.1 Eptatretus burgeri | reverse complement strand
GATGATGTGATTGAGGGATGATGATCAGACTTTTTGGGAGTTTGAACATTGATGGGCGATTGTGTGCATACATGCGGAGTGCTGTTCATTGGGGTCTTGTCAAGGGGGGATGTGTGTTTTTAAACAAGCCCATGCCCCCTCCCCTAAAGGGGAGAAAAAAGAAGAAAGAAAAAAAAATACAAAAACTACAAAAAAAAAAAAAAATTGAAAACGTTTTTTGCATTTTCTTCCTTGGATCTTGTGTTCATCAATGGGTGTGGTGTTCGAGTAGGTATGATGGGCTGAATGGCCTCCAGCTGTGTCTGATTTCCTTGTATATGAAGTGATTCTTCACCATTGAGAGATTTGGACAAAAACGACATTGGACTGCATGGCATGATATATATATATATATATATATATATATATATATATATATATATATATATATATATATATATATATAAATAATGTATTGGGTCCAAAATGTTCTTGTGGATCAGGTGTTACATGGAGGAGGTATGCACTCTTCCGAGTGCCTCTCTGGTGTGTTTGTGTTCAGCCTGGTGCTGTATCATTTTCTGGGGGAGAGGGGAGAGGGAAATGTGCCACTGATGCAGTGCCCCTATAACGAGCAAGCCGGTACTCATTTTCCCAACATCAGAAGGATGAAAGGCTGAGTCAACCCACTTGGTGCTAATTCATCGGTGCAGTCAGGACTCAATCTCATGACCCGAAGATCTCAAGCCAGCCATCTTACCCGTCAAGCCAACACCAAGCCTTGTGTAAAGGTAATCCAATATCTTGCTTCACACTTTATGCTGAACAGTGAGCTCATCCTCATTCGAGTCAGACCCATCACCATCATCATTCTCTTCATCTTCACTCCAATTGAGAGATCCTGGAAAGAAGAGGTAAAATCAACACAAAACAAATGATGTAAAAGAAAAATATCAATGCACAGAATACCACAGTGTTCAGATGTGTGTGAATTGTGGAAATTAGACGTCAATTTCAAAAATTGCTCTTCTTCTTCTTCTTCTTCTTCTTCTTCTTCTTGATGAACCAGTTGCTCGGATACCATGTCTCCGAGTAAGAGGTCAAGGACTCAGAACATGTAAGATTGGGCTCACTCTTTCAGGAAGTGGTTGGTAAAGCCTGATGTGATTGGAGTTGGTAAAGCCTGATGTGATTGGAGTTGGTAAAGCCTGATGTGATTGGAGTTGATAAAGGCAGGTTGTTGTGATTTTTTCAGAGTGCTGGAAATAACTTGCCAACTCTTCATGAAAGACATCGAAAATGTTTTGTTTCTCCAAACTAATACGAACAGTTGGGACACGAAGCACAAGGTCCATCTGAGGGACTGCTCATGTGTGACCAAATGTCCCACGGACGAAGCACCAATGTTATTTCATGAAACAGATGGAATCACCAGGAAAGACATTCCTATCCGCATTTAGAAGCGAGGGAAAGATGACTTTTCGGACATCAACACGTTGTCCAACCAAAAATCCAACAAACAGTTAGACACGAGCCTTCACGAGCAAGAGGAGCTCTTCATTCAACACTGTATGGTCAGGATGATCATCAAATCAGACTGGACAGTTCAGAAGTAAATTCAGTCCCTCTGAACAGCCCTGTTGGACACAGATCAATTTATGAATGGAGAATTCTCTTCAGGAAAACGATAAGAGGAATAATGGTGGAAAAACACACAAATGTATCTGAAACAGTGTTGGACAGCAATAAAGAAGATAAAATTACATTTTTGGATCGATATTAAAGGGGTTTATATTTGATAATCAAAGAAGTCTTCTTCTTCCTTCGTGTACAGCACAAGGCAGCAGAGCAGCATCATCATCTGAGGGTGTGGATGCACCGCTGATACAGTGCCCTCCACTGGTTAGGGAAGAAATTTGTAATTTGTTCAGGATGCCAGCGATAGCTCGCCAACTCTTCGCGATGGACACCGTGGGATGTTTAACATCCACAAACTCATGCCGGCAGATGGGACTCCCATTTAATGTCCATCCGATGGACGGAACACACATTGGTGAATGACCCTGCCTGTGCACTCTCTCTCCCAACCCTCTTAACCTCAGTTTCACATTCTGCCTTTTGTACTCACCTTTCCTCACAGGTAGCCAATGTTTCTTTTGTGTCTCAATGGGCACTCGCTCATGCACGAACTCACACAGCACACGATGATGACAATGAAGGTTCTCATACAACAAATCTCTGTGAGAGTGAAGGTAAGCCTTCACTTTTGCCTCTGAGAAATGTGGAGAGACCTTCAGAACATTAACTGGAAGGGTACTTGGTAGAGTGCACACCTTTGCCACACAATGTCACAATGAACAGATCAGGCCCATTAACTTTTTGGAACATCATGTTATCGTTTTTGGCCCCGTCTCTCAATGGTGAAGAATCACTTCGAAAATGAAGTAATTCTTGCAGCCAAATCTGGATTCGGATCTTCACCAAAATCAAATAAATTCTTCCTTGACACACACTCAATCTGCCCAGCAAGTTCATCTAAATCTGTTCACAACTTATTGAGATATTGTGCTTTATATTAGTTTAGCCCCATCTCTCAATGGTGAAGAATCACTGAAATTATCAGATCCGGATCTGGATTCGGATCTTCAAAAATTAAATCAATTTTTTCATGTCACACACAACCTTTCCACAAAATATCATCCAAATCCGTCCACAACATTTTGAGATATCCTGCGCACAGACAAACTGAACATCAAGGGGTGAAAACATAACCACCTTCACCTTCGGTGGTGGAGGTAACAATGTCGGCAAGGCCCAAGAACAGCCAATCAGAAAAGAGCACAACAGCCCCTTTGAGGTTCCATAGGATTTGGAGGTACAGATAGTTACACAGAACAAGGGAGTGAATCATTACTTCGGTACGTCCTCAGTGTTGATAAAGAACAACATTACATTGACTGGCGCGACTCATAGAACCTCAGCAGCTCCCACAATGCGTCAACACAAAAAGCCATGCATCATCTTCATTAAATTTATGAACTGAATTAGAAATATCTAAAGTTATGTTTAACCATGCACCAAATGATGTACTGAAGTCTTCGTGGAACTTATGCAACATTTCCAGGTTGTTGCATGGTTTTTTTTTAAAAAAATGACAAATCAATCTCAATTGAAGGTAGATGGATGGTTTACAAAAAACAAATGGAACAGAATATGTGGATAATCATATTTACAAGGGAATCCTTTCAACTGAAGCATTTTACCAAAGTTCAAATAATATTTTATGAGTGAGGAACAATGTCTTTATTTGTTCACACTGAGCTGACAACACCGATTACAAATGCTTAAAGAGGAAATTTCTTCAACAATTTATACAACCCCTGACTATCAATTGTTCCGCCAACTCCACCTTTACAGCTGCACAGCCAGGCACAGACCCTGCACACTTCTGGACGCTCCGTGTCCCACACACCAAACCTCATGGGGCCAGTGAAGATTACAAATTCATGATAATTCTCCCACACAGAACACAACTGTATTTTCTTGTCTTTTAAAATATTCAGCAGCATTTGTCATAGCATCACTGGATATACTCTACACTTTATCAAGGTGATCTTCTCTGACAATCATAACTCCCTGTCATAAACACTTTCCAATTTACCTTTTTGGCAGTTTTCTTATTCATGATATACTTCGAGCACAGACAAACTGACGCACATGCGTACCCACACACACTGAAACGTTCTATACAAAGTATTTCATCAATACGTTCAGAACATTGACCTTATACCACCATAAAACATTCCACATTGTTCCACTGCAAAACAGTTTCAGGCAATGATCAAATATATTTGAGAAGACTCAATTCCACAATCATCCTGAACACACAATTCATGTGTTTTTACAAATACAAATCACCGTCATACATTCATCCATTGGGACCATACTCTGTGAAGAGCGTTGGTGCCTCATACACAGTCTCCTTGGCTATTGGGCACAATCCTGGGCAGGTCGCCACGCCAACATAAGATACCAGCAAACTGGCACTCATTTTGCCGACCTCGGAAGGGTAACAGGCAGAGTCAACCCTTCCTGGTATTAATTCAACAGCAGAGTAGGATTTCAACTCAGGATCCTATGACCCAAGCTCACCATCCTTACCATTCAGTCAACACCAGGCTTATACATTTGTCAAACAGCAAAAACGATCCTTAAAAGTTCAAGTCACAATCATCCATCCATCCAGCAGCAAAAAGGGGCCCTTAAACTTGATGTAAAATGATGTTAACCCATGGGACTTCAAGTCCTCCTGCACTCATCTGAATCCTGGACACCTCAAGCCAAGGGTCCTTGATCCTTGCATAACTCAATAGATGTTCCAAGATTCCAGATCTCACACCACTCAGTATACAGCACTGATCAACAACAACCGAAAGCACAGTGCATTGAGCGTCAAAACCTCATGCAGAACCTCACTTACGTGCCAACTAAGAATCAGCAGGCACCTTTCAGTTGCTCGTGCTACGATTCAAAAATCAGCGGAGCGGCTCTCCACGCCCCGCGAATGTTCGAATGCCCAGATCAAAATATTCAAACCTGGCATGGATTTCTCACAATCCAGCTTCATGGAATGGGTCACGAAATCCAGCTTTCCCGGCACGGATTGCCAAAACCTGGTTTGAATTCAGATCTTACAGCGCGAAGCTCCCAATAAATGACAACTCAATTTCCTCAGGCTCACGTCACCTAGTTTGGTCAGAGGTAAGGCACATGACTTGAATGAATGCAGGACCCAGTGAAAGGGTCAGAGAAGGGAATTAGTAGCGGTCCCCTTTCCTGCCCCTTCAGCTGGCCACCTGCATCCGCACCACCTCAACCTATGTCACCTTGACCTCTGGTCTCCCACCCCCCCTCCACCAACACCACCACCGGAATGTTGCGAGCCTTGCTCACTGCGCCAACTTCTTTGGTGGAATCACTGGAATCGAACGCCACTCCAATAACACCAGCTCCAGTGAGAGGTGAATCACTTATTTACGTGTACACTGCAAGAAACAAATACACAGATCAACACCAGGTGAGATGCTGTGAAAGTCCTTCACTCCATTCTGTTTATCCAAACCTTTCATATTTCGAGCAAAATTATTTGTATTAAAAAAAGAGTGAAGGAGGGGACATGCGTTCCACAAAGAACAGTACTTGCTATATAAGCTTACCGATATCTCAATGGCCTGTTAAGATGTTTCCAAGCCGAGAACATTCCAGCCTCAAGGTAAAAGGTGGGATGTTCTGAGAAAACACAGCTGTGTGCAGTATTTTATGACCAAACACAGTATTCAATAGGAAGAGGGATGGGGAACTGACAAATTAGTCTGGGAGCCAAGTGAGATTTTATTGTTCCGAGAGTTCCAAAAGGTTTGATGTGATTTCGGTGTAAAGGGACCTTAACTAACAGCAAAAACCACATTCTTAAGTAAATAAACTGCGGGATGAGATGGGGGGGGGGGGCGCCACTCGAATTACCCCCAAAATGCCATTTAATTGTTGTTAAAGTTCCAAGCATAATTCCTTTGCTATTTGGTAGAGGACATCTCACTGAGCCCAAATCCATTACTTATTTTGTGGGGAAGGTCATTTAAGATGCATGCAAATTAGGGCTAATTTGCCATTTAATTGCTCTTAAAGATCCATCATTGGAACCAAATGCAAAATGCAGAGTAAAGTCCCCTGATTTAGAATCACCGACTTAAGAAGAAAAAAAATTTGGGAAAGTCCACTTCAGATGAGGTTAAACGCTAATTAGTGCTTTATTAGCCATATAATTATTCTGAAAGATCCAAGCATAATTTCTTTACTATTTGGTGGAGGACATCTCACTGAGCCCAAATCTATTAGTAAATAAAAAATATTTTGTGGGAAAGGTCATTTCAGACTCATGCTAATTAGGGCTAATTAGCGATTTAATTACTCTGAATGATCCATCCTTGGAACCAAATGCAAAATGTATAGTAAATTCCACAGATTTAGAATCACAAACTTTAGAAGAATGAAAATGTGGGAAAGTCCACTTTAGATGAGGTCAGATGTAATTATCATGGTTGCGAAGCAAGGGCACCGATTATGAAACTGCAAGTAATATCGAAACAGGCAAGACAAGATAAAAAAAATTATACTCCATTTATTTGGTACGGTATATCCTCCAGAAAATAGAGAAAATGCAGGTCCACATCATGAATGGCATCCACCATAAATGCACATTTCCAAGTGTTTTGAAAAGTTTCAACTTGCCAAATCCAACGCATGTGATATTTTAAATAATATCCCTATCTTGAAAGGCTGACAAACATGTTGTGTTTGCATGGTTGGTCTTGAAAGGAAATTAAGTGGGAGGTACAATAGAACCGCTCTATTAAGGACACTCTTGGGACTGACAAACGTTGTCCTTAATAGTGAGGTGTCCTGATTACAGAGGTCAAATTGAATGGAAATGACCAATTTGGGACGAGATTGGGTGTCCTTAATAGAGAGGTTGTCCTCCTGGCAGAGGTGTCCGTTAAAGGAGGTTCCACTGTAACTATTTTGCATGGATTAAAAATAAAATCCCACAACTGTATTCACCATCCTACAAATTTCTAGTCCAGGGGTACAAGAAACAGAATGTATCTGGTCAGAAACATTCGAATATCGTTGTCTGCAACACCAAAATAAAGTTTTAAAATCACAAATAATAGAGTTTGCAAGAGCCATAGCTTTGCTTTTGTTACCAGAGTGAACACTGTCAATTAAAACGCATCCACCAGCATTGCTGAGCACGTCATACTTCTCATAATCACTTTGTCAACAACTGATGATACAGTATTAGATGCAAAAAGTTTCCGACCGATACCGTCATGTTCACAAATATTCTAGGTTTGTGATCTGCAGCTGACAGATACATGCAGCCTGAAAAAGAAGGGCTTTGCTAGGTTTCATTATTGTTCATCTTCAGCTCTTTTGAAGTGAACTAGCTTTCCCCAAATCTGTGTCCTGGGCCTAGTTTTGTGCAGGCTGTGATGGTCCAACAGTGAAATGAAATAGCCTAAAATTCAATTAAACTTCAAAAACTTGTATATATTTTATTTGCCAAACACAAATCCGCATAACAGGCATACAAGATACAGAAAACAAAGACGGCTGATCTGGAAGGTTGTGACCTCCAACACCCCTTGATCCTGAGTGATCAAGTGTTAAGGCAAATGGAAATGAATACAGAAATTCTGATCGCTAAATCTGAGCTGGGTTTACGGTGTGACACTTGGTGTGATCCTAGCACCCAACACTGGCTCTGACCTGTAATCACACTTCAATCTAGTGTGATCCAGGGATCACACCAAGATTCTGTAAGCAGGTCACAACTGGTGTGATCTTGAGTGTAAGGTGTCAGGATCAGGTGTTCGTGTGATCTTAACACTGGCTGTGACCTCACGCACTGTATCAAATGCTGGTCCAACTCGACCATTATCTCGTCTGCAAAGTAAACCAATAAGGCCAAATGCAACTTATTCTGAATTTTTTTTCGCAAAAACAGATCGATACCAGGTTACAATTGAACAAATGAGATTATTTCAGCATTGGCATACCATATGCATGCATGTTGAGAAAACTGAAATTGGCATGTCATTGAAGGCCTTTTACTAATTACCAGTACTTTACTTGTTTTGAACTTACCTCGCCAAGGGGCTCTGCAGTGTCCTTTATACCTTAAGATAAAGCAGCCCTCATTTGTGTTGGATAGTAAGCAACACATTGTCAATTATTGATGAAGGAACTGGTTCCTTTGTTTTAATGTTGGATTAAAATTGTTAATAGATGGCAGCACTGATATTATCTCAGTATGTGGAGCCAAATAGGCCAAATATTGACTTGCCTAACAACAAGCTCATCAGTCAGTGTTAGTACCGGGAGGTATGGTAAAAAATCTACCAACATTTTTGTGACCTGTCTACATCCAGCGCACTATACTATAACAGGTATGCAAGAATGCAATCCTGAGGGCAAGCTTCATTGAAATGGATTACAGATATTACAATATAACCCTATGACTGATTACATCTGACCTCATCTTAAGTGGACTCTCCCCACATTTTTTCTTCTTAAGTTGGTGATTCTAAATCAGGGGACTTCACTCGACATTTTGCATTTGGTTCCAATGATGGATCTTAAAGAGCAATTAAATGGCTAATAAGCCCCAATTAGCATGCATCTAAAATGGCCTTTCCCACAAAATATTTTTTCTGAAGTAATGGATTTGGGATCAGTGAGATGTCCTCGACTGAGATCAGTGAGTAATGGATGAGAATGTGAGCAAAGGAATTATGCTTGGAACTTTTACAACAATTAAATGACATTTTGGGGGTAATTCGAGTGGCACCCCCTATCTCATCCCGCATTAGATTTACTTAAGAATGTGGTTTTTGTGGTTAGTTAGGGTCACTTTAAACCTCAATCATCTCAAACCTTTTGGAACTCTCACAACCATTAAATCTTACTTGGCTCCTGCTCTAAATCAACATTGTGAGAGATGGAGGACATGTTACAATGCTTGACAAGATAGGGATATATATATATATATATATATATATATATATATATATATATATATATATATATATATATATATATATATATATATATATATAGGCAAGCAACCCCAACTACCCTGAGCTTTGCAGCTGCGAGCTTATCAGCCGAGCATTCCAACCTGCCCGGTTACTTGGCGAGTGGGTTATAAAACACACTTCCATGATTCTTCTTTGTGAACAACACCACACATGAGGACAAATCGACTTTAGTTAATTACAATGCTTTGCAATAGATGAGTACTTTACAAGCATTTAAAAGCACACAAGAGAAAATGAGTATCATCAGTTCATGACCAAACATGACAGAAAATGGTTGTTGCAGCATATTATACATGTCACAAGACATAATTAATAATTTTTCCTCCACAACCCCACTTCATGTGCGATATAAGTTTCTTTTGTTGGATTGCATTTTTGGATTGACCACGCTAATGGTGTGATATGGTTCTTTGATATCATTGAATAGTTTGCCTGTTATTGCTGTAATGTTCATATTGATACAAAAAATACTGCACAAATTTCTCACAGCATTACAAAATTGCATATTCTGAGTTTGGAAATACAGTACTAACTAAGGCATTCAGTAAAAACAAGCAGTTTCATGATGCCTGTGTATTTTGGATCATTTATTAGAGAACAATTTTACTATTCCTGTTCTTGGTTGATTTGCTGGAATATTTTTACTGTTCAACTGTCGAATAAATGCAGTCATTTATCTGATTGGAATGTACATTTGTCTTTAAACGATCATGTCTTTATTGGTGAACACAGGAATTTATGACTGGAGATAGTTAATGAAAATTGTTCAAAGACTCGTCGATTGCATCAGTAACATGTTTACTCCTCAACTATATTTAATGTAACAGCATCTATCATTGAATACATGAAAGTATTTCCCTGAAGTTTGTAACCTAAATTATCAATGACTGCATCTTGACAGAGTTTTCATTTTATCTTTGGGGTTTTTCAACAATCTCCACCTGCAATGCTCAATAAACTGTTGAAGAAAGACAAGTCGTTCCCATTTCACCTTCTGCATTTGTTTTTTTTTTAAACCTGCAGAACTTTTGAGCGAAATCTCACTTGGCTGCACTTCGATTAATGCAGGAAAAACCTAACAAGAGGCCTGGAAAAGAATTTTAAAATATTTTCTTCAAACACTGGAAGCTCACTTGCAATCATAGCAATGTATTGGAATCAATGATCGCAGTTGACGTAAAATCATTCATTTTATCCAAAGGTCTCATCTCAAGTCATCAATTTGGATTCAGACCAGGTCAAACCAACTTGCACATGCTACTTTTACTTTCTCAACAATGGTTGGAGGCCTTCAATATCAGACATATAAAAGCCATCTCTCTGGGCATATCTTGAGCTTTCGATATGGTCTGGCATCCCACATGCTCTCCAAACTGTTTTCCTATTGAATCCAAGGCCAACTCCACTCTTGAAGCCAACACGGGGCTCTCACCAGAACTCTTTCTTCTCCTCTCCTTGTCAAGGCTGGACTTCCCCCAATGCAGTGTTCTCAGCCCCATCTTATTCCTAATCTTCAATGATATCACAGACTCGCTGGAAAATCCTCATTATCTCTGCGAATGGCTCCACTCTCTAACGTGACATCCCTCATCCTTCTGACAGACAGAAACCTCTTCCCTCAATTTTGACCTTGACAAAAATCACAAACTGGTTTAACATCTTTGTCTCTTCCCCTTTCGCTCCCCAATGACTACCACAAACCCATCGACTTTCTCAACAACCCTCTTGAAGAGGTTGTCGCTCAAACTCTTGGGTCTCACTCAAAGCAAGCCACATTTCAAAGTTGGCCTCCAAAACCAGACGGGACATCCTCCCTCATGCAGAGTCCTTCGTTGGCACACCTGAGCTCCTATCCACCGACGAGGCTTTCATCCACAGCTTAATGGAGTACTGCTCTTTCGTCAGGGCTGGCTCCCGTGGCTCACATCTTGCTCAGCTTGAAGCCGTGGAAACGAAAGCTTTCAAGATCATTGGAATTTCTCACGATGAAGCTGAGACTATCACTTCACCATTGCCAACAGGTCGGTGGTCTCCATCTTCTTCCGACTTTTCTGGTACTGCACCCTCCATGTGCATCTTCTCGCCGAGGTATGTGCAGGATGCACGCAGTCTTCCATCAACCCCTTCAGAGTTCAACCGCCAAAATCCAGAACCACTGCTTACTTGCACTCATGTATTCCTTTTTCCTCACCTGTGGAACTACATTCCACTCGATTCAATCTGATTCTTCCCTCCAGGTCTTGAAGACATCTGTTCACCACCATCTCAAGTCATCACCCATCCAAAAGCATGATGTTTTCTACACCCGGTAAACAATCCCTCAGTACTTCCAACATTTTACTAATGCGTCCCACTTGTCCACCCCTTACTCTTACCCTCATCGTTACCTGCATCCCATATTTGTCAGTCTCCATCTATTTTTCCCCTCCACCCTGCTGCTGACGTTTCCCCTTTCTACTGCTGTTCCCTTTGTTATGTTGTGACCCGATCTGTTTGGTGTCTGAGATATTTCATGAGCAGACACCATGTATATAACAAAAAGTCGAGAGTTGAGAGAATGTTTTCCTCCTTCTCATGTGCAAAAGACACAGTGAATGAGTGAAGATCGAAAGACAGTGGGTCAGGATGAGAGAGGAATTAAAATGGTGTTTTGCATGTTGAAAACTCAGAAGGGAAGATCAGGATTGGACTGCCATTCATCCATTGCCTTTTCTCCTTGGGATAAGCTCAATGTAGTGATTGTGAAGAGCAGCAGAAATGTGGGATGCCATCCAGACCAGGGCTTTTGAATTTTGGCATCTTGGTGTGTTTCATAATTTTCTGTTTGGCAATTATCACTTGAGGAATAAATATCCTCTCGATGTCGCTTCTTCTTTCACAAGTTTTGGATCTGTTCCGCCTTCTTGTTGTGTTCTTTTCAATTTTCATAAATCCCTTTCCAAAAGTAGTTCATCTGTTTCTGGGGTGATTGCAACAGTCTGCTTCCATTTCCTTCGTTTTTGATTCACTCTTTGGAATAAATTTTCAAACTGCTGGTCTTTTCCTCTTTCATTTAATTTGTTTGTTTGTTTGAGAGATTTTTTTTGGCTCTCATTGGTTGTTCTGTTTTTTGGATTTCAAAAGGTGAGAGGAAGTTCTCTCAGAACTCAATATCTCCACCTCCTTTTTGGTAAAGGATCATGATTCATAAAGCAAACTGAAATGTCCTTCTCATCGCCTCGTTCCAAGGACTCTTTTCAAAATCTTCACTGAACCTCTGACAGCCTCCACTTGTAGCTTCTTTGGAATGATATTCCCAGAGTGATATTCAAGTACTCAGTTAGGGTTTTCTTTATCATTCATCGAGCTCTGACTATCACTGGTATAATTTTCACGCCGACTATAACTGGTACAATTTCAGCTTTCTTAAATTTTGAGGTCCTCTTGAGCTCATTTTTCAGATCCTGGTATTTTGTCATTTTCCTGATTTCTGTGGCATGTCCTCCAGTCATTGGAAACTGAAACCTCAAAGAACAGTGCTGACTTTTCCTTTTTGTGTTTTGTTTGTGATGATGAGCATTTATGATGCCTCGTTCTCCATCCCAATTAATTAGCCATTCCACTGCGTCTTCCTTGTCAATCCTTGTCCTGTCAAGCTCCGTTTTAAATCTTCCTGCTCTTTTATCACTCCCATTTGTCAGAGTATATCTGCTGATATCACTGAACAACAAAAATTTTTTACTGGAGATGTGTAAAGTGATTTAGACTAATTTGGGGACGCTGATTTCAAAAATCATAACCGTTTTGCTGTATCACGTCAGGATTTTCAGTAACAGAAATATTCCCATTGCCTAGAAGTCAGGATTTCAATGAAATTTACAAAAATTCATTTATTCATTTATTTCATCATGAATGCTTCAAAATTATAGAAATTACAGAAAAACTCCACTAGAATGTAATTAAAAATGCTTTAGGCATTTGGCTTTGCGTTTGTGCTGCTCTGTGTCAGTTTCACGATGCAGGAACCAGCAGAAATTGCCCATCATGTTCGGGTTATGCCGCCCTTGGTAACGCGTCACCATGAGTGAAATCTCTTGGTGGAATCGCTCGCCGTGCTCGTCCGAGACTGCTCCCAAGTTGTCAGGGAAGAAGTTTAGGTGCTGGTGTAGGAAATGGATTTTCAGGGACATCCTGGAGCCAAGTTTCCTGAAGGACTCCAGCAGCTGCTGCACTATTTCTTCATAGTTGTCCGCGCGCTCGTTCCCCAAGAAGTTGTCCGTCACAGCTTTGAAGCTCCTCCACGCTGCCAGCTCTTTGGGGTTTAGAGTTGTCGGAAAAGTTTCGTCCTTCATAATCTGTCGGATTTGCGGTCCAACAAAGACACCAGCCTTGATCTTGGCCTCCGACAAGGTGTTGCCAAACTTTTCCTTGAGGTATAAAAACCCACGCCCATTCAGATCCATTGCCCGTACAAAACTTTTCATCAAGCCGAGCTTTATGTGGAGTGGTGGAAGGAAAACCTTGGCTGGGTCGACAAGGGCGACATGCTTCATGTTGTGTCGACCAGGTACATGCTCTTTTCGCTCTTCCCAATCTTTCTTCGTCCAGTGATTCTTATCGTCTCTGCTATCCCAGAGACAAAGGAAGCACATGTATTTCGTGTAGCCTGACTGCAGCCCTAACAACAGCGCCACCACTTTCAAGTCTCCGCAGATGTGCCAGTTGAAGTCATTGTACTTGATGGAATCAAGCAGCTGCCGCATAGTCTCATAGGTCTCTGTCATGCCGAACGCGTGAGCCAGTGGGACTGACGGTTTCTCGTTGCCATTGTGGAGCAAAACAGCCTTCAAGCTGTTCTTCCCCGAGTCGATGAAGAGGCGCCAGTCTGCAGGATCGTGATCACACCCAAGTTCTTTCAACAGACCGTTGATGTCACTGCAGAATGTCATCGTGTCTTCCATCTCAAAGAACTCAGCCATGTCTCTGACGTGCTCTGAACAAGGATATCTTGGTGTTAGGTTCAAGTAGATTCCACTGCTGCAGCCTTGATCCAAGCAGCTCTGCCTTCGCCTTTGACAGCGAGAGATCTCTTACAAGATCATTTAAGTCTCCCTGGTTCAGAAGGTGTGATTCTTGAGTGTCGGGTTCAAAAGGTTCATCATCACCATCCTCTTCACCACTGCTTACAGCTATGTTCTGATCAGCTGGAGGTGTTGGAACTGGGTTCTCGTCATCATGAGGCACAGGTTTACGAGCAGAGACGCAGTCAGCGTACTTGATGTGACCTTTATTCTTCTTGTTGAAGCCGGCGATGCTTGTGCAGCAGAAATAACAATCATCATGATGATTCTGCGGCTCATGCCATATCATGGGCACCGCAAATGGCATGCTCGCGCACTTGCCCACCAACCACTGAGTCAAGGTTGTGTGACGGCTTGTGCAGCAGATGTGTGGTGCCCAGCTCTGTTCTTGGTCCCCCACCTTACACCCGAAGTAGTGAAAGTAGGCGGCCTTCATTTTCACTGCTGTAGATATACTTCGCTGTTGATCTTTTTGGTATACCGACCACAGACATAACAGAAGTTGTCAGGATGATTGGTACAGGAACGCCTACTCATCTTTATCTGAAAGAAAGAAATATAACACAAGTTAACAACAATTGTACGAAATAGACATGTTAAAGACATATGTAAATTTCATTGAAATCCTGACTTCTAGGCAATGGGAATATTTCTGTTCCTGAAAATCCTGACGTGATACAGCAAAACGGTTATGATTTTTGAAATCAGCGTACCCAAATTAGTCTTAATCACTTTACACATCTCCAGTAAAAAAAAATTTTTGAAATTTGTTGTTCAGTGTATTTCTTTTTGTCGTTTTTTTCTTCTTCTTTGCAATCATTGGGGCTGTGTTTCTTTCTGTTTCGTTTTCCTATGCAGTATCCATCATTTACACCAGTTTTTTTTTAAGTTTGTTGCCAAATGGAATAAGGATCCCTTTTCTGGTTTGTTGATTTCTTGGTCGTGTACAAATCTCATACGATTGTCTGTTGAGATTTTCACACACTCCGCTGGTCTGACACATGATGTTCTGTGCACTTGGTTAAGCTCCATCACACGACCTCCTCATTCTTGTCTCGGTAAGTACACCCTCGGTATGCATTGGTTTTTGTGGAACATCTTTGAATAGTTAGGGTGAGCGTTCGTTTTGTGTAATTTATAATTGCACGGCCATATTGGAATACCGGCACTGCAAGTTAGTTTATATCTTTGGTTTTGTTCATTGGAGAGAGGGAAGACTTCAAAATTAGTCTTATTCTGCGTAGGTACTCTTTGCCGATTATTTTACGGATATTTTTGTGTTGTACCTGGGGCTTCTTTTATTCCGGTGTATTAAAAGAATGCTTCGTTTTCTCGTTCGTGTATTTTTGTCTGTTCTTTTTGTGTGGATTTTTTGTACGCTCTCCTGTATGGATCCTCATATGCTGTTTCAAATGGTCTTTTTCAGAGAAACCATTACCACATGTGGAGCATTTGTTTGGACGCTCTCCTGAATGGATCCTCATATGCCGATTCAAATGGCCTTTTAGAGAGAAACCTTTACCACAGATAGAGCATTTGTAAGGACGCTCTCCTGTGTGGATCCTCTGATGACAATTCAAAGTGCCTTTTTGACAGAAACCTTTATCACAGATAGAGCATTTGTAAGGACGCTCTCCTGTGTGGATCCTCATATGCTTATTCAAATCGCCTTTTCCAGAGAAACCTTTATCACAGAAAGAGCATTTGTGAGGATGCTCTCCTGTATGGATTCTCATGTGCATTTTCAAATTGCATTTTTCAGAGAAACCTTTATCACATATGGAGCATTTGTGAGGACGCTCTCCTTTATGGACCCTCATATGCCGATTCAAATTGCCTTTTACAGAGAAACCTTTATCACAGATAGAGCATTTGTAAGGATGCTCTCCTGTATGGAATCTCATGTGCATTTTCAAACTGCCTTTTTCAGAGAAACCTTCATCACAGACAGAGCATTTGGGTGGGCGCTCTCCTCTGTGGGTCCTCATGTGTATTTTGATGTTTGTTGAAGTAAAATCTGCACTGCATGTATTACACTTATAATACATTTGCCGATCGATAACCTTTTTGCGTTTGTTTAATTTAATATTGATCTTTGTGCCGTTTTTAACAGATGTACACTTGTATTTTGAGTCTTGTTCTTGGGATTGAAAATTCAAAATAGACAACATCTTCACCCTCAAGCTGCTCCTGGACCGTATCTGCCCAACTGGACTTCTTGATTGTTCTGAAAAAACAAACAAGAAGTTATTTTCGTGAAACTCAAAGTGCAAAATATTGAACGATTTCAAAAATTTCATAAACCCAGAATTCAAAAGAGTTAATGTTTATTTTACACATTTCTGCTCACCTGTTGCAGAACAGACAGGGCTGCAGTTTGTAAAATGAACATCTGAATGTTCCTTTGCAGGAGCACATCTGAAAGTTTCTGAGACAGATGAACCGTTGTGTCCTCGGGATTCCACATTTCTAGGATAAACATCACCTGAAAATAAGTAAGGACATGAAGTTTAAAACTGCCACATATAAACCCCGTCAATAGGTAGTATGCAATACTTGCACTGTAAGAACAAGACTTAATAATGCGTCCACCATTACAGGAGATAAAACGAGTTGTTTACAATGAGAAAATACACACATATATGTATATAGTATCTGTATGTATATATATATATATATATATATATATATATATATATATATATATATATATATATATATATATATATATATATATATATATATATATATATATATATATATATATCATGACAGCCATGGGTACAGAGTGCATAATGAGGGGGTTAATCCTCATTTCTCCTCAGAAGAACCTGACTTCGGGCCATCGCTCACAATTCACTTTGTGGTGCGGTGTATTGCTTTATAACCACAAATAGCGATCATATAACCACAAGTTCAAGTGTCCACAGTCAAATTTTCCATTTAACTTGAGGTCATGCGGCCTCCTGCCAGGGGAACGTGCCGTCAGTGAAGCAACAATCCTATCCCGATTCGATCTTAAGTAATGCAGCCGAGCATTCACCGCTGGTGCACGCTGACTGACAGGTTCATTACTTTGGAAATTACAATCACCCAGTCTATAAAGGTTCAGCCAATGCAGGATCAATGGAAGGAAATGACAATCATGGACAGGTTGAAATGTCAACAAGGAATTTATTATTGAGAAAAATTAATAAACTGAAGGACTTTTTATTTCCTTGTCAATGAAATGGATGAATTCAAATCAAATGCTCAATCTACAAAATAATTTCAAACAAATACGGAATTCAATAAGTATTAAAAGTAAAATGGACAAAGAGCAGATGCTCATCACGATGCCTTACTTAACAATGAAACACGAGAAATTGGTCCCCATCAGACCAATCAGGGGGATAAAGAAATCTGGTCTCTGCTTACCAAGGCAGAAGTTGTCGTGCGTCTCCGAAAATAACCCAAAATGTGTGAGTGTGGCTTGGTCTCCCTCTCCAAATGAGCTCTCCAAAGCTTGGCTCGTTTCCGCTGCCAGCACCTTGCCTCGCCATGCAGCCACCCACAAACAGGCTTGAACACCAATCGACGTCACGTGGTCCACCCCCACGAACCAAGAACCAAGTACCAAGCAGAACCAGCAGCAACAGTCCAACTGTCACCAACTACTGTTGCTGCTATCCCCAACCATCAGCAGGATCTCACACAAACTGCCAACAAGGCAGTCCTGCTGTCCTTTTATAGGCGACCAGTGTGAGCAGAGCCTCAAACAGACTTCAGCCAAAGCCAGTTTGCCTATTGGCACATCGCTGCACGTGACCTCCAACCGTCAATTCTCGCAGTGACGCTGCACGGGACACATTCTCTCCTGACCATACGAGCTGCAACTCCCAATTAACACAGGCCTGGCTTGCAATGGCATGTTCGGGGGGCTGGACCAACGCCAGAAAGCAGCCATCTGACGGAACACCGAGCAGAAACACGAAGCGCCCACAACATCAACGGCAATTATGACCTCTTTGTTCAGCCCGACAGAAAGAAGAGTCAGCATCCATAGAGCTGCTGAACAGGGTGTCGATCGCCGATGGAAAAAGGTCGGATTTGAGGTAAATGATCCAAGACCACAGCCATGTTTGACCGTCAAAAGGAACTGTCCAGGAAAATCTTGAGGTGTGATGATCAAATGGCCTGCAAGTCCAATGTGTAAATACATCATGTATTCCCAAGCCAATGTGTCTTGATGGAAAGGGAATCGACAAGTATCCGTTGGGCGAAGGGTTATCTTATCACATGCACGAATGGTGAATACCACTCATGCAGAACTGAAAACTGATGTAAATTCATACATCATGAACGTGTTGTTAAGGGGAAGAGGTTGTCACATAAGAAAGAAAGGGAACCTGTTCTCTGCCCTCCTCCAACACATCAAAGAGTATGACTCCCACCAAACAAGGGGATGGGTTTATTCTCAACATGCTTTTATGGAAATAACTGCCTGAGATCAGGTCAGGTCAGGTATGGGAGCATGCGCCAGAAAAGTGCGTCGCTTTCCACCGGTACTCCAGGGGCCTCCATCTCGCCATCCTCCAGGCAGATGCATGGTCCATCCCCATCTCCGTGAGATGCCGATCAACCCGCTGCAACCACGAGGCACGTGGTCGGCCCATTGGCCTCCTTCACTCACGAGACTCCCTCGCTAAAAGAATCTGGTGAGTTGGATCAGCGTCAGGAAAATGAGCCACATGTCCATACAGCCACAGCTGACGCTCACGGACTATGCAGGTAACAAATCACATTTGAGTCTCGCTCAGCAACCGCTCATTTGACACAAAGTCCGACCAGTGAGAGCCATGGATTCTACGAAGAGACCTGGCACCAAAGTAATTAAGTCTCCATCTCAGATCCATGGTCAGAGTCCAAGTCTCACATCCATAGAGCAAGACTGGAAGCACCAAGGACCTGAAGACTCAGACTTCCGTACTCCCGCACTGATACCGGCATCGCCACAGCCTATGATCCAGTGAATCCATGACTCTCCAGGCCCAACCCAGACGTCTATTGACTTCTGGCTCACAGCCAGCAGAGACATGAATATCACTGCCAAGTCAAGTGAATCTCTCCACGACCTCAACATCCTCACCACAAACAGGACAGCAGCATCCAAGATGTCATTGAAAGCCTCAACCTTAGTTTTGACCCAGGAAACCCATAATCCCAGCGGCTCTGACTCGTCATTCAGCACCTTGAGGGCCCCCAAAAGGATCTCCTGAGTCTTCGCAAAGATGACTGCAACATTTGCGAAATCAAGGTCAGAGATCTTGACATTCCCAAATGATGCACTGCAGCTTGATCTCTCAGACATCCTCCCCAGAATCCAGTCCAAACAAGTGCTGAAAAGTGTGGGGGCCAGGACACACCCCTGACGAACTTCAGTAACAACTGAAACTAAGTCAGAGCTGGTACCACCACATCTCACAGCACTCTCAGTACCAGAGTGGAGTTCAGACATTAGATCGATCAGATTGGTGGCACCCCACGAAGACCAAGAATCCTCCACAGGGCATCCCAATTCACTGAATCAAACGATCTACAAAGATCAACATAGGCTGCAAGCAGCCCCTCCCAAAAACTCTCGACTGCGTTCGGTGAGGACTCAAAGAGCAAGGATACGGTCAATCGTTGATCTCATTGGTGGAAAGTCTGACTGCTCTGGATGCTGGTGCTTAAGCAGATGGTGGCGAACCCTATCAAGAATTATCCGAGCATGGTCCTTGCCCGGCACTGTGAGCAGCGTCTCCCCTCGGTCGTTGTTGCAGTCTTGGAGATAACCCATCCCTTTTGAAGAGGGGCCTTGTCCCTCTCTGGAGTCAGTTTGGATGATGCCTGTGTTCCAGGTAGAGCACAGAACTGCATGCAACGACACGAGTCTGGCATTTCCACCAGCCTTGAGAATTTAAGCATGGATGCCACAGATCCCTGGAGCTTTACCCCATTTTAACCGGTTCACCGCACCGTGTGTTTCCACAAATGAAGGTGGACCACAGTTGATTGGAGGGTCAGCAACAGGGATTGTAACAAGCCTGGTGTTGGCTTTGTGGTTCGGGTGGTGGCTTGGGATCCCAGGGTCCTGAGTTCAAGCCCTGTTGGCCACTGAATTAATTCACCAGGGGGGTTGACTCAGCCTGTCATCCTTCCGAGGTTGGCGAAATGAGTACCAGTGTGTACTGGTGGAGGGACTGCATCAGCGACACAGTCTCGCTTCCAAGAAATGATAGCTACCCTGGCAGCTAAGCTGCCATGCGCAAGAAGATGAAGGGATTGTCACACCCCTGACGTACTGTTACGAATCTGGAACCCATTGCACACAACATTCAGGTCCCCATAGATCATTTATATTGGTAAGTATGTGTTTCCAGTTGGGTTCTCATCCCTAATCTAATGGGAATTAAATGTTCATGCGCTGCGGAGTTATTTTGACAGTTGGGGTTTTCTTTTACATTTTACACCCCTTACAACGACAACACCTTCCTCAACACGATCGCCATTGGGCACGCTGCCAGAGGTGATGCGGTGGGCGGAGCCACAAACGCCGCGGCTCGGGATCCCGCACAGAAGGGTGGGAGTTGCCCCACCGACCCTGCGCCTGTCCAATGGAGGGTGGCCAGGGAATCGCACGATGGTTCCGACCAATGAGAGGGCGGGTGAACAGAAGAAGAGTCCCCTCCCTCTGAGAGAAAAAGCGTGGTGATGTTGGGACGAACGAGAGAGATTGGTCAGATCCTGCTGCCAGCGTCTGCTCTCGTCCTGTCACTGGAGATTGCGCTGCTCCTGTCGCCGGCGTCTGCTCTGATCTGATCCTGACATTGCGGCTGATCTGGTTGAGTGTGAGTCGCCTCTCACCGAGTTGCTCGAGCACTGGTCGCATCTCGTGGACGCTGGGCTTGTCGCTTCTCGACGCGGCTGGTCTCGTCCTGGTTCTCTCGTCTCGTAGAAGACCACACGAGGCGGGAGGGTCCCGTGTTTATTTTGGGTGTGCATCTGTCTGTAGGCCAGTCTGTAAGTATAAATTGTTTAAGTGCTTTTTGCTTGCACATTGACTGCATTACTTTTATAGTCAGTATAATTCTGCTCTGTGTTTCCCCTTTCCCAATTGTGAATAAATACCCCATTTGTTACATGTTTCAGTTCGTTGCTGTGTTTCCTTCCATTGGCTTAGCGTGACGCGTGTTGGAGAAATAGTAAGGCCGTTGGTGCCACCGTGAGGGGGCATTTGGACCAACGGAATCTGGTGACCGTCCGCTCGGATCACACAAGGTTCGAGTACGCTAGCAGCTCGTTCCGTACGGGTGCCGTTGAGGGTGTGGATCCTCGTTAAATCGCCACGTGTATCTCAAGGTATTTTGAAAAAAGGCAAATAACTCTATACCGCGTGGTGGATTTGACGGTTCACGGTCCAGTGAGGGACCCGTACTTGCCGGAGTTCTCTGGAAAGGTACGATCTAATTTCCGGGTGCTCGGTGGAGTCGACCCTGCTGCTCCATCTGGCGGTCATGCTCGCAGCCGACGCTCGGCCCCATAACAGTACAACGCAACAGCTGGTGGATCAACCTTGTGCAACCGCTCAAAGTAACCGGTTCAGCGGGCCTTCACTTCGGACTCCTCTGTCAAGAGCCAACCACGCTCCGCTCTCAATGCAGTACACCAATGGATGGGCTTGGATGAATGCAATGCACAAATTCCCCTAAAAGCAGCCCAATAATTACTTGACCATAGGTGACGCTCTCCCCAGCCTGGTGTTGGCGCAGTGGTTAGGGCAGCGGCTTGGGATCCAAGAGGTCCTGAGTTCAAGCCCCGTTAGGCCACTGAATTAATACACCAGGGGGTTGACTCAGCCTGTCATCCTTCCGAGGTCGGCGAAATGAGTACCAGTGTACTGGGCCGGTGTATACCCCGGTTAAAATAGGTGTACCATATCCCTGTGTCGTAAGAGGCGACCAGGGTTGCGTCAGGAAGGGCATCCGGCGTAAAACATGTGCCAAATCACTATGCGGATCATACGGATGATCCGCTGTGGCGACCCCTGATGGGAGCAGCCGAAAGAGGAAGAAGAAGAAGAAGGTGACGCTCTCCCCAATCACAGATAACTTGCAAATAGGCCTCCTTGTCCACCCTGAGCGCACGTACAGTTTTACACCTCAGCTCCCTGAACAGCTCAGCTCTGCCATTCAGCCTGGCCCTGCGACTCTGATCAATGGTATCCAGTGTCCCTGGAGAGAAAAAATTATTCTTCACCCCACGGTGACTTCCAAGACATCCACTGGCAACATCAAGGACGGTGGTCTTTGTGCTGTATCACGTGATTGGGTTTTTGTACATCATGACTCGCCCGCTCGGGGTGGCATTGATGTACATTCGGACGCGGAATAAAGCGAAGTTACTGCTACGCTCTCGCCTCCATGTTCCGCTGCACCTCGGACACCACAATAAGCTTCAGGTCATTGAGTCTACGCGCGGTCTGTTCGCCGATGATCGACACCGTCGCTCCCGTATCAACCTGAAACGTGATCGGCGTGTTGTTCACTTCGACTTCCACCGTCATCGGGCGCGCCGCCGCAGGGCCAATTGAAAAGAGGCCCATCAATGGCTGCCGGTTCCGCCCCAGGTCACTGAGGTCGCCTCGCACATTGCCGTCCATGACCTTCACGGTGGCCAACGCCCCTCGGCACACACGCTTCAGATGACCCACCTTGTGACAACGTAAACACACGGTGCTTTTAAACGGGCACACACGGCGCAGGTGTCGACCTCCGCATCCCAAACACGTCCGCAGGGTCACCTCGCCGCTCGTGAGGCGACGTCAGGCCCCAACCCGCACCGAAGGTCGCGCGTGCGTCCCGGGGCGCTCGCGACACTGCGTGGGCCCCCGGGCCATCTGGCATGCTGCGGCCGGTGATGGCCCGAACATCTCCGAGAGTCTGCTCGACAGCTGTAGCAGTGTCGACTGCCAAGGTAAATGTAATGGCTTCACCCTTCAGCCGTAGAACCGCCGAAACCATTTTCGCATCTTGCAACCCAGAAATAAAACGATCTCTGAGCCGAGCTGGACGCTCCTCTGCCGTGAACTTGCAGGCCACGGAAGAATGCTTCATTCGCGCCACGAAATCAGCGACGCGCTCCCCTGTACCTTTCACGAGGCGATCAAACTGGTATCGAGCCAGCTGTAATGACTTCTCCAGTGCCATGTGTGCTTTCATCTCCTGCACAATATCCCGAAACGACAGCCCGTCATCACTGGGCTTGTCTGGCGCCACCAAATCACTCAGTGGTCGATAATGCTCCGCCGACAGCGAGGCGAGCAAGATCGACTTCTGTTTGCTCTCGTTGACCACATCATTCGCGTGGAAATAGCACCCCAATTGTTCCGAAAACAATTCAAAGTCATCTCCGACGAAAATGGGCACTTGTCCGTGCGCCGTGACTCGTCGATCTACCATCCTCGTCAGCCAACAGGTCGGACCTCACACTGTTCACGCACACCCGCGAGAAGATAACGCCAGTCGGGATGGCAGACGTGTCTGTGCGGTACCAAGGCCAGGCCGCCGCGCTTCCGTTGTACGTCGTGCGGGGGAGGGGTCCGTCTCTCCTCGGCCGAGACTGGCTTACCCGCATCACGCTAGACTGGGCCGCCAATCACCTTGTGCAACCCGTGCCGAGCCGATGGGAGGATCGGTTGGAGAAGATTCTGCAAAGACATCAAGGTTTGTTTTGCGACGACCTTGGGAAACTCAAGGGCGTGGAGACAAAGCTCTTCCTGAAGGAGGGGGTGGTTCCTCGTTTTTGTAAACCAAGGCCGGTGCCGTATGCCCTGCGGGACAAGGTCAAGGGTGAACTGGATAGGCTGGAGGCCTGTGGAGTGATCGAACGGGTGTCGTACTCAGATTGGGCCACCCTGGTCGTCACGGTGCTGAAACGGAATGGAGACGTCTGATTGTGTGGGGACTTCAAGTCCACGGTTAACCCGGGGCTCAGCGTGGAGCAATATCCACTGCCGTCAATCGATGAAATATATGCACGATTGGCGGGGAGTCAATACTTCACGAAGCTTGATCTGCGTGATGCATATTTTCACCTGCCGATGGATCCTGGGAGTAGCGACCTTTTGACAATCAACACGTGTCAAGGGCTCTCTCGATATACCAAACTCTGTTTTGGAATTGCTTCGGCCCCGGCCTTGTGGCAGAAAGCCATGGATCAGGTTTGCATTGGCCTGCCCACTCAAACCGACCTGGATGATGTGCTCATTGCGGGGAAAACGGCGGACGAGCATCTTGCGAACATTGCCCAAGTGCTGACAAAGCTAGAGGCGTGCGGCCTGCGCTTGAACAGAGACAAATGCACGTTCTTCAAGCAGAACTTGGAATACCTCGGGCATGTCATCACGCCAGAGGGGCTGTTGAAAGGCCCTCGGAAGGTGGAGGCGATTCAGCACATGCCACCACCTCGCGACAAGACGCAGCTGCGCTCGTTCATTGGTATGGCCCAGTATTACCAGAGGTTTGTGCGCGGGCTCAGCTCACAGCTTGCGCCGTTAACACGGTTGCTCAGGAAGGACAAGCGCTGGGGCTGGGGGCCTGCACACCAGGTGGCGTTCGACCGCGTCAAGCGGCTGCTCACAGAGGATACGGTCCTCGTGCACTACGAGCCTGCGCGTCCGCTCTTATTGGCATGCGACAGCTCTGCATATGGCATCGGGGCAGTGCTCTCCCACAGGATGGACGATGGTTCCGAGCGGCCTGTTTGTTTTGCATCCCGGACCCTGTCCGCAGCAGAGCGGGAATATGCCCAGATCGAGCGCGAGGCTCTCAGCCTCATCTGGGGTGTGCGGAGGTTTCATCAATACCTGCTGGGGCGGCATTTCACTTTGCAGACGCATCACAAACCACTTCAATTCATCCTGAGACCCGAACGCGGGGTACCGGTGGTAGCGGCTGCGTGGATACAGCGGTGGTGTCTGTTTCTTGCTGCGTACAATTACGATATTCAGTTCCGGAGCACCGAAAAGCATGCAAACTGCGACGGGCTCTCGCGCTTGCCGTGCACGGAGGGTCCAGCTGCGTCTGAGTCAGCCGACCGGGTTGATGTGTTCGTGCTGGGCCAGGTCCAAAGCGGGCCGATCACGGCCAAACAGGTCGCGGTGGAATCGGCTCATGATCCAGTGCTCGCCCGTGTCGTCCAGGCGATTTCTACGGGGCATTGGAGCGATCTACCTTCAACGCCGGCATTTCAGCCTTTCATGTCGAGCGCATCAGAGCTGTCGTTGGTCCAACGGTGCGTTATGTGGGGAATGAGGGCGGTGATTCCACCAAAGTTCAGGCAGCGGTGTTTGGAAGAACTGCATGTCAGTCACCTTGGCGTCGTGAAGACCAAGAGTCTTGCTCGTAGCCTGTTGTGGTGGCCGGGGTTGGACAAAGACAATGGGCAGTTGGTTAAGCGTTGCGCCACGTGTCAAGCAGATGCTGATAACCCACGTCAAGCTTCAGCACTATGGCCTACCCCAGAGGGGCCTGGCAGAGGGTCCATGTGGATTTTGCGGGGCCGGTTAATGGCAAAATGTTTTTGATTGTGATCGATGCATTCTCTAAATGGCCAGAGGTTGTAGTAATGCAGCATACATCAGCGAACATGACAGGAGAAAAACTGCGGATGATCTTTGCTAATAAAGGGTTACCCGAGGTTCTGGTCTCTGATAACGGTCCGCAGTTCATCGCAGGTGTATTTGATGAGTTTATGCGTCAAAATGGTATTCGACATCTAAGGTCCGCACCACATCATCCTGCAACGAATGGGCAGGCAGAGTCATTTGTTAAAATGTTGAAACGGGCTTTGTGCAGAGGGGGGGGGGGGGTGTTGCACCTGTGCAGACGGTGGTCGATGTCTTTTTGCTCCAATACAGGAACGCTATTCATCCTGTCAACGGCGATTCTCCTGCCATTCGTCTCTATGGACGGGCATTGCGGTCCAGGCTGGATTTGCTGCGACCTGGAGGGTCGGTGGGTGGGGCGGTGTCGCGCCCGACGCTGCTGCGCGGTTTTGATGTGGGACAGCGGGTAATGGTGCGTGATTATTTCCACGGGTCCAAATGGGTGCCGGCTGTGGTCTCTGTGGTACTGGGGCCAGCGAATTGCATGGTGCGGACTGATGGTGGGGAGGTGTGGAAGCGGCACGTGGACCAAATGCATGATCGCTGTTCAGCGTCACCCCCCCCCCCCCCGTGCCGAGCGATGTGGGATCCCCACCTGGAATGCCGCCGTGGCCAGACGTTGTATCGCCAGGGCCGGACGTGATGACGCCCGTGCGTTGTTCACCTGATTCAGTCCTGCCCGAGGACGACGAGCAAGCTTGTCGGCCGGGGGCGATTGTTGTTGCGGATGGGCGCGTCCGGCGAGGGTGTCACCTCGACCAAGCCGGGAGGCGTCTGAGCCTGGGCCGTCTGGCGTCGCTGCCCGCCCGAGGCGGGTCAGAAGACGGCCGCGGTACTTGGAGGATTTTGATTGTTGATTGGTTTCGTTTGGTCATGTTAAAATTGTCATTTCACGTGTCATTTTACTTCTTGCAAAGTCAAGGAACGATGTACTCTTCTGGTTCACAGTTCCAGACCCATGGGGACCTCATAAACTTCACAACAGAACAACACACGTCTCATAACCATCCATATCAGTTCCAGTCGATGCATTGAAATCCCCCAAGACGAGAAGTGCGCCTCACCTGGGGCACTGATCAACCACAGACTCGAGCGTGGCATACAATGAGTCCTTCATGGTGAGATCACTCGCCTCAGTTGGAGCATATATCAACACCAGGTAAATGACACCCAAGGAGTGATGAATCCTTTGTCTCATAATACACTCGTTGACCGGTGTTACCTCAATTATCATTGGAGTCAGCTTATTAGACACAGCTACAGCAACTCCTTGGGCATGGTAACCATCAGAGCGACCGGACCAATAGTAGGTGTAACAACCGGCCATGATCTCTCCACAATCTGCTCTCCGAACCTCAAAGAGTGCTGCAATACCGATGTCCAAACGCTTGAGCTCAAATGATAACAGAGACAGGTGATCATCCACTCTTAGGGATAGGACAGTGATAGATATTTTCAGCTCCATTCAGACGGTTGGTGAGCTGGCGACAGCTTCAACACCTTCCATATCCTCACAGCACCTCATCGCCTTACAGGTACTCACAGCGCCTCAACGTCTCACAGCTCTCTTCAGCTGTCCGTTGGTTGCGACTCCTGGTGGCTTCTGATGGTGGGTGACGCTTTGACCGTTAATGCTGATTCTGCTCAAGACCTGCTCTTGGCGTCCATGGTTCCTGGGGGTAACAACGATTGGCGTTCAGGAATGTTTGCGGGGGGGGGGTGCACGTCAAGGCAGGGTGCTGGCAACGGACGAAGGCATGCTCACACATTTCGGGACATTTTGTTTGACGCAAGATGACTCCGGCCTTGGTAAGCGAAATGGGATTTCTTCCCCCCCCCCCTTAATGATCTATTGGGTACTCTCGTCTCGTGGTTAATCGGTAAGTGAGGCACATTGAAAAGCATCTGCTCTTTGTTTTTCCATTAATGCCTGTTTAATTCACTATTTGCTCGAGATTAGTTTGATCGATTTGAATTTACTTATTTTCACCATAAAGAAATAAAAAGTTCTTCTGTTTATTCATTTATTTTCCTTGTTAATAAATTCCTTGTTGACATTCCAACCTGTGCATGCTTGTCCTTTCCTTCCATTGATCCAACATTGTCTGAACCGAGATAGACTGGGAACCAAACCAAACAAATTAACCTGTCATAGTCGGCATACACCAGCGGTAAATGCTCGGCTGCCCTAATGAAGATCTAATCAAGATAACATTGGTGCTTTGCCGAGGGCATGCTTCCCGTTCAGGAAGCCACGTGATCTCTTGTTAAACAGCAAATTAGACAGTGGACACTAGAACTCGGAACTCGTTAACTGGTTGGTGAATGTGGTTGTATAACAACCAACCGTCCCACGAAGTTAATTGCAGGCGGTGGCCACAGGTGTAGGGTGAATATACTGATTCTGGCTCACTTTTCCCTATGTAAATGAATAGGGGATTTTCAGCGATTCCCTTTTTTTTCCCTAAAAATAAACCCCCTTTTTATCCCAAGGTATATTTATTTGTCTCCCCTTTTAACCTAGGGGCTCTCTATTCAAATAACCCATACAACAAGATAAAGATTTGTTAAAGGTGATTCTAAAGAAATATCTGAAACGTCTAAGCCCCGGGACACTCTTTATCAAATAACCGATGCATATTGTTTAACTCACTCATTGAACCTATAAACATTTGTTCATTCTCAAATTCCTTCAATAGTTTAATTTTCTTTGCACAATAATCCCCATCTAAAATATTGACAAACAAAACATTTGAATCTTTATATTTTTTAAGATACCCCTTTTGTGCCATTACGAAATGATAAACTTCTCTTAATGCTCTTGTTTGACCACCTCCTGAGCCACAGGTTATTTTTGTTAAGCCACGCCCACTTTCCTCTAAGCCCCGCCCACCTCCCAGCGAATTTTTTATAAGCCCCGCCCACTTTTCTTTAAGCCCCGCCCACTTTTCATGAGGTATTTTTTATAAGCCACGCCCACTTTTCATGAGGTATTTTTATAAGCCACGCCCACTTTTCCTAAGCCCCGCCCACTTTTGATAAGCCCCGCCCACTTTTCATGAGGCATTATTATAAGCCACGCCCACTTTTTCTAAGCCCCGCCTACTTTTGCTAAGCCCCACCTACTCTTTCATCATTTCCAGTTCATCTCTGACTCACAAAGAAATCACTAGAAAATTCAAGCATGTTATGGTTTCCATGTTATGAAATGGTTTCCAGCATGTTATGAAATTCCACCAGGGAATTTCCACAGGAAACCACACCCAACAGTCTTTCCCTATAAAACCCTCAAGCCCAGGCTCCATTTTAAACATTTTTTTTTGCTGGTGATGGTGTGCTGTGTGCTTGCCTGGAACTCTCTGACTTGTATGGAACTAAACCTTCAAGTTGATGAACTGGACTCAAACCTCTTATCTGTTGAGGTAAGATTTTTATTTTCCTATTTTTAAACATCGACTCGTTTAATAATTAAATAACTTAATTAATACATTATTATTTTCTCTCACAGGAAATTGTATCTGAAATACAAAATGAAAATACTGCTTTTGCTACAACTTGGAGGAAAATTGTTGGCTTGGTTGAAGACCTTATGAGCGACCAAGACCTACAGAACGAGTTCGTCCTTGATGACCCAACCAAAGAGTTATACCTTGGAGACCAGCAAAATCCTGAAAAAGAGTTTTACAGCAATAGTACTCATTGTGAGTTATCAAGACAATACCCACTGAACAAGTTATACCTTGATGAGCCAGAATACAAGTTTTACCTTGGAGACTCACAAATTTTGAAAAAAAATCAGTAAATGAGTTCTGCCTTGATGGTTAAAATAACTACCTTGGAGACTCAGGAAAAGGGTTCTGCCAAGATGGTTCTAAATATGGGACCTACCTTGGAGACTCACAAATTTTGAAAAAAATCAGGAAATGAGTTATCCTTTAGAGACTTTGTAAGTTGGTTTTATTTTGAAGACTTGAAATGTGGGTTCTGGCTTGATAACTCACAATGTGATACATATCTTGGAAACTCAACGGGAATGTGGTTATACCTTGAAGACTTGGAAAGTTGGGTTTATGTTGGACACTTGAAACTTTTTTGGAGACTTTTATTTATTTATTCATTTATTTATTATTATTTTATTTATTTATATTTTGGAGACTTTTGGAGTTGCTATCACTCTTTAGGATCTAAACCTATCGATGTAGTTCTTTGTCGGATGGTGCTTGATGGGAGCAAGATCAAGAAAGTTCTGGGAAGAAAGTGCAGGCTTACTCCCCCTTTCTACGTCATCAAACCTGAAAGTCTTAAAAGACAGAATTGGAAGAAGAGAAAAAAAAAACGTAAAAATATATATATATATATATATATATATATATATATATATATATATATATATATATATATATATATATATATATATATATATATAGGTGGAAATCTCATTTTGAAAAAGACATCGTGTTGGGCGAGGATTGAGTTGGGGTTGAGATTTTGAATGTGAGGGTTGGGACACACACACACACACACCAACAAACAAAAGTTAAGCCTTGACTATTCAGTTGAGGATTCTGTGTTTGGGGTTCACAGATCTAAGAACGTCCCCCTTGACACACATTATATACTGTAATACACCTCGGACTTGTCCCTCTAGTGTCCACAAAGGTGTATAGTAGGAGGGAGTGAAGCGCCAACCTATTGCTCCCATTGCACACACACACACACACACACAAACAAAAGTTAAGCCTTGACTATTCAGTTGAGGATTCTGTGTTTGGGGTTCACAGATGTAAGAACGTCCACCCCTTGACACACATTATATACTGTAATACACCTCGGACTTGTCCCTCTAGTGTCCACAAAGGTGTATAGTAGGAGGGAGTGAAGGGACAACCAATTGCTCCCATAGGTATTATCTGCTTAGTTTTGTCTTTTGTAATTCCTGTGAATAAAATGAACCTAAAATCTCTTCCCCTTCCAAATCATATATCTTATAAGTCCAAGGAACCGTATCTATTACATCAACAATTTTAAAAAGTTCTTTCGTCCATCGTTTAGTAAAACCCTTTTCAAAATGAGATTTCCACCTATATATTCTTACGATATCACCAACTTAGGTTTTCTGACATTAATCTCTTTTTCATATTTTAATTTTGTAAATGTTTCTGATGGTTTCATAATTGTTGACGTGTGAATCGTGTCATTATACTTATCCACAATATCCTGAATAAAAGATGACCATTGTTGTGAACCGAGTTGTGTGAATTTTTTTATATAGTCTCTCTTTTAAGGTACGATTAAAACGTTCAACAACAACTGCCATCCCTTCATTAAAGGTACTGTATAATGTAATACTGTTATTTTTTAGAAAATTCATAAATGTCTTGTTATAAAACTCTCTACCCTCATCAGTCCGCAATTTTTTAGGTTTTCTCTTACTTTTATTAAATATCTGTTGAAAAGCTAACATAAGAGTATTACCTGTTTTGTTTTTTAAAGGGACAACCCACGCATATCTACTCCTCAAATCAATAACGGTTAAAGCATACTTGTACCCCTTATCATTATTAAGTTCAATCAAATCAGCAGACCAGATATAATCAACTTCCTTGGAATAAACTTTCCTTCTCTGAAACTTTGTGAATATTGGTTTATGTAATTCATCAGCTAATTGCTCTTCAGTCTTAATGGCATCATTAGAGCCTATAAGTTTTTTAAATTTCCAAGTCCAAGTTTCAATTTAGCACTGATCATCTTCTTCACAATGAACCGATCAACTTTTTCTCTCAAGGTTGGATTTTGTATCAGAGACAAATTATACAACATTTCTCTATCGGCTTCATGCTTTTCTTCCAACGTTGTGGTATTCCCATAATCAATATCGTGTCTCATGCACACTTCATCAACTCTATTGATAGGCTTACTCCAGAATTTAGGATTGTCTACCTCATCTAATCTTTTATCCAAGTTTGTGCCTGGACCACAGAAAGAATACCCTGGAAGATGTAATTCCCCTGGTATTCCAGTGGTTGTAAATTTACTTCCTGATAAAAACTTTTGTATATCTCCTCCTAGTTTGTGTTTGGAGATAAATTGATTTTTTTTTGAACCACACACCGAACATATACCTTTTTGTATAACCCTGTTATTTTTACTTTTAATATATGAAATATTTTTAGTGTTAGTTTTCTTTTTACATTTGAGACAATAACTCATTTATTTATGTGAAAAAGTCCTGCAGAGTGCAAAAACCTTTTTAGTTTCCAACATACACATTTGAATCTTAATTATTAAAACATAAAGAATCCTTAGAAATGCCTTCATTCTCTCCTCCATTTATTTAAGAAAAAAAAAATGAAAAACTTGAATTAAAATACATGTCTTCTCGATGTCAATACTCTTGTCGAAAGTATTGCAAATAGACTTGTCAATTCTTTGTTTTCCTCCTCGGTGGGTTGAGTTATTTTACTGTAATACCACCAATCTTTTTTGAATCCCACTGGTTTCCATATTTTCATATTTATTTAGTCTCGCTCTTTCCTCCCTCTCCTCCCTCTCTCTCTTCTCTCTTTCCTCCCTCTCCTCCTTCTCTCTCTTCTCCTTTTCCTCCTCTTTCTTCTCCCTCTCCTTTTCCTCCTCTTCCCTCTCTTCTTCAACTCCTTCCTCATCCGTTACTATCCTTGAATCGTTTACACCCCATAGAATATTATACATATATTCATTAGGATTTCTTGTTATTCCTGTATCTAAAATAATTTTTTTTACAACAGGAAACCAATAAAATTTCTTTTGAATTTCTAAAAGAGCCTTACCTTTTCTTAACATTATAATTTTTTCATTATTTAACATTCTAATTAAATCTAAAGTTGTCGGTTTATCAACATCAGCATAATGCCAATCTTTTATTGAAAATACCTCATTCTTATGTTGTAGAACATATTTATTAAAATACCGAATACCCTTTTCTTGAAGGTATGCTTGAACACAGAAATGATAATTTTCTTGAAGCCTTCTTGCTGTCATTTATGTATTAGAAATATATGTTAGAATAATATTATGGTACGAAACACCTCCCCATCTTCCCATAGTTAAATCATTTTGTATTTCCTTACTTATTATATATAATCCTGTTTTTTTCTGTTTTCATGAGATAAACAAGGGCAAAACCATTATTATATTTACCCTTATTAAATTCTTTTATTTGTTGTTTACTAATCGTAGCCCCACAAAACTCATTCTCGATACCAAGTGGATAATATTCTTCCTTACGAGACTGACTTAATTGTTCCAGGTCTTCGAGGTTAATTTTAAATGACCAATTATACCCTAAATCATTCATATCATACCCCCATGAAAACGATACGCCCTTCTTTATAAAAATTTATTTTAATTCGAACTGTGAATTCTGTATGACCTGGAGATAATATCAACACTTCTGTATCTTTGGAATACACAGCCGTTTTATTTAAGGATATATATTGTGATAAATCGCTTAATCTCACCAAGTCATTCGCGTCAGTCGGGCTTGGATAATTTTTTAATTTATAAGCATTTTTCATGTTAATATTTTTGGTTATATTATATTTATGTCGTTCAGCCTGTGCCTTTGTGTAATAATTTGATAAATCAATATCCAGTTCTTGAGATACACCAAAGATAGAACCATCTTTACCAACATAAGTCATTTATATTAGATTAAAAATAATATCATAAAAATTTTTATTTTTGTTGAGTTGAAATAACACATATAGACATAATTGACCACAACACTTGGAATTTAATTATTGGACTTGAAATGTTTGATAAACACCATTCTGTAAGAATTTTATGACTTCAACAGGTGGTGGAAGACCAAAACTATGAAAATAATATTTGTCTTGACTATTAAAAATACAAACCCAATGAGAACCGTTCCCATTATTATCTTCTAAGTTCATAATAATATTCTTTGTATGTTTCGGTACATTTGTTAATTCATCTCTCATACAAATAACCACATTATGAATTTTTAATTTCTTACAATATTTAACAAGTTGTATATTTGATGTTGTATTCTTTCCAAATTCTTTCAACCACTCATCAATGCTCATTTATTTATTAGAAAGATATAATCCATTACCTCTTTTCGTTAATTTTACACCTGCTTGTGCTATAGAAGAAAGCATATCTCCAACTAACAATCTCGCTTTATCAGGCAGACCTTCAAGTTTTTCAGCAAAATCTACAATTACACCACTTCC
This sequence comes from Eptatretus burgeri, assembly GCF_056783735.1. NCBI lineage: Eukaryota > Metazoa > Chordata > Myxini > Myxiniformes > Myxinidae > Eptatretus > Eptatretus burgeri. The sequence continues at coordinate 7,458,646 of NC_140968.1, read as the reverse complement.
ACTAATTTGTTTCTCCAACTCTTTGTTATGTCTTTCCAATTATTTTTGAGCCTGGAGTTGAGCCTTCCTTTCGTTGGCAGTTTTCACCGCTGTTGAAATACCGCCCGTCAATGCTCCAACCGCACTTAAACCAGCAAATAAAGGAATTAGAAATGGGAGAAATCCTCCACTCGTCTCTCTTATTGAATATTTTTTCAACATTGGTTTTGTCATTTTAATTTTAAGTGAGCCAGTGTCATTCAAGATTTTAACCTGTTCTCTTGTGAGCAAAACATCAATTCTTACTGCTCCTTTTCTCTGAATTGTATTAACGTTAATCGTACAAGGCTTTTGATTTTGAACACAAGATGATAGTTTATGAAGATTGATTTGATTAACATATACCCCAGTTGGTACTTTGCCACTCATTTATTTAACAAAAAATTATGTGAGACTAATCATCACACCATTATCTGTATTAATCTGCAATTCTGTTTCTTCCAAAAGCAAACAATATGTATCAACTTTTTCACTCTCTCCTCTTTCAATGTATAGGGAAGTATCCACTCGATTAGACTTTATAGTTTCCTTTTGAGCGCTCAGGTCAAACGCATAGATTGTATACAAACTTTTAAATGCTGTCATATCCAAAATAGGTTCTTTATTTCCATTACTTTCACACACCTTTTGGTAAGACTTGTATGCCTCAGCAAAATCATTTTTTTCCCAATTAATTTCCAATCTATCTCGTGGATAAAATGTTCCATCTAGAGAAACGCGAAGTTGTTTCACCTTAGCATTATCACTCAATGCATTATTCTTATCAGTCGCAGTATCACCATCTGGCTTTTTAAAAATGATCCACAGATATCGTGGCTTTCCTTCCAGAACACCCAAATTCCACGTGTAAGTAGTTTGGTTGAGTTTAACGTGTTGACATCTTCTTTTGAGGTATGATACACTGAGTGGTTTCTTTGAGTTAAGTCGAATATGCTTTGGAGCACTCCAGCCAAAACAGGGAGATGTTTCTTATGCAGCCTGTGGCTGCTGGTTGCATCATTTTTCAATGAGCGCAGCTGTGCCGCTGATGAACTGCCCACATTACCAGTAAGCTGGTGCTCATTTTGCCGACCTCAGGATGACAGGCTGAGTCAACCCACTTGGTGTTAATTAAACAGTGGTCCAATGGCACAACAGGGGCTTGAACTCAAGACCCAATGATCTTCTGCCATCAACTTAAACGGTAAGCCAACAGCAAGCTGGAGAGGAGATGAAAGGATTCTGTTGAGTGTCACACGTTGACTTCTGGAACGGAGGAGTCAGGAACCCTTGTGTGGCGTTGGCCGTGGATGCCGTAAACAGAGAGTTTGGAGAGTAAGGCAGGATGACAGACTGCATCAAAAGCATGAGACATGATCAGAGAGACGGCTCTAATCTCTAATCTGACATTGAGGGCCTGCATCCATTGCGAGTTGAGTCGAAGCAGCATGTCCAAGGTAGAGACACCTGGTCTGAAACCAAATTAGTGAACTGAGGTGAGGTTGTTTGATTCGGAAATCATGACCGTTGACCAGCCAGAAAAGGGAAATTGGAAAACACCAAAGCAGTTGCTTCACACCTTGGCAAGGCCGAATCGAGTACTGCCGAGTACCCTGAGCGGTGTGGATGCTACACTTTTTGAATGATCATGTCGAAACATGCATTAATAAGCTGTGGGAAAAGAGAAAACATGAAAGATGAGAGAGTTGAAGAAAATAGAAAATAATGAAGATTTACAATCACTGCATGCATGTTTTCAGTGGCATGGTACTTCATGAAAAGTTGACAGTATGTTGAAGGAAATGAAGAGCTGGGAAGGTAATGGCAAACCACCCAGTGTCAGCCTTGCAAAGGAGCCAAGGACCTGCCTTTAGGCAGAGTATACGATCAATCAATCAACTCAAGCTGTTTCTCTGATATTTTTCTACTCACAATTGTTATCATCTCGAATTCACGAATCCCTTGATGATGTGCAATTCTGGCATGGATAGCGTGCCTTCATTTCTGCCTTTCACGTTTCTTCTTCCACTTTTCAAATTTCTCAATTCTGTCTCTCAATACCGATGTGTTTATTCTACGTACACGGTCTGTCTACCTCGAATGAAGCAATCAATGTGAACCTTTACTCGAGTCTGACACTTCATTCTGCATCGGTTTCTGTGATGTGTTGAGGTTGCATCAATTCTGTCTGAAGATTCTGACGTGGAGGAAGAACAACAACAAAGAGCATTAACTAATATAATCTTCATTTTGCGTGCAGAGAAAGACAGCTTGATTAGAAAACGAACACATTCCGCATCATGCACAATTGGCACAGGTTTGGTGCGCCGTGCTCGATGGGCACAAAATGGTTTCCAAATGAAAGTTGTTGCAACTCCTTGTGCACAGGGACTCTATTGGAAACACCAACCCCACCCCCACCTGTGTAACACTCCGTAACATTTGGATAAACACCCCCAACACTCTCCCCACCCACGGCAACCCTCAAGTATTATGCCCATTGAAGAAAAAGCTTCTTCCTTTGAAACTTTTGAAAATGTATTGAAATGCTTCTCCTCCCTTGTTTATCTAGCATCAGCACCCAACATGGTCTTCTTTTTCTTCTTTTTCTTCAACATAGGCACATTTTGTAAACCTGTCTCTCATGGATATGGTGCTTCTGTCATCCCTCCTCTGGTTGCTGCAGATCGAACTTTCTCCGTGCCTTGAACAAAAATGCTGTCCACCCATCCCACGATGTTCATCTCAGAAAGTTAAATGTGGGAATCTTGGGAAGTTCTTTGCAAAAGTTGACTGCACACAACAAACAAATCCTGTTCACATTCTTTTGTAGTCAAACCCCTCCGTGTCAATGCTTTCCCAAACATCGACTCCCAGCCCACGTCCTTGCACGTGTCCCACTCTTCAGCATCGCCACAATTCATGTCTCTTCTTTCTGCATCCCCTTCACGCCATCCTCTCCAAGCTCCCCCCCAACACACCCCCTCTCATCTCACCTCCCCACTCTTCCTGCCCCTCTCAGTTTACCTCTCATCTCACCCCATACCACAATAAACCAATCCTGCTCCGCTCCACCCACAACTTCTCAGCCTAAGCCCACTCAAAACCTTCTACCCTCTCCCTCTCTGTGTGTCCCTCAAACATCTGACACCTCCGCTCCATCTGTCAGATCTCCCAATTCAAGCTGCAAGTTACAGCCCAGACATGAAATGTTCAACAGAATCCTTTCTCCCACAGGACGTCGCTCACACTGTCAATGCCGATACGAGTGGTAAACAAACAACTTTCTGCATGCAGATAATTAAAATGTGCTATTAAACATGGAACATTTTCGAATTTGTGAATCAGAACATAAAAAAATGGAAAGCCTCATGAAAAGCAAATCCAACTGAGGGAAATTTAAGTTCTTCCATAAAGCTCAGACAAATGTGTCAGCCCTCAGGAGAGCCAGAAAACAACATTGTTCAAATCTCAAGTCTGAACTCTCAAACCTCTCTCCCTCCTGCAAATCCTGGTGGCATCCACTAAGTTTCTGGTGTATGTGCTCCCTCCATCCCGACCCTTCCATCAAATGGCTGCTCAGCTGACATTGCACATGAAAAGGCTGAATGTCTAAACTCTGTGTTTGTTTTAAATCTTGTTTCCCAAACCCAACGCTTACTGTTATCACTTCACCCAGCTGTTACTGGACTCCGTGTCCTTTTTTGTTGACAAGGTGGAGAGCTTGTCATCAAACCTCGACTCAGATTTTGCAAAAGGTCCAGACGGCATTAGCCCCACGTGTCCTCAAAACCTGCTCTGCTGCTCTTACTTAACCACTCTCTGGTTCTATTCACCCTCTCATTTGCTCAAGGTCATCTGCCATCTGCTTGCAAATCGGTTACCAGTCTGCATAAAAAGGGTTATGGAATCCATCAGCAAGGTTATGGAATCCATCATCGCTTCAGACATTAAATCCTTCCTCTTCTCTTCTCATCAATTTGGTTTCAGACCAGGTCACTCCACCCTGCATACACTGCTTCTGCTCTCTCAACAATGGATGGAGATCCTCAATGCTTGACATTAAATCAGAGGCATATCCTGAGACATGTGGCATGCTTTCAATACGGTGTGGCACCCTGCCCTGCTCACGAAACTCTCTTCCTGTGGTGTTGAAGGCAATCTCCACTCATGGCTCGCAGACTGACTCTCCTGTCGCAGCCAACGTGTGGCCCGAAATGGAGTTCTCTCAACTCCTCTTTATGTCCAGGTTGGAGTTCAAGGCAGTGTTCTGCAACCTGTTCTTTTTCTGGTTTTCATGAATGATCTGTTTGACTCGATCGAAATCCTCTTTTTCTCTCTGCTGACGACTCCACCCTCGGCCGTACCATTTGTCATCCCTCAGATCGGCAAGCAGCAGTCTTGCAGATCTGGATAAAACACAAACTGGTCAAACACGTGGAAAATGTCTTTCAATCCTGACAAATCTCTCAATCACTCTGTCTCTCCGTAAGGACCGTCTGAACCCACCCCCACCAACCCACATTCTCAACAATCCTCTTGAAGAAACCTTTTCATTCAAGCTTCTGTGTCTCTCCAACTGCCACGATCTTTTCTGGGAAATCCACATTGCCAAACTGGCCTCCAAAGCCAGTCGCTGACTGGGCACCTCCGTTGTGCAAAACATTCCCAGAACCACATGAGCTCCTGACCACATGCAAAGCTTTCGTCCTCCCCAATGGGCTGGTGTTCCCACCTCTCACCTTTCTCAGATTCACGCTGTGGAAGCCAAGGCATTGAGAATCATTGGTCTCTCCCGCAGTGAGGCCGAGTCTTTGGGCCTCTCACCGCAGGCAGGTCGGTGATCTTCTACTGTCTCCTCTCTGGTCTTGCCCCCCCTTGTTGGTCTGCCCCCCCCGACCCCCAATATATTTCTGCAGAGTGCTCAAGGTGTCCACCAGCAACCCCCTTCTGGTAAAACTACCAAAATCACCAATCACTGCTCATCTTCCCTCTTTCATTTCAATTTTTCTGCCTTTCCCACACTGGAACAAACTCCCACACTCTCTTCAATCCCACTCTTCCCTCCAGGTCTTCAAAAGAGCTGTTCACCATCACTTCCAATTCTTCCCCATCCAAAACCACGATCTTTTCCACCTAGTTAATCCAACTTAAACACAGCTCCTTCAATCCAATTCCCTGCTTTCCTTCCCGAAAGTTCCCTGTCGTGTTAGGTTCTGAAAGTCCCTGTGGTGCCCATCTTGTTTACTCGATATTCACCACCCTATCCCTCTCCCTTCCAGAGCTCTCCAAAAGTCTCTGTTCCCCACCGTTTTGTCCTTCCCTCTCCCCCCCCCCCCTTGTCTCCTGCCCACCTTGTGCGTTGTGTGTTCGCTCTCTAACGAGCTTAGACAATGCATACAAAAAAAAAAAACATTCAATGGGCACCGAGAATCTCAACGTTTTTAACACAAAATTGTTCCAAAACAGATTCCTTAAGTTAGAAGAAAAAAAAAACATTCATGGTTGAACATCAAGGTATTTCTTGACTATGCACAAAGTGTATAAAATAATAACATACCAGACTCAGGTGTTAATCCATCATCCTGATCGTGGAGGTTGCAGACATCACTGAAACTGTTTTCCCGGAAACCAGGAATATTTTCCAGCTGCACGTTTTTGAATCCAATAAAGTTTCTGCAGAAACTGGAAAGTTCTCGAACAACATTCTCCAAGTTGAGGAAAAGACTTCCCAACAGAGAAGAGCCTGCAAGCTGGACAACCTGCGGCTTCAAAAAAGATTCCACAAATTTACAGAAGTCGGCATACATTGCAAATTTAAATTTCTCTTTGGCGAGAGAGAGGAGCTCTGTTCGCAATGCATCAGAGTCTGTACAAGCTCGAAGAATGTTCCGATTCTCAATTCCAAGTATATTGATCACTGCTTGGGCTGATTCTGCTCTCAGACCTTGAGATTGGAGCCATTCCAAGAAGTTGTCCATTTCACCGATGACCTGCCAGGGACACAATGCATATGTAAAGAAAGGACAAACAAACTCTATTTGTTCCAATCAATGCAGGGTTTTGCAGTGAGTTTGATGACCCCATGTGGGCTGTCAGGATGGACTTGAGGGAGACACTTGCACCCGAGTTGTCCAGCTTGGGTTTGAATCCCGACACGGCAACAAACTGTTTCCGTGGTGCTTCACAGATAGGGAAAGGGATCAATGTGTGTGCCGTCTATCCAGATGAACGTTCAACTGGGCATGAAAGATCCCATGGAATCTTTTTCCAAGAGTAAGCGAGCTATCACTGGCACGCTGGCCAAATTCCAAATTTTTCTTGAATATACAGGGGGCACTACATCAGTGGCACAGCCACACTCACAGCAATGATACAACCAGCAGTAAAAACAAACAAAATGAAAGAACCAAAAATGAAAGTGCCACCCCAACACTCCCACCCTCATTATTGCTTCTTCAAGAAGCATAAAATCAATGTCCATGGACAAAAACGGAATTGCATCAACATGACGACACAAAACAAGGACAAAACAAGCACAAAAGCCATGGAAGGGAATAAACCTCTTATTCCTTTTCTTCTTTCTCATTTCCCTTTCATGGACACCCAGCAGGATTAAATATAAAAAAACCTGCCACAAGGGCAGAGGAGCTCCATGTGAGCAAACAGCCATCCATATCTGGTGCCAACTGCATCAGCGGACATCCTCCTGCAGTTGGTTACCTTTCCAAGGAGGTTGGTGGCAGCATTTGTACTCCGGCCACCACAGAACAAACTGTCGTGTGCGTTGTGGTGGTGCTGAAGTGTCGCTCACCAGACGAGTCTCCTCGGGATTATCTGAGGCATCCCTTCGGTTAGGTGTCTGGAATATCCTATCCTTAAGTGATGGGGATGGGCAAGGCATTTGCCTGGGGGAAAGGCAGAAGGAGGCCCTGAAGCACAAGTTGAAAGTGGACGCAGCAATGCACTGTGGCACATGCTTCTTATGAATGAATTAATGAATTCCCCTTCATACAGTGGGTGCTCTTCTGCTTCAAATCTGCTACTGTCTCCACCCAAGTGCAGCGCAAGATGAAATGATGCCCCATACAAGAATCGTCTAAGGAGCCCCCTTTCCATTTGTCCAACATGTGAACACCTCATGAGGTTTCATGGGGTGGTGAGGGTAGGCAGTGGTGAGGCGACGGTGAGGGCAGGCAGTGCTGAGGGGACGGTGAGGACAGGCAGTGGTGAGGGGGAATTGATTGCATGGAGTAGTGTAGGGGTAGTGAGGATCTTGTCATGGGATACTGTTGGATTGATGCCTCTTGTTCACCCCAAAACAGCCGACGCCCACCCCCCTTATCCCAGCCACCCAACTATTAATTTCTTCACACCCTGGTGATATCCCTGAACCTGCCCCATTTTTCTCATCCCCACACTCCCACCCCCTCCCCAATCCCCCTATTAAATTGAGTCGTTCGCTTGATGGATTTATTTTATCTGAATCTTGGTGTCAGTGGAGCACAGCCATGATGGACCAAATCTGAATTGCCATCTCTTGTGGCAAATTTTGTTGTTAATACCCGTTATATCTTCCTGGCTGGGTCACACAAAGCCGGCACCCCAGTCGTCTCCTATTCCATCTGCGATATGCCTCTCCCCCACCCCCGACCTCTCCCCCACCCCTCATATTTCCACAGGGTGATCAATGTCTGCCAGGAACCCCATTCTGGTAAAACTATAAAAATCACAAATCACGGCTCACCTTCACTCTTTTATTCCACTTTTTTCCCACCTTTGGAATAAACTCCCAACACTCTCTGCAATCCCACTCCTCCCTCCAGGTCTTCAAAACAGCTGTTCACCACCACCTCTTCTCTTCCCCCATCCAAAACCACAATCTTTTCCACCCCCGTTAATTCACCCCAAACCCACATCGTTCAAATTGGCTGCTTTGTGAAGTAATGAAAGTCCCTGTCCTGTCCATCTTGTGTGTTCGGTTTCATACGAGCCTCGACAACATTACATACACACATACACAGCCAAGTGGTGATTATACACATATAATATTAAACACACACCTGGAGGGCTCCGTTCCACCTTGTGAAACCCATATGTTGAGAGAAGAACAAACAATCATCTCAATTTACTTTTACTTGAACTTTCTCACAGATACATCATGAATTTACACTTTCCTTGAAGATAAATATCCAGGTTCAACAAGTCCGACACCGTCATCTCACAAACTAGATTTGGACATGGATGGGAGATGTATAGGTTCCTGATGGGGGGGGGGGTGACAGGGCCAGCCTGATTGGGGTCAGGGTGGTGGGGGCCAGCCTGATTTGGGGCAGGGCGGCGGGGGCCAGCCTGATTTGGGTCAGGGCGGCGGGGGCCAGCCTGATTTGGGTCAGGGCGGCGGGGGCCAGCCTGATTTGGGTCAGGGCGGCGGGGGCCAGCCTGATTGGGGGCAGGGCGGCGGGGGCCAGCCTGATTGGGGGCAGGGCGGCGGGGGCCAGCCTGATTGGGGGCAGGGCGGCGGGGGCCAGCCTGATTGGGGGCAGGGCGGCGGGGGCCAGCCTGATTGGGGGCAGGGCGGCGGGGGCCAGCCCGATTGGGGGCAGGGCGGCGGGGGCCAGCCTGATTGGGGGCAGGGCGGCGGGGGGCAGCCTGACTCGGGGGCAGGGCGGCGGGGGCCAGCCTGACTCGGGGGCAGGGAGGCGGGGGCCAGCCTGACTCGGGGGCAGGGTGGCGGGGGCCAGCCTGACTCGGGGGCAGGGCGATGGGGGCCAGCCTGATTGGGGACAGGGCAGAGGGGGCCAGCCTGATTTGGGGCAGGGCGGCGGGGGCCAGCCTGACTCAGGGGCAGGGCGGCGGGGGCCAGCCTGATTTGGGGCAGGGCGGCGGGGGCCAGCCTGACTCAGGGGCAGGGCGGCGGGGGCCAGCCTGACTCAGGGGCAGGGCGGCGGGGGCCAGCCTGATTTCGGGCAGGGCGGTGGGGCCAGCCTGATTTGGGGCAGGGCGGCGGGGGCCAGCCTGATTGGGGGCAGGGCGGCAGGGGCCAGCGTGATTGGGGGGAGGGCGGCGGGGGCCAGCGTGATTGGGGGGAGGGCGGCGGGGGCCAGCCTGATTGGGGGCAGGGCGGCGGGGGCCAGCCTGATTGGGGGCAGGGCGGCAGGGGCCAGTCTGATTTGGGGCAGGGCGGCGGGGGCCAGCCTGATTTGGGGCAGGGCGGCGGGGGCCAGCCTGATTTGGGGCAGGGCGGCGGGGGCCAGCCTGACTCAGGGGCAGGGCGGCGGGGGCCAGCCTGATTGGGGACAGGGCGGTGGGGGCCAGCCTGATTTGGTGCAGAGTGGCGGGGGCCAGCCTGATTTGGGGCAGGGCGGTGGGGGCCAGCCTGATTGGGGGCAGGGCGGTGGGGGCCAGCCTGATTGGGGGCAGGGCGGCGGGGGGCCAGCCTGATGGGGACAGGGCGGTGGGGCCAGCCCGATTGGAGGGAGGGAGGTGGGGCCATCCTGATGGAATGTTGGTGGAAGGTTAACGAGGAATGTTACATTTTGGACCCACACGATCTTTTTGAGTTTACAGATTACTCGTACGTGCCTGTAATTTAAAAAAATATATTAATCAATAAATATTCAAACCGCAAGCAACAAACAACAACCACACAGGCCGTCTCTTTGCTCTCGCATGCCCGGACATGGGTGACCTGGAAGTTCGCATATTATTCACAGTTACGATTATTCGCAATTTAGTTTTAATACGCAATTATTCAATTGGCGCCAACATATTTTACCTTTTCGCAATGCCGTGGCAAGGAAAAACAAAAAGAGAAGAGAAGAGAGAGAAAAAAAAATTACTTCCTGGTTCGGAGCATTCCAGCACTCTGATGTTACCGAAATGTACGCACCATCTAATATGAAAACGATCATAACTTGGGGCATTGTGTTTATCTGTAAATGTGCATAAGAAATCGAGAAATTATTAGAATACATGAAGTCATCACTATCCGGAAGTCCATACATTTTAACCTGTAATGGCGAACGAGGTTGAGGTTCTCTTCCTCATCAGCCACGCCTATGCAACAACGTGTCGTGTCATTGGTTTGGAAAATAAATGGCCATAACTTGGGAAGCACTTGTCCAATTAATATCAAACCTTGAAAAGGAACATACTCAGGTCCCCAGCAAGAAACCTGGCAAGTTTCAATTCGATCAGACCAGTGGTTGTCGAGAAACAGCGGTCACACACACACACACACACACACACACACACACACACACACACACACACACACACACACACACACACACACACACACACACACACACACACACACACACACACACACACACACACACACACAATTATCGATATATGAATCAGGGTTTTCATCTCCATTCAGATTATGAACGTTAAAAATCCCACGGAACAGGTAAAGTCGGTAATCGAACCTCGTACCCTCGTTACTCCTCGTTTAGAGATCAAATTGGATATTCAAGTCAATTGCAAAATGTTTCTGGTGGTTTTGTTGTTAAAAGGAAGAATGAGGTTTAATTATCGTTGAAGGAAGTTTAGTGATGATTTGATTATAAAGAAAACGAGTGAAAAACACCTCATTAAATTAACAATCAAACACCTCAACAAACATTCAATAAAAACTCCATTAACTTTCCTTCATCGACGTCGTCAAGAAACATAAAATTATTTTATATTTAAATTCACGTTTTTATTGTTAAATAAGAATTTCCAAAATACCTCTTCCCATCAGTCCAGTCCCGACCACGAGGATCTCGGTTCGAGGTTCTGTACGAGGTTTACAGGAACAACAACGCGGAAGTTTTTCATCGGCCTTCCCTTCTTCTTCTTCTTCCTCCTCGTGTTCACTTTTCTCCTTGTTTTCACTGATCTCCACCATTGTAATTGACGGTTTTGTTGTTTTGTAAAACACTCCAAGAATGAGGAATTCAATATTCTCCAACGTTTTTATTAAACCGACATCGGAACGTTACAAGGTTTTCACTATACACCTCCTGACCTCTGACCCCGAGTCTTCTTCCTCATCGCTCCCTCTCACGTCTGGTGGATACACAACACCACGTGTTCAGGTGGAGCCCCCGTTTTCCGTCACCTCACATCACGTGGGTTGATTCAGCCCGTCATCCTTCTTGAGATCGTCAAAACAAGGACCATCCTGGAAACAAGGGGTCGAACATCACCGGCACAGCCGAACTTCCAGCAATGATGCAACTAGCAGCAATCGGCTGTTATAAAAATAAATTATTCTCCCGCATTGAAACACAAATTTACAATCCGAACATCAATATCTGCAGCACATGGTTAGTTCACTCGAGTGACCTGGTCCAAAATACAAACTGCATGATCAGTTCACTCGAGTGACCTGGTCCAAAGTGCAATCCACATGGTTAGTTCACTCGAGTGACCTGGTCCAAAGTACAATCCACATGGTTAGTTCACTCGAGTGACCTGGTCCAAAGCACAATCCACATCGTTAGTTCACTCGAGTGACCTGGTCCAAAGTACAATCCACATCGTTAGTTCACTCGAGTGACCTGGTCCAAAGTACAATCCACATGATGTTACTGGACTCCACAAACTGACACGTTCCTTTTGAGATATAACTTCAACAACAAGCGAAAACAAACATTGCCTTTCCCATGTCCCCGTAAAAACATGGTTTTGGTTTTACACTAAATTCCTTTTTAACTCCCACATGCCGGAGTGAGTGATCCAAAGATTCTTACTCAAGCCAAAAAAAAAAAAAATTCTTTTAATTGATTGAAATTTCCTGAGATGAGCTTTCGGCCAACGACATCAGTGCACGTCAGTGTACATTTACATTAATTTCAAGGTCATCAGTGTTTAATTGATAAACATTGGGTACATGGGATTTAAACTTCAATTCACTGCATCATGAGGTTCAGATGAAAACACCAACAGGCCAAGCAAACACTGTGTTGAGCTAAGGGTTTTATTAACAAAGGTGTAAATTGATGAAGTGATGAATCCAGAAAACCTGCAGAACTAGAAACATTTGCAGGGAATGAATTAATGTGATTAAGCACAAATTATAATTCATAATGTAGTGTAACTTTCCGCCTGTTTATACTGTTACAGTGCCGGATGTCAGCCACGAGCTCGACCACCAGATAGAGCAATGGAGCCGGCTCGACTCGACCGCCCGTAATGTATAGATGGCACTTCTCCGGAAAACTCCGGAGAAGACGGGTCCTTTCTTTTGGACCGAACTCGCCAATGGATAGACCACGTGGGGTAGGGTCGATTGCCAATTTCAATTTACCTAAGTACCCACGTGGTCCTACTCCCGGGGAAGTTCACCCTCGACGGAACTCGTACGGAAATGAGCCGCTTTGCGAGCCCGTTCCGTGTGGGATGCCGAGAGGTTTTAAACGCCAAGTTCCGTCGGTCCGATTATCCCGTTACGTTGGCACAACGGCCTTGTTAGTTTACAACACGCGCGACACGCTCAGTCAATGGCAGAAATGGATACGGACGAGCTGAGAATATTTGACAAATGGGGTTTATTTATTAAGCAATGAGGGCCTGGGGAACACAGAAGACAGATTTATGCCGAATATCAGAAAGGCAATGCAAATATATTGTTACTGGCCGGGGGGGTCAGTCGCCAACCGACCGCTCTGAACGGAGCCGCAAGTCGAGTCGGCCCGACCGATCGCCCGGAATATAGATCGCCGCCCGGATAGCTCCGAGCGACGGGTCCTTGTACAAGAACCTAAATACGCCAATCGGCAGATCACGTGGGGTAGGGTCGATTGCCAATCTTCAATGTACCTAAATACCCACGTGATCCAACTACCGGGGTATTCCACCCTCGACGGAACTCGTATGGAACAAACCGCTGAGGCGAGCTTGTCCGTGCACGATTACCAGCAGCGTAATCGCCGAGAACCGTCGGTCCAAATGTCCTCCTATTTGGGCAAACCAACGGCTTTCTAACTCCCAACACACGAAATGTTCAGTCAATGAGGGAATGGACGCAACGAGCAGGTTTACATTCACACAAGGACATTTATTATAATGAAACACGTATGCAATTAAATAAGGCAAAACACATATGCAATTTTCCAAGCAACAAAAGCACGACAAAAGAACTACAACCGTCTACTTATTATGTACAGTCATTTACACTTAACAGCAGTTCTTACTTATTAGACGGGCCCACGGACGCACACGCACACACACACACACACACACACACACACACACACACACACACACACACGAAATGGTGGCTGAGGCCTTCAATCACGAGCTCCAGCTCGGAGGACAGGTGTGCTGAAACTCACAGCTTGACTCGAACCTTTCCACCTTGTGTGGTCTTCAACTTGTCCGGACCCGGGCTCCAGCAAGAGCGAGCTGGATCCAATCGCCACGATCCTTCCTGAGCTCCCGAGAATCCTCCCGCGCTTCTCAACACGTGCCGGTGAGACGAGGCGCCGATCTTTCCTGTCGATCGTCGCTTCCCCGAGGATCTAACTCCAAGAAGAGGCTGATGCGTCGCACCAAGCCGGGAAACAAAATGGAGAACAAAAAGCTCCACGAACCAAGAAGAAGAGGAAGGAGAGGAAGAAGCCTCCACTCGCAGCTCGAGCCGAACAACTGGCTCAAGTTCCTTCCAAAACAAAGCAGCAGCCGAAGATCACTGAGCCAGCTGAAGCAAAAAGTTTCTGAAGGCCTCAAGCCAAGCAAGCCAAGCAGGACCCGTTGACCTGCTGAACGACTGCTCTCCCCAGAGCAAAAAGCTTACTCTTCCCAAGGGATTCAGCACACGAACTCTGCACATGGGACTCAGAACGGGACTCTTCACGAACTCTGCCACGGGACTCCCACGAACCAAGCCCTACCTCGGGACTCCCACACAAACAAAGAAAAAGTCTCCTCTTTATCCTTTGCACCCCCTCCCCCGCACCCGGCGTGACTCATGCCCTCGTGATCCACCCCCCGCTCAACCACGGGTGGGAGGGAGTTGTTGACGTCACCGCAGGGTTCTTCTTCCTCTTCGCAGAAGAGGGGGGAGGGACGTCTCCATTGTTTCGTTCCCTAACTATTAAATCGATCCGCAATGCATCGAATCGATCTCTGAACATTTAAACAATGAAAGGTGAGCTATCTGGGGAACATGCACTTATCGACATAGCTGACAAAGGGAACCTGTATGTTGTATGCAATTGAATTCCAAATTCGTAACAATATATACAGCAAGCACTTCTGCAGTTTCACTTCTTATTGGACGGGGCCCACACACAGACACACCCACATGCAGACAGACACACACAGGATCAGGAGATCGAAGGGGGCGGAGCCAGTGGGGGTCAGAGCTGAGGGATCAAAGATCAGACCTCGCCTCACGGGCCCTATAAAAAAGCGCGCAGAGCGCCAAGCTCGCAGTCGGTCTGGGTTTGGAGTTGTGTGAAGATTAAGGTTCGAGTCCATTGGAGGGCAGTGGAGGTCTGGGTTCGCCGAGGAGCCAAGGAGCATGGGAAAGCCTGCCGTGCTGTGCAGAACTGCGCGTTTGTGTGCGGGACTTGGAGAGGCCGGAGAGGAGTCGCCAGCCAGCGGCATAACGGCCGGTGGTGATCAGGTCTTGGAACAGTCTGAGCAACGCTGAGGGACGGACGGGCTCTTACAGAAGGCATCAACCCTAAAAGAGCAAAGATCTGTTCATTCCTCAGAGGCGTTGTCGGTTGGGCCCGAACCACCAGGCCGTCCGACGAGGCCTGGGCCGAACTGCGGTCACACCAGCTGCCGTGAGGACGGGACATCGCGGGTCGCCCCAGCGAGGCACCACGAAGGTAAAGGTAACCAGCCCAGCCTCTCAGAGCTTCTGTGGTCGTCACAGCTCCGTGAATATAAAGACCCAAGAGGTCCAGTCTACCCCTCGTCTTTCCTGGGTTTTTTCCTTGTTTCTTTGCATGAACGTTGTGGCGCCATGACCTTAGGTAGAACTGATGGTAAGTGCAAGTGACTGTACAAAATAAATATACGGTTGTAGTCTTTGTCTTGCTCACGTCTTGTCCCTACTCCCATTCATTGCATGCTTGTATATCTCTGCATTGCTGATTTGACCGTATATGTGTGCAAATAAATGTCCTTGTGTGAATGTTAACCCGTTCGTCGTGTCCTTTTCCTTCAAATTGAACTGCCGTATTGCATTCAAAATAATAGCTGGCTTTATTATAGCTGAGAATAGAATCGGATCCAACAGGGCTTTCGCGATAATACCCTGTTCGGTTACCCCAAAACGGAGTGAGCTGCTGAAGCGGTTCGTTTGCAAGCGGGCCCCGTTGAGGTACAACCTCTCGGTAGCCTTCCCGAACGAATAATTAGGTAAATCGACAATTCGGCGATCAGACACTGTAGCGTGCGGGTAGAGTACTGACAAGGCTGTGGTGTGCTTAAAAACACACCTGCAGCTGGATTCCGGCATTTGATCCAGAAGGCTACGATGGGATTGCTCGTCTGGTGGGCGTATGGCCGCAATTCAGCTTATAACGGCTGTCCGCACACCGGCGGGTGGAAATCTACAATATGTTTGAACCTGCTTTTGGAAAATTGATTACGGTTGATTTATGATTACTACAATATTTTGAATGTTGATTTAATCGTTCTTTTGTGTGAAAGTAGTTGAGACATCTCTTACAAGGATACGTTTTACATTTTCTCTTATATATTTGTGATTTGGTGAAGCTTGAGAAATTTTTGATGAAAGCATAATGTGATTTTTCCTTTGAAGTTAAGTGGAGAAGGTCAATGTGTGTTTCATCATTTTTATAGTTGCTTTGAAATTTTTAATATCTGAACTTTGTTTGTATCCGTTAATCCATATACATTAACTGATAGATTATTCATTTTCTCAAATTTAGGAATATCTCTCAATGACATTGGAAACTTTAAATCTTTAACATTTAATGTATTCTCATATCTCTTATAATGTTCGACCCTTTCAGGTTTCCATTGTGGAGGATGGAAGTGACAAGAACAGACCATAGAAAACATTTATTATCTTTGTTTTGAATATTAATGACCGCTTTCTTAAGTTTTATCTCTTTTGGTAAATCAATATAAGAACAAGCTTAAAAAAGGATCTGATTTTAAGATGTGTATATCCAAAAAGATTATTTTTGTGATAGTAAATCCACTACCTTCTTCAGTGTTATCAACATCTTGTTCCTGTCTCTGGAGATCATCGTCAACATCACATCTTACAAAATCTTGAAATGATGAGATAAAGTGTGGGTTTGTCCTCATATCAGGAGCAGTTTTATCATCTTGTCTTACCATTTTCAATTTTACTCCCATAAAAAACTTAAAAGTTTTCATTTCACCAAATGTGTTTTTAATTATAGTTTCAATACTTTGTTTAACCATATCAACAGCTTCCCTGATTGAAGATGGTCTTCTTTTTGAGTCTTGAATAAGTTTGAAAACGAAACAATCTTATTTTTATATGCCCTTTAAATGCCCCATCAGTGTTTTCAATGGATAATTTAGCTTCCCTTTCTTCATTGTTCTTGTGTTTGAGTGATTGAAGGTGGTTATTACAAAAAAAAATTAAGAATATCATTATCACATCGATCACAAATGTTTTGTTTTTTGGTCAAGTGGAGATATTTGTTTGAAAAGATTGAATGTGTGTTTGTTGGTTTGAAGGTGCTTTTTTATAATATTTATATTCGTGATTACAAACATCGCAGTACGATGTATTCACCATATTTATATAATGAAGCTTTGCTTAAACTAAAATTTTCTTGATGAAAATTTCATTTAATTTTAAGGTGAATCTGTGCTTAAAACCATTTTATCCTCCAACTTTTTTCACTTTATAAATACAATGTTTCAAGACACAAAAGACAAGTTTCAATCAATCTCCATTTTTTAAAGATACTGAGAAATATGTCAAGGATGTAAAATTGAACAAAGATAAATATAACAACTATTGGATAAAAACAATTATGGTGAATAATATGAGTTCATTAATAAATATAAATAATTAATACTTCAATTTCCTTCAGTGGAAGGGCTTTTAGTATATCTGCAAGAACATCAATTAAAGTATCTCCAACAAAAGTTTCTCCCCTCCTTGTGGTAATATATTCAAAACTAGAAAAAGCAATGAAACAAGAAAAAGTAACAAAAAATAAAAACCTTATGGATGAAGCTTAAGAAAGAAAAGAAAGGACCATGTGAAATTTGCAAGGAGAAATTTGTATTTTTTTCAACAACCATAAAGATGTAAATCCTGATGAAATAAAGGATGTTAACACATCACTTGAAATGACATTTCATTCAATAGTAGTTAAGGATCATTTTAAAATTACCTTTAATATTAAAAAATGTAGTAGTTGAATGTGTAAATGAAAAAAAAGTGTATAGATATAGATGGTAATGTTTTTTCTTCTTATTAAATGCGAGTCATTATTCAACTGAAGATTTTGAAGATTATGAGAGTGATTATGAAACCGAGAGTTTGCATTCAAATGATAGTTATGATAGCGAGAGGTTGTGTTCAAACGATAGTTATGAAAGTAGTTTTGTCGATGATTCTGAAAGTATCGAAGATGATACCGAAGATGAATTTCAGTTTAAGTGAAGTTTTACTTTATAAATATGAATGGTTTACTCGATTTTGAGCCTCTTGAATTCACTGATTCTCCATATGACAAATTCGAGAATTGTCCTACGTGTGAAAGACGGGGATTAAACACAGGGTCAAAAGCCTATAAACAATGCATATTGTGATTATCGTCGAATTAATGATAATAAATAATATAAAAAGGAAAATAATTATTTTAGATTTACACCAAAAATGAATTACTTTCGAAGATTGATGAGAGAAATGAATGTAAAGTTTGAGGGTGATCACATACCTTTCCTTACAAGGGAAGAAACTGAACGTATTCTAGAAATGTTCAAAGGATTGTTGCAATATATTATTCACGATTGTCATTTTCAGGGAAATATCAACACAAGATATTGTATAAATAAAATAATGGATTATCTTGAAATGAAACCCGAACTTTGGATAAAATAGAGTTTCTAAAATGCCAATAATAAATGAAATAACCTATTTTCCAAATATATAAATGAATGATTTTTTACCCAATTTGGAAAATAAGATAAAATATAACAATCATAAAACTATTCCAAATTCATTAAGATGTCTCATAGTTGGTTCAAGCGGATGTGGAAAAACCTGCTTACTTTTGAAGATGCTCCTGACTCCCAACTTTTTAGATTATGATAATTTAATAATTTTCACAAAGTCAAGTTTTCAACCTGAGTATCAACTACTCTCACAAGGTTTTAATGCTGGTCTTCAAAAAGAAGATATATTCGGTTGATTTAAACTTCAAAACAATGTTGTTGTTCATCTTTCGGCTGCTCCCGTTAGGGGTCGCCACAGCGGATCATCCGTTATGATCCGCATACTGATTTGGCACAGGTTTTACGCCGGATGCCCTTCCTGACACAACCCTGGTCACCTCTTACGACACAGGGATCAGGATTTGGGTTTCGCCATAATTCCAGGCTGCTCTACACCCTGCCCAGTGCAGAGCCCCCGTCCTCAAGCGATCCTCCAACCCAAGCCTCCGAGTAGCCAGATTACAGGCGCACGCCACTACGCCCGGATTTAAACTTCAAAACAATCTAAATGGTTATAATATTGAAGATATAATACAACTATTTTGTGATACACAGAGATATAAAAAGAAATCAAAACTGATAACTTGTATTCTTAGTTGTATTCTTGTATTCTTGCCTTCCCTAACTTGTATTCTTCCCCCCAAGATTTAGATAAATCAAAAAAGAACCTCGTTATCTTTGATGATTGTGTTAATGAGAGAAACCAAACGGTAATGGACAGCTACTACACAAGAGGGAGACATTCTTCTTGTAATTGTATTTATCTTAGTCAATCATACTTTCAACTTCCTCGTCGTTCCATCAGAAACAATGCTAATATTTTTTATTTTATTCAAGTTAAATTCAATAGATATAAACAATTTTTGGAGAGATAATTGTTCGACATGGTATAGTAAAAAGGAATTTGGGGGTTACATGAAGCACACGACTGAAAAATATAAATATATTGTTGTGAAACAAGATGAGATATTAAGGGATATATTTTTTGTTTTATAAACAATTACATATATAAATGACAAATATTTTTATAAATCTTGTGGGTAAATCTGCTTCTCGAAAAAAAACTTTCAAAATCAAGGTTCTTGTATAGTACAAATGAGAATATTGTAAATTTACTTGAAAAACACCCCATGATATGCATTGTATCAACAACAACAGGAGCAATAAGACCTGGAGAAGTAAAAGGTGAAGATTATCACTATATTTCAGTCGAGGAACATATGCGATTGATGAAAGAAGGTCAAATATTTGAGGAGGTTTCTTTTGGTACAACAAAATATTCACATTGTAAGAGTGAGTTAAAGAAACTAAAATCTGGTGGTCTTGGGATATTAGAAACTAATCGAGAAGGAATGAGACAAATTATTAAAAAGCTGAGTGGGGTTAAGATTTTATCATTCGGTTTTGATGTTGATGAAGAAACTCAACACAGACGTATGAAAAGCAGAGATGCAAGTATTGGTGAAAAAGAAATTACAACTCGTATTAACGTTAATAAAGAACTTGATTAAATATTTAAAGAAAAGGATTTATTTGAACACATCTACTTGGATGATGAAGAAAAGGAAAATTTCCCTGTTGATCTTTACAATTCATTCAATGATATATTCCCATAAATGAATGGATGCGAAAGAAAGAGCAAGAAGATTTAAGGAACATCAAGAGTTGGTTTCAAAAGTTGTAAAACAACAGGAAGACATAAAGAAGAAACGCAGACAGAAACTAATGGGTGAAAAAGCATTTGAAAGAAAACAAGAAAAAAATTTTCAACCACTTTTAAAAACTTCCCAAGAAAAAATTATAGATGTTTCCACAGTTCCCACAATAGAATTTCCTCCTAAAAAAACTTCAAATGTTAAAAGATTTCAGTCAAATGACGGAGGAAGAATTAGAGCATATAGGAGAATTAGAAAAAGATGAAGGATTATTTCAACAACTGGAAGAGATTAATCAACTCCCTGATTATATTGTGAATGCTCTTCAAAACAATGAATGAAACAAAAAAAAAAACAATGAAACAAAAACCAAAGCAGGACTCATTCCAACAGAAAAGCCAGCAATATTTGATCTTGTTCAAGAAAAGGTATTGATATTTAATGATGAATTAAGGTTCTCGAGTTCTGGTCAACCTCCTGTAAAACGAACTCCGAGATTAATGTTTCTTCTCACAAAAGATGGAAGACAAGCTTCAACTGTGAGGGATGAATCAAAGTATTTTGATAAACCATTGGATTACAAAAATAATGATGATAGAGTATATATTGATTTGCTGGACTCTGTTAATTATCGGGTTAGTCTTTCTGGAAAATAAATAGAAGAATGAGAAGGAGAAACACATTATTCAGGCTTTAAGTATCCTTGGTTCAGGTGTTAGTTTTCTTCCAAATGACCCATCACAATTAGTAAATAGACTGTTATTGTTGTTAGGTAGTAAGAAGGCTGGAAATAACAATTGTTTTAATGAAGCATCAGCCATTTTAGACCAGTTGATGAACATGAAAATAATTAATAAATCTCAATATAAAGACATTTTATCTCATATTAAATAAGATGAGAAGCACAATCCTGAGTTTTAATTTCACAACAAGCGACCACACATCTTCATTGCCATACCCACTACAACTTGACACAACAAAAGAATATGAGGTGTCTTTATTGCCAATGGAAACTTATAATACCTTATTTAATAAAACCGAGAAAAATGACAAGTTTAGTTGTAATCCGGGAAATGGATACAAAATGATAACAGTCTCACCCGGAGCATATGAGATTTCTCAAATATCTTCCGAAAGAACAGGGTGAGGAACCAAAAAATAGTGTTATAGATATTCAAAAACATACTTCAAAATCAACGATTAAACTTAAAAAATAACTACAAGGTTGATTTCACAATTAATAATTAATTTAGAGAGTTATTGGGTTTCTCCTCAAAAAAGATTGAAACTCATAGGATGTTTTACAGGGATAATGTCATTCAAATATCCTCAGGAATAAATTCGGTATTAATTCACTGTGATTTGATTGATGGAATAAGAACAAATACAATATTTTCATTCAGCACATCCTCAACCCCAATTGGTTATAAATTCAATATGGAACCCAAAAATCTGGTTTATCTCCCTGTGTCAGGAAAAACCATATACAGAGTAAATTTTACGATAATCGACAAAGATAATCGTATGATTTCTTTTCATGGAGAAGTTATATCCATCAGAATTCACCTACGTGAAGTTTTCCAAGAAAGAAATACGATGGTTATTGTGAGGAAACACGAGTTGGGAAAATATAAAATAATTACAGGGGATGGGATGTTCTTTTCCCATACTACAAGGGTGAAGGTATGTATCTTGGTAGAGAATACTATGAACCGAAGAGACAAAGGGGTGTCGGACATCAATTTAGAGATGCGATAATTGATACTCCAATGGGTATCGGTTCAAATATTCTTCAACATAAAGACCGAATTGGTTCAACTGCTTCTGCTGTGGGAAATGTAGCAGGTGCTATAAAAGCATAAAAGATGCCTAAAAGGAAACTCATAAATTACAAGCAATAAAAGAAATTAAGAAAGGCAAAACTCATTTGTCCCCCCAAGAACGACAGAAATTAATTCAAATACTTGAGTCAGGGTTTCAAAAGTTTTAACATCTTTTTTTCCTCAATAAATACAAGTATGGAAGCAATTGATAGTATCTATGATTTGGATGATACCATTGTCATCTCAAACTCCACCAAAAAAGAAGATTACTTCAAGGTAAATGCAATAACTGGAACAGACTGGAATGGAAATGGTACAAAAAGTTTTGAAACAAATAATCAACAAACTGGAATCTATCCTAAAGTTTCTTGTTGTGTAAATTTAAATTCACTAAGGCTGGGAATAACACAAACGCTACACTCGAAAATGATTTCTTCTGGAAAATGTTTGAGAGTGTTCGTTTCTACATTGGAACAAAAGAAGATGAAGCAGTTGATTATGTCTGTGCTGTATCTGAAATGATGAAATTTACACAAAATTAATTCAGTGATAGAATGGGAAAGGGAGCTGTCGAAGGTTTTATTCCTGATATGTCAATGGTAACAAACACAGACCCTGGATATTCTCAAAGGAAAGGAACGTATAATGATGATACAAAAGCAGTTAATAGTTTTACTGTGGCAGTTCCTCTTTAAGGTATATTTGGACTTTGTGATCATGATAAAGTTCTGTATGGTCTTAAAATTAGATTTCAACGACAAATGAATGAAATGAAAATAGATTACTTTTTGGTATTGCTAGTGCGTTTGGTGATCAGAATAAATTTGTAATTGATGAAATGAGTTGGTATATTAGTGAAGATACTCCTAATCTTAAAACAGAAGAGATGTTGAACAGAAGACTTAATTCAAAGAAACCACTCAATGTATCATACCTTAAAATAAGATGTCAATATGTTAAACTAAACCAAACCACTTACACGTGGAATTTTGGTGTTCTGGAAGGAAAGCCACGATATCTGTGGATCATTTTTTAAAAACCAGATGGTGATACTGCTACTGATAAGAATAATGCATTGAGTGAAAATGTGAAAGTGAAACAACTTCATGTTTCTCCAGATGGAACATTTTATCCATGAGAAACATTGGAAATTAATTGGGGAAAAAATGATTATGCAGAAGCATACAAGTCTTACCAAAAGGTGTGTGAAAATAATGGAAATAAAGAACCTATTTTGGATATGACAGCATTTAAAAGTTTGAATACAATCTATGCATTTGACCTGAGTGCTCAAAAGGAAACTATAAAGTCGAATCGAGTGGATACTTCCCTATATATTGAAAGAGGAGAGAGTGAAGAAGTTGCAACATCTTGTTTGCTTTTGGAAGAAACAGAATGACAGATTAATACAGATAATGGTTATGATTAGTGTCACATAATTTTTTGTAAAATAAATGAGTGGCAAAGTACCAACTGGGGTATATGTTAATCAAATCAATCTTCATAAACTATCATCTTGTGTTCAAAATCAAAAGCCTTGTACGATTAACGTGAATACAATTCAGAGAAAAGAGCAGTAAGAATTGATGTTTTGATCAGAAGAGAACAGGTTAAAAATCTTGAACGAGACTGGCTCACTTAAAATTAAAATGACAAAACCAATGTTGAAAAAATATTCAGTAAGAGAGACGAGTGGAGGATTTCTCCCATTTCTAATTCCTTTATTTGCTGGTTTAAGTGTGGTTGGAGCATTTACGGGTGGTATTTCAACAGCGGTGAAAACTGCCAACGAAAGGAAGGCTCAACTCTGGGCTCAAGAATAATTGAAAAGACATAAAAAAGAGTTGGAGAAACAAATTAGTGGAATTGGTGTAATTGTAGATTTTGCAGAAAAACTTGAAAGTCTGCCTGATAAAGCGAGATTGTTCGTTGGAGATATGCTTTCTTCTATCACACAAGCAGGTGTAAAAATAACTAAAAGGGGCAATGGATTATATCTTTCTAATAAATAAATGAGCATTGATGAGTGGTTTAAAGAATTTGTAAAGAATACAACATCAAATTTACAAATTTTCAAATATTGTAAGAAATTATAAATTCATAATGTGGTTATTTGTATGAGTGATGAATTAACAAATGTGCCTAAACATACAAAGAATATTATTATGAACTTAGAAGATAATAATGGGAACGTTTCTCATTGGGTTTGTATTTTTAATAGTCAAGATAAATATTATTTTGATAGTTTCGGTCATCCACCACCTGTTGAAGTCATAAAATTCTTTCAGAATGGTGTTTATCAAACATTTCAAGTCCAAAAATTAAGCTCTAAAAAAAAAGAAAAGTGTTGTGGTCAATTATGTCAATACGTGTTATTTCAATTCAACAAAAATAAAAAAAAATTATGACATTATTTTAATCTAATATAAATGACATGTTGGTAAAGATGATTCTATCTTTGGTGTATCCCAACAACTGGATATAGATTTATCAAATTATTACACAAAGACACAGGCTGAATGACAAATATAGTATAACAAAAAATATTAATATGAAAAATGCTTTGAATTAATAAACTATCCAAGCCCGACTGACACGAATGACTTGTTGAGATTAAGTGATTTATCACAATATATATATATATATATATATATATATATATATATATATATATATATATATATATATATATATATATATATATATCCTTAAATAAAACAGCCATCTATTCAAAAGATACAGAAGTGTTGATTTTATCTCCAGGTCATACAGAATTCACAGTTCGTATTAAAATAAATTTTTATAAAGAAGGGCGTATCGTTTGTGTGAGAATAGAACAATGGGTTATGATTTGAATGATTTAGGGTATAATTGGTCATTTAAAATTGACCGAGAAGACCTGGAACAATTAAATCAGTCTCGTAAGAAAGAATGTTATCCACTTGGTATGGAGAATGATTTTTGTGGAAAAACGATTCGTAAACAACAAATAAAAGAATTTAGGAAGGGTAAATATAATAATGGTTTTCCCCTTGTTTATATCATGAAAACAGAAAAAAAAACAGGATTATATATAATAAGTAAGGAAATACAAAATGATTTAACTATGGGAAGATGGGGAGGTGTTTCATGTCATAATATTATTCTGTCATATATTTCTAATACATAAATGACAGCAAGAAGGCTTCAAGAAAATTATCATTTCTGTGTCCAATCACACCTTCAAGAAAAGGGTATTCGGTGTTTTAATAAATATGTTCTACAACATAAGAATGAGGTATTTTCAATAAAAGATTGGATTTATACTCATGTTGATAAACCAACAACTTTGGATTTAATTAAAATGTTAAATAATGAAAAAATTATAAAGTTAAGAAAACATAAGGTTCTTTTAGAAATTCAAAAGAAATTTTATTGTTTCATGGTGTAAAAAAAATTATTTTGGATACAGGAATAACAAGAAATCCCGATGAATATATGTATGATATTCTATGGGGTGTAAGTGATTCAAGGAAAGTAAGGGATGAGGAAGGAGTTGAAGAGAGAGAAGGAGGAGAGGGAGAAGAGAGAGAAGGAGGAGAGGGAGAAGAGAGAAAAGAGAGAGGAGGAGAGTGAGAAGAGAGAAAAGGAGACGGAGGAGAGGGAGGAAAGAGAGAGAATAAATAAATATGAAAATATGGAAACCAGGGAGATTAAAAAAAGATTGGGGGTATTACAGAAAATCAATGAATCTCAACGCACTGAGGAGGAAAACAAAGAATTGACAAGTCTATGAGCAATATTTTCGACAAGACTATTGTCATCGTTTTCAAGGGAAAGATATACATGTTAATTAAAGTTTTTCATTTTTTTCTTAAATAAATGGAGGAGAGAGTGAAGACATTTCTGAGGATTCTTTATGTTTTAAAAATCAAGATTCAAATGTGCATGTTGGAAACTAAAAAGGTTTTTGCACTCTGTAGGAATTTTTGTCATAAATAAATTAGTTATTGTCTCAAATGTAAAAAGAAAACTAACACTAAAAGTATCTCATATTTTAAAAGTAAAAATAACAGGGTTATACAAAAAGGCATATGTTCATTGTGTGGTTCAAAAAAGAGTCAATTTATCTCCAAACACAAACGTGGAGTAGATATCCAAAAGTTTTTATCAGGAAGTAAATTTACAACTACTGGAATACCAGGGGAATTACATCTACTGGGGTATTCTTTCTGTGTTCCAGGCACAAACTTGGATAAAAGATTAGATGAGGCAGACAATCCTAAACCATGGAGTAAACCCATCAATAGGGTTAATGAAGTGTGCATGAGGCACGATATTGATTATGGGAATACCACAACTTTGGAAGAAAATCATGAAGCCGATAGAGAAATGTTATATAATTTGTCTTTGATTCAAAATCCAACCTTGAGAGAAAAAGTTGATCGTTTCATCGTGAAGAAGATGATCAGTACTAAATTGAAACTTGGGCTTGGAAATTCAAAAACTTATAGGCTCTGATGATGTCATTAAGACTGAAGAACAATTAGCTGATGAATTGCATAAACCAATATTCACAAAGTTTCAGAGAAGGAAGGTTTATTCCAAGGAAGTTGATTATATCTGGTCCGCTGATTTGATTGAACTCAATAATGATAAGGGGTTCAAGTATGCATTAACAGTTATTGATTTGAGGAGTAGATACGCGTGGGTTGTCCCTTTAAAAAACAAAACAGGTAATACTCTTATGTTAGCCTTTCAACAGATATTTAATAAAAGTAAGAGAAAACCTTAAAAATTGTGGACTGATGAGGGTAGAGAGTTTTATAACAAGACATTTTTGAATTTTCTAAAAAATAACAGTATTACATTATGCAGTACCTTTAATGAAGGAAAAGCCATTGTTATTGAGCACTTTAATCGCACCTTAAAAGAGAGACTATATAAAAAATTCACACAACTCGGTTCACAACAATGGCCATCTTTTATTCAGGATATTGTAGATAAGTATAATGACACGATTCACACATCAACAAATATGAAACCATCAGAAACATTTACAAAATTAGAAAACGAAAAAGAGATTAATGTCAGAAAACCTAAGTTCAAAGTTCATGATATCGCAAGAATACATATGGAAATCTCATTTTCAAAAAGGTTATACAAAGTGATGGACAAATGAACTTTTTAAAATTGTTGATGTAATAAATACAGTTCCTTAGACTTATAAGGTACATTATATGATTTAGAAGAGGAGAGATTTTAGGTTCATTTTATTCACAGGTATTACAAAAGACAAAATTAAGCAGATAATACTCATGGGAGCAAGAGGTTGGCGCTTCACTCCCCTCTACTATACACCTTTATGGACACTCGAGGACCAAGTCCGAGGTGTATAACAGGTGGCATCTGCCGAGGGTTAAATTTAAATATACATTTCATGTGTGTCAAAGGGGACGTTCTTAGATCTGTTAACCCCAAACACAGAATCCTTAACTGAATAGTCAAGGCTTAACATTTGTTTGTTGGTGTGTGTGTGTGTGTGTGTGTGTGTGTGTGTGTGTGTGTGTGTGTGTGTGTGTGTGTGTGTGTGTGTGTGTGTGTGTGTGTGTGTGTGTGTGTGTGTGTGTGTGTGTGTGTGTGTGTGTGATAATATAACAGGGGGCATAATCAACCCCAACCCTATCCCACCCTTACCCACCCTAACCCTCACATTCAAAATCACAACCCCAACACAAACCCACCCTTACCCTCACATTTAAAATCTCAACCCCAACCCAAACTCACCCTAACCCTCACATTCAAAATAACAACCCCAACGCAAAACCACCCTCACCCTCACATTCAAAATCTCAACCCCAACCCTCACCCACCCTAACCCTCACATTCAAAATCTCAACACTTACCCACCCTAACCCTCACATTCAAAATCTCAACCCCAACCCAACCCTCGCCCAACACAATATCTTTTTTTAAATATGTATTTCAACAATATATTTTTTATGTTTTTTTCTCTTCTT
The DNA here is from genome assembly GCF_056783735.1 of Eptatretus burgeri. Taxonomy (NCBI): domain Eukaryota; kingdom Metazoa; phylum Chordata; class Myxini; order Myxiniformes; family Myxinidae; genus Eptatretus; species Eptatretus burgeri. Next base: position 7,430,962 of record NC_140968.1, on the reverse strand, counting down.
CCAATTCTGTCTTTTAAGGCTTTCAGGTTTGATGAAGAAGAAAGGAAGAGTAAGAACCTTCCTGCATCTTCTTCCCAGAACTAACAATATTTTTTTATGTTTTTTTTTTTCTCTTCTTCCAATTCTGTCTTTTAAGGCTTTCTGGTTTGATGAAGTAGAAAGGGGGAGTAAGAATTTTCCAGCACTTTCTTCCCAGAACTTTCTTGATATTGCTCTCATCAAGCACCATCCAACAAAGAACCACATCGATAGGTTGAGATCCCCAATAGTCTTCTTGGTAGAAACCACATTTCAAGTCTCCAAAATAAACCCAACTTTCCAAGTCTCCAAGGTATAACCACATTCTTGTTGAGTTTCCAAGATATGTATCACATTGTGAGTTATCAAGCCAGAACCCACATTTCAAGTCTCCAAAATAAAACCAACTTACAAAGTCTCCAAGGCAGAACTCATTTACTGATTTTTTCAAAATTTGTGAGTCTCTGAGGTAAAACATATACTGGTTCATTAAGGTATAACTTGTTCAGTGGGTATTGTCTTGATAACTCACAATGAGTACCATTGATGTAAAACTCTTTTTCAGGATTTTGTGGGTCTCCAAGGTATAACTCTTTGGTTGGGTCATCAACGTCGAGCTCATTCTGTGGGTCTTGGTCGCTCACAAGGTCTTCAACCAAACCAACAATTTCGCCCCAAGTTGTGGCAAAAGCAGTATTTTCATTTTGTATTTCAGATACAATTTCTTGTGAGAGAAAATCATAATGTATTAATTAAGTGATTTAATTATTAAATGATTATATGCTTAATGAAACTGTAAATTGGAAAATAAAATCTTACCTCAATAGATAAGAGGTTTGAATCCGGTTCATCAACTTGAAGGTTTAGTTCCATACAAGTAGTAGAACTCCAAGGAACTCCAAAGTCATCCCACTCAAGCTCAGCACAACAGTACATTCTCAGTAAAAGAAAAAATATGTTGAAATTCAGTCTGGGTTTCAAGCCTTTTATTGAAGGCCTGGTGGGTGTGGTTTCCTTTGGAAATTCTCTGAACAAGCCCCAGGCCTTCATCCAGAAATTTTCTAAAACATAACATTCTAGAATTTACTTGTGAATCCTTTGGAAAAGAGATTAACTGGAAAGATGGAAGAGTAGGTGGTCCTTCCAAAAGAGGGTGGGGCTTAGCAAAAGTGGGCGGGGCTTATGCAAAAAATAATCTGAGGCTCAGGAGGTGGTCAAACAAGAGCATTAAGAGAAGTTTATCATTTTATCTCTGCTCAACAAAGATATTGTTGCGAATTCGCGCCCGCCGGCATGCGATCGGCCGCTCGACTCGAATGGTGGCCGCCGCTCGAGGAACGGACAATTCAGTCGTGACCCTCTCAGAACAATGCCGGGAGCCAGTCATGGGTGGGGGTTTAACCTCACCACGATCGTGCCAATTACCCAGCCGTGCAGGATAGGGTTGCTCGCCAAATTCGATCTACCTAAGTACCTGCGCGAGTGGTCGACCGAGCGATCGTACCACGCCACAGGCCGACTCCAGACACGAACCGCTTAAGCGGTCCGTTCCGTGCTACAGTGATAACCGAGCGGTGTTATCGTCGGCCTTGACGGTTCCGATTAATTACCGGGCGTTTTAAACCCACTACGAACCCCTTACGTGATGCAAGATGGAAATTCAAACGAACGAAAGGACGCAGCGAAACGCGGAACAAGTTCACACAAGCACGTTTAATTGCACACGCAGACCAGCACGGAAGGCACGTATTTACAGTCACAATAGTCATGTAAAATAAAGCAAAAGCAAGTCAAGAAATGGCACGTATACACAATCGCAGGCAAAAGAGATATCCCGACTAAACCCGACAGACGGCAACACTTAACCAGTTTTACTTCAAGGACAGGCGCCACCCACAGTCATTTACACGAACCCAAAGGAAAAGAGAAAGTTGTGACTTCCCTGCACGCATCGTCCAGCGTCACGTCCTTGACCTCGAATCCGAGCCTCCCCCGATGTGGTCTGCGACTCACACCTTGCGCCGGCACGTGTAGCCGCTCCGCGCCATGAACGGGGCTTCCGGCACCTGGCAGAAGGCTCACCCTCTCCCACTCCCACTCCCACTCCCATTCCCACTCCCAAGACAGCGAGAGGGCCATGGACAAGGATGCGCGGACTCGACTCCCTCCAGCTGGACTCGTAGGAAAACTCCCTGAAGAACTCGTAGACGAATGAACCATCAACAGCAACAACCACACGCAGACGAGCGAAGAGGAAGAGGAGGAGGAAGAGAGAGAACGCGCCCCGTCCGTGCCCGTCTTTTATAGCGCAGGGCTCCGCCCTTCGCTCCGTTTTCGGCTCCACCCTCCTTCGAGGAGGTTCTCGAAAAGGGGCGTTCCCTCACCCCGACCGCCTCACGCTGTTCATCCACCAATCGGCAGCGAGCTGCCCTTCCCCCTTTCCTCACACCAAGTGCGGGGAACTCAAACGGGAGAAACAGGCGAGAAAAGCCCACGAGCATCGTTGGTGGTTTTTGTTTGTTTGAAATAAAAGATAGAGAAAGAAAAACGACTCACTGAAGGATCGCAGCCCGAATGGATCACATAAATTGCCTCTATACAACGGGTTTGGGCAAACTACACATGAACCTACAGAGATATCTCACCTGAGGGCCCTTTATGGTGTAATCCGAATTTCCACAGCCGTAACACTACCCCCTCCCCTTTTTACAGACTCGTCCCGAGTCGTCAAATTCTAGTGTGCCATCATGTGTAGTTCTCCCCTAGTACGTTTTACCTTCGGATCCATGAGTGCGACATTCAGTGTATTCGTGTCCCCAAAATAAATAACCTGAGGGCTGAGTATCTAACTAAACAAACCCACTCATTCGGACGACTTAAATGAAATTGCCAGCGCGAGACAGACGTGCCGGGGGCGCACTCATATTTACAGTACAACTTAACCTTATAAATTTTACACTAAACCATGGCCCAGGATTAATGGACTCTGCAGGCAGCAAAACAAAAGTCAACCGGTGCACGGGCCGCCACTGCAGGCCCGTGTTGTAGCTGCCAACAGGACAGTTTTTGCAACTTCCACGACGATCCTGGCGCACATGGCAATGAACAAGTGGAAGGGGGGGGCAAATGCAAAACAGAACGGGGGCAAAAGATGACGAGGGCAGTAGGCATGGCATGGCAAAGGCAGCAGGCAAACACAGCCTGCAGAATAAGGCCGTTGCAGGCAAACACAGCCGGCAGACGAACTGGCCAGCACAGGCCTTGTAGTAAAACACAGCAAGCCGATGAAGCTGGCCAGCCTTTCGCCTTGAGATGGAGGTTGGTGGAGGGAGTGCGATGGTGCTGGCCACTCAGAAGGCGGGCTCGGACCTATCGCCTTTGCCTGTCACTGTACCTATGCACTTCCTTAATTTGTCAAAACCCAATTAAGCCCCAACTTATTTTTTTGTTTAATTTTTATTTTTACTTCCCTCTATAATTCGTCTCCTAACCCCCTTTACAGTCTCTGTTCGGCTAAGCTATCCTGTCTTGGCCTACTCCCAACCCCTACGTTCCCTCCCTGGAGGGGAATAAGGGAGAGCTCGCGTCCTGTGTCGAGGCCCAACTCAAGCCTCAGTACGGCCTCCTCAGAATTCAGCGATCTAACCCAAAGTGGGTCCAGCGGCCCACAACGAGAGCGAAGGGATGGATGGTGCGGAGGGGTACACTTCCTATCTACCCTATCCATGAACCTTTAAACTACCCCGGGGCTTTCAACAAGCGCCTCTTGCTTCATCTATCGGTTCTATCAACCCAGATTCCCATCGCCTGTGTTGGTGTCCTCGCAAATTTCGGGCTTCGCCCCCCCCCAATTTTCCTTCCGTGCCCTCATACGGTCTCATGGCTGGGACACGTGGCTCCCTTGGCAGGCACTACCCTCTGCCAGTTCTCCAGATATGGCACCCCCAGGCACTACACTGCCTTCGAGCCTACCAGCACCCTAAACACCGGGGAGTGCCCTCCATGGCGACTCCCCTGAAACGCTCACGTGGCAGGCTGGCTTCCCGGGCCCCTTTCCGAGGGTCACCTGTGCCCACAACACTGCCCACGCGGCTAATGGCGCCCCGGGCCCCTGCATCATGCGGGCGCACCCGTGCCCACTACACTATCCCGGCTCCCCATGGGCCCGTGGCCTACTAGCCTGGTGCCCGGGGTACCCACTCAGCGATACTCACCTTTCGCAGCCACGCTCCCAGCCTGTCAACAGGGTTCCTGCACCCCTCCAAAACAGGTTTCGAGCCTACACTCACACCAACAGCAAAACGACTTCCATTTTGTCAATTTGTCTAACCCAGCCAACTCACTCTACACTGACCCCGGGGTCCCTTGGGCGGGAGTCACTCCTCCCCCCAATCACTCATCGCATCATGCATTCCACATTCGCTCCATTCACACTGACCTGCTGGCCTCAATCACTCAACACGTTTCCTTTCACACCTCACACATTGCTGAATCCTGCCATGCTGCTCACGACATCCCCTAACTAACTCGTGCTCCCACGTCGTCCCTTACACTACAGCACATTCCTTTTAACACTACGTAGCTAAGCTACGTCACCACTACACATCCAAAGTCTGTCTCTGTCCTCTAATCCAAAAATCATATCCCTCCGAAATCTCAAGTAAAACCCTCTACCTAATCCATTCCACGTGCTCCATGAGGACTTACCCCTGCCCCATGAAGCCGGTCTAACTAAGCTAACCCTTCCCCCTAGCCAGTTCCATCCTGTGCCCAGGCAGGGGGGTCTTCCACCCCATGCCCGGGAATCCTGTTCACCCGAAAGCGAGGCTTGCTATTTTTTTTTAAATGCGCAGCACCAGCACTGCAAATCGCAACCTGCGCACCAGCGCAGCAATTCAGAGCCGCGCACCTTTGGCGTGACGTCATGGCAGCTGTTCGCGTCCCTCGTCGCTCTTGGACGGTACCATCCGGCAGGGATTCACCCTCCTGTCGGATTCCAACCATACACGCAGCCATGACGCCACTCTGCGCATTAAAAAACACAAGCCTCGCGTCTCGAGGGGTTCCCCACGCGAACAGATGTGCTCTGCCCGTTGGAGCTTAACATAAGCTTGCGTGGAGAACCCATCTGGTCCAAATCCGTCTACCTGCCTGAACTTTGTCCGTCGCGGGATCGACAACATCCACCGCAGGCGTTTCCGGACCGTGTTTCACTCCCGCAAGCGAGCACGTGGGGGCCTCGTGCGTTGCACAGCACGGACCTCGCGCTCGCTGCTGGGCAAACCCGGCACGGTCCCCAAAACAGCTCCGGCCGCTACTCGGCCTCTGTCCCTCATATGTCACCGTCGTCGTCCCCATTCCCTCCACGCACTCAAACTCCCGCGTGTCACGAGACTAACACACCTCACCATTACACTCACTCTTGGAGATGCGGCTGTGTGCTCCTGCATGCCCACCGTCATCTCCCTCACATACCGCGACGTCACACACGCTGTCCCTCTCCTTACACTCGGCCGCTCACTCACTCGTGCCGTTTCCCTCACACATACCATACAACTCACACACGCGGGGGCACTCACCCGCGGTGTCTCACTCACACACCGTGCCTCACTCCCACACGGCTGTTCGCACACGCGTGCCGTTTCCTGCACACACGTGGCTCCACTCACACGTGGTGGCGCACTCACACCTTGCAGAACACACACCGGGACAACCACACTGGGGATTCGTGTCCCCACAAGGGTTCCCCGGGCCTCCATACCCCCCAAGCTCCTCGTGCACCCGTCCGCAGCACTCATCTCCTCAACCTCGCAAAGCACGACTGAACCCACCTGGTCGTGACCCGCTTCAAGGGGGCATACTCCCTCCCCTCGTTCCTGGAGGAGGCCATCCAGCTGCTTGCACCGGGTCACAAAACAGTCTGCCAGCTCACCCCCATTATCCTCCACTACCTCCGTGTGTGTGTGCTCGTCCTTAACCCCGTCCAATTCACCCTCTATCTCCTGTGTCTCTGCCAACTCATCACCTCTTCACCCATTACCTCCGTTGTCTCCACTATTTTTATTTCCTTTGTCGTCACCTCGTGTCTCGTCTCACACGTTTCGGTCTCCCCATTTAGTTTTTCCCTCTGTGTCACCGTCACTTTTTCCGTCGCCTTCACGCTTCTCGCCCAACACGTCTCCCTTATTATATCCTCCTCACCCGCCTCCATTGCGGGCCTAACAGCCGTTGCACTCCCCTCCAGCTCGTTCGCTCCCACACGTGGCGCTGCCATTTTGAGCTCCACTGCCCGCGTTTCGCTCCCCGCAATTGCCATTATGCCTGCCTGCAGGCTTCGGCCCATGTTCTGCATCTCACCCCACATTTTTTTCATTTCTTCTCTCATACCGTTCTTCACCTGTTGTATATTAGCATCCATGTGATTACTCATCTTGCACGCATTTGTTTTTATTTCATTCGTGCTTGTTTCCATTTGTTTGTTCACTCCATCTATTTTGCTTCCCATTTGTTGCATCTCCCCCCTCATTGCTTGTGTGATCATTTCCATCATTTGTGTGATGACTAATGGCGAAAGCAGGACCGATCCGCCACCAGCGGTCTCGGTTTCGCTGGGAGCCGGGGAGGGGATTTGACGGAGGTGGGGAGGGGGAGTCATACCCCGCGGCCTCTGCCACACCCATTTCGGGCTCTGGGTTTGGTTGGGGGAGTTCTTGTTCCTGCACACCAATGTCCTGCTCGGGGTCTCCATCCTGGGCCATGGATCCTACATTACTACGCATATACATTTCTAATACCCCCGGCACCCGCTCGCCTTGATACGCCATCTTATTTCACGTAAGAGATTAATATGGCCTGCTCGTAATTTGGAGGGAATCGTGGGTCGCTCCTCTCACCCCTGAACCGATTTCCGTGAATATAGCTTGGAGACGAGAGAGTTTGTTTCCTGTTCGCTGACACCAGTGTTGCGAATTCGCGCCCGCCGGCGTGCGATCGGCCGCTCGACTCGAATGGCGGCCACCTCGCCCACCGGAATGGACAATTCAGTCGTGACCCTCTTGGAACAACGCCGGTAGCTAGTCACGGGTGGGGGTTTAACCTCACCACGATCGTGCCAATTGCCCACCAGTGCAAGATAGGGTTGCTCGCCAAATTCGATCGACCTAAGTACCTGCGCGAGTGGTCGACCGGGCGATCGTACCACGCCACAGGCCGACTCTGGACATGAACCGCTTAAGCGGTCCGTTCCGTGCTACAGTGATAACCGAGCGGTGTTATCGTCGGCCTTGACGGTTCCGATTAATTACCGGGCGTTTTAAACCCACTACGAACCCCTTACGTGATGCAAGATGGAAATTCAAACGAAGGAAAGGACGCAGCGAAACGGGGAACAAGTTCACACAAGCACGTTTAATTGCACACGCAGACCAGCACGGAAGGCACGTATTTACAGTCACAATAGTCATGTACAATAGAGCAAAAGCAAGTCAAGAAATGGCACGTATACACAATCACAGGCAAAAGAGATGTCCCAACTAAACCCGACACACGGCAACACTTAACCAGTTTTACTTCAAGGACAGGCGCCACCCACAGTCATTTACACGAACCCAAAGGAAAAGAGAAAGTTACGACTTCCCTGCACGCGTCGTCCAGCGTCGCGTCCTTGACCTCGAATCCGAGCCTCCCCCGATGTGGTCTGCAACTCGCACCTCGCGCCGGCATGTGTAGCCGCTCTGCGCCACGAATGGGGCTTCTGGCACCTGGCAGAAGGTTCGCCCTCTCCCGCTGTAGATGGCGACAGGGCCGAGGATGAGGATGCACCGACTCGACTCCCTCCAGCTGGACTCATAGGAAAACTCTCTGAAGAACTCGTAGACGAACGAACCACCAACAGCAACAACCACACACAGATGAGCGAAGAGGAAGAGGAAGAGAGTGGAGGAAGAGAGAGAATGCGCCCCGCCCGTGTCCGTCTTTTATAGCGCGGGGCTCCTCCCTTCGCTCCGCCCCGTTTTCGGCTCCACCCTCCTTCGAGGAGGTTCTCGAAAAGGGGCGTTCCTCACCCCGACCGCCTCACGCTGTTCATCCACCAATCGGCGGCGAGCTGCCCTTGCCCCTTCCCTCAAACCAAGCGCGGGGAACTCAAACGGGAGAAACAGGCGGGAAAAGCCCACGAGCATCGTTGGTGGTTTTTGTTTGTTTGAAATAAAAGATAGAGAAAGAAAAACGACTAACTGAAGGATCGCAGCCCGAATGGATCAAATAAATTCCCTCAATACAACGGGTTTGGGCTAATTACACATGTACCTACAGAGATATCTCACCTGAGGGCCCTTTTTGGTGTAATGCGAATTTCCACAGCCGTAACACTATTTCGGCCAAGAACTAAGTTCCAAAATAATATTTGTGAACATGCTCGATGGTGATGAATGCAATAGGAAAATTAATTTATTACCTGAAGTAGAACATGATCAAATATTCATTGGCTCACTCTTTGAGTGGAGTAAGTAATGGGGCAGAGATCGATCTCTTCTTTTGACCCCCTGGACCGAGAGTCAGAGGGGGGAGAGAAAATCATTCTTCTCTTTTGACCTGATGGGCCTTGAGTCAGAAAGCGTCCCCTATTAATTTGTATGAGGTTTTTTGGGCCCTGAGACAGTCTCAATTTAACATGAGCTTGTATGGCAGAAAATCATTCTCCTCTTTTTGTTAGGATGGGTCTCGAGTCAGAGAGTTCTCCCTATATATTTGTATGGGGGGGGGGGGAAGAATCAGTCTCCTGTTTAGGGGTTTTCGGGGTTCAATTCAGAGTTTTCCAATTCATTTGCATGGATGTCTCAGAAATCCCATAAATCTACTACTCTCGTGCTACGATTCAAAATCAGCGGAGCGGCTCTCCAAGCCCCTCGAATGTTCGACTGCCTGGATTTCCCACAATCCAACTTCCTGGAAAGGGTCACGAAATCCAGCTTTCCTGGCACGAATTGCCAAAACCTGGTTTGAATTCAGATCTTACAGCGCGAAGCTACCAATATACGACTAAAGTCAATTTCTTCAGGCTCGCATCACCTAGTTTGGTCAGAGGCAAGGCACATGACTTTAGTGAATGCAGGACCCAGTGAAAGTGTCAGAGAAGGGAATTTGTAGCGGTCCCTTTTCCTGCCCCTTCAACTGGCCACCTGCGTCTGCATCACCTCAGCCGATGTCACCTTAACCTCCGGTCTCCCACCCACCTCCACCCCCCCACCACCACCGGAAAGTTGCGAGCCCTGCTCACTGTGCCAACTTCTTTGGTGGAATCACTGGAACCTCGAGTGGAATCAAACGTCACTCCAATAACACCAGTTTCAGTGAGAGTTGAATCAATTATTTACCTGTACACTGCAAGAAACAAATACACAGATAAACACCAAGATGAGATGCTGTGAACTTCCTTCACTCCGTTCTGTTTTCTAAGCCGGTCATCTTTCGAGCAAAATTATTTGCATAAAAAGAGTGAAGGAGGGAGGGGGGCATGCGTTACACAAAGAACAGCACTTGTTATAAAAGCTTACTGACAATCTCAATGGCCTGTTAAGATGTTTCTGAAGCTGAGAACATTCTAGCCTCAAGGTAAAAGGTGGGGTGTTCTGATAATGCAAAGCTGTATGCAGTATGTTGTGACCACAGTATTCTAGAGGAAGAGGGATGGGTAACTGACAAAGAAACATTGTGAGACATGGGGCCCATGGTACAACGCTTGACAAGATAGAAATATATTGTTGCAGGCCGGGTATCGGCCGCGAACCCGACCACGAGGTGGAGCAGTGGAGTCAGCTCCGCCGAACACTCGGAATTTAGATCGCCACCCCGGATAACTCCGGAGCCGACGGGTCCCTTCCAGGACCGTGAAAGGTCGAGAAATCCACCACATGGTACAGGGTTATTTGCCAATCTTCAAAATACCTAGAAACCACGGGTCGATCTAACGAGGATTCACACCCTCGACGGAACTCGTACGAGTCGAGGCGTTTGCGTGCCTGAAATGTGTGCAACCCGATCGGATGGTTGACGAATCCTGTCGGTCCAAATGCACAATTTCAGCAGCAACAGCCTTTCCAATCACCCACCACACACCACGCTAAACCAATGAAAGAAACACAGAAACGAGCTGAAACATTAAACAGGGGAAATTTATTTACAAAAGGGAAAGGGGAAACACAGAGCAGAATTAAACAGACTGTAAAATAAATGCAGTCAATGTACAAGCAAAAAGCACTTAAACAATACCTACTTACAGACGGGCCCACCAACAGACACACACACAGATACCCAGAAGGACGTGGACCTGTCCACCTCGTGTGGTTTGGCCTAGCCGATTCGAACCAGGCACCAGCGAGAGGCGAGCAGAATCCAGACACCAGCGAGCCGTGATCAGCCTCCAGAGCTCTGCTCAGCGCTCGTCCCGACAACCAAACCTCTCCTCTGTATCCTGAACTGTCGAGAAGGCAGGAGGTTTCTCTTTTCGTCCAATCACGCCACGGTTCTTGTCGAGGAAGGATCTCCCTGCATCCGATCACGCCGAGGTTCTCATGGAGGAAGGATCTCTTTGCATCTGATTGTGCCGCGGCTCCTGTGGTGGAAGGATCTCTGGTCGTCCAATCGCGCCGTCGCTCTTGTAGAGGAAGGATCTCTTCTGTGGTCCGATCGGGAGGGTCTCTCGCAGAGGATCTCTTTTCTTTCGATCGCGTCGCAACCTTATTCACCTCGTCCAGGGATGAAGGGCACCCCTCCTCCCTACCCGCTTTCCCTCACTGCACGGTTTTGGCGAGCAAATTGCGCTCGTCGCCCTGTCATTGGCCAAAATGGGCGCCAAAGCCGTTGATTGAACCGGAGGGACGTGACGGCGGTCGCTGCGGCCTGCCCCCCAAACAGGCAGAGGAATATTATCCTGCGTGGGGTGTGCTCATTGGACGACCGCAGGGGAACTGACTTGCATCTTCCTGATTGGGCGAGAGCGACGTCAGATCCTTGCGAACTCCGCCCACGTACGTGCTGACGCGCACGCAGGCCACGGCGTCGGTGTGATGAAGCGAGGTGAAGGCATGTTGTTGTGGTTATTGTGATATTAAAATTTAAAAGAAAACCTTGACTATCAAAATAACTTCGCAACGCATGAACATTTAATTCCCATTAAATGAGGGACGGGACCCTAACTGGAAACACATACTTACCGATAGGTCCATTGGGACCATACTCTGTACAGAGCGTTGGTGCTGCCGAAGCAGTCTCCTTGGCTATTGGGCACAATCCTGGACAGGTCGCCACTCTGACGCAGGATACTTGAATGACTCGGTCATCCCAGCAAGCTGGTACTCATTTTGCCGACCTCGGAAGGATGGCAGGCTGAGTCAACCCCCTGGTGAATTAATTCAGCGGGCAACGAGGCTTGAACTCAGGACCCTCGGATCCCAAGCCGCCACTCTAACCACTGAGCCAACACCAGGCATATACTTACCGATATTGCTGATCTATGGGGACCTGAATGTTGTGTGTGATGGGTTCAAGATTCGGAACAATATATTGGCAAGTAACCCCAACTACCCTGAGCTTTGCAGCCGAACATTCCAACCTGCCCGGTAACTGGGCGGGTGGGTTTTAAAACACACTTCCATGATTCTTCTTGGTGAATAACATCAGAAATGGTGACAAATCGACTTCAGTTAACTACAATGTTTTGCAATAGATGAGACCTTTACAAGCATTTAAAAGCACACAAGAGGAAATGAGTATCATCAGTTCATCACCTTACAAGACAGAAAATGGTTGGTGCAACACATTATACATTTCAGGAGACTGGTGTTGTCTCAGTGGTAAGGGTGGCGGCTTGGGATCCAAGGGTCATGAGTTCAAGCCCTGGCGCCACCCTGTCGGCTGCTGAATTAATACACCAGGGGGTTGACTCAGCCTGTCATCCTTCCGAGGTCGGCGAAATGAGTACCAGTTCCAGTGTGTGGTAGAGGGGCACTGCATCAGCGACACAGTTGCGCTTCAAGAAATGACAGCTACCCTGGCAGCGAAGCTGCCATACGACCACCACCATACATTTCACAAGACATAATTAATTATTTTTCTTCAGGTGAGATGGATGTTTCCTGTGTTGGATTGCATGTTTGGATTGACCACGCTTATGGCGTGATATGTTTCTTCAATATCATTGAATATTTTGCCTGTTATTAGTGTGATGTTCACATTGATACAAAAATACCATAGAAATATCTCACAGCATTACAAAATTGCTTATTCTGAGTTTGGAAATACAGCAACTGATGCATTCAGTAAAAACAAGCAGTGTCATGACATGTGTGTTGTGGATCATTTATTGGAGAACAATTTTACAATTCCTGTTCTTGGTTGATTTGCTGTAATATTTTTACTGTTAAACTGTCGAATTATTGCAGTCATTAATCTGATTGTAATGTACATTTGTCGATAAACTATGATATCTTTATTGGTGAACACAGGAATTTATGAGTGGAGATAGGTAATCAAAATTGTTCAATGACTTGTCGATTGTATCAATAACATGTTTACTCTTCAACAATATATAATGTAACAGCGTCTATCACTGAACACATGAAAGTATTTCCCTGAAGTTTGTAACCTAACTTATCAATGACTGCATCTTGACAGAGTTTTCATTTTATCTTTCGGGGTTTTCATCAATCTCAACCTGCAATGCTCGATAAACTTGAAGCAAGACAAGTCGTTCCCATTTCACCTTCCACATTTATCTCTTTAAAACCTGCAGAACTTTAAAGCTAAATCTCACTTGGCTGCACTTAGATAAGTGCAGGCAAAACCGAACAAGAGCCCTGGAAAAGGATTTTAAAACATTTTCTTCAAAGCTGGCATCCACCATAGTTTGTGAGGGCACGGGGTCTTGCCCCGTCACTTCCAAATACTGGAAGCTCATTTCCAAACATAGCAATGTCATGGAATCCATCATCGCAGTTGACATAAAATCAACCATTTTATCGAAAAATGTCTCATCTCAAGTAATCAATTTGGATTCAGACCAGGTCACTCTAACTTGCACGTGCTGCTTTTACTTTCTCAACAATGGTTGGAGGCCTTCAACATCAGACATATCAAAGCCGTCTCTCTGGGCATATCTCGAGCTTTCAATATGGTCTGGTATCCCACATGCTCTCCAAACTGTTTGCCTATTGAATCCAAGGCTTACTCCACTCTTGGAATACTGACTTCCTCCACTCCTGCAGCCAACATGGGGCTCTCAACAGAACTCTTTGTTCTCCTCTCCCTGTCAAAGCTGGACTTCCCCCAATGCAGTGTTGTCAACCCTATCTTATTACTAATCTTCATCAATGATATCCCCAACTCGCTGGAAAATTATCATTTTCTCTTTACTGATGTCTCCACTCTCTGCCGTGACATCCCTCATCCTTCTGACAGACAGAAGGGCTCTTCCCTCCCTTTTGACCTTGCCAAAAATCACAAACTGGTTTGACGTCTTTCTCTCTTCCCCTTTATCTTCCCAATGAACGTACCACAAACCCATATACTTTCTCATCAACCCTCTTGAAGAAGTCCAGTCACTCAAACTCTTGGTTCTCACTCTGAGCCATTATCTCTCTTGGGCAAGCCACATTTCACAGTTGGCCTCCAAAATTAGACGAGCTCCTATCCACCTGCAAGGCTTTCATCCACAGCTTAATGGAATCCTGCTTTTCTGCCTGGGCTGGCTCCCATCTTGCTCTCCTTGAGGCTGTGGAAACAAAGGCTTTCAAGATCATTGGAATTTCTCACGATGAAGCTGAGTGGATGGGACAATCACTTCACCATCGCCAACAGGTCGGTGGTCTCCATCTTCTTCCAACTCATTTCTGGTCCTGCACCCTGCACCCTCTCCATGCTTCTTTTCGCCGAGGTATGTGAAGGATGCACACAGTCTCCCAACAACCCCTTCAGAGTGAAACTGCTAAAATCCAGAACCACAGCTTTCCTCCACTCATGTGTTCCTTTTTTCCACACTTTCTTCAATCTGATTCTTCCCTCCAGGTCTTGAAGACACCTGTTCACCACCATCTCAAGTCATCACCCATCCAAAACCATGATATTTTCTCCACCCGGTAAACAATCCCCCACCACTTCCAACATTTTGCTTGCGTGTCCAACTTGTCCACCCCTTACGTTGTCCCTTACCACTCATCGTTATCTGCATACCTTATGTCAGTCTCCGTCTATTTTACCCCTCCAGCCTGCTGTTGACGTTTTCCCTTTCCACTGCTGTTCCATTTGTTATGTTGTATAGTGATCTGTTTGGTGTCCGAGTTCTTTCACGAACCCACACCATGCACACAAAAAAGTCGAGGGTTGAAAGAATGTTCTTCTCCTTCTCAGGTGCAAAAGACAGTGAATGAGTGAAGATCGAAAGACAGTGGGTCAGGATGAGAGGACTTAAAATGGTGTTTTCCATGTTGAAAACTTGGAAGGGAAGATCAGGATTGGACTAGCAGTCATCCGTTGCCTTTTCTCCTTGGAATAAGCTCATCCAATGCTCGAATGCAGTGATTGTGAAGAGCACCAGAAATGTGGGATGCCATCCAGACCAGGGCTTTTGAATTTTGGCATCTTGGTGAGTGTTTCATAATTTTCTGCTTGGCAAATATCACTTGAGGAATATCCTCTCGATGTTACTTCTCTTTACCAAGTTTTGGACCTGTTCCACCTTCTTGTTGTGTTCTTTTCAGTTTTCATAAATCCTTTTCATCATTTTCTGGGGTGGAGGGATTGCAACAGTCTGCTTCCATTTCCATAGTTTTTGATTGACACTTTTGAGTAAATTTTCAAACTGCTGGACTTTTCTTCTTTCATTTACCTTGTTTGTTTATTTGAGTTTTTTGAGGCTCTCATTGGTTGTTATGAACTGTGGATTTCAAAAGGTGAGGAAGTTCTTACAGAACTCAATATCTCCACCTCCTTTTTGGAAAAGGATCATGATTCATAAACCAAACTGTGAAATGTCCCTTCTCAGTGCCTCGTTCCAAAATCTTCACTGAACCTATGACAGCCTCCACTTGCAGCTTGTTTGGAATGATTTTCCCAGAGTGATATTCAATTACTCAGTCTGGGTTTTCCTTATCATTCCTCTCACTCCGAGTATCACTGGTATAATTTGAGCTTTCTTCATTTTTGAGGTCGTCTTGACCTCATTTTTCAGAACCTGGTATTTTGTCATTTTCCTAATTTCTGTGGCATGTCGTCCAAAGTCATTGGGAACTGAAACCTCAAAGAAAAATGCTGACTTTTCCTTTTTGTGTTTGAGCACGATGTCAGGAGGCAGTGCTTGGTTTGTGATGTCCATACTTCCCGACATTTTCTTGAAGGCATCAGTGTGGTGTTCTTGATCTTGAGCATTTATGATGACTCGTTCTCCATCGCAATTCATTACACCTCTTCTTTGCCATTCCAATGAGCCTTCCATGTCAATCCCTGTCCTGTCAAGCTCCGTTTTAAATCTTCCTGCTCTTTTATCACTCCGATTTGTCAGAATATATCTGCTGATATTTCTTTTTTAAATTTTTATTTGCAATCATTGGGACTGTTTTTGTTTCTGTTTCGTTTTCCTGTGTATTATCCATCATTTTCACCTGTTTTTTGAAGTTTGTTGCTTAATGGAATAAGGATCCCTTTTCTGGTTTGTTGCTTTCTTGGTCGTGTAGAAAACTCATACGATAGTCTGTTGAGCTTTTCACATTCTCCGCTGGTCTGACACACGATGTTCTGTGCACTTGGTTACGCTTCCATCACACAACCTCCTCGTTCCCGTCTCGGAAAATACTACCTGGGTATGCATTGGTTTTTGTCGAACATCTTGTGAATAGTTAGATGTTTCCTTGTTTTTGTGTCTAAATTGTTGATCTCCAATTGTGGCCAGTTTATAATTGCACAGCCATATTGGAATACCAGCACTGCAAGTTGGTTTTGAGCTTTGGTTTTGTTCATTGGAGAGAGGGAAGACTTCAAAGTTAGTCTTATTCTATTTTGGTACTCTTTGCCGATTGTGTTACGCATTTTTCTTGTTGTACCTGCGGCTTCTTTTATTCCGATGTATTGAAAGGATGCTTCGTTTTCTCGTTCGTGTATTTTTGTCTGTTCTTTTCGTGTGAATTTTTTGTATGCTCTCCTGTATGGATCCTCATGTGCTGATTCAAATTGTGTTGATGAGAGAAACTTTTGTCACATATGGAGCATTTGAAAGGATACTCTCCTGTATGGATCCTCATGTGCCGATTCAAATGGTCTTTACGAGAGAAACTTTTATCACAAATGGAGCATTTGAAAGGACGCTCTCCTGTATGGATTCTCATATGCTGATTCAAACTGCCTTTGCAAGACAAGCCTTTATCACAAACGGAGCATTTGTGAGGACGCTCTCCTGTATGGACCCTCATATGTCTTTTCAAAGCATATTTTTGAGAGAAACCTTTATCACAGACAGAACATTTGCGAGGATGCTCTCCTGTATGGATCCTCATGTGTATTTTCAAACTGCCGTTATAAGAGAGATCTTTATCACAGACAGAACATTTGTAAGGACATTCGCCTGTGTGGATCCTCATATGCATTATTAAACGGCCTTTGCAAGAGAAACTTTTATCACAAATGGAGCATTTGAAAGGATGCTCTCCTGTATGGATCCTCATATGCTGTTTCAAAATGCCTTTTTCAGACAAGCCTTTATCACAAATGGAGCATTTGTGAGGGCGCTCTCCTGTATGGATCCTCACATGTCTTTTCAAATCGCATTTTTGAGAGAAACCTTTATCACAGACAGAACATTTGTAAGGACGCTCTCCTGTATGGATCCTCATATGTCTTTTCAAACTGCTGTTATGAGAGAAATCTTTATCACAGACAGAGCATTTGTGAGAACGCTCTCCTGTATGTATCCTCATACGTCTTGTAAAAATGATTTTTCGAGACAAACCTTTATCATTGACAGAGCATTTGTGTGGGTGTTCTCCTCTGTGGGTCCTCATTTGTATTTTGATGTTTGTTGAAGTAAAATCTTCACTGCATTTATGACACTTATAACACATTTCCTTTTCGATAACCTTCTTGGGTTTGTTTAATTCAACATTTATCTTTGTGCGGTTTTCACCAGATGCACACTTGTATTTTGAGTCTTGTTCCTGGGATTGGTTCTTCAAAATAGGCAACATCTTCACCGTCAAGCTCCTCCTGGACCGTATCTGCCCAAATGAACTTTTTGATTTTTCTGCAAAAACAAACAAGAATAAGTTATTTTCGAGAAACTCAAAACTCAAAATATTATGAACCCTGAATTCAAAAGAGTGAATGTTAATTTTGTTTGTTTCTGCTCATCTGTTGCAGAAGACAGGGCTGCTGTTTGTAAAATGAACATCTGAATCTTCCTTTAAAGAAGCATTTTAAAGTTTGTGAGACAAATGTACCACATTTACAGGACAAACATCACCTGAAAATAATGAAGCACATGAATTATAAATCACCGCCACATGCAAAATCCCATCAACAGGAAGTATGCAACTGACGTCACTTCCGCTGTTGGAACGAGGCTCAATAATGCTGCCACCATTACAGGAGATAAAACGAGGTGTTTACAATAAGAAAATTTATTTATATGTATATAAATATATATATATATATATATATATATATATATATATTGTTGCAGTTCTCAGAACCGCATGCCTCCAAGGCAATGGCACCCAACATATAGTGGTCGCTGGACAGTTATTCCATGAATGCACATAAAGATAGTCCCTTCCCTTTTGTCTCGCGGGACAACAGGACGTGCATTGCTGGAATCTCATAGCAAGGTTTGCTTGCACCACCAACTTCATTTCTACTCTTCTTTTCTGATTATTTCTGAGGTAAATCTGAATTTGGGTCCTCGCAGAGGCCAACACGTGCAGCACGTGCGAAACCGGGGGAGGGGGAAGCAAAAGGCCACGGGGGCACCGCACGAGCATTCATAAAGCAGAGCTCCCATCCTCAAGCGATCCCTCAACCCAGCTTTTGCGGCGAGTTATACAGTATGCCCAGCAACTCGAGATTAGCGACTCGAGTTTCTGATGATCTGGGATGAGATTGCTGGTTGCATTGAAAAAGGCAAAGGAACTAATATCTCGGCGAGAGCGTGGCTGGCAACTTGGTGCCAATAGCTTCAATGTCAGAGGCCGATAATCAAAAAACAACAACTACGCAACGACAACTACGGGACACAAGTGTGCAAGATACGGGCGGCACGTACTTTTCAACTAATTTCTGGATTAATAATATCGGCATTCTCTTTTCCCTCCATTTCTCCACTGGAAACATATCTATATCCTTTTCATTCAAAACATCCACGTAATTATTATATCCGAGCGTTCCCCTCAAACCCTGACAAACATCGGTGTTGGCCCCGCGCACACAATAACGAAATCGGGTGAAAGCCAGCGCTAACCACGTGGGGCATGGTGTTTCCGTGCTCACTGAATGGAATGTGCTCAAAGGAGGACCCGTGTTCAGCTCGGGACAATTCATTATCGTACAGAGCAGGGCACAAATGGACACATCTTACCGTCTGTGCATGAGTTTATAATCACACCTTACCGTCTGTCCTCACTGGTGGCCGCGGATGTTCTCCACGGACGGCGAACATCTTCCGACCTCTCCGCCCGGCGAAGCCGCGATCAGGAAAGAGGCGTGCTGTGCAGTCCAGATCGCTCGGGCTGCGTGACGCATCACGGAGCCGGCATTGATCAGCGCTGAACGGTGGCGCCTGGGCAAGCATGTGGGACGGACGCCTCCCTCAGCTGGTCGAAAGGGCACAGCCCAGGGGTTGTTGCAAGGCAATTCATGACGTGGAGTTTGGTGTGGGCGATTCATTTCACATCGTGGGGTCGGAGCGGGACATTTTCACGGCTCGGGGTCATCTGGCGAGACACAGAATGTCACCGCTTTGGGCCATCGCTGCCTGGCTGCGAGTGGGAGCGAGGCCAATCAGGAGGGCCGAATCAAGTGATGACGCATCGCTTCGGTGTGGCCCCCCGCCCCGCACTGTGGGGTCTACAAAAGTCGGATCTTGGGGCCGTTCTCGCTCTGTCATTCATCTCCATTCATCATCGCCTGGACTCCGCTTCACTGTCGCTTACTCCACCCACCCACCTGGTCCTGCCTCCCACTCCGTACTCTCGCTCTAAACTCCACCCTCCCAATTCAAGCACCTCCTTCACGCCGACGGTCACGTCTCGAAGCGAGAGACGACGAAGCTGCATGAAGCAAGAGACGACGTGCCAGCCTTTGGGGAGGTATCGCACCACGGAGCATTCCCCCCAAACGTATTGGTGGCATGGTCGGGCAATCAATTGTACTCATTACCGAGAGACCGCAGCCTCAACTCCTTCTCCTTTCTCGCTTCAATATAAACTCTTCATCGGGTTTTTGTGTGCATGTGCGTGTTCTCCTCGCGCCTGTCCACATTACTAAGATTGCAGAAGCTTCTTATTATTCGTATTATTATTATTATTGCTATTATTATGGGTTAAGTCTGCTCTGTGTCCGCTTTTGTAAGTTGCTTGTAATATTGCTGCACCTCTCACATTTCTTTCTTTCCCTGCACAACACACCCCAATAAACTATTCCCTGTACCACATACTTTTCCTCACTTTCTTGTAAATAAATTATTATTAAAAATGTTCCCAGCTCATTTTTGTCTTTTCTTTCATTTGATCCAGCATGGTCCGAATCCAAGCTTCGCAGGACTTTATTCCCAATGATCCGTTCCTTTGAGCCGGAACGTCCTTGGCAGTGTCACAAGGAGGAAAAATAAATCCGGTCTCAGCTCACCATGGCAGAAGTCGTCGTGTGTCTCCGAAAATCACCCAAAATGTGTGAGTGTTGCTTGGTCTACCTCTCCAAATGAGCTCTCTACAGCTTGGCTCGTTTCCACTGCCAGTGCCCTGCCTCGCCGTGCACCCACCCACAAACAGGCATGAGCACCAATCGACGTCACATGGTCACCCCCACAAACCACGAACGTCAAGAACTCGGTCCCGAGGAAAACCAGCAGGATCAGTTCAACTGTCACCAACTGCTGTTGCTGCTGTCCCAAACTGTAACTAACCGTCAGTTGCATCTCTCACAAACTGCCAACAAGGCAGTCCTGCTGTCCTTTTATCGGCGACCAGTGTGAGCAGAGCCTCAAACACGACTTCAGCCAAATTCAGCTTGCCGATTGGCGCATCGCTGCACTTGACCTCCAACCTTCCATTCTCGTGGTCATTCTCTCCTGACCATCAAACGAGATGCAACTCCCAATTAATGCAGGCCTGGCTCACATTGCCATGTTCGGGGCGCTGGACGAGCACCAGAACGCTGCCATCCACCGGAACACCCGATCAGAAACACGAAGCACTCACAGAACATCAACAGCAATTATCACCTCTTTGTCCAGCGAGACACGAAGAAGAGTCAGTTAGCATCCATCGAGCTGCTGAACAGGGTGTCGATCACCGATGGAAAAAGGTGGGCATCAACATCAATGGAAAAAGATGGGACTTGAGGTAAATGATCCAAGTCCACAGCCATGTTTGACCGTCAGAATGAACTGTCCAGGAAAATCTTGCGGTGTGATGACTCAAATGTCCTGCAATTCCAATGTGAAAATGAAACCCAAAATAAAATGTGTAAAAAAATCGCGTATTTCCAAGCCAATGCGTCTTGATGGAAAGGGAATAGACAAGAATCCGTTGGGCTTAGGGCCATCTTATCATGTGCATGAATGATGAATACTGCTCATGCAGAAATGAAAAACGACATTAACATTACCGTCCTGCATAAAAAAGGTGGAAAAACATACCCCTGCAACTACAAACCAATCAGCCAACTCCCAATCATCAGGAAGGTTATGGAACCCTTCATTGCTTCAGACATTAAATCCGTCCCCTTCTTAAATCCGTCCAGACCAGGTCACTCCACTCTAGATATGCTGCTTCTGCTCTCCCAACAATAGACATGAAATCAGAGCCATATCCCTGGACATATCGCATGCTGTTGACAAGCTCTGCCACCCTGCCCTGCTCACCAAACTCTCTTCCTGTGGTATTCAAGGCCATCTTTACTCATGGCTCAAAGACTTCCTCTCCTGTCGCAGTCAACATGTGGCCCGAAAGAGTTTTTCATCCCCTCTTCCTGTCCAGGCTGGAGTTCCTCAAAGAAGAGTTTTGGGCCCTGTTCTTTTTCTGGTTTTCATCAACGATCTCTCCGACTCTCTGGAAAATCCTCTTTTGCTCTTTGCTGATGACTCCACCCTCTGATGTACCATCTGTCATCCCTCAGACCGGCAAGCAGCAGCTTTTTCGATCACTGCAGGTCTGGGTAAAAATCACAAACTGGTCCAACAAGTGGAACATGTCTTTCAATCTAGACAAATCTCACACTCTCACTTTGTCTCTCCGAAAGGACTGTTTGGAACCCTCGCAATTTGGTGAAATTTGGTGTCCCTTTTGTCTCCATAATTCCTCGTTTTGCTTCTTTCTTTCGAAATATTTCACTTCAACCTCAAAAGTGTCCCATTTATTCTGCTCACTTCAAGGATTTACAAGGAATTGAGGCACAGGAGGAGGCCATTCAGCCCACCATGCCTGCGCCACACCAACACCACATTTAATCAATCCGTCGATACCCCTTTCCTTCATGTGCAGCCTTACGGCTGCTGCACTGGTACTCATTTCACCGACCTCGGAAGGATGACAGGCTGAATCAACCCCCTGTTGTTAATTCAGCGGAAAAGAGGGCTTGAACTCACGACCCTCGGATCCCAAGCCACCACCCGAACCGCTAAGCCAACACCAGGTGATTGTTGAAAAACTTCTTCAAAAGAAAAAAGAAGAAAATAATTCCACTCCATGGAAATCTCATTCCACTTGAATTTCCTTCTGCCTGAACTGTTTTGTTCTCCATTCTTTTCCCCCATTTTCAAAACCACTTCAAACTCTTCATTTAATAAAAATGCTTCACTTTGCTTGTTTTCCATTAAGAATACCCCACCTTCACCATCATCTATTCCTCTTCTTCTTCAGAATATCTTTGTCCAATTTGGAATTTGAATCAGCATTCCTCCACTTCATGTCCTCTCTTTCTACATCCCTCCTCACCCTGTCCTCTCAATGTTTCTCTCCACACCCACCACCTCAATGTTTCCCGTGAACCTGACCAACTCAAACCTTGCACATTACACCAACCCCATAAAAGCCTTCCTCAAACCTTGCCCCAATTTTTTCCATATCGTTTAACATTGTCAACTGAAACTTGGAACATGGCTATATGATGATGAGTTACATCACCAGTTTGAGTTTCAGGGCATTTCATCAATTTTTCACAGAGTTATTCCCTTTTTGGGCTTAGAAAATATTGTTGAGGATTCAGCGACGGAGGGATTCTGAACCCACTCCGGCCGTCTCCGGGGTTATAACGCCGGCTGGCTCGGCACAGGCCTCAGGTCACGCGTCTTCAATTGCGATACCAATGTAATCCTGGACCTTACCAGTTGGGGAAATAGAACCCCGGTTACAGACTGGTTTTGTCAGATGCCGAGTGTTATCTGCCAGTCTGTAACCATTTTGGTTTTATATGCCAATCGAACGGATCGTTCATCGACGCGACACGAATTAATCCATCGTGGCAACTTCATACGAACCAACCAGATTTATTGGGGAACACAACACAACCAAAACATTCACGAGAATGTTATTAACAATCTTTAACCTGTTCTTAACTCGGGATCAACGTATTACGGGTTTCGAGGGGGTCCCTACCGAGATATGCCTTAAACAACAGGCAGACAAGACAGACAGACAGCATGCAGACAAGACAGAGTACTTGGTGATGTTTCATGGATGAGAGGAAAGTGTCAAAAGCACAAATGTCGCTCGTAACAAGCCGATGTCCATGGATTCGAACCCCCCAGCTCGAGCGCGCCGTGTGGCAAGATGGCGCTCGCCTTCCTTTTTCACATCGCACGCGGCCCCCGCGCACTCTGACCCCGGGTAAGGTCAACGGCACAAAACCGCCAGATCGACGATGGGTCTCAGCTGGTCTCTCACAAGGTCCAGCACACAAGTTCAGGCCTGGCCTGTTCACCAGACAAGGCCAAATTTGAGGTGCCGGGCTCTGCAGGCTGGGTCCATGGGATTCCAAAACATCGTTGAGTCGGGACAGTCAGAGGCTCCATCGCCATACGCAGGAAGAACCTATCGATGACCTCCACTCAAAACCGACTCCAGACTCACACAGCAGCCAGGTCCTCTAGAAGCAGATAGCAGCTTCGGCGCTCTCAGTTCCACCACCAGCCGGACTCAGCCGACTGCAGTTTCTCTCTCGGCAGAATCACCCGTCTTTCCTTTTCTACACTCGCCTCTCAAAGACGACTGCCGTTTCTCTCACGGCAGAATCACCTCCATCCTCTGTTTCTTACCACATTTTTCCTTTCCTTCTCTCCTTGAAACCCAAGCACGCCTCGAAACCGACTGTTCCCCCAAACTGAACCACTCCATGAGGTCTTCGTTCGCTGCCCACCGGCTCCTCCCCTTTACGAAGCTGACAAAACTCCTCCCCTTAGTTTTACTTCCTCTTTTTGGCCACTCCCTCTCAGCCGACTGGGAGGGGCCTCGTCCGGAGAGGGGGAGGAAGAAGAAGAAGCCCTCGGCACACCACCACTGTACGAACAATAAACATGCATCCTACACCTCCCGAGGACACACAGGTAACGTCCATTTTACCGAAAAGCTTAGCTAAACATGCACTTAATGGGGGATCTGAGCTAATCCTATATTTAGTGGCCTCCTAAGGGCCATTTCCGTAACAATATCACAACAGTCGCGGACATGTATTGCTACGGATCTGGAAGCATACTGCACTCAACATTCAGGTCCCTATCGAACAATTATTTTGATAAGTAAATGTGGACAGATAATTCCCATTAGACATCGGGGAAAGAGCTAAGTGTGCATGCGCTGCAAAGTTATTTTATAGATAGGATTTTCACATCACTTACAACTATGACAACACCATGGGCGCAGAGCGAGCTCCAAGAGAAGCAGAGCCTCTTTGGGGGGCGGGGAATCGAGACGCCCCGACACGCCCCACGACCAATCACGGAAGACGACCGATTTCCCCTGGCGAATGAGGGGTGCGGTAACGTGAGACACGTCCCCCCCTCCCCCCTGACTCCGGGTGGGGGAAGAAATAGACAGGACGGCGTGGTCATCAGGTGTTCTGGTCTCGTCGCTGGTCTCATTTTGTTGCTGGTCTCATCTTGCCACTGGCGCTGGTCTGCGTCTGGCTGCACCCCGCGGATCCGAGCCATCTCGTCCGGCGCAGTACGACAAGCGATCGGCCAACTCGACACAGGAGGTCACCTCGTCTCGCCTCCTCTGGATTCGGCTGCCCTGGTCCATTTTTGGCGACCGGAGCTCCGGGAAGAAGTGGACGACCAGCCGCGCTCTCACGGCCCAGGTAGCCAGCCACCCTGACTCCCAGCCTAACTATCCTCCTCGGCTTGAGGCCAAATAAAGACCATTGGGGTCCATTTCTTTTGGGTGTGCGTCTGTGTGTGGGCCCGTCTATAAGTAGGAATTGTGAAGTGATTTTCACTGTACATGATTGCATTGCTTAGTCGGTTTAACTCTGCTCTTTGTGTGTTCCCCTCCCTGCCTATTGTAAATAAATAGCCATTTTGTTGAATGTACCAGCTCGTCCTTGTCATTTCCTTCATTGGTTCGCCACGTAACAGTGCATGTTGGTGGATTAAAAAGGCCGTTGCTGCCGTAGTTGTGAATTTGGACCGACGGGACTTCAGTAATCATCTGCTCGGGTTACACACGGGTCGAGCACGGTACCGGCTCGTCCCGTTTGAGTTCCGTCGAGGGTGTGAATTCCTCGGTAGCTCGCCATGTGGGCCTCTTGGTATTTTGAAGTTTGGCAAATAACCCTGTCCCACGCGGTTGAATTAATTATTGACGATTCAGTCCTGTAAGGGACCCGTACCTTCGGAGTTATCGGAAAGGTACGATCCAGATTCCAGGTGTTCGGTGGAGCAGACTCTACTGCTCCATCTAGCGGTCGTGCTCACCGCCGATACCCAGCCCACAACAGTATTGCAAAGCAATTCTCACTCTTGTTGTGATTGTGTTTGGTCCATAACCAGGTTGTGAAAAGAGGGGTATCTT
Source organism: Eptatretus burgeri (assembly GCF_056783735.1). Lineage (NCBI taxonomy): Eukaryota > Metazoa > Chordata > Myxini > Myxiniformes > Myxinidae > Eptatretus > Eptatretus burgeri. The sequence continues at coordinate 7,405,682 of NC_140968.1, read as the reverse complement.
GACCAGGACATGGATATGAGGTGGTTTTTCTTTTGATTGATGTTGATGAATCGGTCTTTTCCCCAGTTACTGACATTCTCAAGATCCCAATTTGGATTGACACTGGCTTGAAGGTGGAATGAAGCAGGCAGGCAGCAAGGATAAGTTCTGTATCAGGTTAAGTCATCAGCATACATGGCTCGCCGAGATGAAATGTTGTGTGGCATGTGTTTGTATGCAAAGCAGAAGCATCGAAGGCCCGAACACAGACCTGGGAGGTACCTGCATGAATGATCTGGGCTACAGAAGATTGACTGTGTATCAGTTTAGAGATTGTGGACTTCGATGAAAGTGATAACCTGCTCGTCGATGAGGCATTCAAAATACTGTGCTCTTTATGGGAAGAAAGCTGATCGGCTGACATTTGGATGGATGAGACTTCTCCCCAGAGCCTTAAAAGGCAGGTACAACTGAAGCCAACTTCCAGAAGGATAATAAAACAAACTTTGATAAGCAAAGGTTGTACAGTTTTGACAGAACAGGAGACAATTCCAGCAAACACGTCTTCAGGACAAATGCTGGGATACGATCTTGTCCAGTAGCTTTTGAAATGTCCAGCCCTTGGATGATTTTCCCAACGATCTGAGGAGTGATAATAATCGTGGATACAATATTATAAAATAATAATAATAATATTAATGTTCACACGGGTGGGACAAGTCGTGAACGATTGATTTTGGTCATCAAGTGTGGCGTTTGCAGCGAAACGCTGCACCACTGGAGTTTACCTTGGCCAGTAAAGTACGATGCAAAACCGCCTCTTGGTTTCCATCATTTCCATTTTGTGTAATCTTTGAGGAATTGTTTTTGGATCACCAGACATGTTCAAGAAAGGGTGTGTAAAGGTGCATGTTCATGAAAGGGTGATCCATCTTTGGCACGTGTTCAACAAAGGCAAATGTACACTTGTGTTGAAGAAAGTGTTCAAGATTTGTATTTTTTAATTTACCTCCACCACCAAAGGTGGACTGAGGTTATGTTTTCACCCATGTTTGTCTGTCTGTTTGACTCTGAACAGAATATCTCAAAAAATTATTCATGGATTCAGACGAAACTTCGTCGACAGGTTTGGTGGATGATGAGGACAAATTGATGAGATTTGGTGAAGATCCAGAACTGGATACGAGAATTTCTAAAATGATTCTTCACCATTGAGAGATGGGGACAAAACCGATCCAAAGCACGATATTTCAAAAGGTTGTGGAAGAGTTGGCTCGGTGACAAGAATAAGCCGATTTGATTTTGGTTCAGGTCCGGATCCAGATCCGGCCCATCAGTGAGACACAAAAAATAAACTTTTCAGTCTGGTGGAGGTATGCACTATGCTGAGTGAAGTTCCAGATATATTGTTATTGAAGATTTATATTTGTTCATTGCACATGTTCACAAAAGGCTGATGGATAGGAGTTCAGGTGTGCCAAGGAAGGACTTCGTATGATGGAGGATGCAGAGTCAGCAGCTGCCTTTGGAGGTCAACTTTGAAATGTGGTTTGCCCAAGAAAGATCACGGCTGACAGTGAGACCTCGGATTTTAAGTGACTGAACTTCCTCAAGACTATTGATAGGAAAGTGGATGGGGTGGGGTACCTTATGGAGAGAGATAATGAGCATATCATATTTGTCACCAGGATTGAAAAACTTATTCCAAGTGTTTCACCGTCTTGCGATTTTGTCAAGGTCTGGAGAGAGGGAAGATGCTGCAGGCAACCTTTCTGAAGAATGAGGGATGTCACAACACAGGGTGAAGTCATCAGCAAATACACAAAAGAGGATTTTCCATCGAGTCAGAGAGATCATTCATGAAGATCAGGAGTTGGACTGGACCTCGAATACTGCTTTGAGGCACTCCAGCCTTCACAGGGAGTGCTGTTTCTTTTGCAGCCTGTGGCTGCTGGTTGAATCATTTTTCAATAATCGCGGCTAAGCCGCTGATGCGCTGCCCATGTTGCCAGGAAGCTGGAGCTCATTTTTGCTGACCTAAAGATGACAGGCTGAGTCAACCCACTTGGTGTTACATAAACAGAGCTCCAATGGTACAACAGGGGCTTGAACTCAAGACCCAATGATCTTAAGCCATTGCCTTAAACGTCAAGCCAACAGCAAGCTGGAGAGGAGATGAAAGGATTCTGTTGAGTGTCACGTTGACTTCTGGAATGGAGGAGTCAGGAAGCCACGTGTGGCGTTGGCCTTGGATGTCGTCGGCAGATAGTTTGGAGAGTAAGGCAGGACGCCAGACTGTATTAAAAGAACGAGATATGATCAGAGAGACGGCTCTAATCTCTGATCTGACATTGTGGGCCTGCATCCATTGCTGGGTGAGTAGAAGCAGCATGTCCAAGGTGGAGTGACTTGGTCTGAAACCAAATTAGTTAACTGAGGTGAGGTTGTATGATGGGGGAAATCATGACCGTTGGTTGACCAGTCAGAAATGGAAGATTGGAAAACACCAAAGCAGTTGCTTCGCACCTTGGCAGGGCAGAATTGAGTACTGCCGAGTACCCCGAGCGGTGTGGATGTTCGGCTTTTGAATGATCACATCTAAACATGTATTAACGAGCTGTGGGAAAAGAGAAAACATGAAAGATGAGGGATTGAATGAAAATAGAAAATAATGAAGGGTTACAATCACTGTGTGCATGTTTTCAGTGGAACGGTACTTCATGAATGTAGGGACTCTATTAGAAGCCCTTTCATTCAAGCTTCTTTGACTCACTATTTACCATGATCTTTCCTGCGAAAGCCACATCTCCAAACTGGCCTCCAAAGCCAGTCGCCAACTGCAAACCCCCCATTGTGTATAGTCCTTCCGAGACCCACCTGAGCTCCTGACCACATGCAAAGCTTTTGTCCACAGCCTGTTAGAGTATTGCTCTCCCCGATGTGCTGGTGATCCCGCCTCTCATCTTTCTCGGTTTCACGCTGTGGAAACCAAGGCATTTCGGATCGTTGGTATCTCCCACGGTGAGGCTGAGTCTTTGGGCCTCTCACTCACTCTCTCTCACTCACCGCAGGCAGGTCAGTGGTCTTTCTGTCTTCTAATCTCTCCTCTCTGGTCTCGCACCCCTTGCTCTGTCCCCCCCCCACTCCACCCTCATATTTTGCAGGGTGCTGAAGGTCCGCCAGCAACCCCGTTCTGGTAAAACTATCAAAATCACCAATCACTGCTCACCTTCACTCTTTCATTGCACTTTTTTCCTGCCTTTGGAACAAACTCCCACACTCTCTTCAATCCCACTCTTCCCTCCAGGTCTTCAAAACACCTGTCTACCACCACCTCCAATCTCCCCCCATCCAAAACTACGATCTTTCCCACCTCCGTTAATCCACCCCAAATGCACCTCCTTCAATCAAATTCCCTGCTTTCCTTCCCAAAAGTTCCCTGTCATGTTGGGTTGTGAAAGTCCCTGTGGTGTCCATCTTGTTTACCCCATGTTCCCCATCCCATCCCTCTTCCTTCCACAGATCTTGTTGTGTGTTCTCTCTCACACGAGCTTCGACAATATATACAAAAAAAAAACAATGAAAAAAAACAAAACATTCACTGTGGATCGAGAATCTAAACATTTAACACAAAATTGTTCCAAAAGAGATTCCATAAATTACAAGAAAAAACACATTCATGTTTGAACATCAAGGTATTTCTTGACATACTCAGGTGTATAAAATAGTGACATACCAGAATTTGGTGTTAATCCGTCATCCTGATCATGGAGGTTGCAGACATCACTGAAACCGATTCCACGGAAACCAGGAATATTTTCCAGCTGCACATTTTGGAAACCAAGAAACTTTTTGCAGAAACTGGAAAGTTCTTGAATAACATTCTCCAAGTTGATGAATAGACTTCCCAAGAGAGAAGAGCCTGCAAGCTGGAGAACCTGCGGCTTGAAAAAAGATTCCACAAATTTACAGAAGTCGGCATACATTGCAAATTTAAATTTCTCTTTGGCGAGAGAGAGGAGCTCTGTTCGCAATGCATCAGAGTCTGTACAAACTCGAAGAACCTTCCGGTTCTCAATTCCAAGTATATTGATCACTGCTTGAGCTGTTTCTGCTCTCAGACCTTGTGATTGGAGCCATTCCAAGAAGTTGTCCATTTCACCGATGACCTGCCAGGGACACAATGCTTATGTTAACAAAGGAAAGTTTATACATGTTATTTTCTTTACTCTGTGTTTTATCCAATCAATGCAGGGTTTTGCAGTTTGTTGACCCCATGGGGGCTGGCAGGATGGACTTGAGGTCGACACACTTGTCCCTGAGTTGTCTTGCTTGGGTTTGAATCCCGACACAGCAATAAACTGTCACCGTGGTGTTTGACAGATAGGGAAAGGGATCAATGTGTGTGCCGTCCTTCAGATGAACGTTCAACTGGGAATCCTCTCTCACAGCGCGAGTTAGTGGAAATTAACGATTCCATGGAATCTTTCTCGAAGAGTAGGCGAGCTCTCACTGGCACGCTGGCCAAATTCCAAATTTCTTCTCCAACATACAGGGGGCACTACATCAGCGGCACAGCCACACTCGCAGCAATGATGCAACCAGCAGCCACCACAAACAAAATGAAAGAACAAATAAAATTACCCCCGGTTGGGGGTGACGGTCATCTCTGTTTTAACCGTATCACATCGACGATTTTTTCCAACTTTGAAGACACGTGATTCGATAACCAGGACTAATTTCAAAAAACCGGCCAGAGAAAATTTAGATATTGTTCCATATTATCAGAATCCGAAGGAATTTCGAAGATCGGATAATAAACGGAGGAGGAGATAGATTTTGAAAATGGATGATTTCGCAACTTCGGAGTGACGTTGACGTTGACCTTCAATCGGGTCAAAGGTCATACCGTCGTGCATCCCTCATCGACATCTACCCACATACCAAATATCAAGAAAATCAGAAGGAAAAAAATGGGGACGTACGTACGTACGGATGGAAGGACATCGAGACTGGTTCTATTATGAGATGACCTAAAAATGAAAGTGCCACCCCACCACTCCCACCCTCATTATAGTTTCATCAATAAGCGTATAATCAATGTCCAAAGATAAAAAGGTAACGCATCAACAGGAACATCATGGCTTCACAAAACAAGGATAAAACAAGCAGAAAAGCCATGGGAGGGAAGAACCTCTTATTCCTTTTGTTCTTTGTCATTTCCCTTTCATGGACACCCAGCAGGATTAAATACAAAACCTGCCACAAGGACAGAGGAGCAACTTGTGAGCCAACAGCCATCCATATCTGGTGCCAACTGCATCTGTGGACGTCCTCCTGCACATCGTTACCTTTCTGAGGAGGTTGGTGGCAGTATTTGTACTCTGGCCACCACAAAACACACTGTCGTGTGTGTTGTGGTGGTGCTGAGGTGTCGTCCACCAGATGACTCTCCTCGGGTTAATCTGAGGCCTCCCTTCGGGTGGGTGTTTGGAATGTCCCATCCTCAAGTGATGTGGATGGTCCAGACATTCGCCTGTGGGATGGCCAGACAAAGGCCCCTGGAGTACAAGTTGAAAGTGGACGCAGCGATGCGCTGTGGCATATGCTTCCAATGAATGAATTAATGATTTTGCCTTCAAATCCCAAAACCACGATCTTTTCTATCCCGTTAATTCACCCGAAACTCCCCTCCTTCAAATTCGCTGCTTTGTAAGGTCCTGAAAGTCCCTGGAGTGTCCATCTTGTTCACCCAGTGTTCCCTGCCAAATCCCCCTCCCTTCCATAGATCATCTCCTAATGTCTTTGTTCCCCACTGTTTTGTCTTTCCCTCTCCCACCCCTCTTGTTGTATGTTGTGTGTTCACTCTCATTCGAGCCTCGACAACATTACATATAGGTCATGTGGAGGTGGGTCGGTTCATTCATTTTCGTTG